>NC_141689.1:995137864-995737864 GCF_964263255.1 Lissotriton vulgaris
CATTTTGGTGCTAATGGCACTACTCTTGCAGGAGTGGAGGTCTGAGCTGATCCAACAAAATGCAGAGGGGCAGGGAGAGAAAGTGTGTCTTCTGTGCCCGTTCGGGTAATTAAAAAAAAAATCATTATTTATTGGCTTTATTTTTAGCAGATTAAGAAGGTGGGGAGAACTATGGTAAATGTTTTGGGATTTTTAGAGGGTGATTTTGGAATCACAGATACAATTACATGTAATTATTGATGAAATGTAGAGTATTTTGCCGTGGATATTGTTTTTTATTCCGGCCTCATTAGTTTCTATTCAATATTTCTGATAGAATATACAATGATTGTTAGAAATTGGAGTTTCTGGTTGTCAGGGGTATGCACCCTGTCCAAGCATGACCACAGTCCTAGTCTGGTTAGGTTACGACACAACCTAAATTATCCAGTGCTCAACCTCTGGTAGCTTGGCACAGAGATGCCACTTCATACAACAACACAACAAAAGCACCACAGAAAGACTCCACACCAGGATCAAAAAATAAATGGTGATTTTATAAATAAAACAAGACCATAATGCCAAAATTCTAACCAGTAAGTAAGTTTTATTATGCGTGCATGCAGTTCATAAACAATAAAATTGAGGGATATAGCACTAATACAAAAGTAACAAAGTTTAAAATGCATTTGTTTTATAGATGAAAAGACATAAAAGAATCTTGAAGGTAGTAGCACCACTGGCGCTGTTTTACTAGTCTGTTAAAAGTCAATTGAATAAGAACTTTCTATTTAAACCAATAAAATGGTCCAGTGCAGCAATTACAGTCCTCTAACCAGGTGCATTTATGATGTAACATTGTGTTATATTACGAAGCTTGCTCATGTAGTACCCAGTAGAAGTTGTGATATGAATTTCTAAAGAATAAATGCAAAATATAGTTCCTAAAGAATTAATAGGTTGCACTGGACCAGAACAAAGTCAAGAGTTCAGGCCAACCACGATGGACCTCCTGCCGGGTCAAGGATCTAAATAAATAATCAAAAAAGGGAGTGAAGAGGTATTGCTCAGAGAGCAAAAGAGGTGGTTATGCCCTCCTCTAGACAGTATATTAGAAACAAAATGGATCGACCCTTGAATAGATATGTAACTGTGTTTTCCCAAACTTGGTGTGTCTCCTACAATGGTGGAAGGCACACAGCTTTGTTAAAATACCCCTCACACACCAAAGGGCCCATAGTGTCATGCTTCATCGTAGGAGTCTTCCCGCCCTGCTGCGGGACGGGGAGTGCTACAACCTACGACTATGCGGGAGCACTGGTTTTAGAACAAAACTATGTGTAGTGTAGGAAAGTCAGTGGAAGGGTCAGGAGTGAGTGAAGGAGTGAAAAATTTATTAAAAATACCTTGCTCTATGGATAGAAAACTTTAATATTCCGTTGAGCTGGTATTATTAAAAGTGGGGACTGAATTGGAGAAACAATATTCAATAGGTATGCTACTAAATATATATCTGGATGCTGTGTTTTGTCTTCCAGATATATATTTAGTAGCATACCTATTGAGGTATTGTATACCGTGCATGTTTATCTATATGTACATACACCCCTTTTTTTACTTTTCATTCATATTACAATTTTGAGTGTAGAAGGGATCCTTTGGTCCTGGTGAAGAAGCCAGGGGAGGGCATCGAAACATGTTTACAGACATAGAAGAAACAGCTCATTACAGCATTGTATCTCCAATTCAGTTGTGCTAAACTTCTGTGAGAATGACACAGTTCCAGAAAATTGATCCGTTTGCAGTCACAAAGAGCTCAAATGCTTGATTTAAGAGCCCGCTAAACCATACCAGGGGCTCAGGGCCTGACGGGCACCACTTGGGGTTGAGGAACTCACTGAAGACAGGTCCTGGAGCTGTTGAGGCTTCTTATATGTCCTTGAGGCTCAGCTCCGGAGGCCAGCAGACTAGCCCTTTGAGTCACTCTAGGGTCCTAGGCTCAAGATGAGGTTGCAGGTCCACTTCTTCCCAGGGCAAGACGGCAGTAGGCAGCAGGTCAGCACAAAAGGGCAGCAGCTCCTTCAGAGTAGATATCCAGCAGATTGGCAGTCCTGTAACTGCACACAGCAGTCCTTCATCCCGGCAGAAATATCCTGCAGAGTTGGTTTCTGAGGTCATTCTTTTATACACAGTTGTGCCATTGAAGTGTTCATATGCCCTGCCTTCCCTATTCGGGCTCCAAACTAACTACAGGGGATATGCAACCCTCTGTGTAGCAACAAAACACAGCTTATTCAGATGTAAGTCAGGCTGGGCTCCTCTCCTCCCTCCCATCATGCCAGTGATGGCCCACCCAGTCACACCTAAGCTTCATTCGTGCGTTGCTGTATAGGAGGAATACACAAAGCCCAACTGCCAATCCCACCCCACCATGTGAGCAGAGACAGGCTGCAGACTCCAAATTGCTAAGGCAAGAAAATGTAAACGTTCTAAAAGTGGCATGTTCTGAATAGCAATTTAAAATCCCTCTTTACCATAAACTAGGGTTTTAAATTAGGATTCCAGAGACATCAAATAAAACAGGAACTGATTCTCCCTTCCCATTTGAAAACTACCCTTCTAAAATGTAATAAAGCAACTCCAATGTTCTCTTATGTGGGAGATTGGCCTTGCAGTAGTGGAAAACAAATTTACACATTTTTCTTTACCAGACCATGTCAAACTTAAAAGTAGATGTCCTACCTTTAAATGCACTGCACGCTTCTCTCTGGGCTGTCCAGGGCCTACTCTAGTGTTGACTTATATGTATAAAAAGGGAGGGTTTGGGCTTGGCAAAAAGGTTTATTTTGCTAGATCGAAATGGCAATTTAAATATTACATACAGGCTCTGCACAATCAGTCCTGCAGGACCACTAGCAGAATTCAATTTACAGGCCCTGGGTACATATAGTATCACCTTACTAGAGACTTATAAGTAAGTTTAATATGCCGATTGGGGGATAAGCAATATTACCATGTGAAGAGGAGGTAGCACATGCATTTTAGCTCTGGTTAACAGTGGTAAAGCGCTCAAAGTCCTTGGGACATCAAAAACAAGGTCAGAAAAAATAAAGGAGGAAGGTAAAAAGTTTGGGGAAAGACCACCTTAAGGCTAGCAGGTCTAACACAATCATTCTGATGAATTCCTAAAAAGAAATAAGAAAGCCTGAAAAAACAAGCCAGCAAAACGTTGTTTTAGTGAAAAGATATAATGACAAGATACCTTTCCATTAAAATATGTTTTCATGGAAAGGTAAATGTAGCGAATAAAGCAGACACCACATTAAAGAGGTAAAGAGGTAAGAACAGAAAAGGTTTGGGTATACAGGACAAGGGTAGTATAGATGGGTAGCACAGGATTTGTTTAAAAAAGGGACAAAGTGAGAGTGAAAAGAAGGTCATTGCAAAAATATCTGGGAGCAAAGTAGAAGGGGTGTAGGTTTTTTTTTTTTAAGTACAATGAGGAATAAAGGTTTAGAAGAGAGTAAATCAGCAGGGAAGTAAGGGGACTGGAAAAAGATGGGAGGAAATGGGGAGGAAGAGTAAGTGGTTTTATAATACATAGGGATAAAGCAGGAATGGGAGTAAGGGTTTGTTAAAAACATACTAAAGTGGTAGAAGTAGTAAGGGGATTGGAAAAAGTGAGTCAAGTGGGAGGGAAAAGGGTGTTTAAAAAACAATTGGAGTAAATTGGTAAGAGAGTGAGGGGTTTGAAAAACAAAAGAAGTAAAGCAGGAGTGAGAGTAAGGGGTTCATAAAACAAGGTAGTAATGCTGGAGGAGGAGTAAAGGGTTTGAAAAAGGGGAATAAGCCAGAGTGGGAGTAACCGGTTTGCAAAAATATGACAGTATAGCAAAAGGGTAAATAATGGATGTGATAAAAAGAAGTTAAGCAGCAGTAGGAGTAAGTGGTTTACAAAAAAAAGGAATAATGCTGGAAGGGGAGTAAAGGGGTTTGAGAAAAAGTAGTAAAGTGGGAGTAAGGACTTTGCATAAAACGGAAGTAAAGCAGTTTAAAAAAGGAAGCACTGTGGGAGTTAGTGGTTTCTAGAGTAAGGGCAGTAAGAACTTTGTAAAAAACAAGAGCAAAATGTGAGAGGTAGTTAGGAGGTGTTTAAGAAAAACTGGAGTAAAGTGAGGGGGAAGTATTACAAGGGGAATGAAAGGCAGGGTAAAGGGTCCTAAAAAGGGACGGGGATTAAGGCCCTGCAAAGAAGCAAACAAATGGCTTTCAACAGATTCGTTTTGACATCCTGGTGAATGTAATTCTAGAAGAAAAAATGTCAACAATAGTTCATTAAAATAAACAGGTGGAAATCGTATTTTACATGTTGGATGTTCGTTAAGATCACATGCAATCGCATTTTGGTGGACAGGTGAGCGTGCGTAGGCCTGAGTGTGCATAACAATAAACTATTAATTCAGTGTGACGAGTAGTGTTGATTAAAGTGTGTACAGTGAGCCACTGTAAACCTGATGCTTATTCTTTTGCAAAAAAAGAACCTCAGACATAGATCTAGATTTAAGCTGCAAAGCCGGGCAGGGCTACTGAGCTTTCAACCTTATGTGGTCAATAAAATCAAGGTGATTGAGCTGTGTTTCAAATCACCTGTCCATGTGCTGTTAGACTCCCAAGGGCATATAAAAACGATTTATCTGCAGAAATATTTTCCAGTTGCTCTCTACATATTTTCGAATAGAGCTTGTGCTCTATTATACAGCCTCCAATAAAACCCTATTTTCTCTTTTATTTCTGTTGTTTATAAAGCCATTATGAGTTAATGCAAACGCAGATATCTTTATTGAGTTATTAATAAAGAAAATGATTTTGTCTCTTTTAAAAAACATCCCTGTCTCAGAAGGTTAATAGTGTCACACAACACCGAAGAACTGAGCGATGGTGTGAATATTAATATGCAGGCAGAAGAGACAGCATTGCTCCTGCACAATGTTGTCTCTGCAACCCGACTAATAAAAGAAAAAAACTAATTTTAAACATAATTTACCTCCTGGAGACCTTGCAATGGATTTTACTCACAAACAGCAAAATACGGACCTTTGTTCTGTGATAGGCACATATGCAAATATATGTACAGAGCCGTGCTCGGATCCCAGCACTTGAAAGGTCTTAATGGAGCGCCCAGTAATCCAATTTCCCTGTTTACAGATAAACAGAATATCTCCAAATAAAACCATTTAGATATTTATACGTGCTGTGGCAAAACATGCCTCCGCAACCCGTTTCTCATATCTGAATATATTACCGTATAGAATATCATTTTCTTCGAACTCTTTAAAATATGACTCCTATATCGAAAGCTTGCAGGATGAATGATCAAGGCATCTCATCCGTTTGGTGTTCTGAAAAGCAACCTCAGTGATTTGTGTATGTATGAGCACCTCCAGGCTACCTGGAGCAACTTCTTAAAATGTTGGATTTTCTGCGAGCCCGCCGTGCCGCCTATGGGCACATACTTGAATGTTTTCACTGCACGTTTTAAAGACACCCACAGCTCTAAGACGGTGGCGCTAGATTTCATGCATATAGCTTGCGCTTCTTTTGTAACAAAAAAAAAAAAAGAGCCTGTGACTTTAATTAAGATATAGTAAAACCTCTCAAAACGCAATAGCAAAAATTATAATAATACGTTCAACCTGGAATCCTCTGATTGTTTGATGTCATGACAACTCACTGTTATGTTTTTAAACTAATATGTTTACATACATGTTTCATTAATTCGTGTGCTTAATGGATTGATTCGACTGCAACAAGTTTCCTTTCATGATACATTGAGGGTGTCATATTCTATATATTAGGTTGATCTGATCATAGGAGCTAGCATTGTTTCACTTCATTACTTTTCTGAAGCTATTGGAGATTGAATCCATGTGTTTGCCATTTGTCACATACAACATTGACCTATTAGTGTATAGTCTTAGGTGTTTTTCTGCCAGATTGAAGTCAAAGTCAGTGCAATTGTGAAAGATTTGGAAAAAAACTGCACTTTTTTCCTTAAATGGCATGGTTTTTCACATCGGTCCATAAGGTAAATGAGAAAACAACTAGAGGAGAGGTCTTGGAAAGGGGCGACTGCTCGGTCCCCCCGAACGTATGGTGGAGTACCCCGATCCCCCCGGGAGGCCATTTTTTGGGCGGGAGGCGAGTCTCGGCTGGTATGCCCGAAGCGGCGTAGCCGGGGCGCGCCTTTTCCCGCCCAAGAGGGGGTTGTCCTAGACACCTACACCACTGGCCACGCCCCGTAGGCGGTTTGGAGGAGGGTCCACGCCCGCCCGAAGAAGGATAAAAGGAGCAACAAGCCAAGGAAGCATCCTCTTGTTCCTGTGCTCTGAAGCGGCACCTCCCCATTGCACGTGAGCTCGAGACGGAACGAAGAGCCAATTTTGAACATTTGTAATTTTGTGTTTTCTCTTTTAGCGCTTCGAACTTCGACTATCGTGAGAAAATGCCTGGCAAAAGGGTCGGAAAGAAGGTTAGCACTGACCAGATGCTTCGTATGCTGGTAAAGGACATGGCGAACATGAAGAAGCAGATGGCGGCCATGAACGGTACGGGCCGGCCTAAGAAAGTCATCGGACCAGCATTGCCGGGGGTAGTCCCTGCCGGGAGAGGTAAAAGGGCCAGGAACAGGGAGGCTGGGGATGAGGCTCCGGTTCCCGAGTCTCCTCCGGCGAGCCCGGTTAGGCCAGTAGAGGCCCCAGTTCCGATTCCGGAAGCAGGACAGCCGATCCCTGTCGTAGTGACACCTGTGAACGAGGGGGATATGCCACCCGAGTTGGCCGCCCAGTTGGCGGCGTGGTTGGGCAAGAATAACGAGGGTGCCATAGCTCCAGGGGATACGGCCGAGGAGGCCAAACTAATAATGAGGCAGTTGCGGCAATCGCGAGATGCTGCGAAGGCACCTTGTCCTTTTGTTCCCCCTCAGGTTCCCGCGGAACAACCGTCTTCGAGCGTTGGAACAGCGGCTGCAGCGAGTTCAGCTACTGATTCGTGTAAGAAGCCGTTGCCAATGGCGGGGGAGGGGTCGTTACCCTCAAGGAGGGAAAAGGTGGTGCAACATATCCCGTTGGCCACAAAGGAAATGATATGGGCGGATAAATATGTGAACATATTTTTGCTATTGACTGATCATTATGAAATAGAACACGTTAAAAATCAGAAGGAATTGTTGCATCCAAGTGTATGGCGAGCAAAGATGGCGGGTTTCAGAGTTGATGAGACAATCGCTAATTGGGCCAGGGCTTTTGGGATGTTCACTGCAATCATGGGGGAGCGTAGGCTCGAGGTTTTGACTGAATTAGCTTGTTACCAGACACGAATAATGGAGTTTTATGAATCGTACGATGGTGATCAATGGTTGGGTTATGATAACAAATTTCGTAAGGCCAAAGAGCACGATTCATCCCTGACGTGGGATTCTTTCGACTCCATTTCCTGGCAGAAACAGGTTAGGTCTAACCCGGCAAAGCCATCTTCGTTTGGCGGGAATGGGGCAGAGCCTTCCCGCCATTTTCCGTCGGTGCCCTTTCGAGCGGGCACCGGTAGTGATCAGCACACAAAAAGTAATGGGAACTCTGGCAAGAAAGGGGTCTGTTGGAGCTTCAACAGGGGTAAGTGCACTAGACCACAGGGGACGTGCAAGTTCAGGCATGAGTGTGCAGGGTGCGGACAGTCTTCACACCCCGAGAGTTCATGCCGAGCCAAGAATGGCGATACAGGGGGCAGAGGCGGCGCCAAACAGGTCTAATGACGGCCGAGGGGCGCTGCTACCTACTCCCATCGACATCATGGCAATGATCCCCTGGCTGAACGAATACCCTGATCATGTCTCCGCTGGGGTGTTGAGAGACGGTTTCTCATGTGGTTTCCGCATCCCGGCGGGGGATTTTTGGGGGGAAGCACTTTGTAAAAACCAACTGTCGGTGCAACAGAATACGGGTGTAGTACAGGCAAAGATTGCAAAGGAGGTGGCTCGAGGTCGGGTTGCGGGTCCTTATGTGAACCCGCCTGTTCATAATTTTGTTTGTTCACCGTTGGGTGTAGTCCCCAAGAGGGACCCAGGTGAGTTTCGGTTAATACATAACTTGTCCGCTCCTAAGGGTCTTTCCGTAAATGATGCGATTGACCCGGGAGTTTGTTCGGTGCGGTATGCTTCCTTTGATGAGGCTGTCGCCATGTTGAATCGCCTGGGGCCCGGAGCGCTGATGGCAAAATCTGATATCGAGTCAGCGTTCCGGTTGCTCCCGGTACACCCGCAGGATCAGCGTCTGTTAGGTTTTGTGTTTCAGGGACGCTATTTCATGGATAAATGTATGCCAATGGGTTGCTCCATCTCTTGTGCATATTTTGAAAAATTCAGTAGTTTTTTACAATGGGCGTTCACCAGAGCCACGGGCTTTACGCAGGTTATGCATTACCTTGATGATTTTCTGTTTCTGGGGGCAGCCGGGGACACGGAATGTGCGCAGGCTTTGAGTAAATTTTGTGATCTCATGAGAAGATTTGGTGTGCCATTGGCACCGGGCAAGACAGTGGGGCCGTCTACTTCACTCGAGTTTCTGGGTATTGAGCTCGATTCTGAAGAAGGATGGTTCCGGTTGCCTAAGGAGAAGGTGTTAAAATTTAAGGCCTCGCTCGAGACATGTATTGGCGAGACGAAAGTAACATTGCATCAGTTGCAGCAGGCTGTGGGTCAGCTTAATTTTGCCCTTAGAGTGATACCAATGGCTCACCCCTTTTCTCGCTCTATTGCTCAAGCCATGGTGGGCCTTAAGGAAGGGCATCACCGCACAAGACTCTCGGCAGAGGTTCGCCAGGACATGCGCATAAGGTTGGCATTTCTGGCGGATTTTAACGGTCGTGTCCTGTGGAACAAACCAGCGGTTTCCTCCGAGGAGCTGGGATTGTGGACCGACTCGGCAGGGAGTGTGGGGTTTGGCGCCATTTTTGGTAATCATTGGTCGGCACAAAAATGGCCGGCATGGTGGCGGGAGAGTGGGCTCACGGGTAACATTGGGTTCCTTGAACTGTTCCCTATTCTAGTGGCCCTGAAGACATGGCCAGAGGGGTTTCGTGATCGCACTGTGGTGTTCTGGTCGGATAACATGACCGTGGTGGAATGTGTTAATAATCAGGCAGCACGCTGCAAATTGATCTTGAAATTGATGAAAGAAATTGTCCTGCTATGTATGCAATTGAACGTTCACTTTAGAGCAAAACATGTGCCTGGGGTACTGAACCAGGCGGCTGATGCACTTTCTCATTCCCACATGCAGGCCTTCCGGGGCCATCTGCCCTCTGCGGACTTGGTGGCGGCACCATTTCCCGAAGTTCTCTGGTCTCTCGGTGCCCCGGATTACAAAACCTCGTGGGAGAGAGTCTAGCCCCCAGGACAAGGAAGGCATATGAAGGGGCGTTCCGTTCCTATTGGGCATTTTTGGGTCCAGCTAGGGGGGAGCATTGGGGGCAGGAAGAGTACATCCTGAAATTTCTAGTATCATTGCATCAGGCAGGCCGATCAGTGGCAACAGCCAATAGACACCGAGCCGCCATTGCGTTCATGGCGCAGGCTCATGGCATTCAGGACCCCACAGCATCCTTTCTGGTAAAGAATGGCGCTGCGCGGGTGGCAACGCCTTGAGGGTCGTAGAACGGACGAGAGGCGCCCGATAGGGTTCACAAGGATGTATGACGTTATATTGCATACCATTACAACTACCTACCATTACAACGCGACCATTACAACGCATACCATTACAACGCATAGCGCTTAGAGGTGCTGGATAGTGGTAAGTATAATTTACTATTCCAACTCCAGTCCCCGTGGACACTAGGGAAGGTGTTGGATAGTAAATTAAACTTATTCCCTATCCTAGAGCGCCCCCCAGCGCAATGCGTTGTAATGGTATGCGTTGTAATGGTCGCGTTGTAATGGTAGGTAGTTGTAAAAACTTAGTTGTAACAGTTGTATACCGGTTCACAAGGTTGTCCCAGTTAATGGCCGTACTCCCTGCAACTTGTTCATCTCAGTCAGAGACAGTGCTGTTCCGGGCCGCTTTTGCATTAGCATTCCATGGGGCTATGCGGATAAGCGAACTGGTAGCAAGGAACAAGCAGGATACGGGGGGAGGTCTGTGTCGAGAACACATCCAGATTAAGGGCGACACGATGGTAGTCACTATAGCCAAGTCCAAAACCGATCAGGGAGCGATCGGAGACAGCGTGGTTGTTCAGCGCATGCTAGGGTCCCACATGTGCCCAGTGAAATGCGTAGAGGAGTACTTAGCGCAAAGGGCGGCAGCATGGGGGGGGAGCTTGCTGAGACATACCGACGCCACCCCGCTGACCAGGTTTCAGTTCCAGCGGGTGTTAACAATGGCAATCGCGGCAGCGGGCTTGAACCCGAGCGATTTTGGGACCCACTCATTCCGGATAGGTGGTGCTACAGAGGCTACAGCCAGGGGTTTGAGTGTGGACAAAGTGAAACAGTTGGGGCGTTGGTCCTCGAATTGTTATAAGAGGTATGTGCGGTTGCACATGTTGTGAAGCTAATGTCATGCACTCACGCTTCTTGTTTTCTGTTTGGTTTTCAGTTTCGCGAGCAGGCTTTGCGGGGCGGACTGTGCAGTTGACCCGACACCTGGGGACCAGCGGTCAAAGATCACCGGCTGAGGAAAGAGTGGTGTGGGTCGTCGGCCATTCATACGTGAGCCGTGCCGCAGACGTATTCAAAGCAGGTGACATGATTGACATGGCTGGGGAATACGGGTACAGGGTGACCTTCTACGGAAGGGGCGGGCTCTGTATTGACCAGTTTCCAACTTTTATGGAGGGTTTGTTAGGGCGGACAAGGTCACCGCCATCTGTAATCATAGTGCATCTTGGGGGCAATGATTTGGTGACCACTGGTCGACGAGTACTTCTCGAATCAATACTATCCACAGTAAGTTGGTTGGCGAGAAGGGTTCCGGGGTGCACGATTGCATGGTCCCACATGATTCCGCGGAAGGTGTGGCGGGGGGCTATTTCTGTGTCAGCTTTAAATCATTCGGTGAAGAAAGTGAATAACAAACTTGGTAGGTTGTTCCGTACAGGTACATTGCATTCTATTCCTCATGGATGTATCAGGGGGGACCATATGTATCTGGAGGATGGGGTCCATTTATCCCGGGAGGGGAATGCTTTACTCATAGGAGACTTCGTAGCTTGGTTAAAGAGTTTGTGCAGCCATGACCTTTAAGTAGGAGTTTTGTGGGGGGTCCGGATAGCCGGTCAACTATCCGGCCTGTGGCGGTAAGGTCATGATCGGTGAGCAGTAATTGGAAGATCCCTAGAGGTGGGGCGTCACCCATTATGGATGGGAGCGCCCGGGTGGAGGTGGCCATTGGCCCCTCAAACGGGGAGGCGGTCCCCTCTAAGGATGGGGACGCCGAAAGGGAAGGCGTTCATAGGCCCCTCCCTGGGGAGGAGGGGCTACGAGCCCCTCCTGGGAATTTCCCGGGGCCAGGACATCTGCGACGGCAGATGTGGTAAGCAGTGTGGGGTGGGAGGGGGGTCTACGCTATCTTCTAGACACCTCACACGAGTCCTCGGACGACCACTAAGATGGCGTCGAGTAAACAGGGGCCCCCGTTAAGACAAGGGAAATTGGAAGTTGGCACAGAGGTACAGTCCTCTGTGCGCCCGCCCCTCACAAGTGAGGGGGGAGTTCTGGTATTAGGGATCTGACACCGGTTACGACCTTGCCGTTGGCCCGTAATGTTAGGATGTACAATTTCAATTTTGAGAAATGCATTTACAGGATGTTTTAGTATCGGCTAGGAGAACCTTTGTATTAGAGATGTGTTAAGGTTAGCCAAGAACATCGTAATGTGTAAATGAAATTGTACATGATATGAAACTGTTTATTTTAATGTTTTAATTTTGTTTCATATTTTAATAAATACGGCCGGGAGGGTAACTCCCTCCCGCCTTCCAAAAGTTCAGAACCGTTTCCGTCTTCCCATTCTTGGGGATTGTGTTGAGAGGGGGTGTCGGGTATCCCAACCATATGGAAAGGGGCGACCGCTCGGTCCCCCCGAACGTATGGTGGAGTACCCCGATCCCCCCGGGAGGCCATTTTTTGGGCGGGAGGCGAGTCTCGGCTGGTATGCCCGAAGCGGCGTAGCCGGGGCGCGCCTTTTACCGCCCAAGAGGGGGTTGTCCTAGACACCTACACCGCTGGCCACGCCCCGTAGGCGGTTTGGAGGAGGGTCCACACCCGCCCGAAGAAGGATAAAAGGAGCAACAAGCCAAGGAAGCATCCTCTTGTTCCTGTGCTCTGAAGCGGCACCTCCCCGTTGCACGTGAGCTCGAGACGGAACGAAGAGCCAATTTTGACCCACCCACCAGCCCCTGATGACAGCGAATTGTTTGAATAAAGTCGAGTGACATGATATTGTTTCTTTTACAGGTTGTTGTGAATAAAGTTGGTAATTTGGTATGTAATAAAGTGGTTGCTCTTTCAGCATGTATTTCGGCTAAGTAGTGGCACCAGAGTTAAATGTGATGCTTAGTAGAAGTTATACTTTGAATTGCTCAGTATAATTGTCTTTTTCATCCTCTTTAGTTTAAAAATGTCGTATTTATTTTTGGTCGGGCGGTAAGGTCATGATCGGTGAGCAGTAATTGGAAGATCCCTAGAGGTGGGGCGTCACCCATTATGGATGGGAGCGCCCGGGGGGAAGTGGCCATTGGCCCCTCAAACGGGGAGGCGGTCCCCTCTAAGGATGGGGACGCCGAAAGGGAAGGCGGTCATAGGCCCCTCCCTGGGGAGGAGGGGCTACGGGCCCCTCCTAGGAATTTCCCGGGGCCAGGACATCCGGATGGCAGATGTGGTAAGCAGTGTGGGGTGGGAGGGGGGTCTACGCTACCTTCTAGACACCTCACACGAGTCCACGGACGACCACTAAGATGGCGTCGAGTAAACAGGGGCCCCCGTTAAGACAAGGGAAATTGGAAGTTGGCACAGAGGTACAGTCCTCTGTGCGCCCGCCCCTCACAAGTGAGGGGGGAGTTCTGGTATTAGGGATCTGACACCGGTTACGACCTTGCCGTTGGCCCGTAATGTTAGGATGTACAATTTCAATTTTGAGAAATGCATTTACAGGATGTTTTAGTATCGGCTAGGAGAACCTTTGTATTAGAGATGTGTTAAGGTTAGCCAAGAACATCGTAATGTGTAAATGAAATTGTACATGATATGAAACTGTTTATTTTAATGTTTTAATTTTGTTTCATATTTTAATAAATACGGCCGGGAGGGTAACTCCCTCCCGCCTTCCAAAAGTTCAGAACCGTTTCCGTCTTCCCATTCTTGGGGATTGTGTTGAGAGGGGGTGTCGGGTATCCCAACCATATGGATATCTGAGACTTAATCGCATATTTACAAATCATGAACTCTGGCGTCCTTAAGTCAGTGGATTCTCACAGGTCACTGACAGTAGTGACTTGGTTATATCATATGGCTGGGCTCAAAAGTTTGGGAAATATTGTCAAACCCATGGAATGTTGGCAGCTCATAAGGACTATTATCATTAAAAATAAAATAAATAATCTCCTAATACTGTTACTATCACACTGATGTACTTTCTCTGGTGTACAGTGCACAATGTACAAGGCCAAACCTCTGAGAGGCATAGTGATAGACCAGAGACCATCCTGAGAATAGTTAGAATGCTATGCCTATGAGAAATATAATTAGCTGAACTAAACATGCAGCCACTTAAACAAAGGATGTAGAGAGGAAGTATTATCGAAAGTTTCAAATGTAATGAAAGAGTAACCATAGTCGAGGAAGCAATAATACAGCAACAGAAAAGCATATTAAGATATAAGGAAGCATACGCTTAGATTGAGTCACGCAGAAGTGACAAAAAGGCAATGTTAGTTTCAAGAAAAAAAACCAAATGAAGGCACGGTACTTGAAATTCAATTTAATGTGTGTTGTAAGGCCAGGTTTGTCCCGTGAAGTTAGAACAGCTGGGAAACAGGTAATGTAGTCAGATCTTGTTATACTCTGCTATTAAATCTTACGTTTCTCATTTACTAAGTGGGCAATCAATAATATGGAACAATATTTTGCAGCACATAAGAGAATTTGGCAGTTGCTAAATATTGTGCTGTATTTTTTCTGGCTTTGCTTCTACTTTAGAACTAATATGCCCGAAAATATGAATCCTGATTTTACATCGTTTGTCATGAAGCGATGGCTAACAGATTGTTATCAAATGAAGCTTGGGTTCAATGTATTCGCAGAACAGCATGGTGCAGTTTGAGCTTGTAAGATAGCACAACTCCCCCTGTTGCACCTCTAGTTTCTTAGCTTAAGGAATTTGGGGGCATATTACCAAGCAATAGCAATAATTATCGCTATTGCTTGGTTAGAGACAAAAATTTACCGCTGAGCTGCGGCGATTTTTACCACAAATAAACCTTGGTATTACCAAGGTTTATCGCAAATGCGATAAAAATCGCCGCAATGCATGAATATCGCTGAAAAGTCAGCGATATTCATGCATTTCCCAGCTAATGCTCTTTGCCATGTTATCCACCTCCCATTGGATAACATGGCTAAGAACTGCTCAGGGCAGGTGTTAGCTTTTGGAGGTATTCGCGCTTAGCCAAAAGTTGGTAATAGGAGATCGCGATGTTAGCGACTGTTTTCAGTCGCTAACATCTTGGCACGCCCACTTTGCATGTCATTAGTGATAAATATCACTGACATGAAAAGTGGGGCCCAAGATGGTCGCTATCTCCTACTAGCTGTCGCTAACTGGTGTTAGCGACAGCTAGGTAATAGGGAGATAATTTTATCTCCGCTTTCTTGGCTTTTAAAGCCAAAAAAGTGGAGATAAACCCCCTTGATAATATGCCCCTTGATTCTCATATCTTTGTTGAGGTCTGATCATGTTAAAATGCCATAGACCGTGACTTTTTAACGGGCAACTATTTCTCCTGCAGTGCAGCTCGTATCCACATGGGTCTAGCCTGATATTAGAGTGTCCACCATTTGCTTTAACTGCAAGATGGTGAAAAGTAATTACAAGTTTTTAGATCTTACCCTTTCTGCAGGGTCACCCCAAACCTTTTCTCTTCACTCTTTATATTTTGCTGAATTCAGTTTTGCTGGCTTTAGGACCATGTTTGGTGTCTGATTAATTGTAATTAAAAACCCTGTTTAAAAGTAAAGTCAGACTTTAAGTAACATTTCTGTTAATGTAACTTTTAGAAAGTTAGCAGTTTCTTGTCCTAATTATTTGGTGTCTGCAGTGAGTTTCTGGGTCACATGAATAGGTGTAGATGGCAGTTGACCTTTGTGTATTCCTCACAGACAGCATCAAAATAGAGGGTAAGGGTGCTGACAGTGTCAGGACTGGTCATACGGCGCCTACCTTACAGTAGAAGACTACATATCCCATGATCCGCAAGTGGGAGGAAGTATTTCGGGCGCGGGCGCGCATCGACTGATGCACGTAATTCTGGTTAATGTTTTGTTTCCAGCTTTCATGGAAGGCAAATGAGGATGCCGGTAGGACGTTTTCCCCCCTGCTATTCCGCCTTGTCATTCCTTTGGGCGAAAGCGCTTTTGGAGTTAACCGACACAACAGATTAACATGCAGTAAGATCTTAGCGTCTTGCAATTAGAAGCAGAGCGCGGTGGTGGTCACAACCACACGTTGCCGTTTTCTTGTTCCTGTACTCTTGTGTCTAGACGCGGACCGTGGTAGTGGTCGCAACGACGCGTTGCAGTTTTCTGGTTTCTGTACTCATTTTGTCTAGAAGCGGAGCGCGGTGGTGTTCTACCACGCATTGCTGTTTTCTTGTTTCCTTTTCATGTGGTATCTAAAGCGGAGCGCGGTGGTGATCTAAACCACGTGTTTTCGTTTTTGTATTCACATTCAGATTTCTGGTGACAACAACCGCGCGTTACCGTTTCCTTTTCTTTATTTTCAGTCACGGACCTCTTGTATCAGAAGCGGAGCGCGGTAGTGGCAGCAACCACGCGTTTCTGTGTTCTTGATGTCTTTTTGAACTTTGTGACAGAGTGGATTGCTGTGGGATATTCCAAGTGTTCTCATATCTGTGGAGAATTCGTTACTGCAAATTTTTAAGCTGCTTTCTTTTCTTGGTATTGTGTCTCTGGGAAAGAAAGCAACCCGAACAATACTGGGATATTATTTCATAAGGGAACTTATGGAAAGGATTCACATTATTTGACATTTGGAAGCAGGAATCTTTTTTTCTTGATAAACCTCTGCTTGACTATGGTATGTGTGTTGTGGAAAACTGCTTCTGGATATGCCTATATGATAAAATGTAGTGGTTAAGACACTTATGAGATATTCTCTGATTACAGGTTTTATTACAAGGCAAGAGACAGATTTGGGGATTACTACAGAGTTTAAGGTTGTGATCAGTTCCCAAACAGGAATACAGAGATCTAGCGAGACCACATGAGAGTAGTATTATTTCACATGCTTTGCTTACATATTTGTCTTTTGTTATTTCAGGTTCCTTTCCCTGCTGTCCCTTCCCTTTCCTTTCCCTCGCCTGATAGTTCGAACACCTTGTGTATTATATTCAAGGTGTTGGTGACATCAGGAGGTGGACCCTTACTTGCGGCAACTGGATCCTGCGGAGCGAATCCTGATAGACAGGATATGCTATACCAGCTTGATGGGGGGGGGGGGGGTGTGGAGCTGTCACCAACAATGCTTGCACTTCAAAGGCTCTGGCCCAGCTTAAACACAGAGGATTTCACACTAGCCTATAGTGCCCCCTTAGAGACTGTGACCAGGGCAGAGAGGCAGAATATTTCTGACACCTCTGAATGGGGAAACTCCAGAAGCTTCTCCCACCTCAAAGTTGCACCAGGTATAAAAAGGGGACCCTCTGACCCACACTTCAATGCACTCCTGGGTAGATACTACAGTAAAAGGGCATCCTGCTGCCCCGTTGCTTGAGGCATGTCCTGCTTGCTGAGAAGGAAGACTGATCCAGCATCCTTAATCCCAGGCTAATGTGAGTCGAAGAGTAAGCTAACTGACCTCTTGTTCTGAGATACAGGGACATAACAAGGTCCAGAGGACTCCCTGCAACCTCCCAGCTGACCTGGCGTGCTGGACCTGCTTGGACCTCCAACTGTATCTGCCTGAGCCCTGCTGGCCTCCACTGGAGAGAGTCCCAGATCCCCAAGAGTTGCCCCCAAGGAGATGTAGGGTTTAACAGAGGAGTACAGATGGGCTAAGGAGGATTAGGGAGGGGTTTAAGTTGGAATGTGAACCCAACCGCAAAAGAGTAATCCAATTCCTATTCACAAACATCACTTGTAAAATTATGATGAAGGCTGATAGCCAGAAACCGGTCCTTGGATGCTTGATTCCGGTCTGGGAAAGACATGGCTTGGTAGTTCGGACTGGACTGTTCCCATGAGGCACAGGGTCAGAGCTGATTTGCATATAGCCAGTGTCTAACCCAGGGTGGTGTGGAGTGGAAAACAACGATGGATTTAGGCCCAGATCCTTGTACTGGGGTGAATGTATGACATTGTTCTACATTCTGTCCATCAACTGTGTTTTTTTGCAATTTTCACCCTGAGTGTGCTGGGTATACTCAGACGTGAGTCCCAGGCTCTCCACACCACTGGAGTCAAGCTATCCAGGCTGATGAAGGCTGATAGCCAGAAACCGGTCCTTGGATGCTTGATTCCGGTCTGGGAAAGACATGGTTTGGTAGTTCGGACTGGACTGTTCCCATGAGGCACAGGGTCAGAGCTGATTTGCATATAGCCAGTGTCTAACCCAGGGTGGTGTGGAGTGCAAAAAAACGATGGATTTAGGCCCAGATCCTTGTACTGGGGTGAATGTACGACATTGTTCTACATTCTGTCGATCAACTGTGTGTTTTGCAATTTTCACCCCGAGTGTGCTGGTATACTCAGACGTAAGTCCCAGGCTCTCCACACCACTGGAGTCAAGCTATCCAGGCTGATGAAGGCTGATAGCCAGAAACCGGTCCTTGGATGCTAGATTCCGGTCTGGGAAAGACATGGCTTGGTAGTTCGGACTGGACTGTTCCCATGAGGCACAGGGTCAGAGCTGATTTGCATATAGCCAGTGTCTAACCCAGGGTGGTGTGGAGTGCAAAAAAAGATGGATTTAGGCCCAGATCCTTGTACTGGGGTGAATGTATGACATTGTTGTACATTCTGTCCATCAACTGTGTTTTTTGCAATTTTCACCCCGAGTGTGCTGGGTATACTCAGACGTGAGTCCCAGGCTCTCCACACCACTGGAGTCAAGCTATCCAGGCTGATGAAGGCTGATAGCCAGAAACCGGTCCTTGGATGCTTGATTCCGGTCTGGGAAAGACATGGCTTGGTAGTTCGGACTGGACTGTTCCCATGAGGCACAGGGTCAGAGCTGATTTGCATATAGCCAGTGTCTAACCCAGGGTGGTGTGGAGTGCAAAAAAACGATGGATTTAGGCACAGATCCTTGTACTGGGGTGAATGTATGACATTGTTCTACATTCTGTCCATCAACTGTGTTTTTTGCAATTTTCACCCCGAGTGTGCTGGGTATACTCAGACGTGAGTCCCAGGCTCTCCACACCACTGGAGTCAAGCTATCCAGGCTGATGAAGGCTGATAGCCAGAAACCGGTCCTTGGATGCTTGATTCCGGTCTGGGAAAGACATGGCTTGGTAGTTCGGACTGGACTGTTCCCATGAGGCACAGGGTCAGAGCTGATTTGCATATAGCCAGTGTCTAACCCAGGGTGGTGTGGAGTGCAAAAAAACGATGGATTTAGGCCCAGATCCTTGTACTGGGGTGAATGTATGACATTGTTCTACATTCTGTCCATCAACTGTGTTTTTTGCAATAAAAAATATATAGAGCAGTTTGTGATTTATAATCTCTATGCACTTTTAATTGTACCCCACCTTCAAATATGGAGCCCCCTAGCAACATCCTGTATTCTCCCACTATGTCCTTATAAATTTGTAGGGGTGAAGGGAGATAAATATAGAGCCCCCTAGCAACATCCTGTATTCTCCCACTATGTCCTTATAAATTTGTAGGGGAGAAGGGAGGTAAATTAGACAATGCTGTTTAGAGACTGGTGCAGACAACACCCACATAGCTAACTCACAGGTATCAACATACTTTCTTGCCCTAAAAGTAACTGTTTCCCTTGATTTTATACGCCACTTTGTTTTGTCTTCCTGTGTGTGAGAGTCCCCCCACGTTTCACATCCAGCTGATACTTTTATCCATACTATGGACAAAAATTGTCTAGCATTCACAGACGATCAGATAGCCGCAATTCTAGCAGGACCTTCACTACTTTCTGATTCTCCTTTTTTAGGGAACACAACAGTTAGAGAAGAATGGGAGAAGCTTAGTAATCTCAAAAAGAAACAAGTTAGGATCGCCCTTCATGGGGCGTTAATGTCTGAATACTATACTTCAGGAGCCTCACCAGCAAGTCTCCTAGTGAGAATAGAACCCAGGATTTTTCTGGATTACAAAAAGTTCAGGTTAGACTGGAGCTATATAGCCAACAAATGCACCAGGGATTGGCTAATTCTCATCATTAGCACAGCTCAACGATTGAGTGAGGAACTCTTGAAAGAAATTTTAGAATTGGAGGAAAGCATTAGTCGTGATAACACTCTCACTAACGCTAAAGACCATCTCTCCAAAATACAAGATGACCTGAACGAATACAAGAGTTACATGATCAACCAGAAAATCAAGCGCCTCCAAAGAAACCTTCAAAGATACTCTCATGAATGGGCATTTCCCTATGTTAATGACACATACTATCAGTCAGGGCCAGAACAAGTTAATCAAAGTGGGCCACGTAGAGGGCGGGGTGGCAGACAACAACAAAGAAGCACCCCTGTGAACTGGACATTCGACAACACATCCAGTGAGGACGAACAAGATAGGCCCCAAACCAGTAGAGTGAGTTTCAACCCCCAGGAACAAAACAACGCTGACCTAGGGGTTTTGTTACGCTCTTTTTTAGGCCAGGGTCAGGGGGCCAACAGGGGCAGAGGACAAGCAGGAAAAGGAAGAGGTCGGGGCAACCGTCCTCCACCTCAATGGCAGGCATTCTCCCCACGACAAACCCGGAGCAGGGGCAGACAACCCCTATAAACAACATAGTGGTCAATTTGTCTAATCATACCCTGTCTGAAAATGAATTAAGAGTACTTAACAAAGGTTTGGGCTTTGTTCCAACACCCACCCATGACTCTTTTAAATGTAGAGTAGAGTTCTTTGAAACGGTCCGAAAAATCAAACTTAAAAAATTCTTTGCGAATCAACCACAGGAAGACCAAAGAGGGTTTAATACCAACCTAAGGAAACCCTCTATTTTTGTACCCCCGGGGGGGTCTGTGGGCCCTGAAATTGCAGTTTTTGAGTCTAAAGTTCTTCAAGATATAGAACTGCTGGAAACAAAACAAATGAATACCAACTACAAGAATATGTCTAGATCAGATTGGGAAGCTGTGAAGAGTTTACAAAATAACAGTGATCTAACAATAAAAAGCGCAGATAAGGGGGGAGTGGTAGTTGTGCTTAACACAAGCGACTATGAGACAGAGGTCTACCGCTTACTCAATGCCCGAGCTAACTATCAGCCACTGAACAAAGATCCCACCCCTGAATTACTTACCATCATCAAAAGAATGGTAGGAGAAGCCAAAGAAAAGAATTGGATTTCGGTTAAAGAAGCGGAGTTTCTGGTGAATACCAATCCCAGAACTCCTGCGTTCTACATCCTCCCAAAAATTCATTAGCCTGCCCGGCCCCCACCAGGCAGACCTATTGTTTCCGGGATACAGTCTGTCTTGGAGCCGTTATCGCAATTCGTGGATTACTTTCTACGTGAATCGGTTGTCACACAGCAATCCTTTGTCAAGGACACCATGGACATTTTAAATGTCCTCACGGATATGCCCTTTGATCCGGACACCGAGATATTGGTAACAATAGACATTGAGTCATTGTATTCCTGCATCCCTCAGGGCGCTACGCTTGTGGCAGCAGCACGCGCCCTGAGGGCGCAGGAATGGTTCTATGATGCACCGCAAACTTTCGTTCTGCAGTGCATCGAATTGGCCCTGACTAGAAATTTCTTTTTTTACAAGGACAAGATGTTCCTGCAGACTACAGGCACTTCAATGGGGGCTACGATGGAACCCACCCTGGCCTGTATCTATGTTGGCTAATTCGAGGAGCACGTCGTCTATTCCACCACCAATCCCTTCAGTGACCATGTCCGTCTCCGGAGGAGATATATAGATGACGTGCTCTGTGTCTGGGCTGGGGAGGAAGCCAGACTCCTAGAATTCCTTAACTGGCTCAATGCACAAGACCAATGTCTGCGATTCACGTGGTCTTACAGTCAAGAATTGGCAGTCTACCTTGATTTAGGCATTGTAGCCAGTAATGGTGGGCTTGCCACCAGTGTTCATCATAAACCCACCGACAGGAACTCTCTGTTGGCGTATGACTCATACCACCCGAGGGCCTTAAGAGACAATCTGCCGGTGGGTCAGTTTCTCAGATACCGCAGGAACTGCTCCACCACAAAAATATACAAGGACCAGGCACAAGTCCTGTGTGAGAAATTTGAGAAGAGGAATTACCCAGATAAGATCATAAAACAAGCTAGGAAACGTGCTCTGAATACACCCAGAAGTGCCCTCCTTGAAGTTAACCATAAAGAAAAAAGTGATTGTCTCCCTGCGGTTATGACCTTTGATCCGTTAGCCACGAAAATAAGGCAATCTATACACAAGCACTGGTCCTTGTTGTCTAGCGGAGATTTCAAAATGCCACCGCCGAGGTTTGCCTTCAAACGTTCAAGTAACCTTAAGGACAAGCTTGTCCACACCAGGGCGCAGGACAGAAATAAGTCTAAAAACAGCACAATCCCCAATTGACATTTTCCCTGTGGGGGATGTTCAGTCAGTCCTTTAACATCTAAGACATCTGTGGTCACTTTGCAATCAGGCAGAAAATGGTTTTTAACCCATTTCAGCAATTGCAATACCACCAACGTGGCATATAGACATGAGTGCGAATGTGGGTTACAGTACATTGGACTTACTACCCGAAAAATTAAAACGCGGATACAAGAACATCTCAGCACTATCAGGGCAGGGAAACTTACCACCAAATTGGTTCAACACTGTCACACCAACAAACACTCTTTCAAGTGGGTGGTACTAGAGAAAGTTACAGGCGACTCTGGAATGGTAGAGCGGCTGCTTACTACCAAGGAAGCAAGATGGATCTATCAAGAAAAATGTGAATAGATAGGTCTGAATGAACTTTTGGAATGGAACAAGGTGCATTAATGGCCATCATTCCATTTCCATTGTGATACACCATCCACTCAGTAATACTATTATAACATCTGTGTGTTTCACTTTGGACCATTTTCCTTTAGTGTATTTTCAGAAATTTACATGTTCAAGTACACAGCTCTATATGTGTATATTATTTGACTTCTAAAATCTGTCACTTGTAAATATAGTGGTTATTATACACCTTTCCCCCTTCATTATGTATACATTGCCTTTTTTAATAACTCTGGTTTGAAGATGATGTATCCGTGCCCACTTAAACATCCATTGGGCTTCTCCCTATTGCCTAAAGGTTTAGGGTCAAGTAGGAATTGCTACCACTTTAATAAAGAAGATTTCTAAAAATGGTCTTTTTTCCCCTTTGTTTGATTTTGTAACAGTACTCAGGTCCCATTGTACGATCTCGTGGGCCCCTTTGAGGTGTATGGATCTCAGCCTTTTGCAAGATGGCGGACCCGTGGTCACTCGATATTTCGCGAGTGCTTTGTATTCTGCAGGGATCTTAGACTTTTCCAAGATGGGGGACCCGTAGTCACACGATATTTCGCGATTGTTTTGCATTCTGCAGTGACTATTTCTAGCCCGAGCAGGGTGTACCCGGCGTTCGCGAGTGCTGAGAGAACGCTGTTTCCCTTCCTTTCACCGGTAAGATACAGGTTCTGTGGCCCGTTTGTGTGACAGCCCAATTGAGACACAGGTCTAGTGGCCTGAGTCTGTGATAGGTTTCCTGATAGGGGCAGTTAAGTTTCTTTATTTAATTTAAAGAACCTCGCCAAATTAAAAGTATCTTGATAAAAGTGGCCGCACATGTTGTATATCTTGCCAGAATTATGGCCAAACGATCTTTTCGATACACGTAAAGAGTACAATTTTTTTTTCCGAATAGGTATATGGGTGTTCGAAACTGTAATAATAAAAAATACTCTGCCTAATGGCCCAGGTTGACAAGCACCGTTTCTGTGCGTTTAGTAGACACTTCAGTGAAACGAGTTTATACATAGCTGACACCTTTGAGTTAGCTATGTGGGTGTTGTCTGCACGAGTCTCTAATCGCCTTCGTCCAATTGACCTCCCTTCTCCCCTACAAATTTCTGTGCGTTTAGTAGACACTTCAGTGAAACGAGTTTATACATAGTTGATACCTGTGAGTTAGGTATGTGGGTGTTGTCTGCACCAGTCTCTAAACGGCATTGTCTAATTTACCTCCCTTCTCCCCTACAAATTTATAAGGACATAGTGGGAGAATACAGGATGTTGCTAGGGGGCTCCATATTTATCTCCCTTCTCCCCTACAAATTTATAAGGACATAGTGGGAGAATACAGGATGTTGCTAGGGGGCTCCATATTTGAAGGTGGGGTACAATTAAAAGTGCATAGAGATTATAAATCACAAACTGCTTTATATATTTTTTATAGCAAAGTTACGGAAAGAAGAGTGACTTACATCTGGAGTCACATTGAAACCATTTTTGGTTTGGACCTCGCGACTGGTATGAGCCCAAGTGGTCGTTTGAGGGTAAATAGCTGGATGGTGTATGTGGTCTGTGACTTACTCACGCTCTGAAGCCTCTTACTAGTTGGCTTCCACACTCGAACAGGATGACAAATTATATGTGGGCATTTTTATATTTTTATTTGTTTTTCAGTTGTGAAGACAATGTTTGTCCTCATGCAGTGGCTCAAAAATTTGTGACGCCCTGAAGACATTGCCCGAGATGGAAGTGGCAATGAAACATGTCGGCAAGTGGAGTATGGCTAGATAGGGATTAGCCATTCTCACTTTTTTACATCCCATGACCAACACGAAAGTAACAGAATAAAGATAAGTTCTGTGTTGCTTGTGGTCTTTTACGTACTCGTTTGTTCACACATTTAGTGGTTGTTTGTTTTATCCCACACACTGCATTCCCTCACAAACACTGTTTTGTTTGTTTTGTGGACACTTATCTTTCTTTTGAGCTTCATGGCGCCAATGATGAGATCAGGGCAATCCTAGTGAGTACCTGCCAGGTTCCTGTTGGTGGTTCGCCCGTGAGGCACCATCTCGCTCACACACACTTTTTCTACCTTTCTTCATTTACCTATTTAGACACATAGGTGTGTGTTATCTGTTGTCTCACAACTGTTTACTGTTTTCTCAAGGGTTTGGGCAGTTGTCTTCATACTATGGCATACTTTGGATGTACCTCCTACCTCAACAATTAAAAGAAAGGAGTATTGTGCAAAAAGGTTTTGCAGTTGATGGTGCACCAGCTACTGATTTATTTTTCTATGCCTGGTCGGTCTAGGTCTTGTTTTGGAAATACCTCCTTTAAGGAATCAGTAACTGATCAATGGCTTGCAATCCAACCACAGTCACAAACAGTGTACACATACCATAATTATTTCGCAATCAGGAGGGGATGTCCTATTCATGCCCTTTCCTAATTAATAGTCAACATGGATCGATAAACCCATTTTTGATGTGCTTTACTAATTTGCAGAATGGGTTTGATACTTACCAAACTTTAATTTTGTGATCACAAACCCGGTGATTTGGCAAATCACAGGGGCTGCAACAACAAAACGGCATGGCACTTCTGGCCTGATAGCCTTACCCAGTCAGCTTGGTAGGACTATGCTCTGATGGACTTCAGATGGGCAGCTGGCTGCAGTAAAACCCAAAGTCATTAAATAACCAATTAAAGAAGGGCAAATTTAAAGTCCCTATACAAAAAGTTTGCACAATCGAAGAGAGGTGATTTGTCAAGGGTGAGTCATTCCTGTGTGCCAAACTGTTATATGTACCCACACCAGCTGCACCTTGCTGTTACGTTAGTCATTTTATTGGGTGGGATGGGGGGTAAAATATGCAAACACAACTGAAACAGATCTGTGGTTTAATCATAAGCTTCTGGCATTCTATGTATATTTTTGACTACTGGGCTCTGTGGTGAGACTTGTGGAAATTATGTTGTTAAACACAACTTTTGAAGTAACTTGATCGTTCTGAGTATCTCTCAATGCAAAGACGTTAGAAAGAAAGACTGTGACATAAGCAGGTTGTGAAAAGTGATAGCTGTAATAGCTGAAAATGAGGCTGGGTTGTTATCTTGCAGCACTGTGGACAGAAGGGGGAATTCCCAAGTTATGAAAACACCAGATGAGAACAATCGCAAAAAAAAATATTCATTGTCACCACTATAGGGATTCATATATTTTTAACCAACTTAGGTGCTTACACTTCAGTCTAGCCTGCATGCAAATGGCTCATGTAACTACACCCATTTTACTTGTTGCAGGATGCAAATATTGCATGCACTGACACACTGTTAGCATCTGATTGCAGACACATTATTTATCAATTTTTTTTGTAAACACATTTTTCTGGATTGGGACATTGTCTGTTACAGTATTGTGCTGGTGGGGGCATGGCTTGGACGCCGAAGTGAGATGGCGGACTTAATGTGAGCTCCACTCGGGCGCAAAGACTTCTTCTCCCACATTGCCGCAAATTGTGAAGTTTTTGGGCGTGGATGGTGACCCTGAGCTCCTGTGGTGGCGGTGAGTTCGGTAACTGCTTTTATTGAACTGTAGCTGCGCAATGAAGACTGGAGGCTGTAGCGATGACTTTTTCCTCACGGACACGCGGGCATCCGCAATTTTAAGTTATGGCGCTCGTGCTCCGTTTTTTTCTGTCAACAAAGCAGCTTTCTTGATACTTCTTGTTCTACAATGCGACCGGCATGTTGTCAATCATATACAAATGAGTGATTCTCCTTTTTCTTCTTTTTTATATATAT
This sequence comes from Lissotriton vulgaris, assembly GCF_964263255.1. Lineage (NCBI taxonomy): Eukaryota > Metazoa > Chordata > Amphibia > Caudata > Salamandridae > Lissotriton > Lissotriton vulgaris. Next base: position 995,164,112 of record NC_141689.1, read on the forward strand.
AAAAAAAGGGAGATTAAAAAAAACAAAAAAATTAAGACTTTCTCCATTCTCTATGGTATTTTCTCAGGGGAGCTGCAAGATATGGAGGCAGCCTTTCATTAACAGCTTGCTCTTACCAATGTGTGGCAGTCATGTGGAACGTGCATGAAGAAGAGCACCTTGATGTCATTGTCATGAGCTGAATGCATAATTTTTATTTCTGAAGTCTTGAGGGTGAATCTTTCATGTTTTCTCATAGCATTTGACAAATTTTTAGGTGACAGCATTTCTTCATACTGAAGTGAATATTGAAAGTTGTTCTATTTTTCTTCATTGACTACAGTAGATCCCTACAGTACTTCTATTCAATACAACACCTTTTACTTATCTTTGGATGGTAATTATTCCTGCCTTCTTCTCCTTTTGTGTATGGGTCGGATTCGCCTATTTTTAGTTACTAACCATCAATCTCTTCAACAACTAAAGATGGCGAGTCACCTTCACACCTCTTCTAGATCATCCTCCTTAAGTGCTAAACCAAAGAGACATAAGAATGATCCACCTTCCCCCATTCTTACCTCACAAAATTCGGTCCTGGACTCTAGTTTGGAGGCAGTAGGTGGTTTCCAGCCTTTCATGTCCACTACCAACGAAAAGGTAAAACAAATTGAAAACCGCTTGATAGTCATGGAGCTTGAACAACATGTTGGAGATCTCCAAGACATTTCTACTAAAATTCCTTTGTTCTAACAAGAGATCCACAAACTTAAACTTCATACCAAAGATTTGGAAAATTGCAATCGCAGGAACATTCTTGGCCTTTATTGCCTGTCGGAAAATATTGAAGTTCCAGATATGTTATCCTTTCTGAAGAAGTTTCTGCCGGATCTCTTAGATCTTCAATCTTCATCACCTCTCAACATTCAACAGGCGCATCATTTAGGTCATCTTCAACCTAACTCAAACAAACCACGTGGTTTCATAATGCTTTTTCAGAGTTTATGAATTGATGCAGGTCTTGAAAACGGTTAAATCCAAACGACGTCTCACATGGTGAGGTCATACATTTTTTATTTCACAAGATGTTTCCAATCCAACAAATCCCGTTGTAAGGATATTTTGGCTCTTCGGCCCCAGATGAGACACTTGAACATTCAATATGCCATTCTCCACCCTTGCCTCTGCAAAGTTACTCATACCTTCTTTCTCTTATTTGCTCTTCCTTTATACTATTGTTATTCCCTCAAAAATGTTCCCTTCATTCTTTATTTCCTGCTAATTGTTATTCATTTACTTATTAAGAGGCTTGTCTTTACCTTTTTAATCATACCACCGTACTTGCTTTTGTCATCGCCTTGCCCCTCATTTTTGTTGCTATCTTCAGATCTGGATTCTTTTCCTTGATCTGTTTACTTTCTCTATTTGTCTGTATTTCTCTCTTTATTCTCTTCCTTTCTTCTTCTACCCTCCTATTTACCTTCTACTTTTTTCATGGTGTGTTTTTATTATCAACTTTTTGTGAATATGAGTGTCTTTCACTATATTTCCTTAAGTGTTTATCTTCCTTCTCTTGATAATTGTTGTGTCTTTTTCTTTTTCATTGATCTTGCAGTTTATTTTTCCTGTTTCCTTATGTTCCTCCTCATCCATCAACATGTGTAATGTTGTATCGTGGAATGTACGTAGTCTAGGGCATCCTGTCAAGCATCAAATGGTATTGTCTCACCTATCCAAACTCAATACTCATGTTGCTTTTTTACAGGAAATCCTTTGTAATGATGTGGATTCCACTTGAGAGACTAGACCATCTACATTTGTCAATGCACAGTCAATACAATGTTATCAAAATGTTGGTCTTGCCTAAATTCCTATACATACTTCAGACCATACCTCAAGAATGTTCATCTTCTTGTATCTCTATGGCCAAATGGGTCTGTACTAGATTTCTATGGGGGTATCACAGAGCCAGAAGAGCAGTTAAATGGATGATCTAGCCCAGACCTAGGGAGGATGGGGGCTCCCAGCCTTCTCCTTCATCATTGAGCTCCACTGTTACAACATATAGACCTATTGTTGGTTGGGGACCCAACATTTTTCAACTTATACTATACTACTGGGAAGGTTTCTAAATGGGATGGACCTCGGGGTAATTCCTGCAGCAGGTGCGGGGCATGGGCTGCCAACATGATACACATGCTTTTTTCCTGCCCCAAACTTGGAAAATTTCTTCAAGACATTGAATGTTTTTTTAACCAGATACTCGACATACTGGTTTTTATAACATCCGATTTGATTATTTTGGGGGTAGAAGGGAGCCAGGGTAGTAGGTCCCTGCCCAGATTCGAAGGCGGTTTTGTATTTATTGCAATTGCTATTGCTAGAAAAGTGTCCCGAGTGATCAGCCCTGATCCACCTACATTCATCATGTGGCGGGCTAAACTGTTAGTCATTTACAATATGGAATCGGCTGTATACAGATTGAAAGGACGTAGGAGAAGGTAAATGGGGAGGAAAATCTGGTTGTCAATTTCTAGCTGGATAGGGTAAATATGTCTGTCTTTGCTCTATGTTACATTTGTACATCTTTCTAGATTCCCTTCATTTAATGTTTGTACTTTCTCTACCTTTTCAGGATTTCCTTTTCCTTTCTCCTTTTTTGTTTTTTCTTCTTTTCTTTGTCTGTGTCTTTGTCTCTCTTCTTTCCTCTTCTCTAGGTAGAGGTGTATTGTGGGAATTTCGTTGTCTGTTTTTCAGTTTTGCTGTTGTTTATAATGTATTACTTTGTACTTTCAAATGCCATGACTACTTGTCAAATGTTAAAAATAAATAAATACATAAATAAATAAATACATAAAAAGTAATGATGTGGAATCTCTCAAACTTAAACATCAATTGGTCACTCAAATTGTTTTTTCTCCTGCTATTGATCGTCATGATGGGGCTGCGATTTTATTTCATAAATCAATTAATGCACAAATAATATCAACAGAATGTGATTCCAATGGACATTGGGTTTTGGTTGATGCTATTATTTGTAAAACACAAGTTACTTTTCTTAATATTTATGGTCCTGTCAAACCTGATCCACAATTCTGGCATTGTATTAAATTGAAACTATCCTCTATCTCTAATCCCAATATAATTGTTGGTAGTGACTTCAATAATTGTCTGGATCCCTTCTCTGGTAGACAATCCAATTGCAAATTTAAGCCTGATAAGACTTCCAAATCCTTTCAGTCAGCGATCTCTGCCCGTACTTTGTTTAATGTATGGAAAACATGCAACCCAGATACTTCCAAATTTACTTTCTTTTCTCCTGTCCACCATACTATGTCCCGTATTGATTATATTTTGACTTCTAAAGCTTTACTCCCCTGTATCCATTCCTCTGAAATTGGGACTATTTTTATTTCTGACCATGCTCCTGTGTCTGCTTCTTTTGATCTATCCCTCACTACCTGCAAACAAGGTCATTGGCATTTTAACAACCACCTTCTTTCAGACCGAACCTTTATGACAGAAGCAACCTCATTTTTTAACGAATTGTTTCAGTTTAACAAATCTTCAGACACCTCAGTCCATCCATAAATCAATCAATCAATCATTTGTAGAGCACACTACTCCCCTGTGAGGGTCTCAAGGCGCTAAGAAGGGGGGAGGCAGCTACTGGTCGAATAGCCAGGTCTTGAGGTGTCTCCTAAAGGTCAGCAGGACTTGGGTCCGACGCAAGTGGGCAGGGAGGGTGTTCCATGTCTTTGCGGCGAGGTGGGAGAATGATCGTCCGATGATCATTTGGCGGATGTGTGGGATGGTGGCGAGGTGAGCGGAGCAAAGCTGGCTGTTCGGGTTGTAGAAGGACATTCGTTTGTTGAGGTATGCTGGTCCGGCGTTGTAGAGTGCTTTGTGAGCGTGGGTTAGGAGTTTGAAGGTGATCCTCTTGTTGACCAGGAGCCAATGTAGATTTTTTTAGGTGGGCGGTGATGTGGCTGTGGCTAGGGAGTCCGAGGATGAGGCGTGCGGACGTGTTCTGTATGCATTGGAGTCTCTTCTGGAGGGTAGTCATGGTTCCTGCGTAGAGGGCATTGCCGAAGTCCAGCCTGCTGCTGACCAGTGCATGGGTGTATGTTCTCCAATTTTTGGTGGGGATCCATCTGTAGATTCTGCGGAGCATTTGGAGGGTGTTGAAGCAGGAGGACGAGTTGGTATTGACTTGCTGAGTCATAGAGAGCATTGAGTACAGAATGAACCCCAGATTGTGTGCATGGTTTGTGGGTGTTGGGGCAGCTCCCAGCGAGGTCGGCCACCAGGAGTCATCCCATGCGGAGGGGGTGGAGCCGAGGACGAGGACCTCCATTTTGTCTGAGTTAAGTTTCAGTCGGCTGGTCTTCATCCAATCTGCGACGGCCTTCATTCCTTTGTGGAGGTTGGATTTGGCAATGGCTGGGTCTTTGGTGAGGGAGAGGGTTAGTTGAGTGTCGTAGGTGTAAGAGACGATGTTGAAGTGGTGTGCTCAGACGATGTTCGCGAGCAGTGCCATGTAGATGTTGAAAAGGGTCTGGCTGAGGGATGATCCTTGGGGTACACCGCAGGTGATCGTGGTGGCTTTGGATCGGAACAGGGGAGGCGGACTCTCTTGGTTCTGCCTTTGAGGATGGAGGTGATCTAGTCCAGGGTTCTGCCTCGGATCCCTGTGTCGCGGAGGCGTGTGCGTTGGGTGTGGTGGCAGATGGTGTGGAAGGCAGTCGAGTGGTCCAGGAGGATGAGGGCCCTGGTTTCACCCTTGTCCAGTAGGGTCCTGATGTCATCAGTGGCGGCGATGAGGGCGGCCTCGGTGCTGTGGTTACTGTGGAATCCAGATTGGGAGGAGTCCAGGACATTGTTCTCCTCCAGAAAGTGGGTAAGCTGTCTGTTGGTGGTCTTCTCAATGACTTTAGCTGGGAACGGGTGCAGGGAAATGGGTTGGAAGTTCTTGAGGTCCTTGGGGTCTGCTTTGGGTTTTTTAAGGAGGGCGTAGACCTCGCCAGGTTTCTAGCTCTCTGGGAAGGTGGCGGTCTTGAAGGCGCTGTTGATGATCTTTGGGAGTTGGGGTGCGATGATGGAGCTTGCCCTGTTAAAGATGTGGAGGGGGCAGGGGTTGGAGGGTGAGCGGTAGTGGATGGTGTTCATGATTTTGATGGTGTCTTCGTTGTCAATGTTGCTCTAGGAGAGCAGGAGGTTGGTGTGTTTAGTGGGTGTTGGTTTGGGGGTGTAGGTGTCTGTTGTTTGTGACTGGGTGTCAAAGCTATTGTGGATGTCTGCGATATTACGGTGGAAGAAAGTAGCCAGGGAGATATCTTGTGATGGTGGAACGTCATTGGAGCTGGAGCAGGGTGTGGCGAGTTCTTTTGCGATGTTGAAGAGCTCTTTGCTGTTGTGTGCGTTGTTGTCGATGCTTTCCTTGAAGGAGGTTTTATTGGCGGACCGGATGAGTTGGTGGTGTTTGCGTCTGGCATTTATAAGCGCTGCTCAGTTATCTGGTATCCGGTCACTGCGCCATTGCTTCTTGAGTCTCCTGCAGGTGTGCTCGGAGTTCTGGAGGTCAGCGTTGAACCAGATGGCCCTCGTGATGTTGTGCCTGTTGGAGGGTCTCCTCATTGGGGCAAGTGTATTGGCCGAGTCGTCGATCCATTGTCTGAAGTTGGGGGCTCCTGCGTCGGTCTTGGTGGGCTCGGGAGGAGGGTTAAAAGCAAGCGCTGTGATCAGCTGGTCTTCAGTGACTTTTTTCCCGTTGTGGTGTGGGACCTCCGAGTCCATAACAACTGGGAGGCATTTCAAGCATCATTTAGAGCCTTTACTATTGCTTACTCTTCCAAGAAGAAAAAATTACTAAATGCTAAATATCAAGAAACTCTTCAACAAATTAAAATGCTGGAGCATAAATATTTTTCTTCCAAATCTTCCTCAACCTTACAAGAATTGATTGCTGCCAAATCTACCCTGAGTAAAATAGCCACTGTGGATGCCTGTAACATTCTTCTTAAAATTAAATCAAAATTTCATTGTGGCCAAAATAAAGCAGGAAAAATGTTAGCAAATTATTTAAAAATCAAGTCAGAGCGTAAAAAAAGGCAAAAGCGCTGGGGACCAGATGGTTTCTCAATTGAACTATTTTTAGCTTTTCTTTGATTTTTGCACCAAAATTATTAAATCATTTTATCTCATTCATTTCCAATTCTAAAGCCTGTAGCTCTTTTTTAGAAGCCCTTATTAGTGTTATCCCCAAACCAGACAATGATTCTTCTTTTTGCAAAATTTTCGACCAATATTCCTAATCAATTATGATTGTAACTTTTTTGCAAAGATGTTAGCTTCCAGCTTAGAAAAAATTATACCTCTTCTTATCAAACCAGATCAGGCTGGATTTATTAAATGCCGACTTGCCTCTGACAATGCCAGAATGCTTGCCAACACTCTCGCCCTCTGAGGGAGGTCCTCCTCTCCTCTAGCTATCCTGTCTCTTGATGCTGAAAAGACTTTTTGATTGAATAAATTGGCAATTCATGCTTCACACCCTTCACTGGTGTGGATTTGGTCAAAAGTTTATTTCATATATTAAATTATTATACACTGCCCAACGCACTTGGGTATTTGTTAATGGCCTCTTTTCCTCATATTTCCAACTGCAAAGAGGTACCCGCCGGGGTTGCTAACTTTCCCCATTACTTATCCTCTTCTTTTTATAACCCTTTCTCAAACGAATTAGACATAACCCTAATATTACTGGTTTTAAACCTTATTCCCACCAAATTAAACTTTCTGCCAATGCAGATGATGAACTTATTTACATGTCCGATCCTTGCAATTCCCTTCCCCCTTTTTTTTTTTACAAGAGATTGCTTTGTTTTCCACTGTCTCTGGATACAAACTTAATTTTTCTAAAACTGAGATTTTAACCATTAAATTCTTTATGTTACCCATACATGTTTGACTCAACCAATTTTACTTGGTGCCCCCAAAAGATTAAATACTTAGGAACATGGTTTTCCCCAAATATTCCTGACACTTTATCCCATAACTGTACTGCCTTAAAACTCAAACTCAATAATTTATTGTCATCCTGGTCTCCATTATTTTTATCCTGGTGGGGCAGACTAGATACAATCATAATGATGATTGTTCCCCAGGTGCTATTTACACTTTCAATGTTACCTTTTTCAAAATTCCTAATTATTATTGTTTACAGATTAATTCTTTATGTACTAAATTTCTATGGAACGATAAACAAGCTTGGATTGCCCTTTCTAAATTGATTCACCCAAAAGCAGAGGGTGAGGTTTGTTTTCCTGATTTTAAACTATACCACAATCCTTTTAAGAATTGTCAATTTTTATGTCATGTCTAAAGATTGTCAAGATTTACCTATGCCAACATGGGTTGCTTTTGAAAGTTCACTATTAAATGATTTTTCTTTTCAGGATGTTTTGTTTATGACCAATTGTACTTTCATTTCGAAATATCTTAAAATACTCTCATCATCTAACACACACACCTTTTTTCAATTTTTTTGTCTCATGCCAATATTTTTTGTCTTCTTCAATAGGGTTTAAATAGCAAATCAAATTCCGCCACAAATCCTTTTTTGTAGGACTTGCCTTTTTGGCAGGTTCACCCCGAATCTTTTTGCATTTTCCTTGCCTGTTTCTGTAACCTGGTGTTGGTGATTTTAGGCCTCTTGGCACTTTTCACTGTGGTCCAGGGTAAAGTGCGTGCGCTCTCTGTGCATGTGCGGTGAGAGTGGCCTGCCCTCCCATAGGAATGCATGGGGAATATGTGTGTCCATGGTTGTTCCTGAAGTGTGGGGAGTGCAGGGGCGAGTATGGTATGCACAAACATGTGATATTTAATGCTGCGTGATGATGTGCGGGGATTTAATGTGTCTAGTTTGGAAGTGCCACTTCTAGAATTTGACATGTCTGTGCAGTGAAGGTGAATTGACTGTCTTGCTTGTGATTGGTTGGAGCTGGCTGGTGTGCCTGGCTCCAGGAGTCAGGATGGGTCTGCCAGGTGGTTAATGGGGAGATCTGCATGTTGATGGGAGGGAGGAATGCACCTGGGACCTGAATAGGGCTGGGCCTTCCCTCCACAATGCTGGCTCCACCCCCTGTGGTGTGTCTGATGGACCTGACCCACGCTGTGAATAGGCAGAGGGGCTGAGGAAAACAAAGTGCTCCAGAACCAGTTGCATCTGGTTCGCCCCTTGCCTGCACCTTTGGAAATAAAGGATTTGGTGTATAAAAGAGGGGTTGTGACCCCGTGATAATGTTCTTGTTTCCAACTCGAATCTACCAGGGGTGTGCTGCTGAATGGGGCCCAGGTTAAGGCTTGCCACCCTGGGCCCTGCCCAGCCCTTGGATGCCCTGGAGGACTTCTTTAGGACCCTTCTGCCCCTTTCACTTAGAAGGACCGTGTTGCTGGGGCCCTTTTTGCTTCAGGGGCCCTTCCTGTGGACTTTATAGTTTCTGTGCCCCCCAGTGCCTCGTGAGCGCTTTATTTTTGAATTATGGGCAGAGCGCTGTCATTTTCCTAGGAGGAAGCGCTCCTGCCCATTTACTTGCCTTTGCGGGTGCCCACCCCGCTTACTGTGATATATTACCGAAGGTGCCCACCCTGCAATATGGCTGTGTGCTTTGTATTTTAAATTTCAGTGGGAGCCCACCCCGCTATTTATTTTACTGATCGAGGGAGCCTACCACTCAAGGTATCGCCACCGGAGGATGCCGTTGCCGCATGCGGCCCGCCTGGTTGTGGGCGTGGCCGCCGGACGGAAGCGGTAGTGACGTCACAGCTGGTCGACGCAGGGCTCTCATGCAAAGGGGAGAGCCTCGCGGTTGCAGCCGATGGTGAAGAGTCCGGGGGCTCCCAGGAAGGGGGCACGGGTGAAGAGGTGCCGCCGCGCTGGTGCCGAGCGAAATGGAGTAGCTCCGCTGCAGAGGCCCAGTGAGTAAGGGCTTCAGCATGTTGTGGCGCCTTCGAGGCATAGTGCCCCCGCACCAGTTACTGAGCGGCCCCGGCTGACAGGGGGCCTCTCCCACAAGGCTTCCTAGATTCCGAAGGGGGCACACCAGGGCATATTGCAGATGCACGCTCCAGCCTTGGACCATAGTTTTTCAAGGGCCCAGTAAGGTCCTCGGGGGTCAGTGATACCCCCGTTTGGGCAATGATTATTCCCTGAGCCAGTGCATTCCTTGGGGGCATATTCAACTCCTAGAGCCCGAGGGGCTCCCACCATTGCTTACTTGTGCCCCAGGCCCTGGGGGGCCCATGCCTTATTGCCCAAGGGCCAGTTCTTTTCCTTCAAGGGGCCTCAGTATGGATGGAGCCAGTGTGCTCCCTGGGGACAGTTAATCTTAGAACCTAGAGAGCTCCAATGTGCGCCTTATTTGTTTTAGAGCCTAGAGGGCTCCAATGTGCGCCATATTAATTTCCAGAGTCAGAGGGCTCCAGCATTTGGTGCAGATTTGTTCAAGGGCCAGTGAGAGCCCATGCCGCAGTTTACAGTTCACAGCTGCCCAGTAAGTAGTGGGCAGCTGCACCGTTTAGGCACAATGCGTGAGAGAATCCCAGAAGTGGCACAGAGGTGCCAGGCCTTCCACAGCTGCGCAGCACTTAGTGCCAGCTACAGCATTTAGCCCCCGTTCATTGTTCTCGCTGCCCAGCAAGTAGTGGGCAGCTGCAATGTTTAGGTTTGCGCAGATGGCGCACCCCTGACTGGCGCTGCCTTGGCAGCTCGCCCTGACATTCTGGACACAGGGCATTTGAGCCCCTTCTTACATGGCCCGTTGGCCAGGGGGCTGGTAGATGTATAGGGTGCAAGGCCATAATGTGATTTATGAGCTGAAGTGATTGTGGTGCTAGGAAATGTAATGCATTTAGTATGTTTTATGTACCCTGTGTTTTATATTCCTAAACTTTGGTTTATGATTATGAGGTTATTTTGCATTCCATGTGGTTATGCTAGTGAAGTTAAGTTTCACCCTATGATTTACGCCCCTAATGTGAGTTATACTTAGGAGGTAGGATCTAATGTGTTTACACTAGTGAGAAGATTGCATAATGTGTTTATACTGGTGAGGTTGGCGCAGGATGCAATTCACGCCTGATGTGACTGTGCACACTGTAAAGTTATGTTACAGGTTGAGGTGGAGTACAGTGATGTCCAATGGCTACTGGTTGTATGTTTAAGACCTATTTTTACTTGTACCAATTTCTGCTAAGTGTTGATCCTGACAGTGGCCCACATGGCCCTGTCCTGTGTAAATAATCCCTTGTGAATATTGGCTTTGCCAGTTGGCACAATGTATATTGTGTGATTACTATCTGATGTGTTTTGAGAATACAAAGTCTATTTTTATATAACGTTGTGTGGAGTTCCTTTTGTAGTGTGCCTGGGATATTGTTGCTGTGTGCGTGCGCAAATGCTTTACACATTACCTCCAGGATAAGTCTGTCTGCTCGTGCCAAGCTACCAAGGGGGTGAGCAGGGGTTATCTTTGGCGTGTAACTCCCTTGCCCTGACTAGGGTGGTGGTTTCTGCCTGGCTTTGGCTCAAGCCTTAGCCAACCAGAAATTCCAGTTCTAACATTGGTGATCAGCGGTGAGGATTAGGACTTGCGTTTGCGCAGTACCACAGCAACAACTGGCTACATTACAAAACTCTGCATTTTAGGGGGTTGTTGTTTTTAATTTAGTTTTTCCTCAAGAGTGTCATTTTTAAATGGTGTTCCTGCGCTTTTATGTTTAGTAGCAGAAGAGAGAAAATGACAGGGCGGTACACCAGTAGGTGGGGAGGTTCCCATAGATAGGCAGTCCCTTGCTGGGTCCAGTGCCCAATCCCTGTTCCTGTCCCCAGAGGTGTGGGTAGATAGGATAGAGGGAGTGTGGAGGAGAAATGGCTAGATCAGGAGAGTGGTTATCGTCTGAGTGTAGTGTGTGTCTGGATACCTCAGTATAGTGGGAGCCAGTGTTGGCAGCAAAAATGTGTCCAGTGCGTGAAGTCCCATTCCCAGTTCCAGGAGTATGGTGCCTGGTGCTCAGTAAGAGGTGTACAGGTTGAGAGTCAGGGGCAGTGAGGAACTGTCTCACCAGTCTGGAGGGGGCGTGTGGATGAGTGGTTTGTTGCACTGGAGGAGTAGGTGTGAGTTCTTTGTTTGATAAGAAGCTTGCACGGGAGATGTACCTCTGGTGGTGTGCGGTAGGTCCTGCAGAGGCCCTGGAGGAGTAGGTGTGAGTTCTTTGTTTGATAAGAAGCTTGCACGGAAGGTGTACCTCTGGTGTGCTCGAGGTCTTGCAAAGGCACTGGATGAGTGAGTGTGAGTTCTTTGTTTGATAAGAAGCTTGCATGGGAGGTGTACCTCTGGTGGTGTACGGTAGGTCCTGCAGAGGCCCTGGAGGAGTAGGTGTGAGTTCTTTGTTTGATAAGAAGCTTGCACCGGAGGTGTACCACTGGTGTGCTCGAGGTCCTGCAAAGGCACTGGACAAGTGAGTGTGAGTTCTTTGTTTGATAAGAAGCTTGCACAGAAGGTCGACCTCTGGCGGTGTGCTAGAGGTCTTGCAGAGGCATTGGGGAGTGATTCCAACAGGATTGACGTGTGTGTTTTCTGGTCCTGTGGGGGAGAAGAGGTTCATATGTAGCCCAGCTAGCTCCCAGTAGAATGGGAAGGGTTGTAGGGGCCCACGTCCTGTCTCTGAGGAAAAGGAGTAGGAGGGACTGCGTGTCTTCATGTGTCTGAAACCCTGTCTCAGGGCCTGGAGGGTTCCCTAAGGGAGCGCCAGGTCGGGGGCCTAGGCTGTACTTACAGGTCATTTGAGGAGGATCTTCCTGTGTCTAGAGGAAGGGGAGTTTCTGTAACCAGAACTCTGGCTGTTCCGGTGTTGGGCAGTACCGCTCCTAAGTGGAGGGTGCAGAAGTCCTGGTTGAGGGGTGAGGGGGGACAACCAACCCCAGTGTAAAAGCCATTGGATCAGGGGCCAGCCAGAATGGCTGAGCCATCCGTGAGTGACCATGATGACGCCACTTCTGTTCTGAGAGACAGGCAGACTCACACAACACATTAGTGATGTGTCACCCTAAACGGGGGAATGCGTGCTTCCCGTGAAGTCCTGGTTCGCTGGGCATTCCCAGAGGAGGGGAAGGCCAGGTTCGAGTTGTAGCCTGACCTGGAAGGCAGGGCATCTGTAATCAATTTCCTGGCCGGGTTGCCTTCTAGGGGTACCCCTGTGAACATAGGAAGGACCCGCCTGAAAGGAGAGGGAACCTGAAATTCCCAGAAGGGGTGGTGCAGGCCTCACTGGGATCCTTAGGGTCCCTGGATGACTATGGTGGTACACCCTGAAAGCAGGAAGGGCCCATCTTAAAGGAAAGGGACCCTGCTCTACAGTGGGAGGGTGCAGAACTCTGGAAGGGGGTTCGGAGGGAGGGAGTCTTCGCCTCTGACCCTGGTGTATCCGGTGAATGTGGATCCTAGGTGGTAGACCAGTGATGGAGAGAGGTCCTGAACTGGTGGTAGAGTTGTGTTCTGGAGGGTGCTTCCCTGGGAGGGTGCGGAACCCCAGAAGTAGAGGTAGGGTGGGCATTCTTGCCTGTGAACTCTGGTCAGCCTGAGGGTGCGGACCATAGGTTGAAGGATCAGTGGTAGTTGTAGCTACACTGGGAGGGAGAGTGGAGAATGGCTATTTTGTGCCAGGGGTTACTAACCCCCCACTCTGTGGATTGGCTAGGACCTGTGACATCTAGATGGCCTAGGCCTGGTCTTGGCTGTGGACAACTAGAGAGTACCAGTGGGGTGTCCTAGGTGGGCCAGAGAGTTCTTGTTTAGAGGAAACCATGTGGTATCATCACGGGAGTCTGGAAACTGTCACAATTATATGTTAGCTCATATGAATTATAGTGATGTTTATTTTGTATTATGATTTCAGCCCTGATGAAGTCGCTGTGTAAATAATTTACAAGACGAAACACGTGTTGGCTGAATAATCCAATGACTTCTGTATGTGGATTGTGGAGGATTTGAATCTGGAGAAAAGAAAATAAAAATCCATGATTTGAAGGACTTTGTTGATATATTATTTTGGATTACCCACCTGGAACTGCTTTGGATGAATCCAGTGGAACTTTACTAATTCGGATACTGAACTTTATAAACTGAGAGTGCTCAGGAAGCTAATTTGATTTTTGGGCTTATGTATTTGAATTGTTATGATTTCGTTGGAAGCTTTTGTACTCATCACATGATTTCTTAACTGTGCTTACCCTCCTTTTGACTTTACACTCCCTCGAGCACTCTTCCCCCCCTCCCCTTTCCTCCCTTCCTCTTTTGGGGCTATATAATGTTTGAATTTGAAACTACCCCGCAGAATTGATAATAAATTACAGTACCCTGATTTTCCTTGCATTCCTTGTTCTGTTAGTTCTAAAATACAGTTTATGTGTGCTAGACATAACACGTCTCTCATGCGGGGACCCCTTTCATATGTACCATATACCGCCCAGGTCCCCGCGACTGCATGGGTCCAACCCCCTTATTGTAATGTCTTGACCTGGGGGGGCGGCAGGCAGCTGCTCACAGCACAGTGGAGAAGATACTTCTGCAAGCGCTTTGACTTTTTTGTGGTCGGTCAAAAAATCCTGTAGAATCTGGCCTCCGGGAGACAGCTTACAAAGCTCACTTCCTTCGTACTCTCCTCTGCGTCTTCCGTCCGCGGCCGAGATCCATGGAAAGGGAAAGAGGGTTACGCACCAGTGCTCGTCCACCGGGGTAACGCGCCGCATCCCCTTGCCAGGAAAAGAAAAGAAATACTGCGACCCTCAAAAACGTGCCCACAGTAAGTTTTACATTAAGAAATTGATTGTCTCTAGTAGTGCGTTGTTTTCATGCGACATGTCCTCGAAACTGTGCCCTCACTGCTGCGGAGGAGCCAGTTTTGCCGGGAGTTTGGTCCGGAGCACCGCAGCCAGCTAACTAGCTGCAGCCATGTTTTTGAGACAATTGTTTGTTTATTGATGTACAAAGCAAAGGCACAGATAGACAGGTTTAGAGAATGACCCAGGCAGGTTTTACACATCTTATAGTGCGCATTTCATATGTATTATTCATAACCCCATTTCATCTTTCTTCCTATGTTCATTGACAATTTCTTAACCTTCTAATGGATATGAATCAAAACATCAAAATAAGAATTCCCACACTCCTGACCTCACACCCAACCCTGGTCGGAGTCATACATGTAAATTGCAATGTATCGGCAGTCTCTGGGCGCAACCACACAAAACAACAGAATCTCGCAGTCCTGTAGGCATATCTATATAAGATCATCCCTGGATTACGTCCCAAACCTTCCGCGTTGCTTCCGATAAATGGATAACAATTTGCAACTATATATACCTGTGTGTTAGGGAGATGTCAGGGAGGTTGGTGGCTTCGAATTTCTCAGGGATCTAATCCCAGGTCTGAGCAAAAAAATACTTCCTAAGGCATGCTCGTTATTTCCCTGTCAAGCAAAGTACTTTGCGCTCGACCCCAAGAGGCCACAGACCTAGCCCAGGACAGCAAACAGAGAGCTATAGGCAGCTGCGATCCATGCAGGTAACAGCGGTGGGGCGGTGGGGCCATGTAAGGGGGGATTTCGAGGGACGATGCAGAGGGAAAATTAAATAAATAATTAATTTTCCCTCTGCATCATCCCTCAAAATCCCCCCTTAAACCGCCCCAGTGCTCTTACCTGCACTGACCGCGGCTGGCTACAGGTAATTTACAAAGAATAGTAATGGTCGGTTCTGCTAAGACCAGTGTGAGGTCCAGAAATGTAATTGCAGGCCTCTGCAGTTTGTGACATGGGAATATTTCTAATGGCAGCCCGTACTGTGAGTGAGGCACAAGGATGCCGGTGGTGGTGTAAAGTTGTTGCAGCAATCGAGATCAGTATGTCTGAAACTGGGGCAGGACTATAACATATAGAGAAGGTCAGTGTCTGGAAGAGAGTACAGGGGACATGAAACCTGGGAGCCAGGAAAGATCCATTTAATTTAGGCTGGGGCGAGGTAGGCTCTATTCAAAACATCGAACTGAATATACGAAAATCTTGCCCCTCTAGATATAATATGGGGGTGCTCCAGAATCTTGGCCCATTCAGTATCATGAAAGGATGTGGTATGGTTGGTTTCCCAGGTGGTCCTAAGTAGTAACCGAGATCTGTTGACCTGTTGTTGAAAACTCAATCAAGCCACCATATTAGCTTCCCCCATGTTATCGCCGTGTATAGTGTTTGGTAACCTTGCGGGTATTCAAGTTGCGTGTTAAAATGAGTATGAAAGGAGTGTAGAATACGTTCATAACTAAGACACTGACCAGGCAGCGGACTGCAATCAGCTACTAATGGTGGAAAATCAATTCTCTCAGCATTATTGAAGGGGTCACCAGTGTCAGAGAAACTAGCCGAGTACCAGAGTCTTAGATGTCCCATTTGCAAGCAGGCCATGAGAAGGGCAAACCCAGCAAGGTAATGACAAGAGCAAAGGGTTTGTGTGTGCCAGTCAACTCATTGATCCTGGCCAAACAGGCCCTTGCCAGACAGAAGAGGCCTGTGGATAGAAGATGGAGATGAGTAGAAAGAAATAAAAGATAATTCTGTTCCTATAATCTGCCAGTAAAAGCCCCTCTTCATACAAGGAATAGCCTCAGAGCCAGCTATTAGCTCCCTACAATTGAGCAGCTGCCAAGTAGAGCTGTTCAAAATCAGGAACGGCCATTCACTGGGATTTCAGTGTGGCAAGTGATACCCTACGCTTTCCTGAACCCCAAATCAAGTCAACCAAGGAAGAGTTCAGTTGTCAAAAAAAGAACGTCAGAGGAGGACGCAAGGTTAGCAAAATAATAAAGGAAACAGGAGAGCAAGGCAATATTTACCAGCGCAACTCGACCAATCACTGACGGGGTAAGTATGGCCAAAACGTTAATCGCATTTTGAGTGCTTGCACCGTGGTACCCAGATTCTCATCGTATAAGTCCCTAGTTATGTGATATGTGTTGATGCCCAAGTATCGGAATGCAGTTGTAGATATGATCTTTCCAAACAGTTAGTCGCATTTACATTTAAAGGCAACGGTGGATTCTTTCCTATTGCTTTGGATTTGTAGAAAAAGGATCCTAATTTTTAAAATTCACACTTGAATGCAGTTCAGCATTTGTATGTAGCAAGAACCAATTAGGGGCAATCTAAAAAATCACGTCTGTATCCACATTCGTTGGAAACATTTAAAATTGTAATGGGGTGGGCAGCCTTACAAATTTAGCCCCAACCCAATCAGAATGCCAGTTGACAAATCATATTATAACCACAGAAGCTGCCGTAGACCTGAGAAGGGTGGGCTATGTAAATGAACAAAAGTAACTAATTCCTTCTAGCATTCATCCATGAGACATTTGTTGATTATCAATCATTTCAATCATGCACAGCACAATAAAAGCACAAAGGTTAGGATTTCTGAGATTAGCACAATAATATAGTATTTACAGCAAGAATATAGGAACGTAAACAGATCTACAATAACAAAGTGCTCAGTAAAAAGAGATCACACAGTGCAAGTGCTACAGTGAAAGGAAACAATAGTAAAGAAATCATAAAAAGGCAGTAGACATGACACTTATGGGATAATACCAAAAATGACTATATTTGATGCAGAATAATTCCATCATTGTTCTCAAAAGCTCACAATTTCTTGATAAACAGACTTTAAGCCTGCTATTGTCAACAACATTTCGACCCCAAGGGCAACTCATGGGTCATCATTAGGACGGGAACATATTTGAGTAAAGGTAGATCCTAAAAAATATTATTATTACATTTAGAAGCTCAAAGGCATAGTTATGGGGAAATAAAGCTCCAGTGTCTCCAAATAAAAATATTTCTGGTTACCAGATTTGCTTTAGGGGGAAGAAACCTGTAATAAAATAGAGTGAACCAATATGAGAATAATTTCTTTAGATGGCATGAAAATTGCCAATTGATGCTACACAAGCATCACCACTTACAAAAAGGTATGACGCCGAGATCCAAACTTGTAAAAATAGGATAGGAGTTGGAGTGAGTATTCCAGGATTAAAGGTTAGATAAAGGTAATTTCTTGTTACTAATTCCCTGGGATACTCATAGTTTGGATTGTCCTGGCTCACCTGTGGCCCTTGCCTCTGCCTCTCAATTGTTGGTTCTCTAAAACAGCAGAGTTAGTATTAATTTAGATGAATTTTTCCTTTAAGAGGATTCTATGTTAAACTATTTGAGAATTCAGAAAAAAAACTGATGTATGATTCTTGTATCTGCCCCAAAGGGTTTGTTGTGTATTGGGTGGGGGTCGTGAATAGAATATGTTCGAAAGGTAGGGATAAATCTTCTCTTTTGAGAAGTGTTTGAAATATCTTTTTGTATCTCTGTAATATTCCTATTTTATTTCGTTCAAATTCAGTGATTGCATTTTCAGGTTTACCTAGTTGTTTGTTTTTTTAGATTCATCAACAGCATTTGATTCACAGACAGGCTTTTCTAATTCTCCTATTTCTTTAGAAAATATTCCCTATGTTCAAGCGCCAATCAATGCCAAGCTCCTTCCAGTGGCTCAAACACACGGTGGCTAAATTACTAAAATCAGTGAGAAATTTGAGATCATTAACAAAGATAGCAATGACAAGGCGCTGATGATTGAAGGTTCTATAACTCTGAGAAAGTACTACTAGCAAAAAATCACACAGCAGAAGTCCTGTAGTATATTTCTGGAGAGATCTCGAACAGCTCAAGCACAGAGAAGTTGCCACTAAGGGAAGCTGACAATGCAAAATTGTATAACATTGAGAAGGTACTACAGGATGAAGCTGGCACTTCTGGAATCCTCTACCAATTAGAGTCTAGTTTTTTGTTGTTTTAAATCTCTTTATTGAAATTTCAGAGAAAACAAGACAACTAGACCTCAATCTCTTCTTCAGTCATTACGATACAAACTCCAATTTAGTAAAGACAATCTTACTCAGTACTTACTAGGAGCTGGTCAGCAGCACAGGTCACATAGAACACCCCAAAACAAATCAACATGGCCCCCCCACCCTCCACCCTATGTCCACAAATCAAAAGGAGGACCCCACAAGGAGCGAAAAGGAGAAGATGGAAGAATCAACAAGGTGTGGCCTTCCGCATGCGCACAGATTCCCTCAGTTCTGGGATTGGGGTGTCAGCCAGACGCAGAAGGCGTAGGCATCTTGGGCAACTCAGTTCACAGAACTCCCCTGTGAGTATTGTCAGAAAGGGCCACCACAGTTCCGGGAATTCCTCGCCTATACGTGCCAGCACAAGCGACAGTTTCTCCATGCCGAGCACCATCCACAGCCTATGCAGCCAACCTGTATGTGGGGGGCCAGCCGGGTCCTCCAATGTGCTAAAATGTTTTGTGTGGCTGCCCCTAGTGCAATAGCAATGAGGCGGCCTCTCCGTGATTTCAAGGGATACATCAAGGCGTTGGGCAGCCCTAGAAGGATATAGGATGGAAACACTGGGAGTTGGGTGTCTAGATGTGAGTCTATATCATCCAGAATTGTGCTCCAGTACCCCTCCAATTGGTCGCAGCTCCACCCCAAATGTTCGAGTGTGCCTAGTTCCCCACACCCTCTCCAACAGCGGTCACTAATGCGGGGTCAAATTGATGAAGGCGCTCAGGTGTATGTTACCAGTCGGTGGCCACTTTAGTCAGGGTTTCAGTGAGGCCTGCATGATATGCAGAGTGTTTAGCTCTGTAGTAAATGCTGCGCCATTCTTTTTTGTGTGAGAGCCCTCCATAGTTCCTGCTCCCACCAGAATCTGCCAGCATATTACCTGTAAAGGTTTGTTGTAACAAGGAAATCTTGGTACAAGTCAGAGATTAATTTTTTGTCAGACGTGGGTGTGAATAGCCACTTCTCGTACTGAGTGAGATGACGTTGCACTCCTGGATTAACCTGTGGGTGAAGAGCCCAATGACGAACCTGTATATAGGGTAACCTATCACCCTCTGGGATTCCATATTCCTCTCTCATTTTTTGGAATGAAAGGATACCATTCAGGTTAAAGAGGGGCCCTAGAGACCTGCAAGGGGAGTGCCGCCATGCCGCGAATGCCTTGGGGTCCAGATCCGGGGTCAAGTCGGGGTTAGAAAATAGTAGTGTCAAGGTGGAGGGGAAGGATGTTAACTCGTGTTTGGTGGCGACCCGATCCCACACCTCCATGACTGTGCTGGTAATATGGGACGCATATAAATTAGGCGGCCGGTGGTGCTTTAAGAGAGAGTCTAGTCTTTAACGTCCAAGCTGTTGTGATGTTTGGCAGCTGTTAGGTTACCTGTGGCCCTGTTTTCTGTGCCACTCTGATTCATAGTGGTGATGCTGCACTGATATTTCAACAGTCTCTTATCCTGTAATCAATTGGCATGCTACTAGTTTTGCTGGGGACATACGGGCTTCTCCCTGAATCCAAATATTCTGGATGGTAGTGCAACTCTGATCCAGCTGGCCTTCGTTTTGTTGCTGGCCAGACTACACTACTCCCCAAACAAGGGCGTGCATGTGCTAGGCTTGCAAAAGGAGATCATGCATGGGATATTTCATTGGATGAGGTCTGGTCTCTTCGCTGTTCTAGCTCCAACTGATGTCTGGTGTAAATCAACAGTAATATGAAGTCTGTTTTTTCAGAGCTGCAGGTTGAACTGGTCTGGCCACCAGAGTGGAGTGACACAGAATGCCAAGACTGGGGGATCTTGCAAAGGTGGCCGTGATGTACAATGTACCTGTTAACCCTGCTCAACTATGCCTTCTTCTGTTGGTACTTCTAGAGTACTCTCTGCTTTCTTCTTTTTGTACTTCAAAAAGCTCTGTGTCTGGAGTGGCTAGTATGTTGCACCTTAGTTTGATGCCAACATTGAACTTTTCATCTATTTGATGTTTTTGTTCTTTCATACATTTTATTGCAGCAGTGAAATGATCTCTGCTACTGAGTTGCCACTTTTCAGAGTTACCTTCAGGTAACACCAGTGATGGGTAGTAGCCCGAAACCCACTGCAATTAAAACTGGGGCAGTGGATCTTCCAGCAGGTAAGAACAACTGACAGAGTGCCCTAAACAATAACACTAGAATAGATTATCATTAGCGCTATGGGTGCCACACACTGGCAGCAAGTTATAACAGTGTGTCATTGAAACCAAGGAACCCAATCATTGACAGCAGGCCAGAATTTGACTGTCATTAAGAGCAAGGGCATAGACTCTCTAAGCAGGCCAAAAACTCAGTCTAATTGAAACTGAGTGTTGCCGGTAAGAATTCCAGAGATATTTATTATACATTGTTTTCTGTATTTTGTTTAATACCAACATTTTGCCATGTAGATAGAGGTGCTATGCATATCAGATTCTACATTACCCAATTTAATGATACTCAATTTATCAACCTCAGAAGAGTAAAAGTCTCAGTCTACTTGCCTGAATTTGAACATGCATCCTGCAGGGCATAAAGCTACCACCAATGAGCGATTAATTCAGGGAGCCATCCTGGCATTACATTTGAACATCTCTTTGCTGGAGGAGAAGGGGCTTTTTAGTTTTGTTTAAGCAGTGACGACAGGCTTGAATTAATCACAGCTGAGCCTTAACATATTTTGCAATGTTCCAACCATTTTGCATTATGCCTCTGTCCGTAGCAGGATCAGTTTGCAGGTTTGAGTATGTCCCTGAGAAAAAGACTAAACCACATCAAGTGAAAGTAGATATGTATTCAGCTTTGAACACATCAAACCTGCAGTGTAGCTACAAGGCATTGAAAGCTCATGGGGGGACTGAGGGTTGATATGGTTCTGGAACATTAGTCTGCAGGCTCACCAGTATTGGTGGATGGGGGCGGAGGATGAAAGTAATCCCGTCCCTGATGCCAGGTGGTGGGTCCAATGAAGAGGCGGCTTACAGTTGGGAGCCCAGAAACATCGTATTCATTTTCATACCCTCACAAATAGCACCCAAGGCCCCAAATCTGGCTTTGTCTCATTGTAGCTTGAGTAGAAAACCTTCCTGCTCAGATGCATTTCCTGGATGAGGGCCATACGCAGGTCTTTATGCATATATATTCACATTTTTGTGCTTAATATGATTATTTGCCAAATGATATCTCGCAGATTGCTTGCCATCTCAACTCCCACCTCACATTAAAAAAACCTTGCATGCAAAACTGACCGTGACTTAAGACCTTCAATTAGTCCCTCTCATTTCTTTCAAAAGACCCTGGGGCATATTACCAACAACTAGCGATAATTATCGCTATGTTGGTTTAACGGCGATATTTTTATCGCCGAGCTGCGGCGATTTTTATCGCTTAGGTGCCTTGCTATTATCAAGGTTTATCTCCTAAGCGATAAAAATCGGCCAAAATGCATGATTATCGCTGTAAAGTCAGCGATATTCATGCATTACCGAGCAAATGCTCTTAGCCATGTTATCCACCTACCATTGGATAACATGGCTAAGAACTGCTCAGGGGCAGGTGTTAGCTTTTGGAGATATTCGCCCTTAGCGTGAATATCTCCAAAACTTGGTAATAGGAGATAGCGATTTTAGCGACTGTTTCCAGTCGCTAACATCTTGGCACGCCCACTTTGCATGTCATTAGGGATAAATTTCACTGACATGCAAAGCGGGGCCCAAGATGGTCGCTATCTCCTACTAGCTGTCGCTAACTGGTGTTAGCGACAGCTAGGTAATAGGGAGATAATTTTACCTCCGCTTTCTTGGCTTTTAAAGCCAAAAAAGATAAACCCCCTTGATAATATGCCCCCCTGTCCTTTCCTTCCATCCTCTGCATGTCTACCACCCATTTGCATGTACTCATATAAACCCAGCAGATGAGCCTTACTAATGCCTACTCGTTCAATTCACCATCAAGAAACTGGAATAAAAGCATCAAATAGTTTCCTTGAGAGCACCTGACTGACCCCAGTAACCAACACTAACGAATAACCTCTGAAGTAACCTCCAATCCTGGGTCCTGAAATAGCAATGCTACTAGCAGTAAAGCACTTCAATGCTCCGAAAGAGGCATGTAATCATTATATAAATGTAAGTTCAATGCAATACAATAGAATATTATAGAGCATTTTTCAAGGTTTTGACAATATAAGAGAAAATGTATTTTCTGTAAAGGGTACAGACATCCACTTTCACAGTCTCAAAGAAGTTGAAAGCGCAGTAAGGTCGCCACATCCCAGACTTAAGTTGATCATTAATTTCTATTTTTGATACCATTCTCTGACCTGTAGTTGACACATTTATATTGAAGAAAATACAAAGTACAATTTCGACAATGCAAAAAAACAGGACTGGCTAAACAAGTCTCATCTGGAATGCCACAACTTTAGATCTCCTTTCAACCCCTTCCGTGCTCCCCAGTGCTGCCGACGGCCAAAGACCGACGCAGCCCCATCCACCCTTTAGAACGCCCGCACCGCGGCGAAAAAACGGGTGCAGTTAAGGCGTTAATCTCTGCACTCAAATATATTTTATTGTGTTAGCTATACTGCAAACTGATTTGCTTCATACAAATATTACTTTTTTGGCAGAAGATAAAACGTAGACACACGCTCAAAGTCATTAGCCCATGATCACATAATTTAAGTGACTAGGAAAGCTGGATTTAAGTCTCCTAGTTGCTTGGTGTAGTGATCATGTGCAGTAGGGCCCTTCTGGTCCTTGTTGGACTCCTTACAAAGTTAAATAATCAGTTGAAATGTATCTGGGTGTGTCTGGTTGTGGTCAATAAAGTTTATGAGGTAATTCTTTCAGTTAACGGTTGCATACCGAAGAATAAAGGCATGTGCTACAGAGCTACGTGTGTGGCCTGGTCACTTGTGAGCTCCAGAGCGAGGGAGTATGCAATACTTGGTTTGCTACTCAGTGTTTATGCATTATGTCTTCCCAAGCGTTTATGCCAACACACAGTCGTCCATGTTTAACGAACAAATAGGATGCATTAGGGAAATTCACAGATTTATGGTCAAATAGCTTCCAGGTGGCCAACATTTTAAGAATGACACTCCCAGCCAGGCTTGGTTTTTTTCAACAAAAGTACATTGAATTGCAGAACCTACAGTGCTACTTTCTCCATTATAGTTATTATCTAAAGTTCCAGAATGCAAAGGGCTATTGCCTACAAAACTGGAACTTTCACATTGGGCCATTCATGGCAGGTCTATGGCAACAATGGGTGCTTTTTCACTCTTATTGATATTAAAGATATTTGCCCTTAGCTACATTAACGTGACACAATCTTAGCAAAATATATTGTTTGGTGGTCCTTGCCTCCTATTAATAACATATTTTTCAGTATTTTGTATAGTTAATTTATTTTCACAAAATAAATTATTTTTAAGATGAGTTCCTATTTTGCTGGGAGGCTGTACAAAACGTCACCTATTGTTTCTTACATAGTAATTAACAGCAGCTTTATATTCCATTAAGGATTCCCTGAATTATCACTTCCCACTACCATTAGGAGGCGGCTCTTTTTTACTGCTGGACGAGAGGCAGCCACAAACATTGTGAACAAGGAAACATACAGGATATATATCACGACCCTTCTCTCCTCCCTATGAACTGTATTGCCTCTTGAAATGCACTGCAGAGGAAGGCCTGGAGTTGTTTATGCACACCCCAAAAATAAACATGCACGACTTGTCTGGCCAGGTCCTTTATCCCCTGTGTTCTCGCCAATCAAAATCTGGGGGCTGGTGGAATAACTCCCTCATATCCATGCCCTCTGTCTCCCAGTTCCTATGCCTATGTTCATTTCACTCATTATGCTACAGCAAAGAAATGTAAGATTTTTCACCATTACATCATTAAAAAATTGATAGGAGTAGAATTCGTAAAATTGCCCAGGTGCTTGCAGACTCCAGACAAACTCTTTACATTACATGTATTTAATTCAGTTCATGGCTTAGTCTGTCAATCAATATGAGTCTATAGGACATTTGATGGCATTAATCAAAACAGATTTCCCGCTGAAATGCCCTCTAAAATCCATAACTCAGTAATGAGTTATACTGGATGACAATCTTTCATTTTTTGGCAGCTAAGTACACATCCTTGGACAGGATCCAACCACGCTGATGCCGGAAATATAATCAGCAATGTCAATCTGATTTGTGGGGGACGGTAAAACGAAATGGTTGAGAAACCAGAAAGGGCTACTGAAGCTACCAGAGCAGTTGAAATTCGCAGCTTAGAAAAATAGTATAAATACTTATATCAACCTGTATATATTGAGAATTCCCCATATCACCATTTTTGTGATTTAGTAGCGCTGTAAACACCTGTTTCAAGTATTGCCCGGCTGCCTGTTATTTTATGTTTGCCATAATTAATTTGGCAAAGCTCTTGTCTTTACAAAATAACAAAACAAACTAGAACTTTTTAAATAGGAAAGAAAGCTGATGGTAAATACTGGGAAATTACTGACTAAAATACAGTGGGCCTCATTTATGAAAAGTGTTGCATTTCTACGGGAAAACAGCTTAGCAACACTTTTCATAACGCCATCCTTGCGACACCATGGATGCGCCGTATTTATTGTCCGGTGCTCCATGTCGTAAGGATTTAAAGACATATTAGCAATCGTGACATAACTGTGGCCTCAAAAGTGGCGCACTGCAGGAGTGTGTCTGAAAACAGACGTAACTCCATCAATGAGTCATTTCACATTAGGCAAGCCCCATGTGAAAGTCACTGCGTCTCCCCTTACACCTGCATCAAGTAGGCATAAGGATTTGACACACTGACACTGTAGAATTGTTGCAGTGAAATGTCATAGCATCACCTATACGTGGCTATCCTGTGTGGGAACACCCACCCTGTATATACTATACCTGTCGCAGCTATAATGTAGCACAGGGGTTTACAAAGAGATGCATCCACCTAGATGCGTCTCTTTGTAAATACGGCGCAGGGTGGCACATTTTTTACACCACAGTTTCACAAAAAGTGACGTAACTTCAGCATAGGGGCTCATGAATAAGGCCCAGGTGTTTATTTCTTTCTTTAACTATTACAAGAGAGGGAATTCCACAATTGAGTTGACACAACCAAGAAGGCCCTATCACTACATATAACCATTCTGGATTAACAGATTAGTGCCTTGATTTATAAACATTTCATGCAATGTAGTGCAGCATTTCAGAGAAATGGCACACTTCTGCTCTCCCTGCGGTGGTGCACTTTGGGCTGCTTAGTTCTAATGCAGGAAACATTAAACTAGGGTGCCTACATTTTGGTTCCTACACAAAAAGTTGCTTTTAGGGTTTTCCTCTAAGCATGTGTGTTGCATTTTGCGGCACACATTCAGAGAGGAAATAACAAGCAGAAATAAAGATATTTCTCCCCACTATGCCTGCCACCATTTTGGCACAAACCCATGTCTATAACTCTTTGGAAATTTGGGGTCTCATCAAAATCCATGAGTGGTTGTATGGGAATGCCCAATCACCACCCATGGAATGCTTCCCTGACGCAAAGTAATGTAAGGCAGCATTATATATATGTCAGGGCCACTTGAATTATGTTATTCTGTGGCTGCAGTACTTTCTGCCTATTTGTATATGTGCCATTCCTCAGACATAAACCGTTATTTTCTGCATAACATGCAGTTTTTACTGCAAAAGTAATTCTATTTGTAGCTGAAATGGTTTAAAAGCTACTAAAAGCACTACCACATGCGTTGTCATGCAGTGGTAGGCCTACTCTATCTTAGAGGCAGCTCACCAACATTTAATTGCTGATTGCTGCATTTAGGTGATACTAATAAGGTGAAACATTTGTCCTTACAAAGCTAATATTTGTAACCATGACACAATAGTGAAGTAATACTGCTTGAAAATATGCTGCATCACCGGGCATAATGTTGCATATTTTTTTTCCTCCCCTGCTAATAAGTCCTGTGGCCCTGACACACATACACACACATACACACACGCACACACACCCACATATAGATATAGCTCAATCCTTTGCTGAAATCCAAACAAAGAAACACCAGCATTCCAGGGATAATCACACCAGTAAGTTTGTTACGCTGGCTTTTGAGTTTTGACCTGAAAGGTCTTTTTCAAAGCCAATGCAGTGACTTGATATCAATCTCCTTTAAAAACAGTGAACCAACGACTTCCTAGAATGACATAGTAAAAAGAGTGGGGTGATGTCTTCAAACACAAATTTTGCAGAGGATTAAGAAAATTATACCAAACATCAAATAATAATATAATCTCACTTTTGATATAATGTTACAACTATTGCATAATTTAATATCATACATGTGAAAACCTAATTCCCCAGATTGTTGTCAAGTGACCTAATTCTAGTAGTCAATTAGACACAAATCCCAAGTAGGTTTAAACTTCTACTAATAGTATTCAGTTAATTTTAGAATTAGTAATAGTTCTACATATCATTGAGCAATATTCGACAATTATTTCACCAGCAATCAATCAATGAATGAATCAATCAATCATTTGTAAAGCGCACTACATACCTGCTAGGGTCTCAAGGCACTGGGGGGGGGGGCGCTACTGATCGAACAGCCAGGTCTTGAGTATCCTCCTGAAGGTCGGCAGGTCTTGGGTCTGTCGTAGGCTCAGTGGGAGGGTGTTCCATGTCTTGGCAGCGAGGTGGGAGAAGGATCTCCCACCGGTGGTTGTTCTTCAGTTGCGCGGGAAGGTGGCGAGTGAGAGGTCAACAGAGCACAGCTGGCGGTTGGAGATGTAGAAGGAGAGCCATCTGTTGAGGTAGGCTGGGTCGGTCTTGTGGAGTGCCTTGTGTGCGTGGGTGAGGAGCTTGAAGTATATCCTCTTGTTGACGGGGAGCCAGTGCAGGTTTCTCAGGTGGGGGGTGATGTGGCCGTGGCGTGGTACATCGAGGATCAGTCGTGCCGGGGCATTTTGGATGCGTTGTAGTCGTTTGATGAACTTGGTCGGGGCTCCCGCATAGAGGGCATTTCCGTAGTCGAGTCTGCTACTGGGTGACTGTCGTTCTTGTATCTGTCGGGATCCATCTGTAGATCTTGTGGAGCATGCGGAGGGTGTTGAAGCAGGAGGAGGAGAGGACGTTGACTTGCTTGGTCATTGAGAGCATTGAGTCGAGGACGATTCCCAGGTTGCGTGCGCGGTCGGTCGGTGTCGGGACTGCCCCCAGTGCCGTCGGCCACCAGGAGTTGTCCCAGGCTGAAGGGTTGAAGCCGAGGATGAGGACCTTCATCTTGTCAGAGTTCAGCTTCAGACGGCTGGTCTTCATCCAGTCAGCGACGGCCTTCATTCCTTCGTGGAGATTGGCTTTGGCGGTGATGGGGTCCTTGGTGAGGGAGAGGATCAGCTGAGTGTCGTCGGCATAGGAGATTATGTTGAGGTTGTGCTGTCAGGCTACGTGTGCGAGGGGGGCCATGTAAATGTTGAACAGCGTCGGACTGAGGGAGGATCCCTGGGGTACGCCGCAGATTATCTCGGAGCCTTTGGAACGGAATGGGGGGAGGCTGACGCTCTGGGTTTTGCCAGAGAGGAAAGAGGTGGTCCAATCCAGAGCCTTGTCTCAGATCCCTGCGGCGTGGAGGCATGCGCATAGTGTGCGGTGGCAGACGGTGTCGAAGGCGGATGTGAGGTCTAGGATGATGAGTGCTGCGGTCTCACCGTTGTCCATCAGGGTCCTGATGTCATCAGTGGCGGTGATGAGGGCAGTCTAAGTGCTGTGGTTGCTGCGGAACCCTGATTGGGAAGGGTCCAGGATTCTGTTTTCTTTGAGGTATCGGGTTAGCTGTCTGTTGACGGTTTTCTCAATGACCTTGGCCGGGAAGGGGAGCAGAGAGATGGGCCGGAAGTTCTTGAGGTCTCTTGGGTCTGCCTTAGGTTTTTTGAGTAGGGCGTTGATCTCAGCCTGTTTCCAGATCTCTGGGAAGGTTGCGATCTCGAGGGAGAGATTGATGATGTTGCTCAGGTGGGGTGCGAAGGAGCTGCTTGCTCTGTTGAAGACGTGTAGCGGGAATGGGTCTGACGGAGAGCCGGAGTGGATTGTGTGCATGGTCTTGATGGTGTCATCGATGCTCACACTGGCCCAGGCAAGCAGGGGGCCGTGGTCGATGGTTTTTTGCGTTGCTGTCTGTTGGAGCTGTCTGGGTGTTGAAGATGTTGTGGATGTCTGCTATCTGGCGGTGGAAGAAGGTGGCGAGGGCGTCGCACTGGGCTTGCGGCGGCGGGATGTCGTTGGTGTTGGAGCTGGGGTTGGAGAGTTCCTTCACGATGTTGAAAAGCTCCTTGCTATTGTGTGTGTTCTTGTTGAGGAAGTCTTTGAAGGAGGTCCTCTTCGCCGCCCTGATGAGGTGGTGATGGTTGCGGATGGCATCCTTGTGTGCTGCGTGGCTGTCCGGAGTTTGTTCACTGTGCTATTTCTTCTCAAGTTTCTGGCAGGCTTGCTTGGAGACTAGGAGTTCTGGCCTTCTTGCTGGTGTCTCTGTGGGGGGTTTCTTCAGCAGGGGTAGGGTGTTGGCGCAGTGCTCGATCAGGCGTCTGAGGCTGTGGGCAGCGTCGTCGGTGTTGGAGGGTTCGGTGAGTGGGCTGAGAGCGAGGTTTGCGTGTAGTTGGTCTTCTGTGATTTTGGTCCAGCAGCGGCGAGGGATCTGTTGGGTGCGGTGGTGTGTGGTGGGCTTCTGGAAGGAGACGTGAATGCAGTGGTGGTCAGTCCAGAGGAGTTCGGTGGTGTGGCTGACGGAGACGTGCGGGCTTGAGGAGAAGATGGGTGGGCGTTGTGACAAAATGCTTCAGTCCGAGGTTGGCGAGGTTATCGATCAGGGTTGTGGAGTTGTTGTCATTGTTGTTCTCAAGATGAACGTTCAGGTCTCCGAGGAGGATGTAGTCGGTGGAGGTCAGGGCATGCGTGCCGATGGAGTCGCTGAACTGGGGGCGGGGTCCGGGGGGTCAGTAGACAAGGGTGCCTCTGAGGGTGGAGTTAGGGTCTGTGTAGATCTGGAAATGCATGTGTTTGGCGGTGCTGAGGGGGTCATCGGTGCTAGTCGAGACCCTGATGCTGTTCTTGTGGACTATGGTGATTCCTCCTCTGACTCAGTTAGTGCGGTCTCTGCGGGTGAACTTGTAGCCGTCTGAGGAGGCTATGGCGATGTCGGGTGCGGAGGAGTCGCTAAACCAGGTCTCTGTCAGGAAGGCGACATCTGGGGATGTTGTGTCAGCAGGTCCCAGAGCTCAACAGCATGCTTGTGTGCGGAGCGGGAGTTCAGTAGTATGCATTGGAGGTGGTTGGGTCTTTATTGGCAGGTGGTATGTCTGCTCTGAGGCTGGTGTAGCTGCAGTTCCGGCAAGTAAAGGGGCCGTGTGTGCGTTTCGGGGCGACCTTAAAGCAGGTGTGGCTCCGTTCAGAATTGAGAGCGTGCAAAGTGCTGGCGTTGTAGTTCCGGCTGTGGTCGTGGTGGGTTCGGGCGGGAGGGAGGAGCAGCTGGGAGGCGGGAGGCAGGAGCAGCGAATGGGCAGTGGGCCGTTAGGGGGGGCGTGGCTATAGGGGACACAGCGGCGAGGGCAGAAGGGCACAAAAAAGGAGTGGAACAGAAGGCAAAAAATGGGCACAAAAACAAGGGAAAAACGAGTGGCACTGAAGGCAGAAGGGCACAAAAAACGAGTGGAACAGAAGGCAAAAGGGGCACAAAAACAAGGGGAAAGCGAGTGGCACAGAAAGCAGAAGGGCACAAAAAACGAGTGGAACAGAGGGCAAAAGGGGCACAAAACAAGGGAAAAACGAGTGGGACAGAGGGCACAAAAAATGAGTGGAACAGAGGGCACAAAAAATTTGTGGAACAGAAGGCAAAAGGGGCACAAAAACGAGGGAAAAAACGAGTGGCACAGAAGGCAAAAGGACACAGAAATACCAGAAAAACAAGTGGCACAGAGGCAAAATGCAGAGAACAGAAATACAGGGGCAGCTAAGAACAGAAGGCAGAATGGGCAGAGAGGCATGGGGCAGCGATGGGAAAGAAGGGAAATCCAGGCATAGACACGGGGGCAGCGAGGGGAACAGAAGGGAAAACCGGGCAGAGACACGGGGCAGGGAGGGGTACAGAAGGAAAGACCAGGCAGAGAGAGAACGGGGACAGCGAGGGGAACAGAGGGAAGAAAAAGGGGCACGGACCACATACAGGCAGCGGGGGAAGACAGACAACAGCAGTCACAGACACAACAATGAAAATACAGGCAATACAATAAAAGCAATAAAGCGGAGGATGAACAAACCTACCTATGGCATACCACTGGCCACCAGGGATGAGGCGCAGGTGGTAGCCTGCGGGTGGTGGAAGGCCTCGAACTTCCTCAGCAGCTGCAACTTGGGCAGGGAGACACAGGCGGTACTGTGTGGAGGGGGAGCGACCTAGCTGGTGGGGTCAAGGGTCTCAACAATGCTTTAAGTGAAAAAAACATATGTGGGAAATAATGAAAAAAGCTACTTCACCCATCTAATATTACTGGACATTTTATATGTCCCTAACAATCCAACAACCTATATGCTCTGAAAATTCATTAACGCCTACCCCACAGATCTTAATAGGCGATATCCTAGAGCTTAGCACGCTGCAAAACAACAACACAGGTAATTCTTATTACAATTGTTAGAACTGGGGGTCTCTAGTTGGCTGAGGTAGGTACCTTAGCCCAAATAAGGACCATTGCTTCTAGTCAGGGAAAGGAGAGCACACTCTTAGATATTCCCCTGGTAGCTTGGCATGAGCAGTCAGGCATTTCCCCAAGGCAATGTGTAAAGTATTTTCAACAACACTACCAGTAACACAGTAATAACACCACAAACGGACACCACACTGGTTTTTATAAATATATCGGTGTCTTTATCAAAAGGAATACGATGAGACCAAACGATAGAAATCCAAAATATGCGTATTCGTAATATATCACTCTGCTGGTCATTAGGCCAGCAATCACTTATAGGTTCTTGCGGTAACAATGAGCTGTTCACAATGATCTAATGCAGTCCTAATTCAATGCTATGCAGTTTGTAATGTAGTAATAACACAGTACTTAATGCATGTACTAATGCAATTCATAACGCAGGAATAATGCAGGTCGCAATGCAAGAATAATGCGATTCATAATGCAAGAATAATGCAGTTCGTAATGCAATAATCAGGCAGTTCATAATGCAAGGAATAAAGCGATTCGTAATGCAATAATCAGGCAGTTCGTAATGCAAGGAATAAAGCGGATGCCAATCGGCGCAGTCAACTTGGCCCCTATTAAGCCCCAACATTAAAGGCAACGGTTATGAGCTTAAAGGGACAGCCCCGGTTCTGCTGGGCAGGTCCGGGCTGCTTGGGAACTCAACGCATCTAACGTGGTGCAGCGGGATAGAGCTCGGAGCACTCTGGTACTCTTCCTGCACACCCCCAGGCCACACATGCTTGCGGCTCCAGAGTCCAAGCCTTACCTGGGGGGGTGCACTGCCTCGCTCTCTCTCTCTCACCCCGCTCATCAGATATCCTGCTGGGTGGCCCAATGACGTTGCAGCTCCGGTGATAGGCAATGCTGTAACCAGACAGGTTACGGCACTGCCTTCTCTGTTGTTG
This sequence comes from Lissotriton vulgaris, assembly GCF_964263255.1. NCBI lineage: Eukaryota > Metazoa > Chordata > Amphibia > Caudata > Salamandridae > Lissotriton > Lissotriton vulgaris. The sequence goes on from NC_141689.1 coordinate 995,195,792, forward strand.
ACGATCTTGGGCAGATAATTCTCGGTGAACAACGATGCCTTCCACAGCGCAGCTCTCTTAGCTTCAAGAAATCCTTTAGCACGTTGTGTCTCAGGCCGGCGGTAGTGATCTTCACTCACAGTCTCAGTTATGTTGACGGCCACAAACATCAATACAGCAGCGTGGACGATGTTCCACGCTGCAGGGGCAATGCGATCACGGGGCACCTTGTAAACAGTACCACGGACTACACAGCAGTCTCAGGCGTGCAAAAGCACCATGCAACAAGCGTCGCTGAGAGGCGGTTGGAAACTTTTATGTTCCTGAGTTTCCACAACAGGGGACAAGCTCTCCTCGGGCTGTTAGAGACAGGCTACTTCAAGACACAGCACACACACACAGCAAAGTCCTCACAAGCAGGGGACACTGCAGACAGCAAAGTCCCTTGTCCTCTCCTTAGACAAATCAGCAAACTGCAGGCAATCCCCAGAACACACAGCAAGGGCAGTTCTTCTCTTCATTCTCTTCAGCTGGTCTTATTTGGCAAAGTTCCTCCTGAGAACAAAGTAGGTTCAATAATTTTTCAATCTGGATATCAGTCTTGAGTTCCTGGGTTTCAGCTCTCACACTTATACCCCTAAATGCCTTTGAAGTCTTTGTGTTCAGGGGGCTCTGATCCCAGTCCAAACAAAACCTGAGTGTCTTTCTGCCAGTGTACACCCTCTTCCTGTGATAGTGCAGGTCTGGGCCACAGACGCACAGCAGGAGATGGAACCATCCTTTTGTGGCAGCAACACAGCCCTCTTCACATCTAGGGGTGTAATCCTCCTCCCTCACATCAAATGCAGGCCAGCCTGTTGCTGTCTCACCTACCCCTCTCTGAGGTCAGGACTTTACCAAGACCCTGTCACATCCAAACCCATGTGGTCAATACACAAACAGACAGAGCCACTGTTTACAGTTATCCTGCCCTTCAGGTCAGAGGCGGGGTTGTCCATGGTGACATCTAGGCGACCCAGCTCTTCTGGCTGGGCCTTTACCACTGGGGAACACCTCCCCCTTTCAACTTTCCATCTAGACTTTGGGCCTGCCATTTAGGAATGGCACCAAAAAACTTCAGGACAGCGAGAGCCCTGGTCACAAATAGCCCACGACCTCTTGACGCTAGGTGTTCTTCCTCACACAGCTGGCAAGTAGGATCTGGACCTCCAATCTGGTGCTCTCCTAAGGAACCCTCTAGTCTCTGGAGTGGGGCTGCGGATCCCTTGGGACACCACTTACACTCCCTCTCTCTCCTTTGAGACAGTGTGCTAGCCAGCACTCCACCCGCCCCACTTCTCTGGGAACTGACTGCACCACTCTGTCTTTCTTCCCTCCCACGGGACCCGAAGATCTCTTAGTCGCTGCTGGAATTCCCCCTTAGTGCCACTTCAGACCGTCTGTCCTTTAACCGGGGTCTGTCTCTAGTGCAAGCTCCTGGGAATCAAAGAGCTTGCATTCTAATAGGTGTTGCCGCAACTCTGAAAAATGATTACTGAGCCCGGGGCTCCCTGGGTCCCAAATAAACAATCCCTTCAAATCATTCGCCATGCTATCCATCACCCAATCATCTAGTGCACATTGTTACTCATCCACACTCCCACCCCTAGGACTGGATTTTAGTTCCTTGAAGTTCCTGAATTTCTGCCTGTACTGTTCAAGAGTGAGCCCATACCTGGGGCATAAAGCCTCCTTCTTGTTGACATAGGTCAGGGTTTTCGCCCTCTCTAACCTCTCTAATGGTGGTAAAACATCCCGCCTCAAAGAGTTTCCATAGGCCCGCCCCCCCAATGCTTCTCAGGCACCTCATTCATCCTCAGTGCGATCTCATATGCCGTGAACCATGCATAAATATCATCACCCCTGTGGTAATCACGCACTAAGTCTTAGGGAATGTACCCGCTGGCACTGGCTGTGTGCTGTCACCATTCGAACTGGACTCCACCTGTTTAGCCTTAATGTCCAGTTCCCTCATGCTTAACTCATGAGCTAAGAGAATCTTCTTCTCATCCAAGGCGAGAGCATTCTTGCACTCCTCTGCTCACTTTTCACTTTCAATGAGCAGCTTTTTCTCCTCTGCGTAAGCCTCCAACTAATGCTCTCCGACCCTTTGATTTTCCTCCAGCTCCTCCTCTGGACCAAATCCATTCCCTGGGTCTTCCTCATCTACCTCAGCATCACCTGTCTCCTGCACTTCTTTGGCTTCCCACCAGGCCCTCAAGGCCATTTGCCGGTCCTCCTTCTTGGTGCTACTTTTCATGGGACATCCCAAAGCTCTACATAATTGCCTCAATTGATCAACTTTGTAGGTAAGCAATGCCTCAATGTTGAATTCCAATTCTGCAGCCTCACTCCTTTGAGACATGATGTCTTCCTGCCAGTGCACACCCTCTTCCTTTGATAGTGCAGGTCTGGGCCTCAGACGCTTAGCAGGAGGTAGATCCATACTTTTGTGGCAGCAACACAGCCCTCTTCACATCCAGGGGGACTACTCCTCCCCTCTCACATCAAATGCAGGCCCCCCTGTTGCTGTCTCACCTACCCCTCTCTGAGGGCAGGACACTCCCCAGACCCTGTCACATCCAAACCCAGATGGTCAATTCACAAACAGGCAGAGGCACACAGGATGGTTTAAGACAGGAAAGCAGCTACTTCTAAAACCGTGGTTTCTAAGCACACAGTTTAAAAACCATCTTCACAAAAAGATGTGTTATTAAATTCTGATTTCAGGCACACTAAACTCCATCTCTCCATCTTATGCATACGGTAAGATATGCTGGAAACATGTGACATGGCATTCCCCATTCTGTCCTATAGGCAAGATGGAAAAGTGAAAAAAGGAATTTGGCATTATTTCACTGTCAGAACATGGTACACACCGCAGTGCATATCCTACCATTCACATACACTGCACCCTGACCAGCGGGGTACCTTGGACGTACTAAAGGGGTATCTGATGTGCATAAAAATGGTAAAAATGGAAGGTAAGGCCTGGCAAGTGAGTGCAGTTGTCAGGATAACAAGGCAGTTAACAAACTGCGAGCAGGCACTGCAGTGGCAGGCCTGAGAACTCTTTTCAGGGCTACTTGTGTCAGTGGCACAATTAGTGCGGCAGGCCCACTTGTAGCATTTGCATTACCAGCCCTGGCACACTTAGTGCACTATTGTAATCTATTACTCGATTAGTGCATCCTCCCTATTGATGTCTTCTGCCTTGCTGCTCAGCCAATGGTGATTTCATCAGAATGTTTGGAGTGTTTGAGTTGGATAGAGTCAGTTGGAATGGATGGGCTGAGCAGCAAGGAGGCTGCTTCTGGTGGGGGTCTAATAAGGATCTAACAGGTTTCCTGTAACCAACTAGCAAAAAAATAATCTTATGAATAAACCTACTATCCTTTTCTACATCACTTGGCCTACGTATCATTCTTACTTGTAACATGCACTTTACAAGGGACTTTACTAGTAATACAAACATCCCAGTTATGGACAACCAATTACCATAACACTTTATACAGGGAACACTTGCACTTTTACACTCATCAGTAGTGGCAAAGTGCCCAAAGCATCTAAGTCGGCAACATTATGTGAGAAAAAGGTCTAGGAGGAAGGCAAAAAGTGTAAGGAACTTTAGCCAGAAAGGGTCTAGCCCAACAACAATCTAGAACACAAAACAAAAATAATAAACAATATCAAAAGTAATACTCCAATGGGTCGACAAAATGCAATGCACGTGCCATATAAATCGTAATTATAATTGAGTCTCCTCAATATCAGTTGCTTCTCTTCTCAAGAATAAATCAAGAATAAATCATTTCAGAAAACGGAGAACAATAATCACAGTGACAAATGATTAATACACTCATCCCAGCTGTACATGCATTTCTTCATCTTGATTGAGACCTCCCAGGTACTTGCTGTTCATAATAATATATTCAGACTCAAGTCTTCTCAAAATGTGTTCCTTGTCTCCACCTCATTTTCCCAGTGGCACCCTGTCAATGCCAAAAAAGGAAATCTTATCACTTTCTAAGGAATGTTGCAGGTTCCAATGTCAGGCAAATGGATAACTTGGGTCCTTATTCCTCACAGCTCTAAGATGTTTAAAGATTTTCTACTTCACTGGGAGGATTATACTGCCTACATATTGAAAACCACAATAACACAGTGGGACATTGATAACATGATCACTATTACAATTGATGAATTTATTGAGTTTATACCTCTCTACCTGTAGGTACATTTTATGCCCTCCTGTTCCTACTGTGTGTGCAGGCCCTATTACACTTACCACACTTTAGAACCCTTGCTGTTCCCTGAGCCAAGGCCCAATGTTTCCTTGGTATTCATTGTAATGACTATGCACTAACATGTCCTTGAGTGACCTGTGTTTCTGTATGCTATCTGTGGGCGTGGACTTACAAGATGACCAATCACCTGATCAGCCTTTATTAAAACCCCAATGCTTGTTAATTGTTCTTCTCACTGAATCCGATTCACTATTTCAGCTGTGTAGCCCCTCGTCCTGAATCTTGTAATAATTTGTTTCTGCTCTTCCTTAAATGTTTCAGCAGTACTGTTCACGTTAAGTATCTCTCCATCAGGAATACTGTGACTAAGGTGATGACTATATGCATGCAAAACACTGTTGCCAGCCGTCTCATTTCTGAAAAGCCTAGTTTGAATGACACCATCAATCACCATTACAAGTATATCTAAGAACTCCATGATTGACTTGTGTATTTTCCAGGTAAACTTCAAATTCAGATAGTTGGTGATATTCTATACCAGGAAAATATCAAGTTCTTCCTGCAGCCCATCCAGATTACAAATAAATCATCAATGTACTGGGTCCAAAAACCTAGATTCTGTATCCACCTATGGTTACTCTCAGTCCAAATATGCTGGGCCTCCCACCATCCCATGAAAGTTGCAGCAAAACTAGGAGCAAAGCAATTCCCATTGCAGTCCTTGTATATTGCCTTAACCAATTGTCACCAAAAAGAAAAATGATATTGGTTAGACACAATTGTAGGATATTTAGCAACATCATGGCATATTCGTACATTGCAATAGGCTTGTCCCTAAAAAAGTATTTGCAGGCCTCTATACCTAACTTGTGATCATAGACACCACATCTATAGTGACCATGATGTAACTCTCCTTCCATGGGATGTCCCTTATTAGGTTGAGCATTCAAAACCTCTTGTATATTCTTTAGTATATACTACAGCATACATACTTTAGTATATACTTATATGTGTGTGCACTTTGTTGGCCCTGGAGATCAGCTCTGGGACTTTTCTGCTTCCGCTTAGGGACTTTTTTTCTGGTAACAACCTCTATTTCACTTTATTGATAGAAAATGACCAGCCGAGGTCAGTAAAATACCGAAATCACTTTAGCATTCTCTGGATTCCAGTCCATAGAAATTGTCTTCCACAAGCACCCGTAGACAATAATATTTTTTTTAAATCTTGTATTTTCAGTTATATGACCACCGAATGCCCTGCTTTTATATTAAAAACAAAGCTTTGGACTGTACCATTTCACGCTGAAAGGCAATATTTCTCTCACTGTGTTCCCATACCTGGCAGGTCATGCAGTTTGGTGCTTACATTCCCTCCATGTAAAAGAACAGTAGATGTTTCAGCATCCACGCTAATGTGCTGCATAGCTTAATACATATAAGGTCCCAAAGGTGAGACCGATTGCATTGCAAATGCTTGTTTTCGTCAAGAAATCTGTGCTGTCTCTACAGTAATCCAGGAGGCTCAATACATAAGTACTGAGGAAAAAATCCAAATAAATAGTAGTGTTCTCTAAAGGGCTATTGTTAGCCGATATAATGGGTCCACCTGGATGTTGTGCTCAGTGTTTGTGTACTTTTGGCAACATGGAAAAACAAGGTAAGGTAGGAAATTTCACCACCAAAATTGAAACTCATCCAAACTCAATAGACCTTTACCATGCCACTCAGACAGTAAAACATGATAATGCATAGTAGTCTGTCTGTATGACTCAAATGAAGACTTCTCATAACACCCAGACTTGGCTAATTGTCTTCTAGATTCCTTCTTGTATTAATCCACATCCTTTAACACCACAGTACCCCCCCCTTGTCTGATTGTTTAATGACAAAAGAGGTTTCTCATCTTAGATAGGTAAGCCAATTTTCTGGTAACAAGATTTTCACACCCCTAGCAAATTTTCAATAAGCCCCGTGTTACCATTTCACCTGAAGTGTCAATGTTATCATGTGGTGTAACCAGATTGTATCTGAACGTGGGATGGAGGTCATTCCTTCTTGTTCTGTCTGTATCAAATCCCAATTTATAAGTAACTTGTTCTACATATCCCAGTTCCTCTCAGCTCTTTCAAATTCAAGCAAGATGCCTAATTCTGGTATATCACCAATATTTAAATCGTCACAGGTGGAAACAGTATCCCTACCCATGACTCTCATGGTGCCCTTATTCTTCTGCTGTTTGAACATCTTGAAAAGTTTAAATTTTTAATGAAAAGAAAGAGATTAATTTGTGTTCTCCCATAATCAAAATTAGCAACCGGGCAAAATAACTGGCTTGGCTCTAGTAAAGACCGTTAATCCTTTGTAAGTTCATATGTACATGAATTTACAATTGTCAAGTTTTTCTCACCCATCACGTGGCCTTCTTGGTTTGCTGAGTATTTTTTGCATTTGTTCCTTCCTTTCTGACTTTCCTCCTTTTTCGCTGCAACCTCCTCTACATCTTGGCGGTTTCTTTCTTTTTTCTTGGTTTGGTTGTAAAAAGTGATACTCTTCAAAAGTGGAAAAAGGCAGGAAATTTTATGCATTCATCTCCAAATCTAAAAAGTTATCAGAACTGGATTCCGAGGTCCTTTGTTCCTGATGTCTCAAGGCACTCATATGTCTGAACTCGTACCTTGCTGCATCAAATGTACACCCAAAGGATAGAACTTTGCCTGTTGCATAGTCTATCTTATACCTAAGAAATGTACGTTTTATTTTGTCTTGATCTCATCTTCATACTTTGATAGTCTTATATCCATCTCTTTCAAAAAGTTTTCAACTTCTTCTTGGCTAGGATGTTTATCTGAAGTGTCTTTCACATTCTTTAAATCCTCTCCTACTTGATCTAATTCCAAAGCTGCATACTTGGACAAACGTCCCAACATGTTCCTACAAGTAGATGCCATCAGAGTAGACCATTTCTCTAATAATTTAGGGTGGGGATTCTGATAAGTAGGTGTATTCAAAATGTGCAAATAACATGGTAATCGGGGACATGATTGTTGGATATAGCTCAATGATATGTAGAGCTATTACTAATTCTAGAATTACCTGAATAGTATTAGTAGAGGATTAAACCCACTTGGGATTTGACAGAGTCACTATTAGGATTAGGTCACTTGACAACAATCAGGTGATTCAGGTTTTAACATGTATGATGTTAAATTCTGCAATAGTTGTAACATTACATCAAAAGTGGGAATATATTATTAATTGATGTTTGTTAGAATTTTGTTAACCCTCTGCAAAATCTGTGTTTGAAAACGCCATCCCAGTCTTTTTACAATGTTATTCTTGGAAGTGGTTTGTTCACTGTTTTTAAAGGAGATTGGTATTGATTCACTGCATTGGCTTTGACAAAGACATTTCAGGTCAAAATGCATCAGCCAGCGTATTAAAATTACTGGTGTGATAATTCCTGGAGAACCAGCTTTTCTTTGTTCGGATTTCAGCAAAAGTTAGAGCTAGTTGTAATGCGGGCCCTGCTCCCGCTGCCGTGCACCTGCCCAATAGGTGTATATACTTGGCAAACAGCAGGGCAATGTATATAGATATATATTGCCGACTTGCGGTTGCCAGTAGGTATAGTTAGGACCATGTTTTGAAGAGAAAAGTGTTCTTTCACTTGCCTATATCTTTGAAGAATCTTCACAACATTTTCCAAAACAGTGCCTTGGTGATTCTAGTTGTGCATGGAATATTTTAGAGTGATCCATCAAGCAGGGGCCAAGAAAAGGGGGAGGTATTAAACCTGCTTTTACATTGTTTATATACATAGAGTCTTTAGACACGCCTGCAGCCTGAACTGCTGGACAGAATTACACCAACTTAGGCAGAAAGGTAGTTTGTGTTTCAGAGATTACGCTTTGTGCTATTAGGTGCAAATCCATTGAGTAGTTCTGAAGATATTAAAGGAAAACCAAAGTTGTATATCTGAGAGGAGCCTAGACACAGATCTCATAGTGGTATCTGATTGGCTGCCTACACTTCAACCAGGAAGTGTTGGCAGCCATCTTGGGACCAATATACATAATAACACAAAACTGAAATGCATTGTAGTGAATGGCAGGTTTTGAGGGCCACAAAAAGGAGACCCTATAAAGGGTGATTACCAATTTTAGTTACAATATAAATCATTTGTTGATGGTACCATCATTATTTTCCGAATTGTGGTGTGTTCTAAGGTGATTTTAACCTGTGGAAAAGTCTTCTGCTATGATTTCTTGAATCCTGTTTGAGACAAACTGTTTTCTCATAATTTTCCCATAGAGGTTATGGAAGGTACTCCAGAAACTAAAATGAGAGAATATTTTCTGTAAATTCACACTATCTTTCTTAGTCGTATGTAAATGAAGTCTGTCATTCTCCATAAATAATGTACCTCCAACAGGAGCCGCCTGTCAGTTGATTCCGTTGTTGTTCTCAAATATCTTCTTCTTCTGATGAGCAACTAGAGTGCTCTCAAAGTGCTAACATTCTGAATTCTTGCCAAAAGTGTGGCACATCTGAATGCTAACTTGTTGGAATCGAAGTAGAACACTGAAAGCATTTTCTACTGAGGAAACTGGAATAACTAGGTAACTTTAAAAAAAATGAATCACCCAAGTAGGCCACCAGTGAAAAAAGAGCACACATATTACCCAAATGTAGATCAAGGATAGCCCAATGGCAGAAGTGTTTGACACACTTACTTTATTTGTTTTTTTACGGTTTTATACAGAGCAGACTTGACCCAAAGGTGTAGGAGTTCTTTATGTGAGCATCAGTTACATTAAACAGGCACAAATTCATTTTGGTTTTAGGCATGGGAGGATTAAGTGATTTATCCAGAATCACAGGATGATCACAGCTGACATGAAACTCGAACCTGGTTCCCCATTTGCAAAGTCTGTAGCTCTTGCGGTAACCCCACATCCTATCCCATATGTGTAACATTTAATAAAATGATCAGCTGGATAAAAAAACATAAAGATACCAAATTATTTAAAAGTTCTTTGTTGCTATTTGAGAACTCAGAAAATATGACCTCATTTCAGTTGGTTAGAGCACTAACCATAATATCTAAGGGTATAAGACCCGGTCATGAAGGAGAGTGCACATGGAAGTGATGTCCAGATGGTTTTAAAAAAAAACCATCTCCTTCATTGTCAACTTGTTTCTTCTTAAAAACATCCTTATTTTCCCTCTTTTCGGCAACATCAGTACAATCCTTTGTAAACTTTTGTTTTGGACAGGTTATCTGTTTATCATAAATGAGATGCAGTCCTAAATGAAAAGCATGTACACTTCTTAACCAATTGTGCTCTTCACGACAACTTGGATGAACACTTACTTTGCTGTCATCATAACCAACTAAATACACCATGGTGCAAGGGTGCCTGCGTTGGCGCTAGGCAGCTAATTTTAGCAGTAGCACTAGGGAAAACACAGGGGCATGGAAACACGATGCATACCTGCATTTTGGAAATGTCGGAGCACTGCGCTTCCAAATTTATGTTTTTTTTACTCTTCCTATGTGTGCTGCAGAATGCAACACACATAGAAAAACCAAAAACATGGAGAAATCAAAGTATTGCTCATCGCTTTGCCATTCTAACTCCTACTCTTGCATTTCATAATTTTTTCCTCTGATTTACACCTCCTTGTAAATCTGGGGCAGCGTCAAAGAGCAATAGGTATTGTGGTGGAATGCGCACGCTAAACCCATTGCATGCTCCTTTCACCCTATGTGATTCATGTAAAGGGGCTTAACGCTGCTTTGTAAATATGGAGAAGGGCATAGCGCCACCAGAACGTCGTTAAAAGTGACATTCTGGTGGTGCTGTTCCCTTGTACTTATATCCCACAGTTTTGTACTCTGTTAGTGTAAATAAAGAAATCACTAAGAATCTATTTGTGTTCTTGATGTTAAAAAGCAATCTCCACACTCATGGTTCCATGAATAACCCAGGCCACATAAGTCATCAATACTTATTACTGCTTCTTCTAAAGCTCAGAGGATGACCAATATAAACTCTTGTGCATCTTGATGAGTGCTGCTTGTGAGTAAATTGTACTGATCCACTACATATGTCTACTGGATCTCGAATGCCTGAAGCACAATGTGTAACACTCCTATCACCATGTAAACATTGCAGCAACCCACACAGTGCAGAACAAAATCTCTTCCTTGGTCTTGGTTTAATTGCATTTACAAGATGTAGTAATTGAACGAGTACATTGAGAACACATTTGCATAGCAACTCACACGAGAAGGGTTGGATAACTGGGAGACTAGAACATCTTCTTCGGTGTCAACTTGTTTCTTCTTAAAAACATATTTCTTTTCCTTCTTTTCTGCAACATCAGTACAATCCTTTGTAAACTTTTTGTTTTGGACAAAGTATCTGTTTATCATAAATGGGATGCTGTCCTAAATGAAAAGCATATGCACTTCTTAACCGATTGTGCTCTTTAACACAACTTGGATCAGCACTTACTTTGCTGTCATCATAACCAACCAAACACAAATGGACAATGTTCTATCTCAAGATAATGCTACACATGCCATACCTTCTTTAAATACAGTAATACCAATATTAATAAAAGCATCTTCTATACTTAAACCTTGAGATTTATGGATAGTCACTGCGTATGATAGAGAAACTGGAAACTGCTGCAACTGAACATACAACCTAAAACCATACAATGCACCTTCCAATCTGCTTTATGCCATCAATCTGATCAAATGTTATTGCTAAATATTCAACCTAATTCCTATTTGGAAAATTAATTAAATCAATCACTTTACCCATAGTAGCATTTACTAACCCTTCCCCCCTTTTAAATTTCTTTGCAAAATGACTCCACAATTCCTGCAAACACTTAAACATTTCTCTAATTCTGCAGGTCTGGATACAGATTTTTCCAATTAATCCTATTTTGCTTGTAGTTTTTTTTTGGAGCACTGTCAAACCATGGTGTTCCATTCCGGCTATTGTAAGGTGGAACATTTCTTTAGTAATTCTTTGTTATAACGCGAGCACTCTCAAAGTGTAGACATTAGGCAGACAATCAATTTTTCTTCTTGAATAAAACTAAACATTAGCTCTGCTGCTGCCTTGGTCGTAGAAAACAGTTTATTAATCACTTTGACATTATATCTAAGGTTTTCCCTCTTTTGTGAGAACTCCTACTCTAATATCCTGGAGAATATTTCCATATTCAACGTCAGATGCTTGCTGCATTTTCCTAAGTAGTACTTTGTATTGGAAGTTTAACTAAATGTTAATTTTTCCAATACTTCCCAATACATTTTGAGTTTCATCATGGAGAAGTGTCTTGATCATAGGCTGTTGTTTCATGGAGGTAACTTGTAGTAGATCACCAAACACATTTAAGAGCTGGCCTCCAAACAGTACATTATAATCTGTCTTGAGAGTCTGTTGCATTCTGAGTGTACAGAGGCAAGAACTAAGTGAGAGACCATGCTCACCTCATTATTTATTTCTTCAGTACTGTTCAGACTTTATGACAAGCTTCACCGGGTAACTTTTGGTACTCAAGTTTGTTGTCATGTTCCACAGGCAGCATAAGAAGTTGATGTTGAGTAATTCATTTAATGTTGTGTGTGGTTAATCCAGGGGGTGCTGTTACTACCCATGAAAAGTTAGAGTCTGTAGTCCTCTGTGGGAAAACAGTGAGAACTTCAATTAAAGAGATATTTCTGTTGCCAGCTTGACCACTGACATATAATGGTATTGGCTTAAACGATATGCATGTACACTGTTTCTTCTCATGAAAGAATCTAAGCCTAATTCTCTCTTTTACTTCATGTATATTTCTTTTTGCTCGTCATTGAGTTGTCTAACTTATATTTCTAAATCAACACTTTCCTGTCTTGTTTGTTTCCACGTCATTTATGGCTATAGCTGCTTCATTTTCAATAACTGGTTATCCAAGAGGATCTTGACTCAGTAGTCCTGAGCTTTGATTGCTTTTGGAACTCTTCTTAGCTATCTCAGAAGGAATGGTTTCTTCTTGTTCAATTTCATCATTTAACAATCTCACATAGTTTGGAACACTGAACACTGAATGCTGTTTTGTACTGCGTTGAAATAATCTCCGCAGCAGTCAAAGTCTCGGAGTAATTTCGTTTCAGAACGCCAAGGTTTGAAATGTTGTAAAAGTGCTAAATAGAAGAACTATCTTTTTTTCAGTAGATTGAAAAATCAGTTTTCTATGAATAATTGCCTTTAGTGTGTTGTGCCAATCAATCACCACAACCAACTACTACAAATTTACCTTTATCTACATTTTCTGCTATGTTGTTTCTATATCTGTAGATTTGAAGTATTTCAACAAGACATACGTTTTCAAAATGTTGACTACTTTTTGGATAGTAGGTGTCCAGAATGGTTTTTTTTGCACTATCTGTACTTTCTGGGTCAAATTTTGCATGGTTCAGAATTTCATGAAAAGACTTCAAAACTCAATGTCACATACATGCTATACCTAGACTCACCAAAGCAATTCTTCAAATCCTCACACACCGCCACACACTCATAGAGTTATTCACACACCTAGTCAGTCCTGCAAAGAATAAATCACACTCCCATTTACTCACCTATACAGTTATACACACACCAACACACTTATTCATGCAGATACTAGCACATACTTAATTTATTATACAATCACAGACACAAGCACACACTCATCCATACAGCCACTCTCACAATCTCTCACTCTAACATATAGTCATGTATATAGTCCAACACTCACATATACTGCCTTTCACATATGTAGTTACTCACACATGTACCAAAGAGACATCCATTCACTCACCAATACACTCATACACACACACACCCATACAGCTCTTCACTGATGCACTTTTGAACCCATACACCCAGTGAATTACTCACTCACACATCTCTGCACAGAGTCACACACCCCGCCATCCACCCCACAGACACTCATGCAAACATACAGGTACTCAGACAACTAATCATTAACCCATATAGACACTCATGTAGCCACTCACCAACCCATGCAGCTACTTAGTGATGCATGCAATCACTAAGACACGGGTAATCACTCACTTATACAGTCAGTCACGCACCCACTAAATCATCCATTCAGACACTCATACACTCATACACCCACTCATTCTTCAATACACCTTGGTGTGTTTGTGTATTTGTATATATATTCACTTAAAAAACCATAGGTTTCAGGTCATATATAGTTAGGAATTAGCATTTAAAAAACCTTGCATATTCATTGAAAAAAACCATAGGTTTCAGGTCATATATAGTTAGGAATTAGCATTTAAAAAACCTTTGAAATTGCACCTATATAGTTAGTTGGACTAACTATATTTCGCACACCCGCAATCCACTGCTGATGATGTCACATATTACATCATTCATCACATGGTCAGTGACATCACTGATGACCTTTAAATGACATCACTGATGACATCATCCAGTGACTGTGTTTTTCTGTAAAGTTTAAATATGTTTTACATATTGAAGAATGAGTGGATGTTTAAGTGTCTGGATGAAGGATTTAGTAGGTGTGTGACTGACTATGAGTGAGTGATTAAATGTGTCTTACTGAATGCATAGGTTAGTGACTAAACTGTCTGAATGTGTGCATCAGTATGTCTGTTGTTGTGTAAGCTGCTGCATGTGTTGATCAGTAGCTATATGAGTGGCTATATGGGTTATTGATTGGTTGCCCAAGTATTTGTATGGGAGACTGAGTGTGTGTGTGGTTGGCTGGGAAGTGTGTGACTCTGTGCATAGATTTGTGAACAGTTGATTCACTAGGTGTGTGGGTTCAAGAGTGCATGTGGAAACAGCTGTTTGGGCAGTTGACTGTGTGCCTGTGTGTGTTGGTGAGTGAATGGATATCTCAGTGCTACATGTCCAAGTAAGTACATATGTAAAATACAGTGCATGTGAGAGTTGGCATATATAAATGACTGTACATGAAAGCCAATAATTGTGCGAGTGGCTGTATGGATCATTTTGTACTTGTATCAGTGATTGTATTAGAGTGTAAGTATGTGTTAGTATATGTTTTAATAGGTAAGGTGTTGTGTGTATAACTGTATAGCTGAGGAAATGGAAGTGTGATTGATTCTTTGCATGACTGACTAGGTGTGTGAGTAACTGCATGGATGAGTGGCAGTGTGTGAGTGTTTGTAAAGGGGTATGAGTGCATATATTAGTGTTGTATTGATGAGTGACTGCATGTATGAGTGATTCTATGGGTGAATAAGTGGATGTGTGTGTAAACCTAGCAATCAGTGAGTGCGTATGTAGTAACTGGTATTGGTGTGTCAATGGTTTCAAGAATGGTAGTCTGGATTTAACACTGGGTGTATCAAAGCTTATATTAGAGTGTAAGGAGGTGCATCATATTATCACAAGAATTATGTCATCAGTGATGTCATCAGTGATGTCACTGACCATGTCATGAATGATGTAATATGTGACATCATCAGCAGTGGATTGCGGGTGCGCGAAATATAGTTAGTCCAACTAACTATATAGGTGCAATTTCAAAGGTTTTTTAAATGCTAACTCCTAACTATATATGACCTGAAACCTATGGTTTTTTCAATGAATTTGCAAAGTTTTTTAAATGCTAAATCCTAACTATATATGACCTGAAACCTATGGTTTTTTAAGTGAATTTGCAAGGTTTTTTAAATGCTAATTCCTAACTACATATGACCTGAAACCTATGGTTTTTTCAGTGAATTTGCAAGGTTTTTAAATGCTAATTTCTAATGATTTAAGGCTTGTAACCTATAGTTTTTTCAGTGAATTTAAAAAAAAATGTAAATGCTAATTCCAAACCATATGAAGCCTAAAACTTATATTCTTTTTTTGGTACATTTCAAATATTTTGTTAAAGCTAATTTTTAAGTATACTAATTAATACATTTCTTTCTTTTTTTAATAATTTTTGTTTTTTATAATAAATCATATTTAACATATTTTTTTCCTTTCTTTATATTTCACATTTTATACTACAATATTTACAAATGTAAGTACAAAAATAATTTTTTTAATTCTTTTTAAAAAAAAATTTATTTTTTATTATATGATTACAAGGTCCGCACACCGTCAGAGCTCCGTAAGCACACCGTTAGCTTTCAATGCGCTTACGCCGATAATTTTTTTAAATTTCAAAAACATACTAACTACGTATTTATTGTACATTTTAAAGGTAGACAATATCTGCTTTACTATAGAAAATGTTTTTTTAAAACTTTAAAAAACAGTATATTACTTTTTGAAGTACTAACAAATCTTGCGAGGGTACGTCGCACGGGCACGCAACGTGAGTGCTCCGTCCGCGCACAGTAAACTCTTCAAGTGCTTATCCACAAAACTTTTATAAGCTTAAAAACGTTATATGAACGTATTTATTGTTCAATGTAAAGATACACATTATCTGGGCTAATAAAGAACATGTTTATTTAAAACTTTTAAAGCCTGTATATTACTTTATTAAGCAATTACAAATCTTACGAGGGTGCGTAATACATGAGCGCAACGTAAATCAATCCTGAGCGCACCGTAAACTTACCTAAGCGCTTTGTAAATAAGACGTAAACGCAACGCAAGCTTACGTAGGCGCTCCATAAACGCTCCGTGAGCGCTCCGTAAGCTTACGTCCAACCATGTGACCTTAAAACAAAAGATTTTATTGGTTTATAATACTTCCTACTACAATTGTTGAAAGACCCCTCCCATGTTCATCATTCTTCTTTGGCTTTCAGAGAAGCAACAACTTTTTTATACAGCTCCTAGCTACAGAAAAATATTTCAAAATGGCTGAACATCCAGAGTCTGACCATTCTTCTGAAGACTTTGTTGAAGAGGACCCTCGCCCAAGTAAGAAGAAGGAGTCCATAGTCTGGAAGTTTTTCAGCTTTCCAGAACATCAGAAGAAAGTAAATGCACCACTGGTCACCAGCAAGATCTGTGACACAGTGTTATCTAGAGGAAATCCTAATAAAAAATATTCATTCGGAACCCACAGCATGGAACGCCTTGTAAAAACTATACACCCCGACAATTGGACTAGAGCTGTGGTGCATACATCTAAAGAGCAGAACTCCTCTCCTAGTACATCTACAGCAAGAACCGGAGTACCACCAATGCCATCTTCAATGGTGGCGAACATTCAGCCAGAACTGAAAAATGTAATGATGCAATGCATACATTGCAATAAATTAGTAGCCTTCGGACAACAGTCCATTGAAGTAATTTTGCAGAAGAACAGGAACCACAGATGCACCAAATAATTTTTTTCTTTCAATTTCATAGTTTGTTCCTGTTGAACAATTGTTTTGTTTAAAAAGTTCATTTTTTTACGTTTTTCCTGCAACAAAGAAAAAAGAAAAAAAAAGTTATTTTAAGAACTACCTCTACTGGTTAAAAAAAGAACTACATTTCTATGTTTGTATTTAAAAGTTTGTCATAGTGAATGTCAAAGTGCAAAACTATAAGGATGTGGTACAGCACAAATCTATAAGGTGTTTACCTATAGTATACTGTATTACTTCCAAAGCACTGAAATGTAACATATGTATATAAATATGTTACAACTCTATGGGCCAGATGTAGGTAATCTCGATTTACCTTCTCCTAAATACCAAATCATACCAATGCAATATTTAAGAGTAGGTAAATGGGATGTAGGTAATTTCTCTTTTGAAATTACCGAATCGGTATGATTCAGTAATTTTACCGAATCTGTATTTACAGATTCAGTAATTGCCATTGATTCCTATGGGCCTTGAGGCCTATAGGAATCAATGTCACTTACCGAATCAGTAAATACCGATTCGGTAAAATTACCGAATTGTCAAGGGGGACAGGGTGACACTTTGACACCCTGTTGCACCCCTGATTCTGGCTTGTGTGCCATGTGACACACATACATGCCCTTAGGGCATGTATGTGTGCCACATGGCACAGATGTACATGCACAGATGTGCATGTACACAGGAATTCGTTATTTACCACCAAATAGTATTTGGTGGTAAATAACAAATTCTTAAGGGCCTGTGGCACTTTATTCAGTGCCACCTACATCTCCATTTACCGATTCGGTAAATTTACCGATTCAGTATTTTACCGAATCAGTAAATTTACTGATTTTGTAAAATTTAGGGCCCCTACATATCAAACACCCAATACCGGTCTGTAACGGCCGAAAACAGCTGTTACCAACTGGTACTTGGTGTCCTACATCTGCCTCTATGCTTCAATGTGCACTATTAGTAAAACTGCATGAATTAATTTATATGTATTAAGGGTAATTTATAATAGCCTTGTGTGTCTTTTACACAACTATTGCTTCACATGCGTGATGCAACAGTGGTACAAAAGATATACCATAAAGTATGCTTTTTACAATCTGATGTACTTGCAAAGTGCATCATATTGTAAAACAATACACCAAACAAGGCTTTCCTGCATACATAGGGAATGTACAAATGCAGGAATACCATCTAAAAATGAATAAGTAAAATTTATAATGTTTCATTCAGTCACTCTTGGATTTATACTACGTAAAAAACCTGCACTGGTTTGCAAAACAAAACAAAGAGGTGTAAACGAAAGTCAACACAAAAGAGAAGAGGTGTAAGAAACAGACAGAAGGAAGTGCACTGGGGTAAATCGAGTGCCAATAAATGAAGGCTTACTAACAGGTAAGAAATGGATAACAGAGTGAAGGAAGGAAAATAAGATCAAACAAAAAAAATAAAGAAAGAGGGAAACTGACTGAGGTGAAGAGGAGGAGTGGTAGACAGAGAAAACAAACAAGATTAAGTGTAAGGGAGAGAGATGTAGAGCGAGAGAGAGAGCAAGGGACTGGGAAAGAGTGAGGTAGTTATTCTGTCACAATAAAAGAGTGATAACAATTTTATTTTGTTTCTCATACTTACCTTATAAATAATTAAAACTTAGACACTGTTGCGAATAAAGTTTTTTATTTGTTATACTTACCTTCTGAGATATAAAAAAGTTAAGGAAATTATTTTTAAAAAATATAATATCTGTAAAACACAAGAAAAAAATAAATTTTAATGCAAAGAATGTATATTTCACAATACAAGAAAGAAGGAAGAAGATTAAGAGACGGGAAAGTTAGATGGCACACGCAGAGGGACAGATGCCACAGGTAGAGGGTAAGATGGTGCAGGCAGAGAGTGAGATAGAACAAGTAGAGGGTGAGATGGTGCAAGCAGAGGGTGAGACGAGACAGGCACATGCATATATTGTGCAGACAGCGGGTAAGATGGCACACACAGAGAGAAACATGGAACAGCCAAAGGAAGACATAGCCCAGTCAAAAGAGAGTTGGAAATGAGCATGACACAAGGGGAATGATGACACAGAGGGAGTGAAGAAAGAGTGAGAAAAGGGGACTGAATGAGGGAGCAAAGAAAGATAAGTGATGGAGTATGGGTGAGTTAAAGAGAGTGAGTGTGAGTGAAGGGCAGTGAGACAGTGAAGGGACAGAGGGAGTAAGGCTGACAGATAGACAGTGCAGTGAGGATGTCAGAGTTCAGAGTGAGTGACAGAAGGAGTAAATGAAGTGGAGTAACGTGAGTGAGGGAAAGTTAAGGAGTAAGGGAGCAAAGGAAGGAAAGAGAGGTGAAGGGGAGTGAATCAGATGGACTGAGAAAAGGTAAGTGGGGGAGAGAAGAAAGGGGGAGGGGACAGAAAGATGTGGAATAAAGTGTACTGAGGGTAGCAGACTAACGAAACGAGGGTGAGGTGGGTGAGAGAAGGACAGTGAGGTTGAATAAAGACAAGTGATAGAGGGTGGATAAAGTCGAGTGAGCGTGAAACAACGGGAGTGAGTGATTGAGAACACACAGGGAGTGAAGGAAGGAGTGAGAGAAGGGGACTCAGTGAGGGATCAAAGAAAGGTAAATGCGGCAGTGTGGGTGAGGGAAGAGGAGTGATAGAGTGAGGTGATGAAGGGAGTGAGGCCAAGAGAGAGGGAGTGATGGAAGGATAGACAGAAAGAGAAATAAAAAAGTTTTTTTTGTCAGTTGTAATCATGGGCTGAAAATTCGTTCCGCTCGCGGAATTTGCTGATTTTCCGCGATTTCGCGATCCGCGAATCTCGCAAAATCGCGGTAAAATCAGCGAATCAGCGGGGACGAATTTTCAGCCAAGCACTTGGTGCAAAAGTTGAAGCTAATTTTTTGTAACCTTTTACAAAAGGGTTACAAAGAAATTAACTTCAACTTGGGCACCTGTTGCTGTAAGCCTGTAAGTGCTTCCTGGCGGCTCGTTGCCTACTTGCAACTATTCTCTGACCCTGCTCTGACCCTTGAAGCAGGGTCAGAGAATAGTTACAAGTAGGCAATGAGGCGCCTGTCACGAAAATTAAACCTCAACAGGAAACACTAACAGATATAAAAACAAGCATTTGCAATGCAATAGGTCTCGCATTAGGAAAGTTTGAGCTATTGGTCTTGTAAATGACAATTTTTTTAATTTATGTGTTGGTTTTGAAAATAGCTAAATTAATAGCTTTGTCATTTACAATGCCAATAGTTATAACTTTCGCAAATGTGACACCTATAGCATTTGTAATGCAACATGTTTTGTATTTACGTGACTTAGCTGTATTGATATTACAAATTACAATTGCTTTTAATTTTTTTAAATAATTAATACTTAAATAAAAGTGATTTTAATTTATAATGACAATAGATTAAACTTTTGTAAATAACTTTTGTGAAGATTATATTCAGTGTATTTCATTGTGACGAAAATCCAAGAAGAGAAGTGAAATATTAACATATTTTTGTGACATTTGTAATAAAGTTTGAAACATTGAGAGAACATATTTGAACCAGTAGTTGTTGAATGGTTGCGCAGATTGATGCTGGGGTGGCGCTGAGTGGTGCTGTGGTGGTGCTGAGTAGTGCTGTGGTGATGCTGAGTGGTGCTGAGTGATACTGGGATGGTGCTGAGTGATGCTGGGGTGGTGCTGAGTGATGCTGTGGTGGTGTTGATTGATGCTGTGGTGGCGCTGAGTGGTGCTGTGGTGGTGCTGAGTGGTGCTGTGGTGGTGCTGAGTGATAATGTGGTGGTGCTGAGTGATGCTGTTGTTGTGCTGAGTGATGCTGTGGTGGTGATGAGTGATAATGTGGTGGTGCTGAGTGATGCTGTGGTGGTGCTGATTGATGCTGTGGTGGTGCTGAGTGGTGCTGTGGTGGTGCTGAGTGATAATGTGGTGGTGCTGAGTGATACTGGGATGGTGCTGAGTGATGCTGGGGTGGTGCTGAGTGATGCTGTGGTGGTGCTGATTGATGCTGTGGTGGTGCTGAGTGATAATGTGGTGGTGCTGACTGATGCTGTGGTGGTGCTGAGTGATGCTGTGGTAGTGATGAGTGATAATGTGGTGGTGCTGAGCGATGCTGTGGTGGTGCTGATTGATGCTGTGGTGGTGCTGAGTAATGCTGTGGGGGTGCTGAGTGATAATGTGGTGGTGCTGAGTGATGCTGTGGTGGTGCTGAGTGGTGCTGTGGTGGTGATGAGTGATAATGTGGTGGTGCTGAGTGATGCTGTGGTGATGCTGAGTGATGCTGTGGTGGCGCTGAGTGGTGCTGTGGTGGTGCTGAGTGGTGCTGTGGTGGTGCTGAGTGATAATGTGGTGGCGCTGAGTGATGCTGTGGCCGCAGCTCCGCCACCAATGGTGCGCCGCATTTACAATGCGGCGCACCATGTGGCAAAAATGGCACAGATGCGTCACGCATCAAGCCTTGCGCCTGCTTCAAGCAGGCGCAGGGATTTGACGCAGCATTGGCCTAAAAGTGACTGAGTGAATTCTTGTAGATTTCACTCAGCCACTTTTAGGAGGCGTTCCTGCGCAGGAACGCCCTCCCCTGCGCCGGAACGCCTCCTGATGGTGCAGGGCTTTACAACGTGACGCATCTCTCAGATGCGTCACGTTGTTAATACCCAGCATCATAGCGCATCTTTTGTGCTGCCGCTGCGTCACAAAAGGTCTCGGTAGAGGGTGGCAGTGGTGAACCAGAGGGTGGCAGTGATGAACCAGAGGGTGACAGTGCTGAACCAGAGGGTGGCAGGGGTGACCAGAGGGTGGCAGTGGTGAACCAGAGGGTGGCAGGGGTGAACCAGAGGGTGGCAGGGGTGAACCAGAGGGTGGCAGTGGTGAACCAGAGGGTGGCAGTGATGAACCAGAGGGTGGCAGTGGTGAACCAGAGGGTGCTGTACCCATACACAACTGCATGAGTAACTTCGCCATGCAAGCGGCCCGCGAACACGCAAAAAGCCCCACAAACACACAAAAAACCCCGCGAACACGCAAAAAAACAAAAATCCACAAATTCGCACGAATTCGCGGATTTTGCGGATTGCGAATTCGATTTCCCGTGAATTCCCGGAACGCAAATTCGCATATTTCGCCCATACTTAGTCAGTTGTACTTACCTTATAAATGAAATATCTGTGGAAACGAAAAAACAAATCAGTTATAATATATTATTCACAATACAAGAGACAAGGCAGGAGATTAAAAGTCACAAAAGGGTACTTACAAATCAAGTAAAAGATGAAAAAACAAAAAGAAAAGAAAGGAACGGTGAAGGACAAAAAGAGGGAAAAAGAAATAAAGAGAGAGCAAATAACTAACAGGATAATGAGGCAGATAGATTCAGAGACTCAGAAGGAAAGACAAATGAACTAAAAATGAGTAAGGGACTAAAGGAATGGGAGTTAGCAAAACTAAATGAGGAAAGAGGAGTAAGGGAAGGGAAATGAGGGAGAGGCAAGGGGGAGTGAGTAGGGTGCGTTAACGACAGTGAGGGATAGAAGGTGACTGAGGGTGACTGAACGGAACTGACAGAGTGAGGGGACAGAGGAAGTCAGGGTAATAGAGAGGAAGTGAGGGAAGAGGAGAGAGGAAGTAAGACGACAGAGGGATTTTTGAGAACATGTGTTTAAAGTGGAGTAAGGTGAGTGACAAAAGGGAAATTAGTGAGGGAGTGAAGAAAGGAAAGAGAGGCGAAGGGAAGTGAAGCAGATAGAATGAGAGAAGGTAAGTGGGGGAGAGAAGAAAGGGAAAAGGGAGTTAAGGATGGGGAATAAGGGGTACTGAGGGAAGCGTACTAAGGAAATGGGGTTGAGGTTCGTGAGAGAAGGACAGTGAGGTTGAAGAAAGAAAAGTGATAGAGGGTGGATAAAGTCGAGTGAGCCTGACACAATAGGAGTACGTGATTGAGAAGACACAGGGAGTGAAGGAACAAGTGAAAGAAGGGGACTGAGTAAGGGATCAAAGAAAGGTAAATGAGGCAGTGTGGGTGAGTTAAAGAGAGTAAGTGTGAGGGAAGAGGAGTAACAGAGTGAGGTGATGAAAGGAGTGAGGCTAAGAGAGAGGGAGTGATGGAAAAGGACAGAGAAAGTAGGAGGACAGAGGGAGTTTTGAGAAAGAAGGAAAGAGAGGTGAAGGGGAGTGAAGCAGAGGGACTGACATAAGATTAAAGGGTGAGAAGACTAAGAAGAAGGGGAGTGAAGTATGGAGAATGAGGATAAGTGAGGGAAGCACATTAAGGGGACAGGGGTGAGGTAGGGTAACAGAATGACAGTAAGTTTGAGGAATAAGATGTGATACAGGATGAATAAAGGTGAGTGTGCATGAGACAAGGGGAGTAAAAGAGTGAGGAGATAGAGGGAGTGAAGGAAAGAGTGAGAGAAGGGGACTAAGTGAAGGAGCAAAGAAAGGTCAGTGACGAACTGTGGATGAGTTAAAGGGAGTGAGCGTTAGAGAAAGGGAGTCAGAAAGTGAAGGGATGAAGGCAGTGAGGTTAAGAGACAAGGATATTAACAAGCCCCTTGCGTCACCTTTATGAAAAAGAGGAGCATATTTACAAGCCCCTTGCGTCACCTTTAACAAAAATAGGAGCATATTTACAAGCCCCATGCGTCACCTTAAACAAAAAGAGGAGCATATTTACAAGCCCCTTGCACCACCTTTATCAAAAAGAGGAGCATATTAACAAGCCCCTTGCGTCACCTTTATGAAAAAGAGCAGCATATTTACAAGCCCCTTGCGTCACCTTTATCAAAAAGAGGAGCATATTTACAAGCCCTTGCGTCACCTTTAACAAAAAAAGGAGCATATTTACAAGCCCGTTGCGTCACCTTTAACAAAAAGAGGAGCATATTTACAAGCCCCTTGCGCCACCTTTAACAAAAACAGGAGAATATTTACAAGCCCCTTGCATCACCTTTAACAAAAACAGGAGCATATTTACAAGCCCCATGCGCTACCTTTAACAAAAAAAGAGCATATTTACAAGACCCATGCGCTACCTTTAACAAAAAAGAGCATATTTACAAGCCCCTTGCTTCACTGTTAACAAAAAGAGGAGCATATTTACAAGCCCCTTGCGTTACCTTTAACAAAAAGAGGAGCATATTTACAAACCCCTTGCGCCACCTTTAACAAAAACAGGACCATATTTACAATCCCCTTGCATCACCTTTAACAAAAAGAGGAGTATATTTACAAGCCCCTTGCGTCACCGTTAACAAAAAGAGGAGCATATTTACAAGCCCCTTGCATCACCGTTAACAAAAACAGGAGCATACTTACAAGTCCCTTGCGTCACCTTTAACAAAAAGAGGAGCAAATTTACAAGCCCCTTCCATCACCTTTAACAAAAAGAGGAGCATATTTACAAACTCCTTGCACCACCGTTAACAAAAATAGGAGCATATTTCCAAGCCCCTTGCGTTGCCTTTAACAAAATGAGGAGCATATTTCCAAGCCCCTTGCTTCACCTTTAAAAAAAGAGGAGCATATTTACAGACCTCTTGCACCACCTTTATCAAAAAGAGGAGCATAGTAACAAGCCCCTTGTGTCACCTTTATCAAAAAGAGGAGCATATTTACAAGCCCCTTGCGTCACCTTTATCAAAAAGAGGAGCATATTTACAAGCCCTTGCTTCACCATTAACAAAAAGAGGAGCATATTTACAAGCCCCTTGCGCCACCTTTAACAAAAAGAGGAGCTTATATACTAGCCCCTTACGTCACCTTTAACAAAAACAGGGGCATATTTACAAGCCCCTTGCATCACCTTTAACAAAAAAAGGAGCATATGTACAAGCCCCTTGTGTCACATTTAACAAAAAGACAATATACCAGCATTTGAGCAAAGCATAAGAAACAATCTAGAAAAAGAGAGACATATTTACTAGCCCAATGAAACCATTAGCACTATCACTATACCAGCATTGAATACAAGCATGAGAAACACTTTAAAAATAAGTCTACCCTAAAAGCTAAGAGATGCAAACTGTGAGAAAACACAGGTAACATTATGGAAAAAGGTGAAAGTATAATTCCTTGATTCACACAGACACTCAGTGTGATCCTTGTCAAAAATCTTAAAGCCAGACATATTGCCCAAAAACATTTAGCATGTTAAATTGTTTTACACACAGAGCACAGCCCATTTAAATGTGCACTACATTACAATGCAGAAACCTGACTCATTTTCAAAATACAACAATAAAGAAGCCCAATATGCTTGTTATGCTTCCCAATACTGCAAACAGCACTCTCTCTATATTAAATGAACCATTACTCACCTTTAAAATCGCTTTTGAAAATG
This sequence comes from Lissotriton vulgaris, assembly GCF_964263255.1. Lineage (NCBI taxonomy): Eukaryota > Metazoa > Chordata > Amphibia > Caudata > Salamandridae > Lissotriton > Lissotriton vulgaris. Next base: position 995,220,781 of record NC_141689.1, read on the forward strand.
TAGAACGGTGTCAAACACACAGCATATTTTCTTAAGCAGAATCTCTGAAATGCAGCTCAGACACTGGAACCAGAAATGGCATAGTTTCCCATTAATTCTTCACACATATCTGTGGTCATAATCAATCAAATATCTTCCCACACTATTTCAAAACTAAACTAACATTTTATTTGGTTCTACATTTGCACACTTTCAAACTCACATAATATTCACCCATCCCCCTAGTGCTCATTCAGCCTGTTACCATGGTAACTCCCACCTAACTAAGGACACAGGTAAAAAGTTCATCATACAATGTTGCAAATGAACCCAGCAAGGGTGTTTGAGCTCGCAATATACCAGCTAATCATGTGTAATGTTCCTTTCAAAGACCTTTTCTCAACCATTTGAATGGCTTCTTTCAAAAATCAAAACTATGCACCCTAAAATGCTGTGTTGCATTTTCAGAAAGCACCAATCATTTCCTAAGCTTCAAGTGCAGTGAATGTCATTTTCTTTTTTTCTAAACAGCAAGCTTTCCAACTGCCATTTCATTTACAGCCCTAATCTGAGTACAACCAGACCTGTCTTGAAGATGCCTTCAGTATGGATTGTGGGATACAACTATATTTTCTGGTCTAAGAGGTACGCAGCAAACAGAGGAATTCACAACCTTGATTTACCAAATGTGGATATTTTGTGGATTGGCCAGAGAGGATTGAGATGTCACCAATTGATACCATTGGTGAAATCCTTTATGCATCTCCCACACCCTGACCTCATAAATGTGCACTGTGGTGGAAATGATTTAGGCACATTGACTGGGGTAGGTCTGGAAATGCTTTTAAAGGACATCTTCGGACAATTGATGTCACTTTTTTCTCAAACTGCCTTTCTCTATTCCAATATGTGCCAAAGACAAAAATGGAATTGGTCCAACCAATTTTGTCCGCAGATTGAGAAAGCAAGGAAACATGTAAATAAATCTGTTTCTTCTTACATGAGAGACAATGGAATGGGAAGTATATACCACAACAACTTCGTTACAACATGCAAGGCATCTTTAGGAGAGATGGTGTACATTTCACTGATGATGGGAACAGAGTCTTTCTCTGTAACATCAGACTCTGCATTGGTACTTACTTGTAGGTAAAAAAAAAAACACAATGAACACAATGGCTCTTTTTAGAGCCAAATAACATCTAAACACTCAAATATGTTTTTTACCTTTATTTTTTTAATTTTTAAAAAGGTCCGCGCACGGAGCACTTTCCGAGCACTCCCCGTACGCGGACCTTCCGAAATATTTCATATTTGTTTAGAAAATAAACATTATTTTTGACCTTTGGAGTCCTTTAGAGGCCCCCTGAGAAGGCCTAGGGGGTCATGGACACTCAACCCTTCCCCCTTTCCACGTTTTCATCTTTAATTGTTAACTTTCTTTTAAAACCACAAAATGGCAGCGGTAGGGTGCACTCTCCGAGCACTCACAAGGCACTCTCCAAGCGCTTCCTGTGCACGGACCTATAACATTTTTTTTTTTTAAATAAATATTATTTTTAACCTTTGGAGTCCTTCAGGGAACCCCTTTCTATGTTTTCATCTTTTATTGTTCACTTTCTTTTGAAACCACAAAATCGCTGCGATATTGCACTCTATACTACAAGTCTTACATCATACCACAATCACTTGGCAACTACCTCATAAATTAGAAACAAACAATTCTTACATTCTAAATATAAATTTAATCTTCAGAATTTTCAAAATTTAAAAGAACTTCCAACATTAACTGATCTGGTATTTCTTCTTCATTCACATCTTCTGGATTCTCCTCATGAAAAGCCTGCAAAGAAATTTCCTGGCACTCTATGGTGTCCAAACATTCTACTAATTCATCATCCACAGACTGATCAAAGAATTCCCTCATGTCTTCGCCTCCAACATCAACTTGATTATTACTGATACTGTCAATTTCTGGTTCATTGATAATCTCAATATAGGTTGCAGAAAATTCATAAAGAATTACAACGGCCTCCTCATTGTGGTGATCCATTTTATATTTACATTTTCTTGCTGTAACTTTGAAAGAAAAATAAATCACTTTAATGTATCGTTTTTTAGAAATACTTAATATTAAACTAGCTTTATCAAGTATTTAGTAATAAAGATAGTGCACTGCTGTTAGGGTAGTATAAAAAGACAAGGCAGCATTGGTATTTCAAAAATTACAGCAATGCAGTTACATTTACACGGTTCCCATACTATCATGCAATCTCCATGTCTTTACATTTCAATAAGGCTTAAGGATATGAGTAAACTTACTATATAAGACAAAAATGTTTCACTCTATACTACAAATCTCACTTCATACAACAATTATTTGACCACTACCTCATTAATTACATTTAAAAAGGTTTAATTTCTCAAACAAATTTTATTTACTAAATATAAATTTATTGTTGGGAATTTTCGAAATTTAAATCATCGTCTAACATTGCATTATCAGCAATATCAACATTGAAAATCTCCCAAAAAGAATCCTCAAACTCAATGAACTCCAAAGCTTCCATTAAATCTGAATCTAAGGATTCATCATAGAAATCCTCCATGCCATCTCCTCCATCATAAAGTTCTCCTTCAAAAGTACTCACATCAACAGGAACATCGAAGACTGAGAGAAAAACAACAATATACAGAGAAAAGAAAATGGAGTAAGGGAAACAAAGGAATTTTTTGAAAAAGATAAAAAGGAAAAAGAACAGTGGTGGACAAAAAGGGACACAGTGAGAGAGAGAGAAAGACAGAGAGAGTAGCAAAACATTTTTCATATTAACTTAAGCTAAACAACATAGATCTCCTTACAAATTAACAACTCACCTTCTAGAAAAATGTTGAAGAGTAAATACTGTGTCAATGTCACACCAGAAATTAAACTCCAAAACAATCCCTCAGAAGTGTACCTCAGACACTACAATTACAAAATGGCTGTGTTTCCCTCTCATTTCTCATACATATTCAGATACACAGCCAATCAAATTTCATCACACACAAAATCAAAACCAAAGTAACATTTTAATTGGTTCAAAATTTCAACACTTTCAAACTCACATAATCTTCAACCTACACCCACTGCTCTCTATCTATTACCATCCACAAAATATCTATCTAAACCCAAAGGTGAAAAAGTCACCACTCAATATTGCACTTAACCAACATCTAAACACTCAAACTTGTTATTTAAATGTATTTTTTTTGTCTTTTTAGGCCACTGAAAAAAAATAATATTTTTTTTTTCGATCTTCGGGGTCCTTTAGAGACCCCATGACAAAACCTAGGTGGGTCAGGAATCTCTACTCTGCCCCCTTTTCAAGTACTAGCCTTCTGTTTACAGCTACCTTCTGGCACAAAAACAAGATGGCGGACAGCACTTCCTCATCTCGACTGACTGGAATGTTGACCGACGTCCAAAAGCCAATCAGAATTCCGCTGGCGGCACGCTAGGGTCTGCGCACAGTGCATGGACCGTGCAAGGACCGTGCATGAACCGTGCGCGGACGGTGTCCTGCCCATAGATATATAATTTGGGAAAATTCAATTTTCTCAACAACTACTGGAGCGATTTTCACCGAATATATAAAAAAGGCACTACTTCATACCAGTCCCTACCATTTTGCCAATTTTCGTGTAATTCCATTCAGCTGTTCGGGCTGTAGTTGCGTCTAAAGGTCCTATGGAAAATTGCATTGGGCTACATTTCACATTAAACTTTTGCCAAAACTACTGGAGGGATTTTCACCAAACACCAAAGGCACATCTCCATACCAGTCCCTACCATTTTGCCAAGTTTGGTGTAATTCCATTCAGCTGTTCGGGCTGTAGCCGTGCCTAAAGTTTCCTATGGAAATTAACATTAGAAAAACACGTTTTGGGACACCCCTTTTTTCACAGCCCCCCCTTGACGAATTCCCCCGAAACTTTCAGGGAAGGAGCGGAGCAGAGCGAGGCAATTTTAAGGAAAATTGCACACAAATTCCTCAATCGGCGCCAAAGTTATTCCCAATAGAATGTTGGGGATTTCCTATGGTAACTAGGTCCTAACTATATATACCTACTGGCTATCGACAGTAGGTAATATATATATATATATATATATTTTCACACACTCGTTTGGCGTTTAACTCCCGCCTCTTAACACAGCAGGCTCCCGGCGGGATCGCCACCTCCCGAAATATAAACAGACTCCTGGCAGTTCTAGAGCTAATAAATCAGCATGACACCAGAGCCGGGGCCCAAATGTTCGTTCAAAGTGCAAATATTTATTGGCACATGGAAAAACCCAACACGTTTCGAAGCTTTCGCCTCTTGCTCACGGGTAAAGTGTTATGGTGGCCATTCATTATTTAAAGTGATACAAACATGATTAACGTGCACGTGATCAAGAATAAACATGAAAAAGATACTTTGTTACAAACAAGGTTTTTCAGTATCGCGTTACCGGGTTGCAAAGCATAATACACATTTTGGTTTTGTGGAACTCATGTGAAAATAAAAAAGTGTTCATCACAGTCAGCAAAGAAACAATATCTCTTGCGTTAACATTTTAAACAAAATAGAGTAAGTTTCTTGTTACAATTGAATTCATGCTGGTTTTGCGTGAAAACAATTCTTGAAGTTCATGTCATGAGTAAATGGAAATAAACAAAGATGTCTCGCCCCAGTGGGCACAGTGTATATAATTCACCAATACTTTTGGTTAATTCAGAAAGTCCATAGCTCAAGTTAGAAGGTGTCATGCCCAAGTGGGCTAGGTGATTCAAAATATCTTGTGCATATGCAGCATACCTACAGAGTCAAAATTAGAAAAACAATGTATCAGTGATTTGCTATGAGTATCAAGTCACGTGACAAAATGTGCATGTTTTCACACAAAACCAGCATGTTTAGGACTCCTAACTTTCGGACTCCTAAAGTCCTTCTGTGAATACCGAAAGTCTTAGAATTAGGATTTTTCTCAATTTAGTAGTAGTAAAGTTAGGACTCCTAACTTTCGGACTCCTAAATGCCTTCTGTGAATACCGAAAGTCTTTAAATTTGAATTTTTCTCAACTTTACTACTACTAAACGGAAAAAAATCCTAATTTTACGACTTTCGGTATTCACAGAAGGCATTTAGGAGTCCTAAAGTTAGAAATCCTAACTTCTGTGAATAACAAAATGAGTAAGTGCCTTCTGTGAATACCAAAATGAGTAAGTTTATTCTGTGAATACCAAAATGGTAATAGGCTTAGGATTGTGTCTTAAGTTAGTTCTGAGAATCGGGCCCCGTGTCCTTCAAAGGTTAATCCCTAACTATAATGTTCTGGAAATATGTGTTTTTTTCAGGCAAGAAGGATTCAGACAGGGGTAGGAGAGGTGCACAAAGAAGCATGAGGGGCCGTTTACAAACTATCCACATTAAATATGTGCACCTGTACCCGGCTAAACTTAAACTACTTTACGACCAAAGAAGCCATTTCTTTGATACCCTTACGGAAGAATGGGAGTGGATGGAGCATACCTTTCCGATCTGCCTATCACTTCATCTATTAGACAATCCCAGTGTCAACACACCAAACCCCAGCGGTATGAGGAGGAAGCTACACCAATGCTGGTGCAGGTCCTTGAGGAGCAGAGGAGGGCAATCGTCTCTGGTGCCACCTTCAGGGACACTTGGTCAATCACTGATGATGAATCCTCCATGGGAGATGCTGGTCAGTCGGAGCCGGAGCATAGACCACCACTACTTTCATCCTTGTCGTCCCATATGAAGAATATACTTCTCAACTGACAACTATGCAGAAGGATTCCTTTGAACTGTGTAGGTCCTGCATGTCTGGGTGGACTCCCACTGATGTACTTTCCTGTGAGTAAAATGTTCCACCACTATGTGGGGTGATACAAGGTTCCACTGCTTTAAAGGTAGTACACATGCATGAACACAGATTGCTTCCCACTTGTTGTAGATTTCTAAATGGGAATTCCCCCCAGTTAGAGATGGATGTTAGTGCTGTGCCTTAAGGTTGCCTTTATTGAAACTATGACACTCATATATGGCGCCTTGGTGGGGGCCCCGTGGCCGGGAGGAGGAGGTACCCCCTCCCTATTTGGCTTAGGCAAGGCAGTTTCTGCGGAGTGCCAGCGGCTCCCACAGCAAAATTCCTTAGCCATGACCCCCATTGCAATAGCAAATGTTCATGCTCAATTCCCTTTCTTTTTTGTGTGTTGTTATTTTAGTTTGGTCAAACCTAGTTCCATAGTTGGACCGTGTATTCAGGTGTTTAAGCAGGAGGCTGACGGGCCGTTTCCCCCAATCTCTTTCCCATCTGGCCTAGTTTGATGCACATTTATGGCTAGTTTGAGTGCAATACAATCATACACTAGTATTACCTTGAATATTAGGGGAATGGGTTCACTCCATAAACATCACAGAGTACACGCCCAACTAATTTGACGCAGAGCACAGGTGGTTTTTATACAAGAGATGCTTCTTACAGCTCAGGAAGCCACCAAAATACAATGTAAGTGGAGGGGGCAACTATACTATACAATTTATTCTGCCTTTGCCCGGGGGACCACTATTTGGTTGGGATCTGGGGTCCCATTTGAGGTGCAGGATCAAGGCATTGACAAGGAGGGCAGATTTGTCTTGCTTCGGGTTAACCTAGATGGGAGTCCTATAGTCATGGTTTGCCGGTTTGCAGTGATTTCTGATCATGGAGCATTCTATGCTTGAGTGAATGCTGCTCTGGCCAATTGGTCTGAGATTGACTGTGTGCTGGAAGGTGCCTTAAATGCGGTGGCGGATGTACTTATGGACAGGTCCTATCCCCCTCTGGCCAGGGCACCGACACTACGCCATTCGAAAACATTTCTTAGTTGGGCGCTGGGGTGGAACCTAGTGGATGTTTTGTGAAAGCATAATGAGGGTAGGATAGAGTACGCATTTTATTCTGCCACACACGGCCTCCATACATGGCTTAATTATATCTTCTGTAGCTTTTCGTTTATTACCCGGGTCACTCAAGCTGCCTTTGTGGGCAAAACAATTTCTGACCAAAGTGCATTAGAGATTACACTCTCCTGGGGCCGCGTCCCCACACCAGTCCCCACATGGTGATTTAACCCTGGCTACTTGGAGGACAGAGTCTATCATGCAGCGCTCAAATCCACCGTAACTCATTACTTTGCAGAGAACGCAGGTACGTCCTCCTTGCCGGGACTGGAGTTGGAAGCATTCAAAGTGGTACTAAGGGGTACAGCCATTAGCACCTCCAATGGAGCTCGGCAACAGATCTACTGGAACTTGCAAATCACTGAAGATAGTTTACACACACTCAAAACTACGGTGTCCAGGGACCCCTCAGTTAAATCGGACCTCCAAGAAGCATGAATTAAATATTCGGAATTATTGGAGCAATTGCGTATAATAACCACCGCACATACCTACATAAAACACATGCGGACTCAGATAGACCAGGTAAGCTGCTGGCACGGATTCTGAGAAATGCTATTCCCCTCGCACCCATCACTGCAATTTGGTCACCCCAACATATTAAGGTTGTTACACAACTGGACATAAATGCAGCGTTTTATGAATACTATAAAACACTGTACACTGCTCCAACTCAAATTGCTCACTCGGAAGTCACTGTATTCTTAGACTCATTGGAACTCCCACAGGTCTCTGACAAGAACACCAAAAGACTGGCTGCTCCTATAACATTAATGGAGATAAAAGCTGCAATCAGGGATCCCCTTAGAAACAGAACTCTGGGGTTGGATGGCTTACCTGTGGAGTTTTATGCTGCATATATACAGCAACTAGCCCCTCAGCTTCATAAACTATACTACACTTAGGCTTTTGAGACTGGTGCACTCCCCCCCTTTCACAACACAAGCGTTAATAATCTGGGTCCCTAAACCTGGGAGGGATCACTCTCTTATTAGCTTCATACTGCCCGCTCTTGCTGCTGAACTCTGAGTTCAAGATTTTGAGCAAAATCGAAGCTACTGATATTGACCAATGTGACTTTGTCCGTGGTCACAGTACATCCTTGAACAAACGTAAATTCTGTAGCATTATGTTTTCCTGCACAGAGGATACCTCCAAAGCAGGATTCATAACATTGGACCTTACCCAAGCGTTCAATACGTTCATTTGGGATTATATGTTGTCTGCAGTATCGAAGTTCAGGATCCCGCAGGACTATACGGGTTGGATCCAAGTATTATATCATCTCCCCTCAGCGAGGGTGCATACAGGAGCACACATTTTGGCCCCATACCAGATACAAAATGGTACTAGGCAAGGCTGCCACCTTTCTCCCATTCTGTTCCTGCTTGCCCTCGAAACTTTTGCCTACAAACTCTGAGCTTCTTCTGGAGATTGGGGAACAGTTATCAGTACCACTCACCATGCCCTGTCTCTTTATGAAGACGATCTAGGAACTTGCGGACTAATTTACTCCCAGGAGCAAGTTTGCTCATACAATTTGAATACATAGTTGGTCTTGCCATTAACTATGAGATTTGTAAAGCACGCTACTCATCCGTGAGGGTCTCAAGGCGCTGGAGGGAGAGGGAAAGACGCAGCTACTGATCAAACAGCCAGGTTTTGAGGAGTCTCCTTGTCGTAATTTGACAATGGCTGAGTTAGCGCTTAGCTGTGCTACACGTTTTCCCGCTTAAATTGACTATACATGAAAACGCCATTTTGTAGGTTACGGCGGCCATCTTAGACCATAAGCAGCCTCGTGGCTAGCGTGCCCTTTAGTCCGTTGTCCGTACCACTGACCACTCGAGTTTGCCCAGCAACAGGCTATTTTTAGTATTGGTCAACCCGTACATGCGCAGTCCCCACTGACCAGTCGTCCCTCAGGAATGTGCCTCCAAACTGACCAGCGGGGTTGTAACCCTCCAATGAGCTGGCTGTGTTCCAAAAGATGACCTTATATGTACATAACGCTTTTGTAACTTTGTGCCGCCTATCTTTTATTACCTGTAAACTGTATAAAAGAACGAGCCACACCGATGTTCGGTGTGATACTTCTTGCATTACCGAAGGGTGCTGTAGGAATGTACCACCACCCCATGGGGTCCTAATAAACTTGTTCTTTGAATTTTACAGTTTCCGTGCCAACAGTTCTTGAATGTAAGTGGGTTATCTTCGGAGCATGTAGGCCTTGGGAACCCTGATTACTACAAATTGGCGACCACGAAGGGACTCATCGGCGACTCGGATGCCCGAAGGAGAGGTCGTGACGAAGGTTTGGAAACTCGCCATGGACGCGTACGCTGCCACCGAGTGACCCGAGTCTTGGCACCCGCAGTGTTTCTTCCTTTCCTTCCGATCTGACCTTCCAGGTGGCGCCGGTCTCCGACTGAGTTTTCGATCGTCTGCGTTGCTGGGAAAGTGCCGTTTGGCTGATTCGATTACAAGACCTTGGCAGTTGGAATCTGGACATTTGAGAGTTTGGGTAAGATTTGTGATCGGTAAGGTAGTCTGCGGACGCTTACTGAAGTCCTATGATTTGTGATCGGTAAGGTAGTCTTCGGACGCTTGCCGGAGTTCTATGACCTATGATTTGATTTGAGTTAGCTAATGTTTGTGAATTTGTGATCTTTGAATCTATATGTGTAGTGCACTTCACATAGGCAGGCATGTAGAGATGTTTCTCTAATTTTGTTTCTTTCCTTTGAACGGCACATTTGTGTGGAGTACTGTAAGTGCCATTTTATACGGTGTCACGCTTTTGTGATACTTTGTGAACATGCCTGTTTTAAGCACACTCCGAGGGATGTGCTGTCTTGGAAATGGTACCACAATTAGGTTAGCAGAAGCACAGCCGGCTCCCCAGAAGGAACACCAAACCGTGATATGTACATAACATTTGGCCTTCCCCCTATAATGTACAGCAAATTATGGCATAAGTATACTAAGTCCGATCCTGAATTGCAATGGCCTCTACATGGGTCGTTCGATTTACGAAAAGTACAGTTTGTGGAGCAATGTTTATTTCAACGCAGGTCTAGACAAAACATGTTTGATTGTGTGCGAATGTGGGAGAAAGCGGTGCGTGAGCGTATGAAACGTGAAGTCGCCTTGGCGGACAAAGAGCAGCGCAAGGCTGCTCGGGATAAGGCTTTACAGCTTGAGGAAAAAGAGGTTCAGGAGAAGAAAGAGAGGGAGGAACGGGAACGTAAATTGCAAACGACTGGTCAATTCCCTATTCGCCGGCCGCTTTATCCTGTCCTTAATAATGAAATTGATGATTTTTCATTGCTAGATCGGTCACCGCCTCCGTACGTTTCGTCTACGGCTCCAGCTGCAGATTCGGAGGATGATGGACAGGATAAGCCGGAAAAGAAGGGTGTATCTGCTCTCAGGTTTTCTGCGGAGAGATCCGCGCATTTACGTAGTTGGGCTCGTAAAGTGAATACGAACTATGTTTCTCAGTCTGAAGTTGTTACGGAAAGGGGTAGATGGACGGATCATGAATTACTGTATTTTCTGGCTAATTTGGCAGATGAAGTTGTTACCGCATATCGTCAACTTTCAGATACGTTAGAATCTAAAGCTGTGTCAGTTCACCGTGAGAATCTGGATAAAGGTTTATTTGATCTTGCAGATGTTCATGCCTTTTACAAGCTACTGATCCAGCTGCGAGATGAGACTACCGGATTGCGGGACGAGCGGAAAAAGAATAAGGAGTCCGGGCCGGAGTCTAACGTGCAGTCTAAGGAGTGTTCTCTCCGGGGTTCAGAATAGAATTCTGCATTGCATGTTATGCCTATGCGTGAAGCCGCACCCTTGTATGTTCCACCTAAAGGGGAAGGTACAGATGATGATAAATTGTCAAAGGATGCAAAGGGATATTTTGTATATAACTGGGTGTATACGCCTTGGAACAGAGCAGATGTTATGGCGTTGAAAAATTCTTTACCTGATCTTTGTAAAAATCCAGCGGCATTTTATGAAGGGGTGGAAGGGGCTATCTCGTCTTGTGTGATGACTCTTGTTGATATAGATTTGTTTTTTGGGTTAATTCTTCCACCTGATATGTGGAGACAGATTCGTAAAAATAATGATGAAACGATACTTGGGGGAACTTGGAAAGAAATAACGGCAGCCGATCTAGACAGGGAACCGGCATGTAAGCCTTGCCAGTTGATTTTGGACCTCCCGGCAGCTATTTTGATTAAATTAAAAACGCTCGTACTTTCTAAAAAGATCGATTGGACTATGTTAGCTTCGTGCAAGCAAAAGCCAGACGAAACGGTCTCAGATTTCTTTACACGCTTCGAAGAGGCGTTTCATGATTACAGTGGTCAATCTTTAACAGAGGATACGGGTAGGCATTTGTTTGTCGATAAGTATGTAGCTAATCTCCTACCGGAGATTGCAAAGCGATTGAAATCGAGTGAAAGTTCCTGGGCCACGGCGACCCCTGCGTCCTTGTTAACTATGGCTCAGTATTATGAGAGACAGGAATTGGAGGCTAAAGAATGTATTGATAAGAAAGCGAAGGAGTTGAAAACAAAAGTGATGTTGGCACAGGTTCGTGGAACGCAATCTAGAGGGAATGATAGAGGTAGGCGAGGGACGGGCAATGCATCGTACCGGCGTACAGATATAGCGGAGGACCAATGTGCTTACTGTAAGGAGTTTGGGCATTGGGCTGATGATTGTCCGGTACTGCGTGAACAGCGTAGCCAGCGTGGTCGAGGAGGTGGAAGGTCGAGAGGAGGTTATTCGGGAGCAAGAGGTAGTGGAGGTGATCGTAGCAGGTTTGAAGAGAGGGGCCGTGGCCAGGATGAACGTAATACGTTTGATAGACGAAACCAATATCAGATATCGGAGGGTGAGAATGTGGAGCACCAGGATTATGTGCATGCATAGGACTGCGTAGGATGGGGTACGGAATCAATTGAAGTGCCGGTAGATCAGAAGGGTCCATATGTAACAGCGGGTATTCTGGGTTCTACTGATCAATTTCTAGTCGACACAGGGGCTACTCGTAGCGCTTTGTCAAAAAACTTGGTTCCGAGGGCTCCCCTGTCTGGCGAAATGATAACATGCGTAGGGTTTGATGGCACACCCTCCCCTAGCCCATTGTCAAAACCCCTTGCACTTTGTCTTGACAAATTTTTTAGTTTTGGTCAATTTTTGTTATCACCCCATACCCCAGATAATATCCTGGGTATTGACTTGCTTAAGTATTTTCGAGCAATGATACGGTGTGCTCCTGAGGGAGTGCGGGTTATTCTGAACGATAATTACCCTGACTCGGATAGATTTTGCACTATACTGGACATTCCAGCTTTAGCCTCTCTCCCGCATACGTTATGGGCGACCTCAGACACGGATGTGGGAGAGATGCGTATTCCACCTATTCACATTACTGTTAAGGAGGGGGCCTCTCTGCCACGGGTGCCACAGTATAAGATTTCGAGGGAAGGCGAAATTGCCCTGACACACATTGTTCAAGATTTGATAACTGCAGGAGTGGTGGAGGAGGTTCCTTATAATGTTTGTAACAGCCCTATTCTCCCGATCCTTAAGAGAGATACTGACGACAAAGTCTATCGGTTTATTATTGACTTGAGAGAGATTAACAAAATTGTCATTCCCCAATACCCGGTGGTGTCCGATATTACGACCTTGCTTACACTGGTGCCACCAACGGCCACGACCTTTAGTGTAATTGATTTGAAAAACGCATTCTTTTCCATCCCTGTCCATCCTGATAGCAGATATTTGTTTGGCTTCACGTTAAATAATAAATCGTATAGATTTTGTCGTGTTCCTCAAGGTTACACTGAGAGCCCGAGCATCTACAGCCAGGCTCTGAAAAGACAGCTTGATTCCTTTGAGTTACAGTCTGGGGTTGTCCTTATTCAATACGTGGATGACCTTCTGCTTGCTGCAGATTCTTATGCACAATGTGAGGAGAGTACGATTGCGTTGCTTTCTTTTCTGGCACAAAATAATCACAAGGTTTCTAAGAAAAAGCTTCAATACTGTAGACCCAAGGTGACCTACCTCGGTCATCTTTTGTCTAAGGAGGGGCGTGCATTAACATCAGATCGAATTCAGGCGATTTTAGACACACCAGTCCCCCGCACACAGAGAGATGTACGTGCCTTCATAGGGTTAACGTCATTTTGTAGGCGGTGGATCATGGGGTTTTCGCACATTATAAAACCTTTGTTAGCGTTACTGTCCAAAACTACACCAATGCCCCTTGAATGGACAGATGAATGTCAAAATGCTTTTGAACAATTGAGACATGCCCTTTGCTCTGCACCCGTGTTAGGTACACCAGATTACACGAAAATTTTCACATTGTACGTGCACGAGAAAGACGGGTGCGCGTTGTCAGTGTTAGTGCAGACACACGGGGATAAGCAGAGCCCATGTGCGTATTTCTCTGCCATTCTTGATCCTGTAGCACGAGGGTTACCTGGGTGTTTTCGAGCAGTGGCAGCAACAGCAGTAGCCATAAGGCCGAGCGAGGGAATAGTGTTATCGCACAAATTGTTGGTGCTAGTCCCCCATGCAGTAGATGCCTTGTTAAATCAAACAAAGACCCAATATCTCACGAGTGCACGTTTGACAGGATATGAGCTTACACTTTTGGCGCCACATATTACACTGAAAAGGTGCGCTACCCTGAACCCTGCCACTTTATTGCCCTATCCGGTCGAGGAGGGTCAGGAAGAAAAACATCATGATTGTGTTTTCCTGACTGAGGAACAGACAAAGGGTCGTGTCGACTTACAGGATATGCCACTTCCAGATGTGGATGGGGAACTGTGGGTTGATGGATCGTGTTTGAGGCTGCCAGATGGTACGACTTCCGCAGCATACGCGATCACGACACTTAAGACAGTGGTAGAAACAGCTAGAATACCACAGAAATCGGCTCAGGCAGCAGAGCTGATAGCGTTAACACGAGCCTGCGAATTGAGTGCTGGCCTATGTGTGAACATCTACACAGACAGCCGGTACGCCTTCGGAGTAGCGCATGACTTCGGGCTACTCTGGAAAGAGCGTGGGTTTTTGACTTCTCATGGAGTTCACATTATGCACGGAGAACTAGTGCGTGATCTCCTAAATGCGTTGCTTTGCCCAAAGAAAGTAGCGATAATAAAATGTAGTGCCCATAAAAAGATCACTGATAAAGTGGGTCAAGGAAATGCCTTTGCAGATAGCATAGCGAGACAAACGGCTATGTCTCGGACTGACTCCCCCATGTATGTGACGCAATCACAGGCTGAGCGATGGAGCGATGCTAGAGCAGAAATCTTAGATATTCAGAAATCAGCTACTGAATCAGAACTTGCGGCATGGGCAGTAGATGGGGTGCTAGATGATGAAGGTTGTTGGAGAAGCAAGGATATGGAAAAATGGAAATTGCCTGCAGCTTACTTGCAAGCGATGGCCCAGATGACACATGGGTTGGCGCATGTGGGAGCTCTTGCAATCACTCGACTGTTAACACGAGTCTGGGAACATCCCGAGATTGCTAATACTGCCAAGAGAGTAGTGCAGACCTGCCTAGTATGTTTGCAACACAATCCTGGAAAGGGGACCCATACTCCGAAAGGAGGGTTCGTTCCACCTTCTGCACCATTCGAGGTACTCCAAATGGATTATATCCAGCTTGAGCGTTGCAACAATCTGAAGTACGTCCTAGTGGTGGTGTGTGCCTTTAGCAAATGGGTTGAGGCCTTCCCCACGAAAGACAATACAGCTCTAACAACGGCTAAGGTGTTGCTTAAGGAATTCTTTCCTCGCTTTGGAGTTTGCAAATTTTTGTGGAGCGATAATGGGCCTCATTTTGTTGGGAAGATTGTGGAGTATGTGCTGAAGGGGTTAGGGATTCAGCAGAAGTTTCATGCTGTGTTCCACCCTCAGTTGGCAGGTCTGGTTGAGCGGTACAATGCTACGTTGAAACTCAAACTGGCTAAGATTGTGGCATCCACGTCACTGAAGTGGCCGGATGCCTTACCGCTAGCATTACTCTCTCTTAGATCAGTACCCCACTCCCGAACTGGCCTCACACCATATGAAGTGGTGTTCGGAAGGCCGATGAACATTTGGGGAGTGCCCAAGCCGCGATTGATACATGATGTGCCTTGTATAATGATGAATGATTATTTGGCACGATTAACAAATGATTTGCTTTCTATTCATCAACAGGTTCGAGAAGCGCTCCCTGACAACTCTACTGGAGAGGGCCATGATCTTCGCCCTGGTGATCATGTAATGATTCGATCGTTTGAGAGGGCGAGCAGCTTGGAACCGAGGTGGCGGAGCCCTGAGCAGGTCCTTCTGGCGACCCGGACAGCAGTACGAGTGACCAATAGGAAGCGGTGGGTGCACTCAACTCACTGCCGGCGTGTCTCTCCTGATCTGGTGAATCCTGCTGTGCTGACTGACTACAAGGAGATTCTGGATAAAGAAAAGAGCCGAGCTGTGACATCGGCCAAAGTTGAGGGAGCCTTCCCGGACCACACTGTTTCTGGACGAGAGCGTTACAATCTGCGGCCACGATAAAGAAGATTTTTGGTTTTTCGAGACTGGTTGGTTACCGCTCTGGGGTTTGTGAAACGGAAACCGGGAATTCCAAGGGGGGGGGGATCAGTTCTGCCAAGTGTAGCGACACCCGTCTTGGCCCAGAGAAGAAAACAACGGCTACCTCGGAGCTCAGCACCGTATTTTTCTTTTTTTTAGGTATATGCATATGTGCATTGAGACTTTGTGAACTTTGTGAACTATTTGAGAACTTTTTGAACTATGGCGTCGTCTGCAGCACGAGATAAACGAATACTTGGTGCCATCCTTTTCGTCTTGACTATTGTGGTAATAGCTGTAATAGCTTGGGTAGTTGAACTTGTGGTACCTGCACGTGAACATTTGCTGCCGACTACCCCGGCTCCATCTGAACATTTTCACTTCACTTTGCCCTACCATGAAGAACGGCACCAACAGACTTATTTGAACAATAGCTTTATTCAGATCCTACATCATACGCATAATATGACAAATACGTCCAATTGTTGGGTGTGTGGGATGTTGCCTGGGCATCAGAAGAAAGGGGGTACACCACTCATCCCACTCCCGTTTTCGCATAATGGATCCTGTAATGCCTGGTACACTCTCCTCTTTACTCTGAGATGGCCAACGAAAGAGGGGGTGCTTTTTCGTCTGAATAAAATATGTTACCACGACAAGGATGGGTATCCACGATCTGAGGGTACTCGATTTGAGTGGGAGGAGTACCGGCCTGATAATATATCTGCCCCGCGTGTTTGTAAAGTAATCAGCGAAACATCAATGTATCCAGCTCGCACATCATTAATGTTATTGCTACTAAAGCTGATTTGTGTATAAGAAATAAAGGGTCGATTCCGGTGGGGAAAAGTGAATGCAACACCACACTTACTTTTGATAGCCCGAATGGCATATCGTTTGTAGCGTCTCAAAATACGTATTTCATTTGTGGAACGAAAGGTTATCATCAACTTCCGTTGGGATGGTTAGGCACGTGCTATGTATCTTTTGTACTACCCCCTGTATTCATTGCCCCACCAATGTATCATAATGATTATGTCTTGTACCATGACTTTGTTTTGAATCGGGTAAAACGGACTGTTGTTCTGGACGACATCGACCAGACTGATAATGCCTTGCAGCAATATGTGGACTTCAATTTGGGACTGTTTTCTTTTGTGGGGGCTGCGTTGAACAGTCGGAAAATAAGACGATTGACACGTGTTGTTGAGGCTCTAGCAAATGACACTGCCATTGCACTTGGGAATATTACTGAAGAACTTCAGATTTCTAGGATCGTTACGCTCCAAAATAGGATGGTCTTAGATGTTGTCCTAGCTGACCGTGGGGGGGCATGTAGAATTATCGGAAGCAGCTGTTGTGTATACGTACCTGACAATTCCCCATCTGTTTATGATGCCATTTCTAAGTTACATAAAATCGCTGCTGAAATTCATCCGGACAATGGAACTTGGACACTTTCGGGATGGTTCTGGTCAATGCTCACCACTTGGGGTTGGAAACTGTTAACGATTCTATGTATCATTGTTGGAATACTGTTCTTTGTATGCTTATGTATCCAATGTGGCCCAGTTTTATGCTCTATGTGTTTATCAGCTTGTGTACCATCGAGACGAGCTCTTGCCCATGATAAAATGATGCTTCATAAAGAAGTAACTCAAATAATGTTGATAGATATCGAAGATGAACACCCTGACTATGTTCACTATGAGGTAGCCTCAGCTAAACGCTAAAAGGGTCGTCTGTCGTAATTTGACAATGGCCGAGTTAGCGCTTAGCTGTGCTACACGTTTTCCCGCTTAAATTGACTATACATTTTGTAGGTTACGGCGGCCATCTTAGACCATAAGCAGCCTCGTGGCTAGCGTGCCCTTTAGTCCGTTGTCCGTACCACTGACCACTCGAGTTTGCCCAGCAACAGGCTATTTTTAGTATTGGTCAACCCGTACATGCGCAGTCCCCACTGACCAGTCGTCCCTCAGGAATGTGCCTCCAAACTGACCAGCGGGGTTGTAACCCTGCAATGAGCTGGCTGTGTTCCAAAAGATGACCTTATATGTACATAACGCTTTTGTAACTTTGTGCCGCCTATCTTTTATTACCTGTAAACTGTATAAAAGAACGAGCCACACCGATGTTCGGTGTGATACTTCTTGCATTACCGAAGGGTGCTGTAGGAATGTACCACCACCCCATGGGGTCCTAATAAACTTGTTCTTTGAATTTTACAGTTTCCGTGCCAACAGTTCTTGAATGTAAGTGGGTTATCTTCGGAGCATGTAGGCCTTGGGAACCCTGATTACTACATCCTGAAGGTCAGCAGGTTGATGGAGAGGGTGTTCCATATCTTGGCAGCGAGGTGGGAGAATGAACTGCCACCTGTGGTCTTTCACCGGATGCGTTGGACGGTGGCGAGGGCGAGGTCAGTGGAGCGAAGCTGGCGGTTCCGGCATAGAAGGAGAGTCCTTTGTTGAGGAAGGCTGGTCCGACATTGTGGAGAGCCTTGTGAGCGTAGGTGTCAAGAATTCCTGTCATGCGAGGGGAGGAAAACGGTAACCAGTGAAAACGGACTACATCTCCCAGGATGCTTAGCGGTTGAGAGGTTATGTAAACAGGAGAGCTGTTACATAACTCAAGGAAAACACGCCCTTATGTAAACAGGAGAGCTGTTACATAACTCAAGGAAAACACGCCCTTATGTAAACAGGAGAGCTGTTACATAACTCAAGGAAAACACGCCCTATAAAGGGAGGAACCGGGAGGTACAATGATGTCGGATATTGTGTTTACACCGACGTACCTGCTTTGTGAAGAGCAGTGTTCCGGAGTGGTGCTCCAGTAAGGCAAGAACGGAGGTAGGTCGAGTCGTTACTCCCTGGGCCGTGTCTTGCCCCATCGTCACCTGTGAAGGACCCGGAAGCTCTACCGGTCAACCATTGAGCTTCGCTTTTTGACTCGGCTGAGTCAAAGCGCAGTGGCGCTTTTTCTGGTTGGAGTCGTAACTCCCAGCCCGACCAGAGATACAGGGACTGCCAGCTGTAACGCACACCAGGAGGTGTTTGCCGCGTTACAGACTCGGAAGTCCACAGGATCGATCGAGCGGCTGCTCTCGGTTCAGTCTTCTTGCTTTTGATTGGGGTATCGGTGACGCATCACCAGGAGGTGACTCCGCGTCCCGGTGCAGTCTGAGGAAGAGGTTGAGCGGCTGCTCCCTTCAGGTAGAGACCCCGGCTGGGTGTTTCCCTGACTCCTCGATTCTCCCCAACACTCTTCGTGCCCCTCACAGCCTACCAATTGGCATTGTCGGCCATTTCATTTCTGCCCTCTGTTGGCAAATGCCGGGATCGGCGTATATGCAGAGGACGGTTAGGACCATCCGTGCTGTGGGCTGGTAACGTACTTAGCCTGGAGGATTCCAGTGACTATAACTTTTGTTTACTCTTTGTATTATTTTTGCCTTCATTAAAATAACTAACCCTTCACAAGTGGTTGCGTCCTCATTATCGTGTCTGTTAAACGATCCTGAGACGTTCAGGGCGTTACAAAATATCCGACCTTAATAACACTAACTGTCTCCCGGTCGATACCAGACATGGCAACACTTGATGATGTGCGGGCTGCTTTAGCGACCGTGCAAGTTGAATTGGCTGCCTCTAGGCAAGAAACAGCTGATGTAAAAGCCAGACTGGATGCTATCCAATTGGACCCGCTCACGCCCAGCACCTCCCTCACGAACCAGACCCCTGCGGTAGTAGTGGAAATGCCGGTAGCTATCCCCTTGGCAACACCAGAGAGGTACAGTGGGGATCCTAACACAGTGCAGGTATTCCTCACACAAGTGGCGCTACATTTATCGTGCAAACCAAAGGCGTTCCCCACGAGTCAGGCTCGTGTGGCTTTCCTTATTTCCTATTTGGCTGGAAACGCGGCACAATGGGCCGTACCTCTGGTGAGCAGGGACGACCCCATCTTATGTGATTGGGGTGCTTTTCGCGAGGAATTCCTGAAGGTATTCGACAGAAGGGCTGACTCGTACACGGCGGACCGTGAAATGCTTGAGTTGAGACAGGGATCCAACGACCTGGTGCAGTATCTCAACGCGTTCCGAAGGCTGGTTGCGGAAACCAAGTGGCCTGTTGCTAAACAGACGGCGCTCTTCCATCAAGGGCTGTGCGATGAGCTCAAGGACGCCGTGGCTCATATTGACC
Source organism: Lissotriton vulgaris (assembly GCF_964263255.1). Taxonomy (NCBI): domain Eukaryota; kingdom Metazoa; phylum Chordata; class Amphibia; order Caudata; family Salamandridae; genus Lissotriton; species Lissotriton vulgaris. The sequence goes on from NC_141689.1 coordinate 995,240,587, forward strand.
CTCAACCCAAGACATGTGAGGGCCTTATCAACCTGGTATTACGGCTGGAACATAGGCTAAGTGAAAGAAAGGGGGATCATGGGAGAAAAGGAAAATCCCTTCCATCCTATGTGATGGTGGGAAGTCCTGAAACTTCCACCGCATCCAAGGGAGAACCCATGGACATCGGCGCAATACGAGCGAGCCTCACAGCCACGGAGAAAGAGTCACGCCGTAAACAAGGATTGTGCCTATATTGTGGCAAAAAAGGCCACTACGTACGTGAATGCCCTGCCAAACCGAAGACGTCACGTTATCGGGCCAACCGGTCGGTAACAGCCGTGGTGGACATACCGGCGGAAAACTAGAGGACTCCCAGTCACTCATCCATCCCTTCACTTTCCAACTCGGTCACTAAGGGACAACGACACCTGTTTCTCACGGTGCACGTGGGAGTGCATGACCAGTGGATACCCGTTGTGGCCATGGTGGATTCAGGGGCCACTGGCATGTTTATGGACCACAACGAGGCATGCAGGCTAGGGCTATTGCTTCTTCCCAAAGCTGTACCCGAAGACGTCTATGCTGTAGTCGGAAGGCGATTGGTGACAGGGCCCATCGGGCAGCACACGGGTGTCCTTCCGATGAGATATGAGAGGAACCATTTGGAACAAATCGATTTTAACATCATCCGAGCGCCCCAATATGGGGTCATATTGGGATTGCCGTGGCTACAGAAACACAACCCCTCTGTGGATTGGCCAACACATCGCATCGAAATGACGTCACCGTATTGCACCCTGCATTGTGGAATACGAACGGAATCCCTTGACGCAGATGAGAGCGGGAGTCAGACGGTGGCTACAGCGGCAGAAAAAGATGTGGCTCTCCCCCAGGCTTATCACAGTTTTGAGGATGTATTTGATGAGGTGAAGGCGGAAGTGCTACCACCACATAGACAGTTTGACTGCCAGATCGACCTGGTGCCAGGGGCCAGCGTTCCCAGCGGCAGGCTGTATGCCCTGACGGAGCCTGAAAATGTGCATCTCCGGGGGTACCTGGATAAACTCCTCAAGCTAGGATTCATCCGCCCGTCCAAGTCTCCGGCCGCCTCGCCACTCTTCTTCATCCCGAAGGCTAATGGGGAGCTGAGAGCCTGTGTGGACTTTAGGGCATTGAATGCGATAACCATAAAAAATCGGTACCCCTTGCCTCTCATCAGTGTACTTCTGGAACAGGTCAAGAAAGCTCGTATCTACACCAAGTTGGATTTGAAAGAGGCATACCATCTGGTACGCATGAGGGACGGAGACGAGTGGAAGACCGCCTTTAAGACCAGGTTCGGCCTTTTTGAGTACCTCGTCATGCCGTTCGGTCTGTGCAACGCCCCGGCAGCCTTTCAGTACTTTCTGAATGAGGTATTCAGAGAGGAGTTGGATATCTACGTGGTCGTATATATCGACGACATCCTCATCTATTCGTCCAGTGTGGAGGAGCACGTACACCACGTCAAAGCTGTGCTCCAAAAGCTGAGGGAAAACATGCTGTTTTGTAAACTCAGCAAGTGTGACTTCCACGTCACATCTGTGGAATTCCTCGGAGTGATGCTGAGTCCAGAGGGACAGGAGATGGCAGAACGAAAGATCAAGGCGGTGAAAGAATGGCCGGTGCCCAAAGCGTGAAGGACGTCCAAAGTTTCATTGGCTTCGCCAACTTTTACAGGCGGTTTATAGATGGATTTTCAGGATTGGTGGCCCCAATCACACAGCTACTGAGGAAGTCCAAGGAGTTTGTCTGGTCCCCTGAAGCGAACACAGCCTTTGAGGCCCTGCAAAGCGCCTTTGGTAAGGCGCCGGTATTGGCTCACCCCGATCCGGATCTTCCCTACGTGGTGGAAGCGGACGCATCGGATGTGGCGCTGGGGGCTATCTTGTCCCAACGCAACCACGACACAGGGGTGCTTCATCCCGTTGCGTACATGTCCCGCAAACTCAACGACGCCGAACGCAACTACCATATTGCGGAGAAGGAGCTTCGCGCAATCAAGGACGCCTTCACCGAATGGAGGCATTGGTTGATGGGGGCAAGACATGTGGTATTGGTGTACACGGACCATCGGAACCTACAGTTCATGACGGCCACAAGACACCTTTCTCCCAGACAGCTGCGGTGGATGATCTTCTTTGCGGGGTTCAACTTCCGCATCACATATCGGCCGGGGACGGAAAACCGGAAGGCGGACGCCCTGTCCCGTCAATCTGCAGTTAAGGAACCATTGCCTGCGACCGAGCATTCCATCATTTCCCCGAGGATGGTATTGGGGGTTATCCAACCGGATACTTTCCTGAGGGGAATAAAGAGAGGGATCAGGTCATTCGCATGGCGGAGGTGGCTCCTCAGTCACAGAGAATGTCAGCTGAAGGACGGGATACCCCTGAAGGGCAGGTGCCTATTGATACCCACGCCTAGGCTAAGGAAACAAACATTCATCTGGTGCCATGACTCTCCATGCGCAGGTCATTTGGGCTTTGAAAAAACGGTGGCTAGCATGGGACGGCATTTCTGGTGGCCAACCATGAGAGTGGATGTCAGGAGGTGGGGACAGGAGTGTCCTACGTGTGCTACCATGAAGGCCGACCATGGCCGAACCCAAGGGCTCTTACATCCACTTCCAACCCCGGATAGACCATGGGATAGCATATCACTGGACTTCGTGGTGGGCCTACCGGTAGACCAGGGGATGACGGCAATACTGGTGGTGGTGGATTACTTGACGAAAATGGGGCACTTCATCCCCTGCAAGAGAGTCCCTACGGCCGGGGAATTGGCGTCACTACTCCTAAAGAATGTGGTACGACTGCATGGATTACCTGGGGTGATCGTGTCGGACCGGGGGTCGCAGTTTACTGCGCAATTCTGGAAGACTTGGTGCACTGCGCTGCATGTTAAGACCGCCCTGTCCACCAGCTACCACCCTCAAACGGACGGCCAAACCGAGCGCCTGAACCAAACGCTCAAACAGTATCTGCGATGTTTTGTGGACCAGGGCAGGGAAGAATGCGTCGACTTGCTATGGGTTGCAGAGATAGCCTACAACAACGCCACTCACAGCTCCACACAGTCATCTCTGTTCTATAGCAACTATGGCCAACATCCCAGGTTCTTGCCATTTCTACATCCGTTCAGAGAGGACAGGATTCCCGCCACAGCGGACAGGGTGGCACACATAAAAGACACGTTGATGCGCTCAAGGGCTGTCCTAATAGAGGCCAAGAGAAGATACAAGGCTGCGGCAGACAGGAAGAGAAGGCCCGGGCCACTGTACTGCACTGGAGACTACGTCTGGATATCCACAAGAAAATGAGGTTTCGAAAGAACAGTGTGTTCCATCCCAAATACATGGGCCCCTATCGAATTACCAAGTGTATGGGTCCCGTGAACGTGAAGGTGTGCTTGCCCCAGTCATTGCGGATACACCCTGTCTTTCATGTATCATTGCTCAAACCAGCACCCTCCAAGCCGTCTGGGACACCTAGGCCGCGATGCGTGGAGTAGGAGGTGGAGTATGAAGTGTCAGGCATACGGGGGTCCAAATGGCGCAGGGGGAAGCTGTGGTACCTGGTTGCGTGGAAAGGCTATGGCCCGGAGGAGCAATCATGGGAACCGGCTGAAGGGGTTCATGCTCCGCGCTTGGTCTCCTTGTTCCATCGGCGTTTTCCTGCCAGCGCTGGCCCCGTGGGGAGCCGCTGAGAGGGAGGATGTACTGTCAAGAATTCCTGTCATGCGAGGGGAGGAAAGCGGTAACCAGCGAATACGGACTACATCTCCCAGGATGCTTAGCGGTTGAGAGGTTATGTAAACAGGAGAGCTGTTACATAACTCAAGGAAAACACGCCCTTATGTAAACAGGAGAGCTGTTACATAACTCAAGGAAAACACGCCCTTATGTAAACAGGAGAGCTGTTACATAACTCAAGGAAAACACACCCTATAAAGGGAGGAACCGGGAGGTACAATGCTGGATATTGTGTTTACACCGACGTACCTGCTTCGTGAAGAGCAGTGTTCCGGAGTGGTGCTCCAGTAAGGCAAGAACGGAGGTAGGTCGAGTCGTTACTCCCTCGGCCGTGTCGTGCCCCATCGTCACCTGTGAAGGGCCCGGAAGCTCTACCGGTCAACCATTGAGCTTCGCTTTTTGACTCGGCTGAGTCAAAGCGCAGTGACGCTTTTTCTGGTTGGAGTCGTAACTCCCAGCCCGACCAGAGATACAGGGACTGCCAGCTGTAACGCACACCAGGAGGTGTTTGCCGCGTTACAGACTCGGAAGTCCACAGGATCGATCGAGCGGCTGCTCTCGGTTCAGTCTTCTTGCTTTTGATTGGGGTATCGGTGACGCATCACCAGGAGGTGACTCCGCGTCCCGGTGCAGTCTGAGGAAGAGGTTGAGCGGCTGCTCCCTTCTGGTAGAGACCCCGGCTGGGTGTTTCCCTGACTCCTCGATTCTCCCCAACACTCTTCGTGCCCCTCACAGCCTACCGATTGGCATTGTCGGCCATTTCATTTCTGCCCTCTGTTGGCATATGCCGGGATTGGCGTATATGCAGAGGACGGTTAGGACCATCCGTGCTGTGGGCTGGTAACGTACTTAGCCTGGAGGATTCCACTGACTATAACTTTTGTTTACTCTTTGTATTATTTTTGCCTTCATTAAAATAACTAACCCTTCACAAGTGGTTGCGTCCTCATTATCGTGTCTGTTAAACGATCCTGAGACGTTCAGGGCGTTACAGTAGGTGAGGAGTTTGAAGGTGATCTTCTTGTTGACTAGGAGCCAGTGCAGGTCTCTCAGGTGGGGAGTGATGTTGCAGTGGTGAGGGAGTCCGAGGAGGAGGCGTGCGGAGGCGTTCTGTATTTGCTGGAGTAGTTTCTGGAGTTTGGCCATGGTTCCCGCATAGAGGGTGTTGCTGTAGTCCAGTCTGCTGCTGACGAGGGTTTGGACGACCGTCTTTCTGGTTTCGGTGGGAATCCATCTGTAGATTTTGCGAAGCAGACAGAGGGTGCTGAAGCAGGAGGAGGAGACAGCGTTGAGTCCAGGATGAACCCCAGGTTCCATGCGTGGTCAGTGGGTATCAGGGCAGCTCCCAGCGTGGTCGGCCACCAGGAGTCGGGGGTTGGAGCCGAGGATGAGGACCTCCGTTTTGTCAGAGTTCAGTTTCAGTCAGCTGGTCTTCATCCACTCTGCAACGACCTTTATTCCCTCATGCAGGTTGGATTTAGCAGAGGCTGGGTCCTTGGCGAGGGGGAGGATCAGCTGGGTGTTGTCGACGTATGAGATGATGTTGAGGTGGTGCGCTCGGACGAAGTCGTTGAGCGGTGCGATGTAGATGTTAAAAAAGCTCGGGCCCCCCACTGTGGCCCTTTAAACAAATATTGCTACATTGGAGTGGCTTGCTCCTAAAACAACTATGCAAACACAACAGGTGATGGACAGAATGTGGATCAATGTCACGCACTCACCCCAGTCCAAAGATCTGGGCCCAAATCCATCGTTTTTTTGCACTCCACACCACCCTGGGTTAGACAATGGCGATATGCAAATCAGCTCTGACCCTGTGCCCCATGGGAACAGTCCAGTCCGAACTACAAAAGCCATGTCCTTCCCAGAACGGAATCAAGCATCCGAGGACCGGACCGGTTTCGAGGTAACACCTCTCATCAGCCCGGCTAGCTTGACTCCAGTGGTGTGGAGTGCCTGGGACCCACGTCTGGGCATCCCCAGCGCACTTAGGGCGGAATATGCAAACACAACAGGTGATGGACAGAATGTGGATCAATGTCACACACTCACCCCAGTCCAAAGATCTGGGCCCAAATCCATCGTTTTTTTGCACTCCACACCACCCTGGGTTAGACAATGGCGATATGCAAATCAGCTCTGACCCTGTGCCCCATGGGAACAGTCCAGTCCGAACTACAAAAGCCATGTCCTTCCCAGAACGGAATCAAGCGTCCGAGGACCGGACCGGTTTCGAGGTAACACCTCTCATCAGCCCGGCTAGCTTGACTCCAGTGGTGTGGAGTGCCTGGGACCCACGTCTGGGCATCCCCAGCGCACTTAGGGCGGAATATGCAAACACAACAGGTGATGGACAGAATGTGGATCAATGTCACACACTCACCCCAGTCCAAAGATCTGGGCCCAAATCCATCGTTTTTTTGCACTCCACACCACCCTGGGTTAGACAATGGCGATATGCAAATCAGCTCTGACCCTGTGCCCCATGGGAACAGTCCAGTCCGAACTACAAAAGCCATGTCCTTCCCAGAACGGAATCAAGCGTCCGAGGACCGGACCGGTTTCGAGGTAACACCTCTCATCAGCCCGGCTAGCTTGACTCCAGTGGTGTGGAGTGCCTGGGACCCACGTCTGGGCATCCCCAGCGCACTTAGGGCGGAATATGCAAACACAACAGGTGATGGACAGAATGTGGATCAATGTCACACACTCACCCCAGTCCAAAGATCTGGGCCCAAATCCATCGTTTTTTTGCACTCCACACCACCCTGGGTTAGACAATGGCGATATGCAAATCAGCTCTGACCCTGTGCCCCATGGGAACAGTCCAGTGCGAACTACAAAAGCCATGTCCTTCCCAGAACGGAATCAAGCATCCGAGGACCGGACCGGTTTCGAGGTAACACCTCTCATCAGCCCGGCTAGCTTGACTCCAGTGGTGTGGAGTGCCTGGGACCCACGTCTGGGCATCCCCAGCGCACTTAGGGCGGAATATGCAAACACAACAGGTGATGGACAGAATGTGGATCAATGTCACACACTCACCCCAGTCCAAAGATCTGGGCCCAAATCCATCGTTTTTTTGCACTCCACACCACCCTGGGTTAGACAATGGCGATATGCAAATCAGCTCTGACCCTGTGCCCCATGGGAACAGTCCAGTCCGAACTACAAAAGCCATGTCCTTCCCAGAACGGAATCAAGCATCCGAGGACCGGACCGGTTTCGAGGTAACACCTCTCATCAGCCCGGCTAGCTTGACTCCAGTGGTGTGGAGTGCCTGGGACCCACGTCTGGGCATCCCCAGCGCACTTAGGGCGGAATATGCAAACACAACAGGTGATGGACAGAATGTGGATCAATGTCACACACTCACCCCAGTCCAAAGATCTGGGCCCAAATCCATCGTTTTTTTGCACTCCACACCACCCTGGGTTAGACAATGGCGATATGCAAATCAGCTCTGACCCTGTGCCCCATGGGAACAGTCCAGTCCGAACTACAAAAGCCATGTCCTTCCCAGAACGGAATCAAGCATCCGAGGACCGGACCGGTTTCGAGGTAACACCTCTCATCAGCCCGGCTAGCTTGACTCCAGTGGTGTGGAGTGCCTGGGACCCACGTCTGGGCATCCCCAGCGCACTTAGGGCGGAATATGCAAACACAACAGGTGATGGACAGAATGTGGATCAATGTCACACACTCACCCCAGTCCAAAGATCTGGGCCCAAATCCATCGTTTTTTTGCACTCCACACCACCCTGGGTTAGACAATGGCGATATGCAAATCAGCTCTGACCCTGTGCCCCATGGGAACAGTCCAGTCCGAACTACAAAAGCCATGTCCTTCCCAGAACGGAATCAAGCATCCGAGGACCGGACCGGTTTCGAGGTAACACCTCTCATCAGCCCGGCTAGCTTGACTCCAGTGGTGTGGAGTGCCTGGGACCCACGTCTGGGCATCCCCAGCGCACTTAGGGCGGAATATGCAAACACAACAGGGGATGGACAGAATGTGGATCAATGTCACACACTCACCCCAGTCCAAAGATCTGGGCCCAAATCCATCGTTTTTTTGCACTCCACACCACCCTGGGTTAGACAATGGTGATATGCAAATCAGCTCTGACCCTGTGCCCCATGGGAACAGTCCAGTCCGAACTACAAAAGCCATGTCCTTTCCAGAACGGAATCAAGCATCCGAGGACCGGACCGGTTTCGAGGTAACACCTCTCATCAGCCCGGCTAGCTTGACTCCAGTGGTGTGGAGTGCCTGGGACCCACGTCTGGGCATCCCCAGCGCACTTAGGGCGGAATATGCAAACACAACAGGTGATGGACAGAATGTGGATCAATGTCACACACTCACCCCAGTCCAAAGATCTGGGCCCAAATCCATCGTTTTTTTGCACTCCACACCACCCTGGGTTAGACAATGGCGATATGCAAATCAGCTCTGACCCTGTGCCCCATGGGAACAGTCCAGTCCGAACTACAAAAGCCATGTCCTTCCCAGAACGGAATCAAGCATCCGAGGACCGGACCGGTTTCGAGGTAACACCTCTCATCAGCCCGGCTAGCTTGACTCCAGTGGTGTGGAGTGCCTGGGACCCACGTCTGGGCATCCCCAGCGCACTTAGGGCGGAATATGCAAACACAACAGGTGATGGACAGAATGTGGATCAATGTCACACACTCACCCCAGTCCAAAGATCTGGGCCCAAATCCATCGTTTTTTTGCACTCCACACCACCCTGGGTTAGACAATGGCGATATGCAAATCAGCTCTGACCCTGTGCCCCATGGGAACAGTCCAGTCCGAACTACAAAAGCCATGTCCTTCCCAGAACGGAATCAAGCATCCGAGGACCGGACCGGTTTCGAGGTAACACCTCTCATCAGCCCGGCTAGCTTGACTCCAGTGGTGTGGAGTGCCTGGGACCCACGTCTGGGCATCCCCAGCGCACTTAGGGCGGAATATGCAAACACAACAGGTGATGGACAGAATGTGGATCAATGTCACACACTCACCCCAGTCCAAAGATCTGGGCCCAAATCCATCGTTTTTTTGCACTCCACACCACCCTGGGTTAGACAATGGCGATATGCAAATCAGCTCTGACCCTGTGCCCCATGGGAACAGTCCAGTCCGAACTACAAAAGCCATGTCCTTCCCAGAACGGAATCAAGCATCCGAGGACCGGACCGGTTTCGAGGTAACACCTCTCATCAGCCCGGCTAGCTTGACTCCAGTGGTGTGGAGTGCCTGGGACCCACGTCTGGGCATCCCCAGCGCACTTAGGGCGGAATATGCAAACACAACAGGTGATGGACAGAATGTGGATCAATGTCACACACTCACCCCAGTCCAAAGATCTGGGCCCAAATCCATCGTTTTTTTGCACTCCACACCACCCTGGGTTAGACAATGGCGATATGCAAATCAGCTCTGACCCTGTGCCCCATGGGAACAGTCCAGTCCGAACTACAAAAGCCATGTCCTTCCCAGAACGGAATCAAGCATCCGAGGACCGGACCGGTTTCGAGGTAACACCTCTCATCAGCCCGGCTAGCTTGACTCCAGTGACTGGGGTGAATGTAAGACATTGATCTACATTCTGTCCATCAAATTGTTTTTTGTGATTTTCTCCCTGAGTGTACTGGGGTAGCTCAGACGTGGGTCCCAGAGCCTCCACACCACTGGAGTCAAGCTAGCTGGGCTGATGAGAGGTGTTACCTCGAAACCGGTCCGGTCCTCGGATGCTTGATTCCGGTCTGGGAAAGATATGGCTGTTGTAGTTCGGACTGGACTGTTCCCATGGGGCACAGGGTCAGAGCTGATTTGCATAAAGCCATTATCTGACCCAGGGTGGTGTGGAGTGCAAAAAACGATGGATTTAGGCCCAGATCATTGTACTGGGGTGAATGTAAGACATTGATCTACATTCTGTCCATCAAATTGTTTTTTGTGATTTTCTCCCTGAGTGTACTGGGGTAGCTCAGACGTGGGTCCCAGAGCCTCCACACCACTGGAGTCAAGCTAGCCGGGCTGATGAGAGGTGTTACCTCGAAACCGGTCCGGTCCTCGGATGCTTGATTCCGGTCTGGGAAAGATATGGCTGTTGTAGTTCGGACTGGACTGTTCCCATGGGGCACAGGGTCAGAGCTGATTTGCATAAAGCCATTATCTGACCCAGGGTGGTGTGGAGTGCAAAAAACGATGGATTTAGGCCCAGATCATTGTACTGGGGTGAATGTAAGACATTGATCTACATTCTGTCCATCAAATTGTTTTTTGTGATTTTCTCCCTGAGTGTACTGGGGTAGCTCAGACGTGGGTCCCAGAGCCTCCACACCACTGGAGTCAAGCTAGCCGGGCTGATGAGAGGTGTTACCTCGAAACCGGTCCGGTCCTCGGATGCTTGATTCCGGTCTGGGAAAGATATGGCTGTTGTAGTTCGGACTGGACTGTTCCCATGGGGCACAGGGTCAGAGCTGATTTGCATAAAGCCATTATCTGACCCAGGGTGGTGTGGAGTGCAAAAAACGATGGATTTAGGCCCAGATCATTGTACTGGGGTGAATGTAAGACATTGATCTACATTCTGTCCATCAAATTGTTTTTTGTGATTTTCTCCCTGAGTGTACTGGGGTAGCTCAGACGTGGGTCCCAGAGCCTCCACACCACTGGAGTCAAGCTAGCCGGGCTGATGAGAGGTGTTACCTCGAAACCGGTCCGGTCCTCGGATGCTTGATTCCGGTCTGGGAAAGATATGGCTGTTGTAGTTCGGACTGGACTGTTCCCATGGGGCACAGGGTCAGAGCTGATTTGCATAAAGCCATTATCTGACCCAGGGTGGTGTGGAGTGCAAAAAACGATGGATTTAGGCCCAGATCATTGTACTGGGGTGAATGTAAGACATTGATCTACATTCTGTCCATCAAATTGTTTTTTGTGATTTTCTCCCTGAGTGTACTGGGGTAGCTCAGACGTGGGTCCCAGAGCCTCCACACCACTGGAGTCAAGCTAGCCGGGCTGATGAGAGGTGTTACCTCGAAACCGGTCCGGTCCTCGGATGCTTGATTCCGGTCTGGGAAAGATATGGCTGTTGTAGTTCGGACTGGACTGTTCCCATGGGGCACAGGGTCAGAGCTGATTTGCATAAAGCCATTATCTGACCCAGGGTGGTGTGGAGTGCAAAAAACGATGGATTTAGGCCCAGATCATTGTACTGGGGTGAATGTAAGACATTGATCTACATTCTGTCCATCAAATTGTTTTTTGTGATTTTCTCCCTAAAACAACTATGGCCCACAACATTGGTGCCTCTTCCGGCCCTGCCTCGGGCCGCCCCATCACAGGCAAACTTGCCTGACTACCGGGCGGCCACGGCTCCGCCACAGCGGCCGCAACTTCTCTGGGCGACAATGAGGGGTTCGGAATTCAAAACACAATGCAGGGTGGGCTCCTGCTGTAAAAATAAGCAGCCATGTGGGGTGGGCACCCATAATTAAAGAAAAATAAGTGGGGTGGGCACCCGCCACAGGCCACAATGCGGGGTAATCCCTACACTGGGGATCATAGTGATCCTCCTCTGCTGCAGGGAGCACAGAGCTATGGGAAGCGCTTTTATGAATTAAAAGTAAGAGTTTGAGTTTGAGTTTAAAAGTTCTTATATAGCGCTCTTACACCAGCGGTTTCATGGCGCTGTAACTGGCAGATCTCCACAAGGGACAAAGGGAGGGGGACAAGTGGCAAGGGACTAAGTGAAGATTTTACTAAAAAAATAAGCTTTAAGTTTCTTTCGAAACTGGGAATATGGAGTTAGGGATCTGAGCTCTAAGGGTAATGAATTCCAGAGAGCTGGGGCAAGGGTCGCAAATTTTGAACCCCCCCCACTTTTTCCGGCGAAACCGGGGGACAGTCAGGAGAAATTGAGAAGAGGATCGGAGCTCCCTGGCTGGCAAGTAAGGGACAATCTCTGAGGAAATGAAGGCAGTCGAGCCTGGTAGGTGATAGTCGCAAGCTTGAATTGGACACGTTCCCGAACCGGGAGCCAATGTAAGATTTTCAGGAGGGGAGTGACATGCGAGGATTTGGGGAGGTTAAAGACCAACCGAGCCGCCTGGTTTTGAATCATCTGCAACCGCCTGAGGCTATATGCAGGTATACCTGCATATAGGGCGTTGCCATAATCCAGGCGGGAGATGACCATCGCAAGGACGATCAGTTTCAAGGCCTCAAAGGTGAAAAATCGAGAGACCTTGCGGATGGTACGAAGAGAAAGAAAGGAAGAAGAAACCACAGAACTAACCTGGGAGTGAAGGGTAAGATGGGAGTTGAGTTTAATACCTAGGGTTTTGACAGAGGTAGAGACCAAGGGAAGGGGGCCAAAAAAGTGAAGACCAGGGACTGGAACAACCACCCGTCAACACCAACTCGGTCTTATCAGGGTTGAGTTTCAGGTGGTTGAAATCCATCCAGTCCCTGATAAAAATCATAGTAGACTGGAAATTAGAAATAGAGGCAGGAGAAGAAGACAGGTTGAAAACAAGTTGGAGGTCATCCGCATAGTTATATACGGCAACCTCCATTTGTTCTAAAGAAAAAATGAGGGGGAAATGTAAAGGTTGAACAGAAGAGGTGAGAGGGAGGAACCTTGGGGGATCCCGCACTGAACCTTCCGGAAGTCCACAGAAAAATCACCCAGGCGAACTGCCTGGGTGCGGTCCCTCAGGAAGGAGGATAACCATACCAGGGCCGTGCCCCCGATCCCCGCCGCCGCGACACGGGAGAGTAAGATGGTATGATCCACCGTGTCGAAGGCGGCTGAGAGATTGAGGAGGACTAATGCCTGGGATTGATTGGTATCCCTCCCCTCCCTGAGGTTGTCAAGGACCGAAAGGACTACGGACTCCGTGGAGTGTGCGGGGCGAAAGCCAGCCTGACGGGAAGCCAATACCCCATTCTCCTCCACAAAGGTGCTCAGAGACCTGGTGACATGGCGCTCGAGCACCTTGGCCAAAAATGGTAGGAGAGAAATGGGGCGATAGTTGGCTGGGATTGAAGGGTCCGCGCCAGGCTTTTTTAAAATAGGTAAAATAATAGCTGATTTCAAAGGGTTGGGGACAACCCCCTGAGAAAGGGAGCTGTTGAGAAAGTGAAGAGGAGGATCAGGGCAAGAGGTGTAAATGTGACGAAGTATGTGAGCGGGACAGGTATCAAGGGGAGAGCCAGATTTCACGAGGGGCATTAATGAAGTAAAGGATTCCTTGATTAGGAGGGGGAGAGTATTTAATTGTCCTTGCGGAGGAGGACACTGAGGGTCAACAAAAGACGGGGAAGGTGAAGGGATATTGGCTTTGATAGCGGCGATTTTATTAATAAAAAAATTATTCAAAGAGTGGCAGAGGGCCTGGGAGGGGGAGGGCTTAAGGGAAGTGCGATCTGAAAAGGCTAGGTTCTGAACAATCGAGAAGATTTCCCTTGATTGGTTCTCGGCTGTGAGGATCTTGGAGGAAAAATAGGCTGTTTTAGCAGCCAGGATAGCATTCTTATATTGAGCTAATAGAGTAGGAAAATCAGCTCTTAGGATGGGACAGTAGTTTCTCCTCCAGGCCCTCTCAGCACGGCGTACCGATAATTTGATGGTTTTAAGGTCATCGGTAAACCACAGATTGGCATCTTTCTCCCGCTTGGAGGTCAGTCGCTTCAAGGGGGCAATAGACTCGCTGGCTGAGGAGAGCCATTGTTCAATGATGTTGGCCTGAGCCAGGGTGGAAAGACCATGTAAGGCGGGGTAGGAAGCACTTAAAAGGGCAGATAAGTTCGCCGGGTCAACTCTGCTCCACGAACGGACCCAGACATTTTTAGGAAGGAGAACCCTAGCTGTGGAACTAATAGGAAGAACAAAAGAAATCAGGTGGTGGTCGGACCAAGTGCAGGGAGAGATAGAAAGGGAGTCGACAGGGCAGTTCAAGGACCAAATCTGGTCCAATATATGCCCCTTAACGTGAGTTGGAGAGGATACATGGGAGACAAAATTAAGAGATAAAAGTGTGTCTGAGAACTCTCTCGAGGATAAACACTCTGCTGGGTCAGAGGGCCAGAAATTGAATTCACCCAGTAATAACACAGAAGAGTTATTAACAGAGATGGTGGCTAGTACCTCCTGGAAATCAGGGAGAAAGCATAGAGGTGACTGTGGAGGGCGATAAATGAGAACACAGGAGAGAGGGGGGGATGTGGACGTGGTGCGGATAGCCAGATACTCAGTGGTGGCAATATCGGGGAGAGAGAGCAGTTGGAATGGAAGATCAGAACGGGCAATGACTGCTACGCCACCCCCCTTTCTGCCAGATGAACGATCCGCTCGAAGGGCGTAGTAAGGGGCGGGCAGAGTGGCTAGCAATGTAGGTAGAGAGTCATCACAGAACCATGTCTCGGTTAAGAGGAGAAGATCCGGTGCGTGGAGATCTAACAGCACTGATAGTTCATGTGAGTGAGCCACCGCCGATCTGGTATTCAGATAATAAGCCTTGAGGGTCTTAACTGGAGCAGTGCTGGCAACCTCTATGGGGGGGGGGCCGAGTGAAAGAGGCAAATGAGCAAGAGCAGTGAGAAGCAGAGGATAAATCAAGCTGGGATATCTGTGAGTGTGTAGAGGGAGATAGAGCCCACGGACCCTGTAGACTGGGAAGCTGGGAAGAAGTGTAAGAAGTAATTTGGGCAGGGTGATGAGTCCCTAGCCCCGGTCGGCCACGGACGGGCACAGACGGGCTTAACTTAGGCGCAACTTCGGCGCGCCTTCGTCGCGCCCGCTGCGCCGTCGGTAAGTAAAGCGCTCACAGGGCACTAGGGGCCAAAGCACAAATTCCTTGTAAGATTAAAGGAAGAGCAAAAGGTCCAAAAAGCCCTTCAGGCATCCAGGGGTAAAGCAGGGCCCAGGGAGGCAAGCCCTCATTGCAGCCCCCCCCCGCCCCCCCCTCCGAGCCCCAGCAGTAGCACGCCCGCGGTAACAGCACACCAAAAGTGACCATTTTCATGGGGTCACAGCCCCTATATTTATACAACATTTCCCTTTGTCTAAAAGTGTAGGGAATGGAAAAACCAGATACAACTGGTTCAGGGGAGCTTAGGAGCACTTTGTTTTGCTCAGCTCCTCTCTCCTTTGTCAGGTGGGGGCTCAGGGATCAGACGCACCACAGGGGGCGGAGCCGGCATTGTGGAGGCATATTCTCCCTCCCATCTACATGCAGATATCCCTATTCACCACTGGGCAGACTCATCCTGGCTCTTGGAGACACCCACATCATCCATCACCTGTCACTCACAAGCCAGTCATGTAATTCGCATCATACAGGCAGACACACAGCACACAGAAATGCCAACTTCTAAAAGTGGCACTACTCCACCAGTTACCATAAATCTGCGCACACCATTGTGCTGCAATTATTCTCACGATTTGCACATACTAAACTCGAGCCTGCCCTCCCCTCATACCAGGAATTACCATGGACACACATATCCCCATGCATTCCTATGGGAGGGCAGGCCAATCTCACCACACTCACACAGAGAGCGCACGCACTTTACACAGGGCCACAGTGCTAAAGTGTGCAGAGGCCTAAAATCACTACCACCATGTCAGAGCTTAAGGCAAAAAGTTCAGGGGTGAACCTGCCAAAAATGGCCAAGTCCAACAAGCAGGAATTCCATTTTGTAGGTGTTGAGCAGGAGAGGGGTCTCAGTTAACCAGTTTTGAGTAGGCATTCGGATAGTGTTGAGGGAGATGATGTTTTCCGAGGAAGAGATTTTCAAATAGAGTTGCGTATCGTCCACATACATGTGGTAGAGAATGTTAGTGGAATTAACGAGTTAGCTAAAGGTTCCAAGAACAGGTCGAAGAGGATAGGAGAAAGGGGGGGCCCTTGGGGAACCCCCATGAGAACTGGAGAGGGCTGGAAGAGACAGTGATTTGCCTTGATTCTTTGAGATCTGTGGTGAAGGAAGGACGAGAACCATTGTAGGACCTGACCAAAGAAGCCCATCCTATTTTTCAAAATGGCAAGGAGGTTGTCATGATTAACCGTGTTGAATGCGGAGGTAAGATCGAGACGGATCAGGATTCGTTTTGGTCAAGCATTTTTAAGATGTCGTCCATAATGTTAGTGAGCCCCGATTCAGTGCTATGCCCTTTTCGAAATCCGGATTGATGCTGGTCAAGGAGTTGGTAATTCTCTATGTGAGCACAAAGTTGAGATTGTACGCATTTTTCTATGTGCTTTGCTAGGGTGAGGATTTTGGAGATAGGGTGGAAGTTATTGAGATCAGCTTTGTCTGCGTTTGTTTTTTTAGAATAGGGGAGACCTGGGTTGCTTTTAGCCAATCAGGGATTGTGCCTTGTGAAAGAGAGGCATTTACAATCCTTGTCCAGGAGGGGATGAGTACTAGTAGTCGAGTTTTCAGAGCGGTGGAGAAAGGGGGATGGCCCTCCGACCAGCGCTCAGGAATGTCACTGCGTGAGACTAACAGGTGGTACCAGGAGGGCTGCCCTCAGGAGTAAAGTGGACTTCATCCCCCAACCACTACTGTGCCAGGAGGCGCATTTGCAGAGTGGTGGAGAAAGGCTGTGTGGAAGTTTAGGATATTTGGTTCAATTTGTTCCTTGGTCTTTGTAGTTTCCTATTTCTACATTTACAGGATTTGTCAAAGTAATTTTAATATGCTGGTTAGCTACACCAACAACCTGGATCGTGTCACCCGAGAGAGGAAGATTTTCAATTTCCACTGATCTAACAGTAGAACGGGTAGCACCAGTGTCCACAAGAAAAGTGATATCTTTATCATTCACTTTACCATTTACAAATGGAACGGGGCGACCACTCGGTCCCCCCGAACGTATGGTAGGGGGCCCGGATCCCCCCGGGAAACCATTTTGGGCGGGGGGCGTGTCACGGCTGGTATGCCCGAAGCGGCGTAGCCGGGGCGCGCCTTTTCCCGCCCAAGAGGGGTTGTCCTAGACACCTACACCGTTGGCCACGACCCGTAGGCGTACCGGAGGAGGGTACACGCCCTCCCGAAGAGGAATAAAGAGAGCAGGAATCCGAAGAAGCATCCTCTTGTTCCTGTGCTTGGAAGCTGCACCCACTCGTTGCAAGTGAGCCCTCGACGGAACAAGAAGCAATTTTGAGAACTTGTAATTTTTGTGTTTCTCTTTCAGGACTTCGAGCCTAAGGGTCCTGGACAGTGTTGAGCAACAGGGATCGAATATCCGTTAACAATGCCTGGCAAGAAGGCGGGAAAGAAGTCTGGGACTGATCAGATGCTTTGCATGCTGATTAAAGATATGGCGAGTATGAAGAAGCAGATGGCGGCAATGAACAATACGGGTAGACCGAAGAAGGTTATAGGCCCGGCATTGCTGGGAGTTGTCCCCGCGGGGAGGGGTAAAAGGGTCAGGAATAGGAAGGCCGGGGAGGAGGTCCCGGTTCCCGAGTTACCCCCGGCAAGCCCGGTCATTCCAGTCGAGGCCCCGGTACCAATCTCAGACGCGGGTCAACCGATTCCGGTTGTTGTTACGCCCGCCAGCGAGGAGGACATGCCTCCCGAATTAGCCGCCCAGTTGGCTGCATGGCTTGGCAGAAAGACAGGGGGTGCTACGGCACCGGGAGACACGGCCGAAGAGGCCAAGTTACTAATACAGCAGTTGCGGCAGTCGCGAGATGCCGCGAAGGCGAATCTCCCTCTTGTCCCCCCACAGGTGACCTCAGAAGGACCGGCAGCTGGTATAGAGAAAACAGCGGGAACAGCAATGGAGCCGGGTAAGCAGGCATTGCCAATGGCGAGGGAGGGGTCTTTGCCCTCAAGACGGGAGAAGGTGGTCCAGCATATACCGTTGGCCACGAAAGAATTGATATGGGCTGATAAGTATGTGAATATGTTTTCCCTGCTAACTGACCATCGCGAGATGGAGTATGTGAAGACACAGAAGGATTTGTGGCACCCGAGTGTATGGCGGGCCAAAATGGCGGGATTCAGGGTTGATGAGACAATCTCAAATTGGGCCAAGGCCTTTGAGATGTTTTCTGCAATTATTGGGGAACGTAAGCCCGAGGTTTTGCCCGAATTGTCCTGCTATCAGGCACGAATAATGGATTTTTATGAAACGTATGAGGGCGATGAGTGGATGGGTTACGATATGAAGTTTCGTAAGGCCAAGGAGTACGATTCATCTCTGACGTGGGATTGTCTCGACTCGATCTCTTGGCAGAAGCAGCTCCTGCCGGGCGCGACGAAGTCGTCCTCGCTTGGCGGGAATGGGTCGGGGCCTTCCCGCCATCACCCTGCGGCGCCCTTTCGAGCGGGCCCCGCTGGCGACCACCAACCAAGGAATGGTGGGAATGGGGGTAAGAAAGGGGTCTGTTGGAATTTTAACAGGGGCAATTGCACAAGGCCACAAGGGACATGTAAGTTCAGACATGTGTGTGCAGGTTGCGGAAATTCTTCACATCCCGAGAGTTCGTGCAGAGCCAAGAATGGTGATACGGGGGGTAGAGGAGGGGCCAAAAAGGTCTGAGTGGGGCCAATGTGTACCGCTACCTACCCCCGTAGATATCATGGCAATGATCCCCTGGCTAAACGAATACCCTGATCATGTCTCCGCTGGGGTGTTGAGGAACGGCTTCTTATATGGTTTCCACATCCCGGCGGGGGATTTTCGTGGGGAACCACTTTGTAGAAACCAACTGTCGGCTCAGCATAATCCAGCGGTGGTCGAGAGGAAGATTGCAAAAGAGGTTGCCCTTGGCCGGGTTGCTGGCCCATATAGGCACCCGCCAGTAACTAATTTCATCTGTTCCCCGTTGGGAGTAGTTCCCAAGAAGGACCCGGGGGAATTTAGGTTGATCCATAACTTGTCAGCTCCGAGGGGTCTTTCGGTGAACGATGCGATTGACCCGGGAGTTTGTTTGGTGCGGTACGCATCCTTCGATGATGCCGTCGCCATGTTGAATCGCCTGGGGCCCGGAGCGCTGATGGCGAAGTCAGATATCGAGTCAGCGTTCCGGTTGCTCCAGGTACACGCACGGGATCAGCATCTGTTAGGCTTTGTGTTCCAAGGATGTTACTACATGGATAGATGTATGCCAATGGGTTGCTCCATCTCTTGTGCTTATTTTGAGAAATTCAGTTGTTTTCTGCAATGGGCGTTCACCAAAGCCACTGGCCATACCCAGGTTATGGATTACCTAGATGATTTTTTGTTCTTGGGGGCCGCCGGCGACACACAATGTGCGCAGGCGTTACAGGATTTTTGCACTCTCATGAAGAGGTTCGGGGTGCCATTGGCACCAGGTGAGACGGTTGGACCATCTACTTCACTCGAGTTTCTGGGAATTGAGCTCGATTCTGTGGAGGGATGTTTCCGTTTGCCAGTGGGGAAAGTAGCGAAGTTCAGGGCTTCCCTGGAACTGTGCATTAGCAAAGAGAAAGTTACTCTCCATCAGTTACAACAAGCGGTGGGCCAGCTTAACTTTGCCCTAAGAGTGATACCAATGGCCCGCCCCTTTTACCGCTCTATTGCACAAGCCATGGTTGGTCTCAAGGAAGGACACCATCGCACGAGACTGTCTGCAGAGGTTCGCCAGGACATGCGCATATAGTTGGCATTTCTGGCGGATTTCAACGGTCAAATGGTGTGGAACAAGCCGCCAGCGTCCTCGGACGAGCTGGGTTTGTGGACCGACTCGGCGGGGAGCGTGGGATTTGGCGCCATCTTTGGTAATCGATGGTCGGCGCAAACATGGCCGACGTGGTGGCACACCAGCGGTCTCACAGGTAACATTGGGTTTCTCGAGTTGTTCCCCATTTTTGTGGCTCTGAAGGCATGGCCGGATGAGTTCAGAGATCGCTCTGTGGTGTTTTGGTCCGATAATATGACTGTAGTTGAATGTATAAATAATCAGGCAGCACGCTGCAAGTGGATATTGAGATTACTGAAGGAAATTGTACTACTTTGCATGAGACTGAACGTACAATTCAGGGCGAAGCATGTGCCAGGTGTACTGAACCAGGCGGCTGATGCACTCTCTCGTTCACACATGCAGGCTTTCAGGGGTTATCTACCTTCCGCGGACCTAGCGGCGGCACCATTTCCCGAAGAACTCTGGCTACTCGGTGCCCCGGATTACAAGACCTCGTGGCAGCAAGCTTAGCCCCCAGGACGAGGAAGGCATACGAAGGAGCGTTTCGTTCCTATTGTGCATTTTTGGGTCCGGCAGGAGGGGACAATTGGGGTCAGGAGGAGTATGTCCTGAAGTTTCTAGTAGCACTGCACAGTGCAGGCCGATCAGCGGCAACGGCCAATAGGCACCGGGCCGCCATTTCATTCATGGCGCAGGCGCATGGCATCAGGGACCCGACATCGTCCTTTTTGGTAAAGAAGGCCCTTCGTGGTTGGCAACCCCTTGAGGGTCGTAGAGTAGACGAGAGGCGCCCGATTGGGTTAGAAAGGTTGTCCCTGCTGATGTCGATACTCCCCACGATATGTTCCTCCCAGTTCGAGGCAGTGCTGTTCCGGGCCGCTTTCGCATTAGCGTTCCATGGGGCTATGCGGGTGAGCAAGCTGGTTGCAAGAAATAAGAATGATGTGTAGGGGGGTCTGTGTCGGGATCACATTCTGATTAAGGGTGATTCAATGGTGGTCACAATAACCAGGTCCAAGACCGACCAGGGTGCTATGGGAGACAGTATTGTTGTCCAGCGCATGCGAGTGTCCCCCATGTGCCCGGTGAAGTGCGTTGAGGAATATTTGGCGCGAAGGGCGGATGCATGGGGGGAAGCCTGCTGAGACACATCGACGCCACCCCACTGACAAGGTTTCAGTTTCAGAGGGTGCTAACAATGGCAATCGCAGCGGCGGGCTTGGACCCGGGCGATTTCGGGACCCATTCCTTTAGGATAGGGGCTGCTACAGAGGCTACAGCCAGGGGTCAGAGTGTTGAGAAGGTGAAACAACTGGAACGATGGTCCTCGAACTGTTATAAAAGGTATGTGCGATTGCACATGTTGTGAAGTCAATGTCATGCACTCACGCTTCTTGTCTTCTGTTTGGTTTACAGTTTCGCGAGCATGCTATGCGGGGCGGACTGTGCAGTCGACCCGGCACCTGGGGACCAGCGGTCAGAGATCACCGGCTGAGGAAAGAGTGGTGTGGGTCGTGGGCCACTCATACGTGAGGCGGGCCGGGGACGTATTCAAAGCAGGTGACGTGACTCACGCAGCTGGGGAATACGGGTACAGGGTGACCTTCCACGGAAGGGGCGGACTCTGTATTGACCAGTTTCAATGTTTTGTCGAGGAACTGTTAGGGCGGCAGAGGTCACCGCCGTCTGTAATCATAGTACACATGGGGGGCAATGACTTGGTGACACTCGGTCGGCGAGTACTACTCGAGCGAGTTTTATCTACTGTTAGCTGGCTGGCGAGAAGGATCCCGGGGTGCACGATAGCATGGTCCCACATGATTCCCAGGAAAGTGTGGCGGGGGGGTCTCTCTGTGTCAGCACTGAACCATTCAGTGAAAAAGGTCAATAACAAACTTGGTAGGTTGTTTCGCTCGGCGCAGTTGAACTGTATTCCGCATGGATGTATTCGGGGGGATCACATGTATCTCGATGATGGGGTCCATTTGTCCCGGGAGGGGAATGTCTTACTCATAGGAGACTTCATAGCATGGTTAAGGGGTTTGTAAAAGCATGACCTTTAGTAGGAGTTTGTGGGGGGGCCGGATAGCCGGTCAACTATCCGGCCTGTGGCGGTAAGGTCATGATTGGTGAGCAGTAATTTCAAGGTCCCTAGAGGGGGGGCGCCACCCACTATGGATGGGAGCGCCCGGGGGGAGGCAGCCATTGGCCCCTCACACGGGGAGGCGGCACCCACTAAGTATGGGTCGCCTAAGGGAAGGCGGTCATAGGCCCCTTCCAGGGGAGGAGGCGGCTAGGTGCCCCTCCTATGAATTTCCCGGGGCCCGGATATCCGCGACGGGGGATGTGATAGACAGTGTGGGGTGGGAGGGGGGTCCACGCTACCTTCTTACAGACACCTCACAAGAGTCCTCAGACGACCGTTAAGATGGCGTCGAGTTAAAATAGGGGGCCCCCGCAAAGACAAGGGAAATTGGAGTTGGCACAGAGGTACAGTCCTCTGCGCGCCCGCCCTCACACCGTGAGGGGGAGAGTTCTGGTAGTAGGGATCTGACACTGGTTGCGACCTTGCCGTTGGCCCGTAATGCTAGGATGTACAATTTCAATTTAGAAAGTATGCATTTGCAGGATGTTAGACTCGGCTAGGAAAACCTTTGTACTAGAGATTTGTTAAGGTTAGCCAAAGAATGTGTCTTCATCGAAATGTAATAAATGAAAATTGTACATGATTATGAAACTTTTTATTTAATGTTTTAATTTTGTTTCATATTTTTATAAATACGGCCGGGAGGGTAACTCCCTCCCGCCTTCCAAAAGTTCAGAACTGCGTCCGTCTTCCCGTCCTTGGGGATTGTGTTGGGAGGGGGTGACAGGCATCCCGGCCATATGGAAAGGGGCGACCACTCGGTCCCCCCGAACGTATGGTAGGGGGCCCGGATCCCCCCGGGAAACCATTTTGGGCGGGGGGCGTGTCACGGCTGGTATGCCCGAAGCGGCGTAGCCGGGGCGCGCCTTTTCCCGCCCAAGAGGGGTTGTCCTAGACACCTACACCGTTGGCCACGCCCCGTAGGCGTACCGGAGGAGGGTACACGCCCTCCCGAAGAGGAATAAAGAGAGCAGGAATCCGAAGAAGCATCCTCTTGTTCCTGTGCTTGGAAGCTGCACCCACTCGTTGCAAGTGAGCCCTCGACGGAACAAGGAGCAATTTTGACCCACCCACCAGCCCCTTATGGCAACGTTAGTACTGCAATAAAGTGATTTGCTTTGATAACATCTTTTTTCTCTTGGTTTAGTGGGTAATAAAATGTCAGTGTTGGTACTGCAATAAAGTGATTTGCTTGATAACATCTTCTTCCTTGGTTTAGCGGATGATAACGGTCTAGTTTAATAATGTGATGAATGTATAGTAATATAGATAAATATTGCAATGTACAGTTAATTTTCTTCCTTAGTAGGTAAACAAACGTTGTATTTATTTTTTGGTCGGGCGGTAAGGTCATGATCGGTGAGCAGTAATTTCAAGGTCCCTAGAGGGGGGGCGCCAACCACTATGGATGGGAGCGCCCGGGGGGAGGTGGCCATTGGCCCCTCACACGGGGAGGCAGCACCCACTAAGTATGGGTCACCTAAGGGAAGGCGGTCATAGGCCCCTTCCAGGGGAGGAGGCGGCTAGATGCCCCTCCTACGAATTTCCCGGGGCCCGGATATCCGCGACGGCGGATGTGATAGACAGTGTGGGGTTGGAGGGGGTTCCACGCTACCTTCTTACAGACACCTCACACGAGTCCTCGGACGACCGTTAAGATGGCGTCGAGTAAAATAGGGGGCCCCCGCAAAGACAAGGGAAATTGGAGTAGGCACAGAGGTACAGTCCTCTGCGCGCCCGCCCTCACACCGTGAGGGGGAGAGTTCTGGTAGTAGGGATCTGACACCGGTTGCGACCTTGCCGTTGGCCCGTACTGCTAGGATGTACAATTTTAATTTAGAAAGTATGCATTTGCAGGATGTTAGACTCGGCTAGGAAAACCTTTGTACTAGAGATTTGTTAAGGTTAGCCAAAGAATGTGTCTTCATCGAAATGTAATAAATGAAAATTGTACATGATATGAAACTGTTATTTTAATGTTTTAATTTTGTTTCATATTTTAATAAATACGGCCGGGAGGGTAACTCCCTCCCGCCTTCCAAAAGTTCAGAACTGTGTCCGTCTTCCCATCCTTGGGGATTGTGTTGGGAGGGGGTGACAGGCATCCCGGCCATATGGACTTGACTGATCTACCTCAAGAGTGGCTCCAATTACACACTCTTCTTCCCCTCTCAGGCACCGTCATGAAAAATCTTCCGAATCAGTGCTCTCATTTTCTTTAAACCAGAATTGTTGAGAAACGTTCGACACATTTTGTGATCTTTTTACCTGTTCAGCTCCGCAGAAACCTGTTTCCGGATTGTATCTCTGTGAATTGCTGCAATTTGGCAAAGGTGGCTGTGGAATTTGGCCTTGCTGAATGAATTGATTCTGTTGCTGATTCACTAACTGTCGCTGTAGCTGTTGCTGCTGACTTATTTCATTTAACTGTCGCTGAAGCTATTGCTGTTGCTGCTGATTTATATCATTCTGCATCTGTGGATTTAATGATGAATTCTTTAAATTTCTGGGTGGATTTTTACACTCTCGCTTCCAGTGTCCAATTTCCCCGCAATTAAAACAGGGTAGCTTTTGTTTCAATTCCTCAATATTTATATTAAATTTTGGCTTATTCGTAAAGTTTCCCTTAAACTTGCCAGTATTCTGATTCTGCTGAAAACCTTTATTTTCTAAAGCTGCTATCTGTTGCTCAGCTACCTTCACTTGTGCCCACATTGCCTTTTCCTTGAGTTTCTTCTGTTTAGCATCTATTTCATCACTGCAATATTTTGCCTTTCTCAGGATGTCATCAACTGAAAGAGCTTGGCAGCCTACAATTCCTGTCCTAATCATGTCCCCTATTTCAGGTCTCAGGCCATAAACAAATCTATAAATAAAGTGGCTCAGGTCACTTTCGCTTAATTTTTCATAGCCACTGTATTGTTTAAATACCTGAAGCAATCTTTCATAATAAGAGTGAACTGATTCTTTTGGCTCCTGATTAGTTCTGTCAATTTTAACCCGATCCACTTTCTTCGCAGGAATTTTGTCTTTTAACCAAACAATTACTTTGTCATAATAATCCATGACAGTGTCTGAAGGAGCGCCTGTTACTCTATGCCTTTGTGGTTCTTCTTTTGGCCAGCCCACAGAAATTTTGCATTCTGTCCAGAGATCTGACGGGACAACAATGTCAAAGAAACCATCGAGATCAATCCACAGAACTTTGGAACCCTTAATAAACCTGTCTACCTGACGATATCATTCCACTGGCTTTTCTCTGAGTCTGGGAAAATCATTCGTAAATAATAATATATCCTGTCTTGTCCATGGAACATGAACATAACCTCCACAAGCTATTTCTCTCATTGGAAATTCACCAAAAACCTCTCCCCTGTCCTTCTTTTCTTCTTCTCTTTTCTTTGTCCATTTAACTCTCCATTTACTTAAGTGACCTAATCTTTTCAGGAACACAATTAATTCTTTTATATGAGTTATTCTTCCTGTAGTATTAAGATTTTCTATGTCCCTTTCAGAAAAATCCACTCTGTAATGCTTTTGTAATTGTTTTTGACGAGTTAAATCTATTTCCAATTCAGCAGCCACCTCTTCAAACTGATCATATTTATTCTTTGTTTTCCACTGAATGCTTTTACATATAAAAAGCAATTCATCACCCTGATATTGTTTCAAACAATCAGTACCAATTGGGCCAATAATCAATTCCTCTAAATCTGCTTTTAATTTAGCAATATCAAGCTGTCTTGATTCAGGAATTTGTGTTAACTCTGTTCTATTTACAGAGCCAGAATCTGATTCTACATCCGATGGTGTGACATTTGACAAACTTCGATTTAAAGTTAAATTTGGCATTGTTTTATCTTTATGAATTTCTGTTAATTCGGAATAAAATATTTCAGCCACTTTCTGAATTTCCACATTCAAAGGATTTGCTATTAATGACTGGCTTGTTTTATTTTCATCAAAAACTGGCACAACAGGACCAATCGTAACTGGTACTGTCACTGCTTCCATGCTTTTTGTCAATTGTTGAATTAATTCTCCTTTTGCCTTCAAGTAATCTGTTATACTTGGAATATCAGACAGAGTCTTTTTATCATTTTTCCGAACGTTATTTCTAGAATTCGAATTTTCTCTTGAGGACCTTGTTTTGCTTCTTGACCTTTCTCTATCAGGTAATCTCATGAATCTGGGTGACTCCTCAACTTCCTACCTAGGTGCAGAAGGAGAAACACCTGAAAAACTTCTTGGAGTTGAATGTGAACAACCTGGTTGCTGATATGGCGGAGGACTGTTTAACATGTCCTCTAAAACTGCATCAAATTCTTGATCTAATTTGCCTTTCTCTTGAGAACTCTTTTGATCAGATTCTAAAACCATTTCTAATACTGGATATAATCCTTCCTGCATATCTCCTTTCCTCCAACGGCGTACTTTTTCCTGATGAGTTTCTTTATATAAACTCCTTGGTGTTCCCCAATTTTCTCGCTCAAGCTCCATCATTTCAATTTCCCATTCAACTAATGCTTCAAATTGAGTGGGTCTGGGTCTTGGTGAAAGAGCCATCATTTTATCTCTCAAATTTCTTAAAACTTTAACATTAAATGACCCATCCTCCGGCCAGGCTAAAACTCCATCATCCCTTGTATATTGCATCCAATTTTCAAACGATAGAACAGTATGATAACCATATTCTCCTTCCATATATGGCGCGGGTGTTTTATACTTATGGAGCAATTTTCTACCGCGCGTTTTAAATTTCTTGTCGGTAGTAAATACATTTTTAATTTTCCGAACCCATGAAGGCTTTTTCTCTTCTTTATACCAATAACTCATGATTTAAAATAAGTTTGTAAGCTTCGAAAAAGATCGTCAATCATTTCTTTGTTGCTGCGCTACTCTGACCAATCCGCGCGCGAAACTCACCAACAAGCCAATGAGGTTAAGCTACGTCACCACCTTGCTCAACCAATGAGAACCCAGTTTTCAGAAACAACCAATCAGCTAACAGCTCAACTTAATCACGTGAACCAATCAGTGCTCTTGCTATGATGTATGTCAGCCAATCACAGCGCGAACCCTGTGACGTACACTGCCGCTGCAGAGAAGCTGCACTTGTTAGTGTCACTCCTTAAACTTACCCCTCCCTTACAAAATATTTTCACAGCGCCATTTTAAACAATCCCTTTTGAAAAGATTCAGTTAATAACTACATAAAACAAACTATTTGTCCGATTCGCTAACAAAGTGATAGTTTTACCAAGCATTCAGAAATTTCACTCGCATGAAATAGACGACGCTATTTTCATTTAAAACAAGTTTTCAGCATTCATACAAAAAGAAACCTAACCAATCATACATGAATTCTTCAGTCGGACTTTAACCAACCAATACAACACAAGTTCGGACAAATCCTACTACTCTTTTTACATCGTTTTTTTTAAACTGGCTCCAAGTCCCTATACTTCAATGTTACGATTTCATAGTTAATCCTCACTATTCATGCAATCTGTCATACCTAAATCCCTAAACTTGTGTTGTACGACCACAACACTTAGTGATAATTCTGTACCACTATTTTGAAATGGACCAAATGAACTGTGTAACTTCACCTGTTACACTACTCTGCCGGCCAGCGCATAGGTTTTTCACACTACTGGAAAAACCCAACAACAACATATAACATCTAGACAAAACTTAACATGTGTTACACATGTATCCTATGCAATTACCATGTAACATGTATGTTACCATAGTAACCATCCTCTGCTACCAGAGAATTGATCCAGCGGGTCTAAAGAAATTCTGTCTCATATATAATCTCTACACCAGGATACTCACCATTATTTATAAATCTATCACTAGGCCCATTCTTTGCAAGGATTTGTATTTTTGACCTACTGAATCATATGACCTAATTATTTTAATCTAACACATTCATTAATTAAGTCACATATAAAGGCAATGGATTAACTAATGGTAACGCAAAGAAACAATCAAGACCAGCTTGTCATTTCAAAAATCCATTTTATTAATTTCATTTCATAAAGAAAGCTTAAACTTTTATTATAGTAATTTTATTTTCAATCATAAAGCATTAGTGGCACAAAATGTCATGGTAATTCAATGAACCAACATCAGCATGAGAAAAGCTCAAACAGTTATTTATTTATTTCTCCAAAGCCTATTTCCCTAACTTAGCTAAAGAGGAGACCTGTAAGTAAGCAAAATTGTAAAGTCTTACGTGAAAGGGAAAACTGGCAGCGTCTCTGGAGCACAGGATCGATCGAACAGTGCTCTTAGCAAGGGGGCAATTCTTATAGTATTTTCCTATCTAAAACTAACTAAAAGAATACAAATATTCGAGCAGAACTGAATCTCATTGGCTGTTAGATGTCTTTCGATGCGGTCATCATCCGTCTCTCACATAGTCAGAGTCACTTTCAAAAGTACTATTGTTCATGAGTATGACACCGGCAGCTTCCGAAGAAAGTAACATTTAACTAAAGCAAAAACTTCCTTCGTCCGCTCATGCTTTTCCGACTTTCGGCTGCCGAATGACAAGTACGGCCTTGACCAAGGAACAAATTGAACCAAATGTCCTAAACTTCCACACAGCCTTTGTTTGCAAGCCTCTCTCCAAGAATTAATGTAGAAAGATATAATTTTTCCATTCCTGCGTAGCTGTGCAAGGCTCACTCTGGTCAGGCTTTTCTGTCATCCATTTTAGAAGTAGGCCTCAAGCCTTTTGCATGCAATGCAATGAGGGTGTCTAGTATGCAAAGAAACACAAGACAATAATTAATTCAAGAAATAATTATTATTCTGTTACCCACCCTTTCCACTAAGTTTAACCCATTAGCTATATTACCTAGTTTTGCATACAAACAAACAAACACATACACATGAGACAAACAATACATAAACAAAAGCACATTTAAAGAATGCACATGCTATTATTTCATAAACGACTGCAGTTAGTAAATAACAAACAAGAGACAAAGTACATTTATTATTCAAAGCAAAACGGCAAACATAACAAGAGCACAAATGATTAAACCCACGTGTTCATGATGGTGTATATTAATCTAGGTTGAGTCAGTAAACATATAAATCATGCAACACACATTAGTAAAAATAAAAATCACGAGAGTTTCATTTGTCACAAACTTTTTAGAAATAAATCCGAAAGTCCGCTCCATCACTATCATGAGGGCTAGCGTGAAGGGCCTTTTTAAAGTTCTTTTGAGCCCGTGTGCATTCGGTGTTAAACCACCGAACCTCCTGTGGTTCCCTTCGCTGGGCCGACCTAGTGAGTCTCTTAGCTACATTTATACAGATCATCTCAAATTTGCTGATAACCTCCCCTGGGGGAGACTCTTGTTGTAGACAATTTATAATGGGTTT
Organism: Lissotriton vulgaris; assembly: GCF_964263255.1. Classification (NCBI taxonomy): domain Eukaryota; kingdom Metazoa; phylum Chordata; class Amphibia; order Caudata; family Salamandridae; genus Lissotriton; species Lissotriton vulgaris. Next base: position 995,269,620 of record NC_141689.1, read on the forward strand.
ATAAATAGCTATATTAGTTTCTACCTCAAATTGGGGAGGATTTATTTTACCCCAATTTAATCTTACCCCTTTATTAGGATTATAATGAATCAGGCGATCATCACCTTTCCCTACCTGAGCTGTTATACTAAGCAGAACTGTGAGGGGGTTATGATCACTAGCATTATTTGATTCCCATCAATGCCACTAACAAGCGACAAAAACTTCCTTGAAATAAGCATAAAATCAATAAAACTTTCACTACCACATCCAACATATGTGAAGCCACAGGATTAAGGAGCTAGAAACCAAGTTAATAATAAGGTCTAGGTCATTCTCAATAATTATGGAATTTAAGGCCTCGCCCTGTGGTGTACGGGGGAAGTGCGGCTGGGGCTGACCCTCTGTATCAGCAGCCCACTGACTCGTTGGGCACTAACCCCGCAGGTAGTGCAATTCAAATCCTCCACCCATAAGGTACATAAAGGCTTCCACTAAGCAGAGATTTCTTAAACTTCAGCATATAGGACTTCAATACAATGACAGGAATTTTGATCAAAATTGTTATAATACCAATTCACCACTATTATTAAACAGTCTTTGGTCACCACTAGTATCTTAACCTGCTTCGAATTGGAAATCATAATTAATAGATACCAAGGTGAGGAACCTAAATCAAGGCCTTTTACAGACCCATACTTTACCAATATCAACAACACTAGCCCTCCTTTAGCCCTCCCTGACGGACAAGGAATTGCAGGATCAGTAAAAGAGCAGTAACCATCCAACACGATGTCATCCCTCTACCAAGTTTCTTACCCCTGATGTAGTCTAGCCATACCTCATTGGTCAGTTTTATACCTGCAATATTCAAGGAAATTATTTTGAGGGGAAAGGTGGTATGTCCCTGGTTCACCAAACCCACTGCTGCACTATTTAAAGCAGGCATAGTGACAAGAGCTACTAAGCCAGGCCTCTCCCCTACAGGGTTACCCTCAATGATTGAATTAGGTGGAAGGGAAGGGTTTTCAGGGTCATCTAGATTCATATTATTAATGCTAGGTATATATGTGATAGTGCCAGCTGAGTCTACAAACCCTTTTCTAACAGAATCGCCTTCATATAAATGTCTCTCCTGGTGAATGTGTTGCGAGCCCATTCGCCTCTTCTTGACTGGCTGTCCAGATTGTTTGAGCAGTCAGTCAATATCAGTGAATCCTTAGAGAGCATCAAAATGGTTTGGGTGATTAAAAGGAGAGGGATGTGAAGAGGAAAATATATATTCAAGCCTAACCATAAATAGTGTTGTTTCAAAATAGTCCTCTGGCGAGGACAGAAGAAACCCAATGGACGAACCATTATGAGTTTGCCAGGTGTGTCTCTAAAGTGCTTTAAGGCAAAAAATACACACCTTGCATCATTAAAATTAAGCACTACACAATCCCCGGCTACAGACTTAGCTGTGAATCCTACCCATCTCATCCGCCTTGCCATGTTGATATGTTCAAACCAATTTATCTGGGACTGCATTTTGTTAAAGCACCAATGAGCTGACTTATTGATGAGACTTTCACAGCTTTATTGGTGGCCAGGGGAGAGATAAGGAATCCCTGTCAGGATCAGTGTATATAGTGTACAGTCTGATGGTAGATTTAATGTGATGTGCACCCCTCCCCTTAGGGAACCATGCACTGGGTCGTTAGCATTTGTATTTCCTCTTTGAGAACTATCCCCATGCAACAGGCCTGGTCTTGGACGATTGGTAACCTCTTGTCCCACATTTCAATTATTCCCATGGTTATTCCCATGGGGCACAGAATCCCATATTACCTGCATCAGGTTTTTTTTATGGGGGGGCTCTAGGGAAGGGGCCCTCTAACTTAAAGTACTAGAAATATATGACATACTTAAAGGGGTCATCCGATCCAGAGGGACACTAATAAGAACATCATTTACATTCTGATCTGTATTAATAACTCTAGTGGCCCTTTCAGTCTGTTTGTTGGCTGCCAAATTCTTTCCTATGTACTGAAGTCGCTCTTCTATACAGACTAAATGAGATAAGATTGGGTACCAAAGCTATTTTACTGATCTTTTCAATAGAAGTGTCCAATCCTTCATATACATCTCTTCTTTCTCCTCCTGTGCGAGGTCTACCTGCATTGCCTGTTAGGTGGGTTTATTTAGTTCTTTTGACCCTCAGTGAGTGGCCCTTTAAGTTGTGGTCAAGCCTTGCTACATCAGTACGCTGAAGGGTTGAGAGTAGGATCAATTCCATCATGTGTAGCACATAGGTCGCCTTGACTCAAATTTACCACAGTGGGCGAAAGTGGAGCTTGTGGCCAGTAAGATTATGTTTCGGCCATACCTGTGTGAGAGTCAGAGTTAACATGAACAAGTGAATCAGGAATTGGAACTAATGGAAGATTTTGTTCCATCAGTTCAATTTCCTTGATAATCGCTCTTACTGCCTTTTGAAGGAAACCATCCACGGTAGTATCAGTGGTCTTTTAAACGGGTGCAGGTTTCCATTTCCCCATAATGAAATTTCCATTAAATATGCAATTGGGAGTAATTAATATATTTATCTTCAGGCAGCTTCACAAGTCTGGATCAGAGCACCGCAACACCAAGAGTCCAACATCAGAAAAAGAGAGACCAAGAGGATAGGCCCAGCACAGCCTCCTCCAGGCTCAGACAGGCGCAGACGGGCCTTCGCTTGGACCAGGCTTAGCAACGGCATGCCTCCCCCTCCCCCGCTGCAGGAGCCCTGCCTGGTCTAAAAGTGCCTCCTGGCATGTCACGTTGGTGGTGTGATGCCGCAGTGGTGCCTGGGGACTGTGGTCCTGGGTAGTGGCATCGGTGCAACATCACTCATCTCTCTCCCATTCCATCACCACAGCTTTCAGGGGAAGCAGAACACTTATCAGAGGAGGAAGATGTATAGTTCCTGCGTTTCCGAACCAGAACTTCCTGATAAGCATTTGTGAATGCCCCCTGGCCAGTTTTATGATATGACCTCTGTAGGACACCATGGCACCTTATTTAGGACCCACAATGGTGCTCTATATTTGTGAAGTGATCTTGTCCACCTGTTTTCATCAAAAATCTGCAACATTTCCCAGTGGCAATTTGTTCCTCCACATTCTTCTCATGTAACACATGTAAATGTGAAGTTACATTTCTATTTCCATGTATTTGGAAGCACTAAACATTGTTATTTGGAACTATGTGTTGATTGCTAAAAAGTATACTTCTCACATAATGTAATGTGAGGATATGAACATGGTCAATAATAAAAAATACAAAAACCCATTACCAGATTTGTACATCGAATCTCAAACATCTTCATGCATAATGTAAAACAAGAAGTTAAAAAGTTTTTCTTTATTCTGAAGAAGAGGGACCTAAAGGTAATTGCATATGCTGTCTTTGTATGAGCAACTGCAACAATGACATCCATTGCAATGGCGCAATGAGCAGTATGTAGTATCCCTATGGAACATCAGAGTGAGTCAACAAGCCACATCTTCTTGATTGCCACACAACAAGATTATTGCAAACTACACAAATACTTACCACCTATAAATGGGATGGTTGAGATATGTAACCAAAAAACACTGTCCCTCCGATCCCTTATAAATGCTGCTAAGTAAATATGCCAACACCATTACATAATCTGAATACCTCACTGCTCACACAAAAGTTTATCAACAATACATTACTCTGTATGGTTGTACCAATACTAGCCAGAGACTCATGTCCATATTTCTCATGCATTTCATTGTACTTGTGATACACAAGGATACACAAGGGGAACACAATACCTTAAATGACAGTTACCAAGACATGCATAGGCACCTTGCATGGCCCTGTGTGTAATGGTAAAGTTTGAGTAAGGCAACATAGCCTAAAATGGCAGATTTATGTTATTATGCCCCAGAGAGTTGTCACATGTTAAGTGTGAGTATATTCACACATCAACACATTAAATCATTTTCATACACATATTTCGCATAGGTGGCACACCAGGGTACTTGTAACAATGCTACACCACCCATGGGAGGGCATATATGCCCAAAACAATATGGTGTGTCCTCTTTCAAAATGAGCTGCATTATGTGGCACACTTAGCAACAACTAAATGCTTATGAGGATATATGTTCCTGTGCAATAAAATACAGCCAACAACGCAAGCCCCCTTTCCCTATGGTGCAAGGGTGTCTGTGTTAGTGCTAAGCAGCATTTGCCAACATAAGGAGACTACCTGTGTTGTGCTGTGTGTCAAATCAAATACTGATCCCGACTTCCAGTGTCTAAAGTATTGATACAGGTCAATACATTACTCTAATATGAGGAAGACCTCCAGTTGTCAAGAGACGCATGACAATGCAACATTTTCCTATTTATTCTCAGGACTATTTGAACAGCATCTACTCACCTAACACAATGGAAGGAACTTAAAACAAATATTAATATTTACTTACTGAACAATTATTAATTTTTTTAAATGGAAAATTTTAATATTTAGAACACTACCTAACCCTGTCTAATCTATACCAACATTAGAAATATCCTATACAGTTGTATGACAGAGGCATGCATGGTTAAACGACGCCTGCCTCTACTACGCTGCATAAACCACAAATGCATCTGAGCATTTACCACGCAAGACATTACCATGCAATTTCATGGTAAAGACATTACTGGTATAGAAATGTGTGATAAAGGTCACACCCTATGCCACCTGCCTTTAGCCCCAACAAGTACCTCACCCCCCCACCCTGAGCACATAAAACTAAACCGACTCCCAAATTCTAACATCTACCTGACCCCCCAAGTCCTAAAAAGTATCCAGACACCCCCATAAGCTGTAAAACCTACCCCGACCCTAGAGACGTAAAAGCTACCCTGACTACCCCTAGCCATAAAAAGTACCCAACCCACCCGAGCCCTCAAAAATACCCTGCCCCTACCCTGAGCCCTAAAAACGACTCCAATCCCACCTGAGCCTTAAAAACTACCCGACCCCCAAAGCCCTAAAAACTACCCTGAACCCCCAAGCCTAAAACACTACCCCAACACTTAAAAACTCCCCCCACACCCCAAAAAATGCAGTCCACTAACCTCACCCTGTCCTCTTGTGGTTCTTTGTGGGCCGGCCCATCTCAGTATCTTGACCGCATATTTCCTTAACTACACATATGTGGGGTTAAGGCATATGCATGGTTAAGGCAATAGTGGCTGTGATTGCTTTTCAATGAAACTGCATAGTTCAGGCTGTTTTCCATCCTATACTTACTAATCCAACACTTAACCTATCTTAATACTATTAATACATGAGAAGATAAACATCAGCCCCCCATGCAGCTTAATACAAATAGGTCAGTACAATACAAACATAAACTACATCCTAAATATAAACCAAAAAGTAGGGCTTTTAATACATTACTCATTCCAATTTAGCTAACTTGCAAAGCTTTGGGCTTACATGCAATACATTTGCTTTCCTCCTTTCTGAATTAAAGCTGTATTAGCAGCCCCTCAAGGGCAAATTGCCCTTTGACCCAAACCATGCAGAAAATTCAAACCAATAATCCTATAGTGACCTTTCACAGCCATATCCATTATCCTTGTGAGAGGGACCACCACATTAAGGGCACAGTCCTCACCATGCTTAAGTGCTGTTCCAGGGCTTTTCTCTGACACCTTCCATGCTTAAATAGAAAACAAATTAAATCAGGCTCCAAGTCCATTTTTAGAAATGCCTTGTTTTATACCACAGGTCTAGAACACTGAGCTTTGAATACACCTCTATCATCCCTATCCAAAGTTCTTCTTACCCAGTAAGTTTCCTCAGGATTACTTTGAAAATCATGTGTGGACACTTTAATTGTGCCGCCGAGGACAACAACCCTCTTTGTGGTGCTCAGACAATCCAAATCTCATAAACCCATTCACTTCCTCATCATGGCTATTTCAATATGTTTCTCTCACCTGAGTCTCTTTTTCCCTTTCTTAACTCTTTATATTCATCTTCAATCAAGGACCCCTCCTCATAAAAACATTCTGCTCTTTACTTATTCATTAGAATGTGTATTACCCCTTCACAGAAATGTATACCTGATTGGCAATTAACCTCTTGCTAATTTCCTTTTGGCGCCTTTCATTTGTGTCACTAGATGTGCCTTTTTCTGCTCCTGACATGTTATCTAACACAATTTCTTCAAAAATGAAAAGCCAACACCTCTCATTTTCAGCGCAATGCTTTGCAGTGCTTGCTGGTGCAAATAAAATGTAAATACAACGTACATTCTCAAGAAATAAAGGGGCATATCCGCAAAGACTTATCACTGAGTTATCGGCACTTTATAGCAGCCGAAGTGGCGATAAATATATCACCCCATTCACAAGCTAGTGCTAACAGCCCATATCACCAACTTACCTGCGATAGCAGCCACAAAAAACATCGCCGCAGATGACCCGGCAACTAATGCTAATGATATGCAGAGTAGGTGTTCCCTTGTAAAAAGCTGCAAAAACACCACTCTGCAACATTCCCAATGACCAGCCAGATCGTTGATAAGGACCTAAAACAGGCGATAAGGCACGTTAGCAGCAGGGATTTAACACCTGCTCCTACCTGGTGCAAAGTCGGACGATAACCTGCACCATAAAAGGGAGCCAAGCCCAGAGCCACACCTGAAGGACAACAGATGCCATGGAGGTACTGATCATGCAACTCGGAGCCCCAAGAGGGCCACCACACCCACCGCCACCACCCCCAGGCCCGCCACCCCCTGGACCCCCCGTTCCTTCGGACTACCACAGAGGCAGCGCCGACAAAGACAGCAGACCTTCAGAATATGCACCAGCCTTACAGACCTAACACAGAGGATGTCATTGCTCACTACAGGCTCAAAAAGACAACCATCCTCTGCATCCTGAACATTGTTGCCCACAGGCTGACGGTACCAACCCAACAGACAACCAACATCCCTCCGCAGACAAAGTTGCTGGCTGTGCACATTACAAACTCACATACAAAGTGCCAAACAACATGCCCACCCACCATACATGACAGCACAACTTACTGTGGTAACCAGGGTTAGCCATGTACATGAGCATTCAAAGGCATGGCTCCTCAGCCACACGATAGCAGAATGTGGGGAGAGGTGGGAACCAGGCATGTGCGAAGGGGGCAAGTGACCTATGATTGGGAATGTACACAATGCCAAGTGTGGCGTGGATGTGCTGGTCAGACTGCAGTATGCAGACCACAGACATATCCATGTCGACATACACTGCTGTTGTATGGAGTGTAGTGGACAGTGGACGCAACCGTTTCACCCCAGCCAGTGGCGTAGATCATGGAAATGTAGCTTGCTACGTCCCCCCTGTAAGCGTGAGCTGAGTGGGATGGCCTGGCGTACGCCTGACCAGCATAGGGGTGTGAATATAAAGGCGTGGTTCTCTTCCGGAATGTCCAATGTATCTGCCAGAGGAGCACCATTCAGCCTGCCACGAGTCTGACGCCATCACCACGAGGGGTGTATCCTGCGATCCTGTGTGCCTGCTGCACCCTGGGCTGCTGGTCCCCAAACCCGTCATGCCCGCCCCGGCGCACCCAGGACTCACTGCTCACCTGCCGACACCGGCGTGTGTCTGGTGCCACTAACTCTGTGCCCTGACATTCGTGGACACTCTCTGGTTGAATTTTGGTGGCATTTGAGTCTATGGCCTGGCGGTTGTCTTCCTCATCATGTAGGTGATACTGACTTGGTGGCAAAAACGTGGCTGTAGGATTCCACTCCTCCATTTGCCTGTTTTTACCGGCTTCTGCCCTCTGTATCATGCCCAGGAGGACACCTTCCACTGTCCCCCAAAACAATCTGCAACATTCTCCTTGGACATCAATGAGGACCCGCTCAGCTCTCGTGGCCCTACCTCAGTGCAATGCAAGTCACCGTCCCACGGCGGTGCGCCTGTGCGGGTCGTAGTGCATCCGGGGCCACTAACTCTGTGCTGCTCAAGTAATGGACCCTTGCTGTTTGAACTTTTAACTTCTGATTGTCTGATCACTGTTGTAGTTATTGTCAGCACCAACCAGCCCCTGAGGGGTAGCTTACACTCACCCCACACCCATCTAGCACAGGTGTCACTGGACATGTGACCCTGACAATAAAAGGGGCTGGGCACACGTGCCCATAGCCAGTTCCACAAACTAGATAAGTGTGTCCCTGTGGACAGTATGTTTGCATGAGGGCACCAGGCCCTGCAACATTACATTGTGCTGTGTACAGCCATCGCAAACATCAGGCTGTGGGGTAGACCTGAGGCTTGTAACTGTGTCGCACCCCTCTGTGAGCATAAGCGGAGTGGAACTGCCTATGACAGTCCAGCATAGGGTGTGGTTAAGTTGAGGCCTTGCCAAGGAAGTAACTAATGCGTGTGTCTCTGTTGTAGTGTCAGCGCCACCCGTCCCGCAATATACAACATTGCTGTAGCATGCCCAGATTTGCAACATGCAGTACATGTCCTTCAAGAATCACTAAGTCACACATATCACACACCAATGTACCAGTGAGCCTGCAACACAACATGCAGAACAAATTATTGACATGTCTCTCTGCACTGTCACAGGTGATCAAGGATATGTACTCTGCCCTTGGATGATGACACCCCTCCGATCCCCAAACGCACAGGTCGAGAGGCAGTACAATGTGGCCCACAAACGCACCAGGGGCATCCTGGAACACACATTTGGTGTGTTGAAGTCACGTTTCAGGTGCCTGGACATCATAGGTGGTAGGCTTCTGTACAGCCCAGTAATCATGTGCAAGATGATCGTTGCATGCTCTGTGTTGCACAACATATGTGTACGCACCAATGCCCCATGGATACAAGTGCCAGATGCACCGGACGATGATGAGGAAGATGAGGCAGGTGGACCACACCCCGCTGCAACTGGAATAGCCAGTAGGAACACCATCATTGACAATTTCTTCACATGAGCACGTCACATTGTGACAGTCCTTAGCAATCATGGGACAGTTCAAAATGACCACAGGCACAGCATATGCAAATAAATGCATTCTAAGACACATTCCCCGAGTGCATGTCACTCATCTGTACAAGTACATCACTCAGACAAGTGTAAATGTGACATGTAGTGCTAACGATTTCATAATTTGATGATAGATGGTGGGCGTGATACCTCTGTACGGAGAGGCTGTTTAGGGTGTCATATATTTGAAATACTAGTTCTGTGTGTCACAGATAGTACGGAATCCCACTCTTTGGCATTTCACATGTGTACCAAATCATTACATATAGACTGTCATTTGTGACCTACAAGTTACAACAGGGATTCTTTTGGGGTCAATTATGTGCCACCATGGTGCATGGATGCCCTCTGTGACTTATGTTCCACAACATGAGCAACATGTACGTAAGGGGGAGTCACTGCCCCTGCATTTGTCCATGCTTTCACGCTTGATTGATCATGGACATGACACATCTGTGTGCAGGAGGTGTTGACTGTCCCTCTGCAATGTGAAGGGGAGATGTGGTTTCACAGTGTGTTTCATGTATGTTTCCGCATTGGCGCAGTTTACATGCAGACTGCATGTCAATGTACATTGTAACTAAGAGGTGATGCCTATTTGATGCAGACAATGGACATTTGTTCTACATCACGAATGTGGGGTTGTTCTCGTATATTGTCATCTCACCATTTTTTTCTCTGCTTTTCTGGTGCATTTTCCCACATGATGCATGGGAATTGCAGGCCTGTCGCTGGTTATCGCTGATTTTTGCATCGCGGGTTGGGACATGGCCACTTTGTTCTCGTTCGTGTTTTGCATTTTTGCAGCGTCGCGCTGATTTTAACAAGATCATTTGACGCGTTATCGTGAGACTATCGCACGGTACTGCCGTGTTGAGAATACTAAGTCAACCTGTGATGGGCTGCGATGTGGAGAGTTGCGTTTAGCTAATTTTGTGATGATTATCACACGTTCTTGAGAATATCTCTCAAAGTTGTCCCAAACCAAGATGGTGGTAAGCAAATACAAGACTTTCTAATCTCGTTTTATCCCAATCACATAACCAAGCATGGTCCTCTGGCCGCTTCAAAGACGGCCTCCAATTTTTATCTTTTTACTGATGCCCAGGCGACCAGTTATAGCAGAGAGTGCATATATCTGCTTCAGCAATGCCTCCAATGCTTGAATTTCAAGTAAACTGGCACGGGAGACCGAACTAGCAGTATGCCTCATATTCTAGGCTGCTCACGAAAAAGCTCACAGGACAGCCGCAAATACACGACCTCATGGTATTTTTCTCCTCTTTTAAAATATGGGCTCCTATTGACAAGTCTAATGACTTACTAGTTAATCACATAGTTCTCTTAGATAAATTAAAGAGGATATTATTTAAAACCTATTTTAACAAACAAGAAATAAAAACAGTGCATGCTCTTAAACTCCTAAACAAAGAAACATGAATACAATTCTAACTTAAAAACCCATACTATCACAAATTACAACTGAAATGCATACACATTGCAATGAAATACCTCAACAATTCTCTACATACACCAAACTAAACTCCACTCATATCATAAATTATCTCTCCAAGGGCAGCAATAAAAAGAGGAAGGACTGCTTTGGAAGATCGCTTATATGCATTGGCTACGTTCTAGTCTGGAGTTATTGAAAATATATTTATTCTAAGCTTTCAAACTCTGCTGTTTGGATTAACAATAAAGAGGCGTTATATATAATGGTAGCCTCTGTTCTTGTCATACAAGCTGATCTTCCCTATTTACAGAAGGTGAGCCTTACTTAGGCTTGGTTTGTGGAACAATGTATAGCAGGGACTCTCTTGAATCTCTTTTTAGGAGAGCCTGGTGGCCCCAGTAACTTAAGGTCCCTGGAACACCCACCTGACATAGACTGTTGTGCCAGTAACTGTAGGTGTGTATGGCAGGTTAATGTTGATCTTTGGCTTGAGAAGCCTTGGCATTTTTTGGGGGGTGTTCAGTTTAGTGGAATTTCAGAGTGTAGCATTTCATGGCATGGTATCCACCATTACGGCTACCCTCCTTGTTGACATTCATTTGTGGAACTGCAGGCACTGCATTCACTATATATTCAGCAATCCAGTTTTGTACAGGTATTTTCCTTGTTTCTCAGTTAGTGGAATCAGCCTGGACTGGGCTGGCTTCTTGAAAATTACGTTTTCCCCTTTAGCATGTGATGCAAGTGCTGCTTGAAACATAATTATACACAGCGGTTGTGCCCGTCTTTTTATTAGAAGGCTGGTGAGAAACAACTAATCTGTTAAAGTAAGGGCCTAAGCATGAGAATGAAATTGACAAGTGGATTTAAAATGATGATGCTTATATGCTGTTCAAGGGCGTTTGATCATGTAGTGTGAGGTGAGGGGCGGACTTCAGTTTATTAGCGGCCTTCCTTGAGGACTTGCCAGAATTCATTCATCATTTGAAGGGGGTAGTAAGAACATATTAGTCATTCAAAACAATCCAGATGGACTACAGTAAGCCATTCCTATTCTGTCAAACTCAAGCGATTAGGGTTACTCTGACATGATGAAGCATTTTTAGCAGAAGTGCAAAGTGAGAATACACAGTAGCATAAGTTAGTGTCGATGATTAAGTTTTAAGCAGCTAATTCAGTCACTGTAAAAGCCTTTTAAGCACTCATGTTGCTAGGACGAATAAGTGTATGAAAGTTCCATTTCCTCCCCAGCATACACATCATGGCCCCTATTTACTAATGCTTTGCTAAGGGTTTGTGTTACTTTTGGGATACAAATCCGGCACAAAGTGCTTGGCTGGAATTTACTATCCAATAAAATTCAGGAGTTTTCTTGAATATTAACCCAGAATAACACAAAGTTAAGTTATGTGCTGCTTTGTATTACTTTGCGGCAAAGGGTCATTCCATGGTCGATGTCGAGCATTTATGTACCGGAAAGGGACTCCTTTCAGTGCAAAACCTTTATTTGTGAGAATACACATACCCTTTGAAGGAAATTGTGTTATTAGTTGAGGGGGGTAAGTACCCAGCCCAAGCAATCATCACAGTCCTTGGCAGACCACTAAGGTTACTAAATAAACCTGAGCTCAACCCCCTAGGAGTTATGGCACGTAGAGCTATTCTTAAATTAGAGGCAATGTATTTGTGACCTAGTAGTGACAACAGGGATTCTTTTGGGGTCAATTATGTGCCACCATGGTGCATGGATGCCCTCTGTGACTTATGTTCCACAACATGAGCAACATGTACGTAAGGGGGAGTCACTGCCCCTGCATTCGTCCATGCTTTCACACTTGATTGATCATGGACATGACACATCTGTGTGCAGGAGGTGTTGACTGTCCCTCTGCAATGTGATGGGGAGATGTGGTTTCACAGTGTGTTTCATGTATGTTTCCGCATTGGCGCAGTTTACATGCAGACTGCATGTCAATGTACATTGTAACTAAGAGGTGATGCCTATTTGATGCAGACAATGGACATTTGTTCTACATCACGGATGTGGGGTTGTTCTCATACATTGTCATCTCACCATTTTTTTCTCTGCTTTTCTGGTGCATTTTCCCGCATGATGCATGGGAATTGCAGGCCTGTCGCTGGTTATCGCTGATTTTTGCATCGCGGGTTGGGACATCGCCGCTTTGTTCTCGTTCGTTTTTCGCATTTTTGCGGCGTCGCGCTAATTTTAACATGATGATTTGACGCGTTATCGTGAGACTATCGCACGGTACTGCCGTGTTGAGAATACTAAGTCAACCTGTGATGGGCTGCGATGTGAAGAGTTGCGTTTAGCTAATTTTGCGATGATTATCACACGTTCTTGAGAATATCTCTCAAAGTTGTCCCAAACCAAGATATGGTAAGCAAATACAAGACTTTCTAATCTCGTTTTATCCCAATCACATAACCAAGCATGGTCCTCTGGCCGCTTCAAAGACAGCCCCCAATTTTTATCTTTTTACTGATGCCCAGGCGACCAGTTATAACAGAGAGTGCATATATCTGCTTCAGCAATGCCTCCAATGCTTGAATCTCAAGCAAACTGGCACGGGAGACCGAACTAGCAGTATGACTCATATTCTAGGTTGCTCACGAAAAAGCTGACAGGACAGCCGCAAATACACGACCTCATGGTATTTTTCCTCTTTTAAAATATGGGCTCCTATTGACAAGTCTAATGACTTACTAGTTAATCATACAGTTCTCTTAGATAAATTGAAAAGGATATTATTTAAAACCCCTTTGTAACAAACAAGAAAGAAAAACAGTGCATGCTCTTAAACTCCTTAACAAAGAAACATGAATACATTTCTAACTTAAAAACTCATACTATCACAAATGACAACTGAAATGCATACACATTTCAATAAAAAAACCTCTACAATTCTCTACCTACACCAAACTAAACTCCACTCATATCATAAAATATCTCTCCAAGGGCAGCAATAAAAAGAGGAAGGACTGCTTTGGAAGATCGCTTATATGCATTGGCCAAGTTCTAGTCTGGAATTTTGTTCTTGTCATAAAATCTGATCTTCCCTATTTACAGAAGGTGAGCCTTACTTAGGTTTGTTGAACAATGTATAGCATGGACTCTCTTGAATCTCTTTTTAGGAGAGCCTGGTGGCCCCAGTAACTTAAGGTCCCTGGAACACCCACCTGACAAATACTGTTGTGCCAGTAACTGTAGGTCTGTATGGCAGGTTAATGTTGATCTTTGGCTTAAGATGCCTTGGCATTTTTTGGGGGGTGTTCAGTTTAGTGGAATTTCAGAGTGTAGCATTTCATGGCATGGTATCCACCATTACGGCTACCCTCCTTGTTGACATTCATTTGTGGAACTGCAGGCACTGCATTCACTATATATTCAGCAATCCAGTTTTGTACAGGTATTTTCCTTGTTTCTCAGTTAGTGGAATCAGCCTGGACTGGGATGGCTTTTTGAAAATTACGTTTTCCCCTTTAGCATGTGATGCAAGTGCTGCTTGAAACATAATTATACACAGCGGTTGTGCCCGTCTTTTTATTAGAAGGCTGGTGGGAAACAACTAATCTGTTAAAGTAAGAGCCTAAGCATGAGAATGAAATTGTCAAGTGGATTTAAAATGATGATGCTTATATGCTGTTCAAGGGCGTTTGATCATGTAGTGTGAGGTGAGGGGCGGACTTCAGTTTATCAGCGGCCTTCCTTGAGGACTTGCCAGAATTCATTCATCATTTCAAGGGGGTAGTAAGAACATATTAGTCATTCAAAACAATCCAGATGGACTACAGTAAGCGATTCCTATTCTGTCAAACTCAAGCGATTAGGATTACTCTGACATGATGAAGCATTTTTAGCAGAAGTGCAAAGTGAGAATACACAGTAGCATAAGTTAGTGTCGATGATTAAGTTTTAAGCAGCGAATTCTGTAAAAGCCTTTTAAGCACTCATGTTGCTAGGACGAATAAGTGTATGAAAAGGAACACTTACGCACACTCAAAGCTAAAAAACTCACCACACGCCTTATACAACACTTCACTGAGCAAAAACATGAACCCAGGGATCTCAGATGGGTGGTCCTGGAGAGGGTGATGGGTGAGTCACACAACATTGACAGCATATTGGCCAGAAAGGAGGCGAGATGGATCTATTCTGAGAAGGCGGATAAGGAGGGGCTGAATGACCTTATCGAATGGAATAAGGTCAGTAGATACTGATCCCTTGGAGGCTTGCCAAACTGATTACTGTCAATATAGCAAGTCAAGTGAACCTCAGTTTAGTCCTGGTGATTGTCTTGAATGCCACTGTGATATTTGGATTCCTTTTAGATTAACATTGTGGTTCATTCCATTCCTCCCTGTGTTATCTGTTAAACATCAGGCCTGACGAGGAGTTGTGGAACGTGCTGTTTAATATTGTTACCCGATAAGAGCATTTGAAATGGATTGCTTTGAAAGAGTACAGAATGCAGTAGGCGAGATCCATTGACCCCTATAGTTGGCTCCATGGAGGCATATATGCATAGTATAGTACATTGGAACCGCATTACTTCGAGACATACTGATAAAAAGTCTGTTATTACCCAGTACTTCTCCTTTTTTAAATATCACCGGATGCAAGATTGTCCTGTTATGCATTAAAAACGAGTTAAGTGTTACGGGGCTGACTACTCTCTAAGATGGCCGCCGTGGTTTCACGCTATTCCGCCCCTCCTCCAGTTGTTGTAATGTAATGTAAAAATGTAATGTAAAAAATTCTTGTAAAGCGCGGCTTACACCGGACTGTTTCTTGGCGCTGGTCACTTAATTGAAGAGCGGCAAAAAGGGAGGGTGAAGAGTGCTTATGTGTAGATGCTACGGAAGAGGTGAGTTTTAAGGAGAGACCTAAAGTGAGGGTAGGAGGGAGACAATCTAAGTTCCAGCGGGAGTGAGTTCCAGAATGAGGGAGCCAGGAAAGAGAGTCTAAGACCTCCATGTTTTTTACGCCTGAACCTAGGTGTCTGAAGGAGCGCATGGTGAGAGGATCGGAGGTGCCTGGAGGGAACATAGGAGTGCAGGAGAGAGGAGGTAAAGGAGGGGCCGATGCCGGCCAGGGATTTGTAGGTCAGACAGCCTAGTTTGAATTTGCAACGCTCTGATACAGGGAGCCAGTGGAGAGCTTTGTTGCGTACCATGGAACGCGATTGGGAGAGTGAGGAACACGGCCGCTTTAACTATTACGGAATCCAGCGTTCAGAATCGATGCTCTTGTAACGCCAGTGGGACGTGGCAGCGGTAAGGTGGTTCAGTATGGATGAGGGTTGGCAGGTTTAGACACGAATGGAGCGTGCCGAGATTGGAGTCTGAAGAGGACTCTCGGCCTCCTGGATTTATGGTCAGGGAATGGATGTGTACATTTCCCTTTGACGCCGCGAATGCTTCAAGCATGCGAGTGTGAATGCATGAACGAGATTGGTCCTTCTGGACTCTGTGGAGTGATGGTTGCTTCATTTTGCATTCTGTGGGTTGCTGAGGGTGCATGTTCACCTTCATTCTGGAGTGCACAGTTTCAATCTAGGAGCAGTGCATCAATACTCACGGTCGCGTTGCCCGGCCAGACTGCCCTTTATGAACACACATAATAATAATAATTTTTATCAAGCAAGCGCCCCATATAGCTACAATATACGGTGTTTGATTCTCGAGGCACTGTCATGAGTTATCGCTTTTTTCTCTTTCTTTCCGCCCACCTTAATAGAACCCCAGCAGTACGTTTTTTTTTCGCAGGGAAACATGATCTACTGACACGATGACCCAGACAAGAGGTGTGCTGGTATGTGGTAACTTCGCCACCTCCAGGTAATTGTGTTTTAAATGATCCAACAGTCACTACGCGCAATAGGCACCACGATTTTCGCTTTGTACAGCAATTATTAATGTTTTCTACCCATTATTGTCTACCACTGTAGGTGTTGAACTGAAAAAACACAGTGAAAGAGTGAAAGGACCAAACCCCTGTAAGCCCTCATGAAGTTGCGAAATCATATAGCAACGAAACATGTTGGCAATCTAATAATAGGTTGCCTATAATAGAAGCCATTTTAGTTTGATAGGCTTGCAGCCCAGAATAAAAGTCACAGTGGCTAGCAAGCTTCTCAATTTTAATGGTGAGAATTACACTTTTGGTTGATTCTTTCACGAGGGGTGCCTGTGTGGATTTGTACACAAGTGGGAGTTATTATTTGTGTTTCCTTAGTAGTGAAATTATTTATTGATTTCACTTTCCTTTCTTTCCTTTCCTCTTCCTTTCACGAGTGAGAGAGAGTCACCGATGATGATATGTGATAAGTGGGTAAAACTGGAAATCATCAGCCAGTAACCCCTTGTGGCGGTTCTTACGTGAGGGGCTCTCTCTCTCTCCTTACATTTTTTCACTGTTTGGAATGTGGGGTTTGAAGGTGGTAGCTGATGTGTGGATCTTTTATGAATTTGACACAGTGACATATAGGAATAAATGAAATTCCTATAAATAAGGAAACAAGAAAAATGTGGGTTTCCCCACCAGGTCAAGTTTATATTAAAATATGTGTCCGATAGGAGGAGGCTCTGTTTGTGTGTATATACATCCTGTCAAGGGCACAACAACATATCCCCACACCTAAGACCAATTGTCCTAGTTCTAGGAGCAAGTACACACGTCATTCACACCTAACGAAATGCAAATTTCCGGCTGATTGAAGGGGGAGAGCAAAATGCAGATTTAGCTTCTAGAAACTTCAAGCATGGCAAAGGTGACTTTGTAAAAGTCCCCTTTCCAAAATATTTAGCCTAAAACCTACTGCGGCCATTATTGGGTTTGTCAAAAACATTTGAAAAAGTCAAAAATGTAATTTTATAGCTGTTTCATAGGTGGAAATACCTCATGTTAAGCTTAATATTGATTAAACCTATCATCCTGGTGTAGTCTTCCCTTAAATGTTTTGCCTACAGTCCTCCTATTTTCTTAATTCATTTTTGTTGCCATTAGCTAACCAGTGCTAAAGTGCATGTGCTCTCTCCTAAAAACATTATAGGTGTGGCCTATACCTAATAGGCATATTCAATGTACTTGTAATCCCCTAGTGAAGTGGTACTACATGCACCCAGGCTTGTAAATGTATTGCTACTAGAGAGCCACCCGCTCAAGTAACCTCTCAAACATGCATCAGAGTGCAATTTTAAAACTTCCATTTTGACCTGCAAAATAAACCTTTTGCCAGGCCTAAGACTTCCTTTTGAAAACATTTAAATCACCCCTAAGGTACACCTAATCAGCCCACAGGGCATCGTGCAGTTTATTTAAAAGGTAGGACATGTGTTATTACGTTTTACATGTCCTGGCAGTAAAAACTCCTATATTCTTTTTTTTGCTACTGGGAACCAAACCTCTCTCACTGGACAAAATTTGGGTACAGTATTGCATTTAATAAGTGCTAATATTTCAGTGCCTCTCTGGTGTGCTGTAATGCCTGATTACAGAGGAGCTGTTTTTTTTTATCAGGTGGAGGTGCATGAAGTGATAGTGTAAAAGTTAAAATTGCCTTTATTTATCAAAATTATTTATTGGTGGAAAAATAGGGCAAGACTAAAAAACCAGTGAGGTGGATGTTAACAACTGGGTAGATTGACCAGCTACATCCTAAGGTGGGGAACAGGTGTGGTCTACAAGTTTCAGCCTCCTAATGCCTGTAGCATGGTTTTCTTCAGGACCAAATGCCATGGTGCTATGCTCACGCTTAGGTGCACCCTAACCTATAGCAGCAAAACCACTTTACTTACGGTTACCGTGGTGCCTTCTGGATTTTCTGAAAGCAACTTGATTATCAGATGTAGGATAACCTTACATCATGGATCCTAGCGGGAGGTGGTGGCTTGTAGTCACACGTACACTAAACCAGATGCCCGTGTGGCACCTGGATACTCCCATCAACAGGACCCGAATCCTGGAATCCCTGAATCCATCTGATAAACAAGTTGCTTTCAGGAATCCTGAAGGCACCATGATAACCGTAAGTTAAGCGGTTTTGCTACAGGATGCATATCTGCAATCAAATGCTTTTAGATCTTGGCTAAATTTTATTCTTCAAGAGTAGGTGTTTCCAACGAGAAGGATAGCTATTGGAAGCTCTCCAGTTAGCTGAAAGTAGCTCTCCTGTAGTTTAGCCCGTTCTACGAACATAGACGTTTTTGCTAGATTGAAGTGATTTATGTAAAACAAAATTAAAAAACATGTATTTCAGAAAGAAATGTGTGTATTTTCAGAATCCACAACCAGATGTTTGGAGAAAAATGGATGAATTTCCGAAATGTATTTAAAGATATTATTTGAGTGATCAATCATGTGGCGTTGGAGAGATTTATTATTCATATTGTTATTACCTTGGGGTGCCAGTGGGTTTGCAGCTATGGCTGTTATGTATTATCCATGTAGGGACATTCCAAATTAATTAAGACTTTTTTACTTTATTGCTGGCAACCCTGTGATCACTGCTTCCAATCTTGAATCGAGTGGTTACTATGCCATCACAAAGATTAGTAACTTGGGGTGATTCTCATTTAACATAGGCAGCTATTATGACAGAAAAGGTTGGAGAGCCCTGTTTTAGAGCCTTCTGAAGAGTGGAGTGGAAAAACAGCAGAGGTTTCAGGCTCTGGTCTCAGCTAGGTACAGCTTTGCTGTAGTGCACCTTCCACGCGTTCCAGAACATGCTTTGACATTTTTGAGAAACGAGAATGGCAATAAAACGAATGACTTGCTAGGATTTGTTTCATACTACGATTTCATAACACCATACCACCTCTAACTCCATGCCAGAAGTATTCGCTTTTTCCCAGCTGGAAATGGAGGAGCGATTTAAGAGCATCACAGATTGGTGTATTGACAATAGCACACTCCACGCTATTTCCTTTGCTGCAATGAAACAAGGAAATGCAATTTAGAAGATAAAGAATGTCTCCAAAAGTATGTCAAGGGGATTTCTGATTCACTTACAAAAGATATAGGGGCATATTATCAAGGGAGTTTATCTCCGCTTTTTTGGCTTTAAAAGCCACAAAGCGGAGATAAAATTATCTCCCTATTACCTAGCTGTCGCTAACACCAGTTAGCGGCAGCAAGTAGGATATAGCAACCATCTTGGGCCCCGCTTTGCATGTCAGTGATATTTATCACTAATGACATGCAAAGTGGGCGTGCCAAGATGTTAGCGACTGGAAACAGTCGCTAACATCGCTATCTCCTATTACCAACTTTTAGAGATATTCGTGCTAAGCGCGAATATCTCCAAAAGCTAACACCTGCCCCTGAGCAGTTCTTAGCCATGTTATCCAATGGTAGGTGGATAACATGGCTAAGAGCATTTGCTCAGCAATGCATGAATATCGCTGACTTTAAAGCGATATTCATGCATTTCGGACGATTTTTATTGCTTAGGAGATAAACCTTGATAATAGCAAGTCTCCTAAGCGATAAAAATCGCCGCAGCTCGGTGATAAAAATATCCCTGCTAAACCAATATAGCGATAATTATCGCTAGTTGTTGGTAATATGCCCCTTAGAGCTTACCTCTGATAAGATTTGAGTCACCACTTACAATGTTGGGGATTTCGGCCATATGTTACTCATGATTATTCCTTGGCTTTCAGTAAACAGTAAATTGAAACTTTGAATGAATATTTAAATTATACATGGTTTTCCTCAAACACCCAACTGTCTGATATGTACAATTCACATTTCTTTACAACTGTAGTCATGACAATTATGCAAACGTCTTCATATTATGAGAGAGAAACTGCTAATTGCACTTGAGAAATTAATGTTAATAATATCAAGGATTTACTTACAATCTTAGAAAATGACTTTGCATGATAACTGAAAGGATATATTTGTTATGCTATTTGGTTTTATAGAGGGCTTGTATACCTGAGAGAGTCTTGGTGCTGCTTTCATGGGTAAAGTGAGCTGGATGGATACCAATTCCCTCCGGCTCAACGCCGGAAAAACAGAGATCCTTTTTTTCAACACATCATCCCCCTTGGATTCCAGTATATGGTGGCCAGAAGACTTGAGCCTAGCTCCCATCCCTAAAGACTCTGTGAGAAATCTCAGAGTCCGCTGGGACACTCAACTTAGCTTCAAAAATCAGGTGCAAACAGTAGCAACCTCCTGTTTCGCCAAGATTAGAATCATAAAACGCCTCATCAACTATCTGCCGGCAGACTGCCGTAAGACTGTGATCCAGGCCCTGATCATATCCCATCTTGATTATGCTAATGCTCTCTACCTTGGTATCACAGCGGGCCTCTGCCACAAGCTCCAGACGGTCCAAAACGCTGCCGCACGGCTGGTTGAGAGAATCCCGGCCAGACACCATATTACTCCTCATCTCCGTAAGTTACATTGGCTGCCAATAGCAAAAAGATGTGTGTTCAAGGCCATGACTCTGGCCTTTCGAGCTTCAAAAGGCAAGGGATCGGCACACCTCAAAAACATTCTTCGACCTTATGCCAACTCCAGGACTCTACGGTCCAATACCGTCCATTTCCTGGAAACCCCCCGATTTAAACGTTCTCGGGCCGGTGGCAAAACCTTTGAGGTCTGTACCTCTCAGTGCTGGAACAAACTTCCATTAGCCTTACGCACCTGTCAGACTAAATTAGTTTTCCGTAAATCCCTGAAAACACATCTGTTCTCCTCATAAATTTGGATATCTGCCCCTATGACCTCACTTTGTTTTTCAGAGTTTCAGCGCTGGGACGCCCCGTTGGGGCCGCTGTGCGCTCTATAAATTTCTTTATATATATAAAAAGACTGTAGTTGTTCCTTGAGAGTTTAAATTTGGATGAATTATTGAATGAAAAGACATGTTTCCAGAGCTTTGATGAACTCCAGAAGGTTGTGTAGTCTTCAGTTCAAGAGGGAGAGAATTCCATAGCTTAGCTGTGCTGACCACAAAGCTTCTGCCTCCTCAGTGGGATTTTCTAACTTTGGGAACTACAAAATATTTAGTGGTCATGGTGCGTAGAGATCTAGTGGGGATGTACCAGGAAAAGCTTTGAATGAATTAAATAATCTGGTCCTGTATTGTGCAGTGCCTTAAAGGCGATGCATAAAGCCTGAAAGGCAAATCTTTTTTATAGGAAGCCAGTGCAATTTGTTTAGTGCTTGGGTTGTTAAATGTTGTTTGGGTAGTCCAAACACCAGACGTGCTGTTGCATTTTGCAGTGTATGCAATTTGGTTAGCAGCTGTTGTTGCCTGTTTATATACCGTCAATTGCAGTCGTCAAATTTATGGAGGACTAATGCAGTATTTACTTTTTTAGATGTTGTAAGGTATGAAGGGTAACATTTTCCTAATGGTTTTAAGATGTAAAAAACCAAGGAAGCAATTTGATTAAGCTGACAGGTGAAAGTCAGCCTGTTCTCAAAGATGATGCCCACGTTTCTTACTTCTTTGACTAGTTTTGGTAAGGCACCCATATCCTGGGGCCATCCGTTGAAAGACCAAAAAGATGTATTATATCTGAAAAGAAGAATTTCTAATTTTACTGAATTGAGTCTCAAACAATTGTCATTCATCACTCTCTTCAATGCTTTTCATGCAGTTGGGGAATTTGGTAGCTATGTGATCTGAGTTGCCTGAGACTGAGACCACAAATTTGTCTGCGGCATAGTATATAACTGAGAACTTAAAAGATTTTATAAGTTTGGTCAGGGGGTGATATAAAAAGAGTAGTGTTGTATCCTGTTTTACACTTAGATTACCTTGCTCTGTTCCCTTTGCTTTTCCCTGTCTGGGTCTGCTGCCTGGAATGTATGATGCGTGCCTGCATCTTCCATACTGGGTTCCAGATTCCAGACCAACTGTATTATAATATCTGTATCTGTATCCTGAACTGATGTGCTGTGCTTCAACTCCTATTCAAGAATTACATTCTTACATTTAATTCATCTACGTGCCTCTGTGGATTTTTATATTGGCGACGAGGTAAACCTTGCATTTTCTGCCACTATCCCTGAAGCACAGGAGCAGAAATTCGAAATTTTTTATTTTTGAAACCGGATGACAAAAGAAGAAAACTTGAAACTACCTTTTTATCCACTCTCTCTTCAAAGAAAACACTGACTGATTCTACTACGTCGTAATTGCGAAGTTTTACGACCTACCAGTGTTCTACTACAAATTTTCACAGCTTTTCGTGTTTACCAACGGAAAAAGAAAACGACAAGCATTACGTGAAAATCACCGCTTCTACCTTCATTTGTGGCGCGTGTTCTGGCGGTTCCAGTACTCCTACTCCCGCAGATTGGTGATGTAGAAAACCATTTTTATCTAATTTTATGCCTTTTTCAATATTGGTATTATAGTCCGCGAGGCTGTCTGCAAGCTCGAGGCATCTCCTGACGTTGTCTCTCCAACGCGCGCTACGTCATCATCACGTGGTACGTTTCAGCCGTCATCACGTTGCACATCTCAGCGCCATTTTGTGTATCCATAGCAACAAGATACACAGTTTTACCGGAGACGCCGAGAAGTTGATGACCGTGCCTACTGAACCGGAATACATTAATTTACACGCCGGAAGGTAAAATAGACATTATTTTCCGTGTTCTTCATTCGTCGAGTACTTTGACCAAGTTTACCTTTATTTTAAAAAAAAAAGTGAATAAAAGGATTTCGCTTTCCATTTCCAACACTTGACTATTACCCTACTAAAAAAAAAAAAAAAACGATATATTTTACCTTGCTTCATTCATTTTGTGTAGACTATTGCTATTATAGAACTGCATTTTTTTTTTAAAAAAAGAGTGTATACCTACACCTCTACTCTACTCTAGCCATCATGCAATTTGACCCACCTTCAAAATTTTTACAAACTAAAGGAGATCCGCCCATCCCTTGGACTAGATGGAAGGAAGAATTTTTTACTTACCTCAAGGCTATGGATGGTGAGAGGATGTCGGCGGAAAGAAAAAAAAACATTTTTCTACATTGCCTTGGATCAGAAGGGCAACTTGTCTTTAGAACTTTACCTCCTGTGAGATCTGGGGTGATTCAAGTGTTTATGATGAGGCTGTGCAGAGAATAGAGGGAAGATTTAAACCAGTAACCAGTGTAGCTTTAAATAGGTTTAAGTTTTATACTCGAGTACAAGATGAAAATGAATGTTTCAATGAATTTTTAACTGCTTTACGTGCACTTTCTCTCCATTGCAATTTTGGTTTAATAACTGATGAAATGATTAGAGATCAAATTGTTGTGCATGTAAAGAACAAGAAGGTACAAGAGCAATTATGGATTTTAGGGGATCCAAGTTTAGAAACTGCTATAAGTACAGCTAAAGCTTTAGAACAATCCGACAAGTGGATTAAATCCTTAGACAAAGTTTCTGTTCATACTACTCCTTCTACATCCACTGGTGAGGTTAGCACAGTCAATGTGCGAGAAATGAAAACTCAAAGTTCCAATAGATATGATAGCAAAGGTAAACAGTTTTACTGTTTTAGGTGTGGGAGTCCAGATCATATAGCTTCTTTCCCACAGTGTCCTGCTTTAAATAGACAATGTAATAAATGTAGTCGTACTGGGCATTTTTCCAAATATTGTAAAACTTCCGTTAAGTCCTTTAACGATTACAAGAAGCCTTCTTCTAATACTCCCAGACGTACTAATAGTAATGTATCTTATGTTGCGGAGAGAGAGAGTAATGATTCTTCTGTTAAAGAATCTGGTATTGTAGTCTCTGTACAAACCACGTTTGACATGACACTAGCAAATAGTTTACCATCTCCTAAGAGTCTAGTGAGTATTTTAGGTAAAACTCTCGAACTCATGGTAGACTCCTGTTCTCCGTGGACCATAATTACACGTGATTATTGTGTGGAGTCATTTGGAAATCTGGTTGATGTAAATTCTTTGTGTGAACCAGACATTGATGCCTATAATTTTGATACATCCAAAATCAGTTTTATAGGTTTTAAAGAAGTCCCTATTATGGTTAAAAACAATTCTGCAATTATTAAGATGTATGTAGCATCTAAAGGTGTAAATGTCCTAGGTTGGAGGGATCAAGCTAAGTTGGGAATCTCTTTGAATCCTAGGTTGAAAGATCCTGTGTGTGTACTAGCTATATCTGATGGGGTCTATGACATAGCATCTATGACTAAGGAGATATCTGACTCCTTTCCTAATGTCTTTTCTGAAAAACTTGGGATGTTGAATGGTTTTACACACAAAATCAAAGTCAAACCTGATACTGTTCCTCTGAGACAAAAGTTAAGAGGTGTTCCCATTAGTGTCAGGGAGGAACTCAGAGTCATGCTTGACACCATGGTCAAGGATGGTGTCATCGAGGAGGTAGAATCCTCTGAATGGGTTTCGCCTATTGTTTTGGCGATTAAACCTGACAAAACTATTAGGTTATGTGTAGACCTGAGAGCGTTAAACAAATGTTTGGTCATAGACTGTCACCCATTACCTAACATAAATGAAATGTTGTGCATGTTAGATGGAGCCTGTGTGTTTTCCACATTAGATCTTAGGTCTGCATATCACCAGATAGAGCTCACGGAAGACTCAAAGCACTTCACCGCTTTCATCACTCCCCATGGATTGTTTCAATTTAAAAGGATGCCTTTCGGCCTGGCGTCGGCTGCTTCTGTTTTCCAGAGGGCAATGTATCATATATTTAAGGACCTGAGTGTCTACGTCAAATGCTTTCAAGATGATATACTTGTTTTTTCAAAAAATTTCTCTGAGCATGATAGTCATCTTAAGGAAGTTTGTTCCAGATTGGAGAAGTTTGGTTTGACTATCAAAGCTAGTAAGTGCAAGTTTTTTTGCAAGACAGTAGATTATTTAGGTCATTCACTTTCAGGTGATGGTGTTGTACCCAAAAAAAATCTTGTGGATGCTATTGTTAAGGCTCCTTCCCCGGACAATAAAGAAAAATTGCTTTCATTTGCAGGGCTTTGCGAATACTATAGCAAGTTTATCCAAAATTTTGCAAGCAAAATGGAGCCCCTTAGGGAACTAACAAGAAATTCAGCCAAATTTATTTGGTCTGAGAAGCAGGAACAAGCTTTAAGGCAAATCAAAGAGGAAATTGTTAATGCTCCTACTTTAAAGTCCTTTTGTGTTAACAAGAAATGTATTATTACAGTCGATGCTAGTCTTTATGGCATTGGTAGTGTGTTGAGTCAATCATCTGGTAAGGATGAGTGGTGTGTTGCCTTTTCCTCAAGGACATTGTCTCCTACGGAGAGAAGGTACTCCGTTATTGAAAAGGAACTTCTTGCCTGCATTTGGGCTGTCGAACACTTCAGAAATTATGTATGGGGTAATCGATTTGTACTACGGACTGATCATAAACCCTTGGTTGGGATTTTGTCTCCTGGAGGTGGATGGAATTCCACAGCGCGCATAGCTCGTTTGTCTTCACGCCTTCAGGAGTATGATTTCGAGATTGTGTATGTTCCCGGTAAGTGTAATGTTACTGCAGATTTTCTTTCAAGGTTTCCTTGTGAGGATTCTCCCAATGTGGATAATGACATTGATGTTGTTGCCTCTGTTGGGGATTGTGTTTCCAAGGAGTTTATTTCTTTGTCTGAAGAAGAATGGTTTGTTGAACTTGGCAAGGATGTGGTTTGTCAACAACTGCTTTATTTTGTAAGGAATGGTTGGCCACCCTGTAGGGGTGTTTCTCCGGATATAGCTCCCTTTTGCCAAGTTTCGTCTGAAGTTGAAGAATTTTCTGGTTTACTTTTCAAGGCTGGTAAATTAATCCCGCCCCAATCCTTACAAGGGAAGATTTTGCTTCTCGCTCATCAGAGTCACATTGGCATGTCATCAATGAAACGTCTGATTAGAGAGAGCTTTTGGTGGCCGGGAGTTGATAGAATGGTGGATAGGCTAGTAAGAGATTGTTCACATTGTGTTAACAGTGATAAAATGCTTCATTTGACCTCAGCTCCCCTTAAGCCTGTATCTTGGCCCAACTTTCCCTGGCAGAAGGTGGGATTTGATATATCTGGTCCATTTAAACAGTTACCTTACAATGCTCGTTATGCTTTGATCCTGGTGGACTACCACTCCAAGTGGCCTGAAGTAAAGTTTGTCAGTACTGTTTCTTCTCACTCGGTTATTCTTTTTCTTAAAGAGGTTTTTGCTAGAGAGGGATTTCCTGAAACTTGTGTCACTGACAATGGTGTTCAGCTTGTTTCGGCTGATGTTGAGAAATTCCTTAGTACGTGTGGCATCAAGCATTACACCACCTCTTTGTATGAACCTAGGGAAAACGGTCAAGTTAAACGCTTTAATCGTGTTCTTAAGGATTGTTTGAATGGTGTGCAGATTTCTGATGATGGTTGGTTGGATAACCAGAGAGGGTCAAGGCAGCAGACCGGGTCAAGCACTACAAGTTCTATGTTTCTAAATTTTTCGGACGGTGCAAAACATCTTCCTACACCTGCTACCAGTCGGTGTTAAGGTCAAAAGATCCAAATACAAAAAATGGAAGGTGCACTCAATGAGAGTCCAAAGGAAAGAAAGTATATTGTATATCTTCTTCTTTATTAGTAGTTTTTTTCACATACAGGCACAGCCAACGCGTTTCGTTCCATTAACCATGTGGAACTTCGTCAGGGCGAATTAATTTAGTATTGAAATTGGGATCTATACAAACACGACTTGTGGATCGCAAAAATAGTGGTCTCCAGTATTTCAAAGGCATGTAACTATTTATATAGAGAAGGTGCACTCAACTGGATACCCCTTTGAGCGTCCAGTGGTAATTCTTATGCTATGCCTCTTAGTCTTCAAGGTGCCGGCGATCTAGGTGGGAAACTGGTTCAAAGTGGGGTAAGTGTCCACAGGCAATCTAATTTTCGCCAAGACGATATCCTGTTGTTCCCCCTGGTGCCAGGCTCCAATGTCGGCATCAGTACAAAAAGAAAAGGGTCACCGGTCCGTAATAAAACTCGGTGTTCGCGGTAATGACCACTGTGCACCTGCAGTCGGGTGCTCCAAATTACTATAGCGTCTCGTGGCGGCGTCCCGGGACGCCGCCACGAGACGCTATAGTAATTTGGAGCACCCGACTGCAGGTGCACAGTGGTCATTACCGCGAACACCGAGTTTTATTACGGACCGGTGACCCTTTTCTTTTTGTACTGATGCCGACATTGGAGCCTGGCACCAGGGGGAACAACAGGATATCGTCTTGGCGAAAATTAGATTGCCTGTGGACACTTACCCCACTTTGAACCAGTTTCCCACCTAGATCGCCGGCACCTTGAAGACTAAGAGGCATAGCATAAGAATTACCACTGGACGCTCAAAGGGGTATCCAGTTGAGTGCACCTTCTCTATATAAATGGTTACATGCCTTTGAAATACTGGAGACCACTATTTTTGCGATCCACAAGTCGTGTTTGTATAGATCCCAATTTCAATACTAAATTAATTCGCCCTGACGAAGTTCCACATGGTTAATGGAACGAAACGCGTTGGCTGTGCCTGTATGTGAAAAAAACTACTAATAAAGAAGAAGATATACAATATACTTTCTTTCCTTTGGACTCTCATTGAGTGCACCTTCCATTTTTTGTATATGGTTGGTTGGATGTTGTGAGGAAAAGATTATGGACGTATCGCATCACCCCTCATTCTGTTACTGGGGTCAGTCCCTTCAGACTCCTTAAGGGAAGGGAGCCTCCTTCTGATATATGTCCCTGGTGGATTAAGAAACTTGATGTAAATAATTCTACTTTGGGCCTTGCTGGTGTAGCCAAACGGGTTGAAGACAAACAACTACAAATGAAAACCTTGTTTGATTCCAAAATGAAAACCAGAGATAATGATTTTGTGGTGGGGGAATGGGTGCGTATTAAAAAACCTGGTTTTCTGGTCAAGGGTTTTTCTAAATTTTTCCCTCCTATCAAAGTGGTTAAAGTTTTTAAAAATAGTTTTGTCACGCAAGATGGTAGAGTCTGGAATGTCCGTAGAGTGGCTAAGTGTTACAATGTTGAAAATGTACATAGTTCTCCTACTTCTGTTCTTGATAATTGCCAAAGGAGAT
The DNA here is from genome assembly GCF_964263255.1 of Lissotriton vulgaris. Lineage (NCBI taxonomy): Eukaryota > Metazoa > Chordata > Amphibia > Caudata > Salamandridae > Lissotriton > Lissotriton vulgaris. The sequence goes on from NC_141689.1 coordinate 995,298,242, forward strand.
CCGACGTTTTTTCCACTATGTCTTCTCCCAATGCTGTTCATGTTGACTCCTCTGTTGCTTCTAGAGTTAAGGCTTGCAATAGACAAAAGAATGTTCCCAGCAGATATTTAGATTAATGCACTCCCAAACTTTCCCCTATTTATTTTCTTTAGGGGTAAGATGTGTTGTATCCTGTTTTACACTTAGATTACCTTGCTCTGTTCCCTTTGCTTTTCCCTGTCTGGGTCTGCTGCCTGGAATGTATGATGCGTGCCTGCATCTTCCATACTGGGTTCCAGATTCCAGACCAACTGTATTATAATATCTGTATCTGTATCCTGAACTGATGTGCTGTGCTTCAACTCCTATTCAAGAATTAAATTCTTACATTTAATTCATCTACGTGCCTCTGTGGATTTTTATAAGTAGGTCTTAAAGAATCACCTTGTGGAACACCGCATGGAAGGGTGAAGGAGTGGGAAACAAAATCATCAATAGCTACATACCGCTCTCTTTCAAACAAGAAAGATGTTAAAAGGTCAAGAGCTCAACAAAATGGATTGGGCTCCAAGAACCTTGGGTCAAACTTCCGGTAAGAATTTATTTCGTACTATCCTCCACCCACAGGCTGACCTTGGTAACATCAAATTTACCTAGTGTAAGTTTTCGCTTGGCAACCTGAAAACCAAAGACATCTCCTTACTAGATTCAAGGACAAGGAAAAGTGTAATACACTAAACCTGTTGAATGTACCTTAATAAAAGCAAGATCCTTTCATTCTCTTTCTCACTTCATGGATTTAAAATGGTAAAAGATGCATAAAAATGAACAAGAGCAGTGGATAGCTGTTTTTGTACTGCAATCTACTCTACAGACACTGAAGATACACCATTTTCCATGGACTCTCCTCAAAGATACATCTTTATTTGAGCAGGTTTGACTGGGCGCTCAACTGCTTGCAATGTATATGAAAGATTAAATGTATTCATTGCTCTCTATACAAATGTTTGAATTCTGCCCACCATTGCTATTTACAAGCCTGACCATGCTGGGGTAATACAAGGCATAGTATGGAAATGTGAGTATTGTTGACGACTACACACAATGTCATTTTTTTGTTGTTAAAGAAAAAGTGCAATGTTATATCAATACTCCATGTGCATCAATTCCATAGATTACTTAGTAATTTCCCTGTGCTATTTAGCACATCTGAGAGTACTAATGGGAACCTTACTTATGTTTGAGCAATTTACCTTAAATTCTAAATTAAGCTTTACTTTTCCACAAAGCAAATATTCACTTTCTGTAACACTGAAACCCGCTATGCTTCAGGTTTTTATTCTTATTACATTTTATATTTTGTTGATTATATGCGGGGTTCAATTACATGATTACGTATTGTGTTTTTGAATTTCTTCAAACACCTCAAAAACAACGATAGTGCTTCATTGTCTTATTATCAGCAGGTTTTCACATTTTGACACAGCAGTAAATGTAATTTCATCATTACTGAAACAAAACAGGCAGCTTCCAATTGACTCTATACTGCACACAGCTCAGACTCCAACCTGAGTGACTCAATTGTCATAAACAAGGTATCCATCTGAGATAATTGCTATTCTAAGCACTATACATTATATCTCCAACACTATGGGCATAAATGCAATCTCATATCATGTTTACAGAACAAATAAGGACTTTTCACTACTCCATTGTCATTTGTTGTGGCACTCTGGTTTTTTATTTCTCCAGTCACTTTTTTCATGTGTGACTCATGTCTTTGTATGGGGTATGTGGGATTTTGCTTCAGTTGCTTTCATATCATATGCTAAGGATAGTGGTGCTTAAGCCTAAACTTTATCTCATAAATTGAACTGGGATTGTACATGAGTCTGGAGTGATTTTTGTTTGACTTTTGGCATGGTCCTGTCATCCTCAACATGTGCCATTGGGGATGTCCCTAAAGTATCAGGTAAAAGCCCAATGTTTCTGAACAAATCATCAGCTGTGCAGAAATAAGCCTGTGACACTTGTTACTCTGTGGGCCTGATTCACAAAGGTAGCTTACACTTTTGAGGATGTTTACTACTTTTTGGTATTTACAAACAGTTCTTTTCTAATAACTCACATTTTTGTTGTAACTTACAATTTTCTAGTAAGTCCAGCACTACACATGACTCCTATAGAAAATAATGTTAAATTAAATGAAATTAAACTATTGGTAGTAGTTAAAAATATAAATAAATATACATTAATGTGTGTATATCTGTATATATTTAGATATTGACATATATATCTATGTATATAAATATTCACTGAAAAAAACAAAGGTTACAGGAACATTATAGTTAGGAAACAAAATTTAAAATACCTTAGAAATTCAGTGAAAAAAATCAAAGGTTACAGGGACGTTATAGGTAGGCTGCTATTTCACTCATACAAAATCAGAGAAATTCAGCAGTTATAGTTAGCTGAGCTAACTATAACTCGCACCCCAGCAATAAACTGCTGTTGATCTCACATATTACATTACTTATGACATGGTTAGTGACATCACTGATTACATCATCCAGTGACTGTGAGTGTTTTTAAAATGTTTATGAGTGTTAAATATATATAACAATATATATTGATGAATCAGTGGCTTCATGAGTGCCTGTATGAATGATTCAGTGGGTGCATGACTGACTGCATAAGTGAGTGATTAGGTGTCTCAGTGAATGTATGGATGAGTGACTAGATTTTGAGAATGTCTGTGTGAGTCTGTCAGATGGTGTCGAAGTGGCTGTATGGGTTGGTGACAGGGTAAGTGACTGGCTGTATGGGTGATTGATTTTGTGTCCGAGTACTTTTATGGGTGTATGAGTGTGTGTGGTGCTGGGTGAGAGATTGTGTGACTGCCTGCATGGGTGAGTGAGTCAGTGGGTAAGTGTCTGTACAGATTAGGGAATATGTAAGTAAGGGGCTGCATAGGTGACTGAGTGTGTGTATGGGTGTGTCCGTGAGTGAATGAATGTGTCATTGGTATACGGGTGAGTAACTGGATATGTGAAAGGCGGTATAGGTGAGTGTTGGAGTATATGAGTGACTATGTGTGTGAGTGAGGGATTGTGATAGCGGCTGCATTGGAGAGTGTGGGATTGTGTCAGTGACTGTATAGGTAAGTGAGAATGTGCTAGTATCTCTATGAATAAGTGAGTGAGTGTGTAACTCTAAAGGTAAGTAAATGGTTTTGTGGGTGACTCCCTAGGCGAGTTAGTAGGTGTGTGAGTAGCTCTATGAGTGGCTGATAGTGTCTTAGAGGTTCTATGGATGTATAGGTGGATATATCAGTGGCAGTATTAGTGAGCAAGTTGGTGTATGAGTGGTTGTATGGGTGACTGAGTGGATGTGTGTGTAGACCTATGAATCAGAGAGTAGGTGCATAAGTAATGGTATGGGTGTGTCAATGGTTTTGAGAATGGTAGTGTGAATGTTAGGGTGGGTGTATGAATGGTTATATGGAAGTATAAGTGGGTGTGTCAGAGATTCTGTGGATGATGCCATCAGTGATGTAATTTGAGATGTCATCAGTGATATCACTTACCATGTCATGAGTGATGTAATATGTGAGGTGATAAGCAGTGCACTTCAAGGGTGCAGGTTATACTTAGGTCAGCTAGCTATAACTTGAATTTCTCTGGTTTTTTGCTAGTGAAATACCAGCCTAACTATAACATCCAAGTAACCTTTGTTTTTTTCCACTGAATTTCTAAAGTTTGTAAAATTCTATTTCCTAAGTATAGCGCCCCTGTAACCTTTGTTTTTTTCGGTGAAGTTCTAGGTCTTTTAAATGCTAAATCCTCACTCTAACGTACCTGTACCTTTTGATTTTTCATTGAATTTCTAAGGTTTTTCAAATTCTATTTCCCATCTATAGCGTCCATGTAAACTCAGGTTTTTTTATTAACTTTTTAAGGTTTATAAATTGTATTTTCTATCTAAACTGGCTCTTTAAGGGGTATTTTTATAAGCTTTATTTTCTTCAGTGACTTTATAAGCATTGTTTTTTTTCTTTCCATTTTTTATATTTGTGATGATGTTGCGATCCCCGTGGACACATCGTGAAAACCAAAAACAAAAGTAGACATTCAATGACCTCCAAAACATCCAAAAATAATATGTAAAAAATCCCTTCTGACCATTGCCCTACACATATTACTATATACATAGTTCTTTCAAAGCATGATTAAACTCATATTTTTCTAAGTTTCTTTAAAAAACATCTTTCAGGCCTATTTTCCGTTTTTGCAGTTATTCGGGACTTCGTGATGACATCAATAACCGCGGCAATTACGCTGTTTCCATTAAGTGAAAACACATATATGAACATTTATTACAGTATATTATACACTGGGGGTTTATTACTGTAAACTTCAAACTCAGGTTTTTCTAGTGTATTTCTAGAACAAACATCTCAAAAACTTATTTTACATTTTCGCTGTGATTCCGGAGACCGCAATGATGTTGTTAATTGAGTTTCACCGGACACGTCACAAAACGCTGGTGAGTCTCGAGGCCGGCTTGCTGGCTGGGCTGTCGACCGGCGCTCTGCTGCCATCTAGTGGACTTGGGTGTCTACTGTTCCGGCTTGATTCGAAGGGTGAATCGGTCATCTGCAAACATGGCTCCTCCAAAAAACACAGTGAAAGTTACCAGGGCAGCTCGTCTTGCGGGGCTGCAGCTAAATGTGCAAGGTGAAGAAAATGCTAGGGGTGATGGAAAAGTCACAGGAACAAAACCTGGCAAGTCAGTCTCACGGCTTATTGAAGCAGGTAAGGCAGAGGAGCTGATTATGGAGGGAGAGCGCCGTGCTGCTAGCGCTGATACAATTGCTTTGGCTTCGCTGCTTTGTAGCCCTATAGAAAGTGAAAATTACTGAGAATCCTCTTGAAGAGACTGGCAATCCAATAAAGCTAGCAAGCGCCTCGAATCTACAAAAGACAAATGATTCTATTGACATTTCGGAGGCACAGACTGGCAGCTGTAGTGATAATGGGATAGATAATTCTTCTGCTTTTTTCACTAATTCAGAGGTCTTTAGTCCGGCAGCCGAACAGGCTAATGAAGACAAATGGACTAAACAAAGTGGAACAAAGGGAGCACATGATAAATGCCAGGAAGCAGCTATCCAGCTGGAGCAGAGTATCTCAGGGGAGGCTACAGCCACTAAAATTCAGCAAGTTGCCTCATAAAATATCCATAAAACCCCGGAAATAAATCGAAAGGGAAAGGTCCTAAATCGATATGCCAGAACCCTCAACCTTTAAGTATGTACACCACCTCGGGCTCCCGCCGAGGAGTTGAGAATACCCAGCTGCTGAAATGGGGATAGGCACAGGGGGAGGTTAGAGCCATGATTTCACAACTATCTGCCACTAATCCGGCTAAAAACCAAAATACAGAGGGTGTGAGTGTGGACCAAAACTCAGAGGCTTGTCCTGGACAAGATATCCCTCGGCTTCCTTCAATGAGCAGTGTGGATAGCCCATCCAATGTTGATATGGAACAGGATAATAACATGCTGATCTTACAGAGTGTAGAAGGGGGCCCGGAATCAAGCACAAGGGAGGAGCCTTCCCTCTCTCTAATATTACAAGTATTGCAGGAACAGCGGGTTGAGGCCCTCGCTCATCATGGGCAGATTAGGGTGGATTACCAAAGTATTAAGGGGACACTTGATGAAGCGATGATTACAGTTGCTAATATCACAAAGGAGGTGACAGAGTTGCAAAGCAGGGTGGTGGAAATGGAAAAGGCTGTAACTTCAGTTACGCAGACTGTTCAAATGCACGAGGAGCAGCTTCAAGCTTGCCATGCCAAGATTGAAAATTTGGAAAATAGACAAAGCCGAAACAACTTAAGGTTTTTTGGGGTACCAGAAGGCAAGGAAAATGCAGATCCTCGAGCCTATGTGGTACAACTATTACAGAAATCTTTTCCTGATCTACCGGATTGGGACTGGGACTGCCAAGTACAAAGAGCTCATCGGCTTCCTTTGACTATACAAAGGAGCAATGCTCCTTACCCTCGGCCTAAACTTATTTTTTTCAGGAATTTCTTATTACGACAAGCATTATCATTCAAGGCACGCCCTAATTTACAAGTCTCAGTGGATTATTTGTCTATTTTTTTTAGATCTGATCTGAGTCGTGGAACTATGGAAAGAAGATGGAAACTTAGGCAACTTATAGACCCACTTAAGGCAACAGGTGCTCAGGTGTTTTTACAGAAACCTGCGAGACTGAAAGTTATCAAAGATGGCAAGCTGGTGTTCTTTGTTTTGGAGGCAGAAGCCAAGGCTACATTATTAAGATGGCAGACCGCTTGACTGATCTTAACATGAGTTGATCATCCTCTATTTCACAATTCTTCTTTTCTATGCTTTTTTGTTCTTCTTCTTTTCTTGTTTTACTTTTTAGATAGGACATGTTTAGGCTAGAGAGCCAGGCGCGGGTTGGACCTGTTGGGCCCTGAGATGCTAGCTGCCATTATTATCGGCAGCTGCTGGGGGGGGGGGGTGATTGCTTCTTGGGAGACAGGGAAGATGGGCCTTTGGGCTTTGTTCAGGATGGGGTGGGATGAGAGGGGGAGGGGGTATTAAACGGGTTAAAAAGTTGAAAAAAGGGGTTCACAGTCTTACTATTGGTATAAGAATATTCAGGGATACTATTGTGCTTGTTTTCTTTCTAGCAGATAATATCAAACAGCCATGGCAGCAATAAAGTGCTTAGCTTGGAATGTGTCTGGGGTGAAGAGAACATCTAAGAGACAGTTAGTTAGTGAAGAGCTCAAGGCGTGTAAGCCTCAGATAGTGCTATTAACTGAGATGCATTTAGCATATAAGGATCGGCGATTTTTTGAGCAATTGGGTCTTCAGAATGTTGTTTGTACTTTTCAGAATGTGTCTATTTGGGGGGCTGCTATTTTAATTTCAAAGACACTTGATTGTCAAATGCTCGAAGTGGCTGCGGATCAAAGGGGGAGATAGGCAATTGCCCAAGTTGGAAATTATTTTAGATAAATATGTATTTTGTGTCCTGTATGGTATGGGCCTAATAGTGATGATCCCACTATATTTGATGACATTTGTTTAGAGTTGGTAGGATGGCAGGGGCAGTTGCTTGTTATGGGGGATTTTAATTGTGTAATGAATTATGCGATAGACTCTACTAGCCAGCCACATGCTTTAAGAATGAAGAAGGTGAGAGCTTCTATCTTAGAACTAGCTCGATTTCACTCTTTACAGGATGCATGGCGGATCTTGCATGTAAATAAGCCTGGGTATACGTATTATTCTGCACCCCATGTTCAATACTCAAAAATTGATATGGCCTGGGTTTCAGATGCTATTTTGTTGACGGCTAAAATAGAGATTTGCCCCAGGATTGCATCCAATCACAGCCCTATAGTTCTTTCTTTTCTAGCTAAAACCATCATCAAAAGTCCTCGACTATTTACATTTCATAAGAACCTGACTAACGATGCAGAATTTGTGAGCTCTATAAGGGAAAAATTGTTAATTACCTTATAGATAATATTGGCTCTGCCTCAATGTTTTTGGTTTGGGATGCCATGAAAGCGTACATTAGGGGAGCCACTCAGCAGTATATATATCAGAAGAATGGAGAACAAGAGAGACAAACTAGGGATTCTCATCAAAAGCTGGCTACTTTGGAGCTTCAACATGCTGAGGCTATTCAATTTAAGCACACCAATCAAGACTCCCTATATATTTTACTATTAGAACAAAAGGCGATGATAACCAGGGCTTTAAAGGAAAAAGTTGCATCATGTTACACTAGACATAGGACATTACAATATGAATATGGCACCAGAATTGGTAAAGTCCTTGCACATCAACATATGGATAAGCAGCTTAAAACTAGAATTAAGGCTATAAAGGGCGAAGGAGGGGTACTTTACAGATGTCCTAAAGAGATAGCCAATCAATTTTCTATTTTTTATCAACAGTTGTATTCACCGGAGGTGCAGCAAGATTTAACTAGTTTGTCTAGCTATTTAGAAAGGTGTAAACTGCCGACTTTAACAGAGGAAGATTTGTCTTGATTGGAACAAAGGATCACATTAGAGGAAGTATTGGCGGCAATTGGGGCACTGCCATCAGGGAAGGCGGCAGGGGAGAATGCCCTCCCTGCAGAGCTATATAAGTGCTGTCAAAATATTCTTGCCCCGGTATTGCTTGAGGTGATTTCTCAAATTGGAAATACAGGAGGCGTACCTGACTCCTGGAATATGGCAAATATAGGTTTTTTTAAAAAAGAAAGGGAAGCCTCTAGAGGAAAGGGCTTCTTTTCGCCCAATATCGCTAATTAACTTCAACACAAATGTATGTGCTAAGATATTGGGCGCCAGGTTAGCTCCAATGATGCCTGCCTTAGTTTCTCCCCAGCAACATGGGTGTATCTATGGAAGAGATACCACTACTCGTGTAAATACAGCAATCGCCGCTTTTGATGTTGCTGGGAAGTTGAAGAAGAGACTGGGCATGGTATTATTGGATGCTGAAAAACCATTCAACCTGGGATTATCTCAGGAAAATTCTCATATTATTTGGCATTAAAGAACATTTTTGCAAACTGATAATGGCAGTTTATCAGAAACCGATGGCTAAGCTATTGTACTTAAATATTCATACTTCTCCTTTTTTCATTCAACGAGGGACTAGGCAAGGATGTCCCCTCTCCCCTCTTTTATTTGCCCTTGACATTGAGCCATTTATTTGCATACTTTTGGATAATATTTTGATTTGTCCCCTTGAAATAGAGCAGCGTTCCTTAAAATGAACGGCATATGCCGACGATAAAGTCATTTTTTCTGAAAATCCAAAAGAGGCTATAGAAGCGATTGACCAAAAGGCTAAATTATTTGGAAGTTTCTCTGGCTATAAATTGAATAGGAATAAAACTCAAATTGTACTTAATTTTCAACCAAAAGATGGGATAGATGGGGTGTGTACGAGTGCCACATATTTAGGGGTGCAATGTTCTTCCAAAATAGAGCTCATACTTGCTTTGAATTATGATGCTTTATTAGCTAAAGTTATTAAGCAGGTAAAAACATGGCATAAACTTCCACTTAGTATTTTAGGAAGATGCAATGTCATCAAAATGAAGATACTTCCGAAATTCTTATATCTTTTTCGGTCAATACCGTTACGCATCTCAAATTAGTTTTTTAAGAAATTAGATGGAGCCCTTAGCAGCTTTATATGGGGATATAAAAAAGCTAGACGGGCAATGGCAGCAATGAAACTCCCATATAATCAAGGCGGCCTAGACTTCCCTGTCTTCAAACTTTTTTTTTATCTACTTTTGTTGGACGTTTAAGGAGCCTTCTTATTCCGGAGCTAACTAATTTTTGGCAGTGGCTGGCCTTGAGGGCAGACAATCAGATATTTCTCTATCGGATCAATGACCCCAACTATTTTAAATGGGTGTTTTTCATGACAATTCGTGATTGTGTATATATATATGGAAAGACATTCAGTCCAGACTCTCCCTTCCTTCACTGCATGCAAGAGTTCTGCTTTGGGGAAACCCAATGCTGCCTGGTGTCTTCCAGGATATCACTGCTCTGCGATGGGCTAGATATGGGATATACTCACTGGGACAACTTTATGATTGCAGTGGTATTAAGTCTTTTGAGAACCTCCGGGTAACTTACGATATTCCTCAATGAATGTTTTTTAAATACTTGCAGATTCAAGACCATTTGCTTAGAACTCTGGAGCTTCGTAAGGTAGCTGACTCTGCTAAGGGGGATTTCATTTATACTATAAAACAAGGTGGTACTATTAGTAAGGCATACAGAATATTTTGTTAACAACGTACAAAAGGAGGTGCCAAATTAGCACTTAGATGGTGTGGGACGTTGGGGGAAAATATTACAACGGATAACATGCGGGCAGCCTTTAATGCTGCTACCCGGGCAGTGCACTCGGTTAGCATACGGCTGCAGCAATTTCATACACTTTGTTTACTATATTATACACCTGAAAGGATTGCTTGGTGGTCCAATGGTAGAGACACATGAGGAGGGACTCAAGATGGGACACGACAGAAATGCCCCAAGTGGGGGCCACATGCGGCAGGTATTGTTCATATGTTTGCTACATACTCTTCACTTGAGAAATTTTAGGATAGAGTTCAAGGCATAATTCAAGATGAACTAAATATGGATATTATAATCAAGGTGACTGAAAAGATGTTGGGATACAAAGTAGAAGTGGACGGGAAAGTATTAATATTGACTATTATATTAGTTGCTGCCCGTTTAGCAATAGCTAGAGCTTGGATTTCCCCAAAACCTCCTAATGAGATAGAATGGTGGATAATTCTTAGAGAAACTGGTGAAAGAGAAAGGGCTCTGGCTAAAGTCAGAGGGGTTAGAGAAATGCAGAAATACAGATCTATCTGGGAGCCCGTGGAAGTGGTTTGAAACTATTAAGTGAAATAACTACTACCCGCTATTAATAACTTCGGATAAGGCTCAGAAGCGAATGTATTATTTGTGTTTTATCACTGAACTTGTTTATGTTCTTCTACCATTTTTATTATTAATGATGTAAGCTAATTTACTCTGCATATTCTTGAAATTGTATGTATTCCCCTTTTTCTTTTTGACAAAAAAAAAATGTTTTTTAAAAAACGGCACTTTCACCTAAAATGAAAGATACAAACAAATGAAAATAATGCCTCTTTTTACATCACAAAAGCACAGTATGTGAAATTGACCTTTCATTTCAGGAGCAGTTTTAAGCCCTTTTTAGAACTTCATAATACTTAAAGGGGACTCATTTCCAATATTTATCTCTTTACGTGGCCTTCATTGCTTCGTTTTACTCATGATAAAATGGCACTCTAAATGTCACACATTTGGCATTGAAACGTCATTCCTAAAGACACTGAAACTATGGAAACACATAAGCAATCTGAAAACTTGGCAGCTATGGAGTTGGACCATATAAAATAAGGATGTAACGTTTGTCCACCTGCTGTTACATGCTTCCCTTAAATCCAGACATTTTTCTCTGACAACATTCGGCAGAATTTTCCTGATGAAATGTGAATGGAAAAAACACAGAAGCTCGTTTACCGGCATGTAACTTGGCACCCATTATGAGGACCGGAGTGTTCTCTTATAAGATAATTCAATAACCACTTTGTCAACTCAGATTATGCGGCATGAAAATCGCTCTTGATTTGGCTGACCCATGTTCTAATGATGAAAACAATGGTCACAGCTCATCTTTACATCATGCAAAGCAGCGTTTAAGATAACTGGGAGAAGGTGTGGGGTGCCTGGCAGGAATATAGGGGATTTTGAGAAGCACTGTACACATATTAGTCTCATGGCCATGAATGTACCATGAGATAAGAGATGTATCAATCATATGTACTATTAGATGAGCATGGTTTCAATAAAAAGAGTTTAATACAAAAAAGCTATAAAGTATTTTCCTAGAAACTGCATCCAGTGCCATATTTACAAGCCCCTCTCACCACCAGAGCATCACTTTATTTGATGTTCCGCTGGCACAAAGTGTAGGCCCATATCTATAAGGCCATCCTTCATGGTCTTGTATATAAGGTGTAAGGCCACCCAGTGCAAGTCTCTACGTTGCCTTACATTGTGACAGAGAGGCGTGCCATGGGTGTTGCTGTGGATGTTCCTACGCAACACCCATGGATTTTGACTAACCCTGGGCAAAGCCCTACGTTACGCTCGCGTAGTTTGCGCTACTTGGCACTACGCGAACTGCACGTAGCACAGGGCCACCACGCATAGCGTAGCGTAGTGCAGCGGTCATTTTTTGCTTGCTCGCGGTCCTCAACATTAAGTTGGCGACCGCGAGCAAGCAAAATGACATCCCAGCGAGACTTTTTCCTCATTTGAAATCTGCAACATCAAGTTGAAGATCGCGAGCGTGGAACATAAACCTTCCGGCGAGATTCTCAATGCGGGGAGGTCAGGTTTCTCAATGCGAGTGGTCACGTATGCTCGCGATCGCTTGCAATGAGAAACTACCAATCCGCGATGAGAAAGCTGCCACTCCAGTAAAATTCTACTCGAGCATCAGAAAACCACAGCTCGCACTGTGCAAGATGCCGTTTTCAATGATTGCACAGTGCCGGATGCTTGTCCGCACTGTGCAATCATTGAAAACGGCATCTTGCACAGGGTGAACAGGGTACTACGCAGTTTGCATAGTGCTACACGTAGCTTGCTTAGTGCGAAGTGCACTTCGCGTAGCTACGCATAGTGCTACTTCGCGAACTACACCCAGCCCTAATTTTGACACTGCCCCAGATCTACAACATTGAGTCTCCTAAAAGGGGATCGATTCAGTTGCGGGCTATGGAGGCTGGAATCTAAAGTGCGTGTCTGGAAAAGTTACCTCCTAGACCATAGATTCAAAATAATTTCATACAAGAGGAGCTATAACATTCTTCCTTTGTCAGTACAATTAATGTGTAAACATGAATCAAAATTCTTTCATACTAATCCTAAGGTTTCCCTTATTTTTCTTTTCAACCACCACCCTTACAAACATCTATTTACTGCAACCGAGCCAGGTATTATACTTCGTGCATTGTATTAACTCATTTTTTACAAACGTATCCCAATTGTTTTTTACAGAATACAAAACTTTTTTGCAGTGCGAACAGGGACAAATATACAAGTGTAGTGGTACGTATATACAGGTTGAAAAGAAAAAAAGAAAAATACAGGAAACCTTAGGATAACTATGAATTTTGATTCATGTTTACACATTAATTTTTAAGCCGGCTAAAAGGACAGAAAGGCACGGGATCTTGTAAATATGGTGCATTTCGTTTCTTGCCGCACTGCCCTACGCCAATTCAATTTATATATGCCCCTCAGTTTCTTTCCTTTGGGATGAAAACCAAATTTGCTTATTTAAATATTGAATTTTGTTATTTATTTTTCTCTTTTTTTGAGTCCTTGAAACGGACATGCATTTTCATATGAAAGATACATGAGGACATTGCCAAGTTATTCTATTATTTTCATTTGGCAAAATGCCTTGTTTTTTCCTCATGGATGAAAATCCACTTAAGCAAAAGTGGAATCATTACCTTCACTTATTTTGGTACACTTCATGAGTAACATCTGCACACAGCATATGTGCTCTGCTTGGAAACTCACAGTCTGTGTTATGAATTCTTCCGTAGGTCTGATAAATCTAGCAGGTGCTGGTTTTCGGGCCCTTCTGTCTAATAGAAAAAAGAGAAAATATCTAAAGAGGTGACAAGTATTGGAATGACATAAGAAGTGCTTTTCAAGTCTCTGACTAAGGCAGAAAAATTGTTTTGCCTTGGTTTCGCCATGCAGAAAGACAGGAGGAGAGACAACATAAACCAAATCACTGAGCTTGGGGCAACAAGCCAAAAATGATAATCACTGGAAGCATCCCTATGGGGAAGTCAAAATTGCAGCCTGTCAGAAATCTTTCGGTAAGAAACAAACAAAAATGCAGGCATCATATAAATTATCCATGTATGTAAACAGATGAGTGAGAACCTGCAATGCCCAAGAACTCCTTTGTTAAATTATAGGAGGAAGCAAATCTGATCATTGTATAACTAACCGATATTTTAAAAAAGTTGACTTGCAATATCCTTTTAATATAAGGCATTTGGAGCCATATGGCTGAGATACCCGCCACCCCCTCTCAACAAAATCCCCAAGGATGGGAAACCGGAAACAGTTCTGAACTTTTTGGAAGACGGGAGGGGTTGACCCTCCCGGCCGTATTTATTAAAATATGAAACAAAATTAAAACATTAAAAATAACAGTTTCATATTATGTACAATTTCATTACCACATTGCGATGTTTTGGCTAACCTTAACATATTCTCTAATACAAAGGTTCTCCTAGCCGAACTAACATCCTACAAAACATTTAACTTGAAATTTTGAAATTGTACATCCTAACGTTTAAGGGCCAACGGCAAGGTCGTAACCGGTGTCAAGATCCCTAAACCAGAAATATCCCCCTCACTTGTGAGGGGCGACCGCACAGAGGAGTACCTCGAGTGCAACTACCAATTTCCCTTGACTTGACGGGGGCCCCAATAAACTCGACGCCACTTAAAGGTCGTCCGAGGACTCGTGTGAGGTATCTAGAAGGTAGCGTAGACCCCCCCCCAAACCCCACACAACTTACCACATCTGCCGTCGCAGATGACCTGGCCCCGGGAAATTCTCCAGGAGGGGGCTGTAGCCCCTCCTACCCAGGAAGGGGCCTTGACCGCCTTTCCTTTCCGTTCGGCGGCCCATCCTTAGAAGGGACCGCCTACCCCGTTGAGGGGCCAATGGCCACCTCCCTCGAGCGCTCCCATCCGTAATGGGTGACGCCCACTCATAGGGATCTTCCAATTAGTGCTCACCGATCATGACCTTACCGCCCGACCAAAATAAATACGACAGTTCTAAACTAAATGACTAATTTACTAAAAGACAGTAAAAACAACACTTTATTAATAACATGCTACTGATCAACACTAGAGCAGGATAACTTTATTTGCAAAACATACCACAAATTGACCATTCTTTATTGCATCTTCAAAGTTATCACGATAATAATCCGAACCTGTAAACAAAATTAGAGTTACCACATCAAACTTTATTCAAAACCACTTGCTGTCCTCAGGGGCTGGTGGGTGGGTCAAAATTGGCTCTTCGTTCCGTCTCGAGCTCACGTGCAGCGAGGTGGTGCAGCTTCAGAGCACAGGAACAAGAGGATGCTTCCTTGGCTTGTTGCTCCTTTTATCCGTCTTCAGGGCGGGCGTAAACCCGCCCCGGCCTGCCCCGGGGGCGTGGCCGGCCGCGTCAGTGTCTAGGCCAGCCCACTCTAGGGCGGGAAAAAGGCGCGCCCCGGCTACGCCACTTCGGGCATACCAGCCGAGTTACGCCTCCCGCCCAAGATGGCTTCCCGGGGGGATCGTGGTACTCCACCATACGTTCGGGGGGACCGAATGGTCGCCCCTTTCCAAATTTGTCAAAGAGTTGTGTTGCCCTTGCGACACACAACTGGGTGCAAGAGCAGCGCAACTCTTAAGTTCTATTTATCAAGCGAAGCAAGGCAAACTTACGTCATCCTGATGACTTGTTAAATCTAGAGTAACTCAAGGCAAAGAAAATCTCAGTGTTGCTTTACTCTGACCCAGGGTGGCGTTCCATGGTGGAGAGTAAGTGTGTTCACATGCATCCACCTATGGATGTTGGTGCATTCCCAGATTTACCATTACTAGTAGACCTGGGAATTCATCAAAGTGCTGCACATCCCAAAGGGAGGCATAAAAAGGAGAAATGCTTTATTTCTCCTCGTTTTTTCCCATTTCTATGTGTGCTGTATTCTGCAGCATACACAAAGAGAGGAGAATGCCTCAAGGAGATTGTTTTTGTGCAGGAAGTTATCCCTCACAGCACATAGTGCATCAGTGCAGGAAAAAAGACAGGAATGCACTGTGGGGCATATTATCAAGGGGGTTTATCTCCGCTTTTTTGGCTTTAAAAGCCAAGAAAGCGGAGATAAAATTATCTACCTATTACCTAGCTGTCGCTAACACCAGTTAGCGACAGCTAGTAGGAGATAGCGACCATCTTGGGCCCCGCTTTGCATGTCAGTGATATTTATCACTAATGACATGCAAAGTGGGCGTGCCAAGATATTAGCGACTGGAAACAGTCGCTAACATCGCTGTCTCCTATTACCAACTTTTGGAGATATTCACGCTAAGCGCAAATATCTCCAAAAGCTAACACCTGCCCTGAGCAGTTCTTAGCCATGTTGTCCAATGGAAGGTGGATAACATGGCTAAGAGCATTAGCTCGCTAATGCATGAATATTGCTGACTTTTCAGCGATATTCATGCATTGCGGCCGATTTTTATCGCTGGAGATAAACCTTGATAATAGCAAGGTTCCTAAGTGATAAAAATCGCCGCAGCTCGGCGATAAAAATATCGCCGCTAAACCAACATAGCGATAATTATCGCTAGTTGTTGGTAATATGCCCCTGTATTAGGTTAAGTAAGGAGCATTCCTGCCCTTTCCCTAGTATGCAGTACAGCAAGTTGACTGCTGATCACTTTTCTTTTTAGAGAAACACATTGGAAGAAGGTATGGCCAGTTCCCATTTTCCTATTATAAACAGCAGCTGTAATTATGCTGCATGGCCTGTCTTTCACCCTGTCTGTTGGCACTGGCAGCAGGCATTGTGAGGTGAGAAGTCAAATTTAATAACTTACTAATGTTGAGCAGCTACCTCATTTCTTTATTATAGGCGACTAGAGAGTTCGAGACTTGACTGCAATAGGAAAGTAGAGACTGTTGTTTCGACATAGATTGCAGGTTCCCATTTATTAGATTGTGCATTATATACAAGCACGTCATGAGATTAAAAAGTCTGCTTTGTATGGAAATGGTTGTGAATGAGCAAACATTTCACTCAGAGTATTTTAGATTTTTTTTGTGAATTTGGCCCACTTCCATGGCAACTTTAATGACTTCTGCAACTTCTGCAACATAATTTCTAACTTGGAATAGTATGATGCTGAAGCAAGCGTGACTTGCAGGCTAAGAACAGCTTAGGTGTATAGTAGGTTCAAACCTTACTGTCTTAATTTAAATGGTGTGAAATGGAAGTGTTCTCTTTTTAAGGTCATATCACCGTGCATCATCGTTTCATGTTTTGAAAAGACACTCCTGTTTTTTTTTTTAATGTTGTCGTCAAACAACAGCTTGTCCGAACAAAAACACAAATTTTGCCTCATTATACTTTTTTTTTTCCTTATAGTAAATAAGCCAATTTTGTAGCTAAGCCTCAGCCTGTCACACTACTTTATAAAGACGAGTCCAATAATTTATTTTGTAGGATTCTGCCCGTATCAACAAGTCTTAAAATAGTCTTAGAAATGCAATGATTGTTTTCATTGCTGTGACTAATAAATGACTAATACTTTAATTTACCTTAAAGAGTTTTCCTTCCTGTAAAGTTAAAAATACATTTAAACCACACATTTTTATGTACGAATTGGTTTACCGTGCTCTGAGTCAGTAATTTTACTTACCTCTTTTAAAATCAATCAATTTCCTGTACACTGTATTTACTAATAAATCATTTTATAAAAGGCCCACCTCACCCAATCTGCCAGTTCTAAGCACTGTAAATAGCATGTTTGCCAGTATGTCTTTTATTCATATCAGTGAATAGACCTCGGAAGGATGAAAAACTGGGTTTTGGTCTTACCCAGTGGCGGCTGACACAATGAAGTGGCGGTGAGTGGGTGAGGGTGCAGGAGGGGTCGGCTGCCTCCCGGGTTGCGCCTCCGTGTTCTCTTTCTGGTCCCAGGTTCGCAGCATACACTGGGATAGACTCACTGTGGGCTGAAAAGATGCTCCGCTCAGACCAGGGAGTCTGTCGGGTTTCTCCAGCCCTGCAGTTCAATGCAGCCAGGCTGGAGAAACCTAAGTGTGCATGTGTGTTTGGCTGGTCTGAGAAGGCTGGCCAAATACACATGCGCACTTAGAGATAGCACATAGCACTCCGCCTCCCCCTCTCATGCCGCTGCCCTGCCTTCCATGAACGCACTAGCTCAGAGCCGGCAAATGAAAAATAAAACTATTTAGGCAATCATTTTATTTTTCACCTGCTGGCTCGGAGGCAGTGGGGTGACGTACTCCGCAAATATGGAGGAGCCACCCCTGGGATTACCTGGTATCAAACTCCTGCCCTGCAGATCATACATTCAAGTGCCATCTGCAAATGCTTCACACACTGAGTCCTTGCTGAGATAGAAATAGTTCTTTTTCCAATCTTCAACTTTTTTTCTACATTTTAATTCACTCTGAATTACTTTCAAGGACAATCACTGTTTCATTATTTAAAAAAATATATTCTTTTCTGTAGGTTATTAGTGCATGAAACAGTTTATTGTTTGATTTATGTCATGTTTGTCTAAACTAACTTTACACAAATCTTATAATAGAATATAAACATTCCCTATAGAGCCTCCCTTTTTTCTTAATTCCCTCCACAAATTGCAAGATACTTTCCTATTGTAAAATACAACTGAAAATATTTATAACTCAACACATAAAATACAATATCCTGAAACCTCTACATTTGTAGTTTTCTAAATCTAGGCAAAGTAGTACTTTGCTTGAAGTATTTAAGGCTTTAGAAAACAATAATAATGCATCCGATTTTGAGTGGACTCCTGTTTTAGAGGGAATGGTAAGTCTGCTCCAATTTGACATTTCCATTCACTTCTGATGCTAGTAACAATTTCAATCTAGATAAAGATGAGGTTTTCCTAAGCTCTTCTTATTCACTATCCCGTCATACTTTTCTTTTGATTGCACAAACGAAACTCAAGGTCCTTCAAGTAGCTCTCCTGACTTATTGGAGCTTTCATTATTATTTGGAATTGTTATCTCTGATTTTTTTATACCTAGGTTATTGAAGAATGAGGTCTAGAGCCATAAGACATGCTTGTTTTTCACATCATTAATAGGTTGTTTTGTGGTATCCTCTTTTACATAAAAAATATGGCCATTTATGTGGTCGTTTGAAGGCATGGGGGCATATTTACAAGCCCCTTCAGCCACTGGAGCATTCATCTATTATGACGCTCCAAAGGCACATAGTGCACGCCCATATCAACAAGGCCACGCAAAGCCATCCTGCATGGGTTTTCATGGCCTTGTTAAAATGGTGTAAGGCCAGACTGCGCAAATCGCTGCAGTGCCCTACATTTCGACAGGGAGGCTTGCCATGGGTGTGGGTTTGGGTATTGTCATGTACACAAAAAACAAACATTTAGAAAGAGGGTCCAAGGGCTAGATTAACGATCCTGACAGACATGTGCCCTAGGAGTACGTTATAATAACATAAGAGATGTCTGTGGGTCAAAAAAAAGGGTTCTACGGTGTGTTCTAGTTAATGGTACAAGGAAACTAAGTAAACAAATAGTGCAATAAGTGCAACACAGTTCCTGAATTGGGAAAAGTGCCCATCAGTTCCCACTCTGTACCGCCCTATTCATCATCTGGGCTCTCCTTACCCAGGAGAAAAAGTGGTCTATCACTAGATGTTATCGTGACAGACAGACAACTCAGTGAGATTAAAGAGTTAAATGATGGGTGGTAACAGAATAAAGTATACTAATATAACGGGGTAACTGATTTGCAGGGCATAAATGTGAATAAAGTGTAGTGTGTTAAAATTAGGTAGAAATTGAGTGGAGGTAAACAATTTTAATGATTTCCCTCAATTCTCCCAACCTTAAAAAAGTGTGCAATTAACTGACAGATTTAACCAAATATCTGTCTGCAAGTAGTAGTCATGTACAACATAGCTGAATTCTGAATTCCCCACCAGAGCAGGCGTAACAAGGAGAAATGTTGACATTTGTCTTAATTTTTCATCTTTTTGTAGCACACATAGAACGAGGAAAATGCCTCCCGGTATTGCTGTTGTGCAAGAAGGTGCCCCTTCCTGCACAAAAACAATCATGTCAACAACACAGACACCCTTGCACCAAGACTGGTTGAGCATTAGTATTTTTGATGGAGACCAAGTCATTATCTTCCAAAACTGCTTTTTCATCCGTAAGGCAGTACAAAATCTTTCCTAAGAAATAATTGTTATTCTTTTTAGGATTTTACAGAATATATTCCTGTGCTGACTTTTACCACTTTACTCTATTTACTTCTATTAACTTTTTACCAAGTTCAGTCATTTCTTAATGTCAGGCATGCCTACCACTTACTGCAAGTTTCCAGTGGTCCCAGATTCAGAGGTTGGCAGACAGGCCTCTGTCTGCTCTATTTCATGGCTGAGATACCCGCCACCCCCTCTCAACACAATCCCCAAAAGGAGGGAAACCGGAAACAGTTCTTAAAGTTTTTGGATGTGGGAGGGAGTGACCCTCCCGGCCGTATTTATTAAAACAAAAAATTAAAACATTAAACGTTTCATGTTATGTACAATTTCATTATCACATTGCGATGTTTGGCTAACCTTAACATATTCTCTAATACAGAGGTTCTCCTAGCCGAACTAGCATCCTACAAAAACATTCTCTAGAAACACTGAAATTGTACATCCTAACGTTTAAGGGCCAACAGCAAGGTCATAACCGGTGTCAAGATCCCTAACCAGACTTACCCCTCCCACTTGGGAGGGGCGACAGCACAGAGGCTTACCTCAAGTGCAACTACTAACAATTTCCCTTGACTTGACGGGGGCACTTAAGACTCGACGCCATTTAAAGGTCGTTCGAAGACTTGTGTGTGGTATCTCGAAGGTATCGTGGACCTTCCCCCCACCCCACACAACTTACCGCATCTGCCGTCGCAGATGACACTGGCCCCGGGAAATTCCCCCAGGAGGGGGCTGTAACCCCTCCTACAAAGGAAGGGGCCTTGACCGCCTTTCCTTTACTTCCGGCGACCCGCCCTTAGACGGGACCGCCTCCCCATTGAGGGGCCAATGGCCACCTCTCCCGAGCGCTCCCATCCGTGTTGGGTGACGCCCACTCATAGGGATCTACCAATTAGTGCTCACCGATCATGACCTTACCGCCTACCAAAAAATAAATACGACAATTCTTACTCAAACCTAAGAAAACATTGGTCGCTACGACCGAAAGAATATGTTTAAAATGCGATACTACATCAAATCATTTTAATCGTAACAACTTACACGATAATCACCATACTTTATTATGATCAACAACAAACTGATACTTTCATAGCCTGTAAACAAAACGGAAAACATACTTATAAAAATTCACTTTATTGCACAACGACTTGCTGTCATCAGGGGCTGGTGGGTGGGTCAAAATTGGCTCTTCGTTCTGTCCCGAGCTCACGGGTAGCGAGGAGGTGCAGCTTCGGAGCACAAGAACAAGAGGACGTCTTCTGGTCTTGCGTCTCTTTTTATCCGTCTTCAGGGCGGGCGAGAACCCGCCCCTGCCTGCCCCTAGGGCGGGGCTGGCTATGTCGGTGTCTAGGCCAGCCCACTCTAGGGCGGGAAAAGGCGCGCCCCGGCTACGCCGCTTCGGGCATACCAGCCGAGACGCGCCTCCCGCCCAAAAATGGCTTCCCGGGGGGATCGAGGCACTCCGCCATACGTTCGGGGGGACCGAGTGGTCGCCCCTTTCCACATGGCTGAGATACCCGCCACCCCCTCTCAACACAATCCCCAAAAGGAGGGAAACCGGAAACAGTTCTTAAAGTTTTTGGATGTGGGAGGGAGTGACCCTCCCGGCCGTATTTATTAAAACAAAAAATTAAAACATTAAACGTTTCATGTTATGTACAATTTCATTATCACATTGCGATGTTTGGCTAACCTTAACATATTCTCTAATACAGAGGTTCTCCTAGCCGAACTAGCATCCTACAAAAACATTCTCTAGAAACACTGAAATTGTACATCCTAACGTTTAAGGGCCAACAGCAAGGTCATAACCGGTGTCAAGATCCCTAACCAGACTTACCCCTCCCACTTGGGAGGGGCGACAGCACAGAGGCTTACCTCAAGTGCAACTACTAACAATTTCCCTTGACTTGACGGGGGCACTTAAGACTCGACGCCATTTAAAGGTCGTTCGAAGACTTGTGTGTGGTATCTCGAAGGTATCGTGGACCTTCCCCCCACCCCACACAACTTACCGCATCTGCCGTCGCAGATGACACTGGCCCCGGGAAATTCCCCCAGGAGGGGGCTGTAACCCCTCCTACAAAGGAAGGGGCCTTGACCGCCTTTCCTTTACTTCCGGCGACCCGCCCTTAGACGGGACCGCCTCCCCATTGAGGGGCCAATGGCCACCTCTCCCGAGCGCTCCCATCCGTGTTGGGTGACGCCCACTCATAGGGATCTACCAATTAGTGCTCACCGATCATGACCTTACCGCCACAGGTCCGGATAGTTGACCGGCTATCCGGACCCCCCACAAAACTCCTACCTAAAGGTCATGTTTTAACGATTTTAACCAAGCTAAGAAGTCACCTATGAGTAACTCATTCCCCACCCTCGACAAATGCACACCATCCCCCAGATACATACTGTCATCCTTAATACAACTATGCGAGATCGAATGTAATGTCTTGGAACGGAACAACCTACTCACTTTGTTATTCAATTTTCTAACAGAATGATTCAAAGCAGGGATCGAGATAGCCCCCCGCCACACTTTTCGTGGTATCATATGAGACCACGCAATTATGCACCCCGGAACTCTCCTCGCCAACCAACTTACTGTGGATAGCATAGCCTCCAGGAGAAGTCGTCTACCGGTGGTGACCAAATCATTGCCCCCCAAATGCACTATGACTATGGACGGCGGTGACCTCATCCGCTCTAACAAACCCTCAAAAAATTCCTGAAACTGGTCAATACAGAGACCGCCCCTTCCGTAGAAGGACACTCTGTACCCGTATTCCCCAGGTACGTGAATCATGTCACCTGCTTTGAATACGTCTGCGGCCCGTCTCACGAATGAGTGGCCCACGACCCACACCTCCTTCCTCACAGCCGGTGACGTGCGACCGCTGGCCGGGTGTTGGGTCGACTGCACAGTCCGCCCTGCCGCGTAGGCTTGCGCAACTGAAAACAAACAAAAGACAAGAAGCGTGAGTACATGAATACTGCTTCACAACATGTGCAATCGCACATACCTCTTATAACAATTGGAGGACCAGCGCCCCACACGTTTCACTTGTTCTACATTAAGACCCCTGGCTGTAGCTTCAGTGGCAGCCCCTATTCGAAAGGAATGGGTCCCAAATTCGCCCGGGTCCAAGCCCGCTGCGGCAATGGCCATTGCAAGCACCCGCTGAAATTGAAACCTCGTCAGCGGGGTGGCGTCTGCATGCCTCAACAATGTCCCCCCCCATGATGCCACCCTTCGTGCTAGGTAATCTTCTAAGCACTGTACCGGACACATGGATGACTCGGGGTTCCTGCGAATGATCGTGCAGTCCCCTCTCCCATCTTGGTCAGTCTTGGACCTGAGAAAGGAGACAATCATCGCATCACCCCTGATCTGAACATGTTCCCTGCACAAGCCCCCCGTCACATCCTGTTTGTTCCTTGCAACTAGCTCACTAACTCTCATAGCCCCGTGAAATGCCAGCGTAAATGCAGTCCGGAACAAACAGGTCTCAAGAGGGGACGAGCATGTGTTAGGGAGTGTGGCCAGTAACTGGGACAACCTGTCTAAACCTATTGGTCGTCTTACGTCTACTCTGCGACCCTCTAGGCGTTGCCACCCACGCAGCGCTTTCTGTACTGTAAAAGACGCTGTTGGGTCCAGGATGCCATGGGCCCTGGCAACAAAAGAAATGGCGGCACGATGCCTTTGGGCCGTAGCCACCGATTTCCCAGCCCTACGTAAGGACATCAGAAAAAGTAGAACCCACTCTTCCTGACCCCAAAGTCCCCCTCTCTCTGCCCCCAAAAAGGCTAAATAGGCCTGGAACGCCCCTTCATATGCCTTCCTTGTCCTGGGTGCTAGACTCTCTCCCACGAGGTGACGAAGTTCGGGGCACCGAGAGACCAGAGAGCTTCGGGGAAGGGTGCCGGCTCCGGGTCCGCTGAAGGAAGGAAACCCGAGAAAGCCTGCATGTGAAAACGAGACAGTGCATCAGCAGCCTGATTCATCACCCCTGGGACATGTTTTGCTCTGAATACCACGTTCAGTTGCATACACAGTAGGACAATTTCTTTGAGCAGCCTCAAAATCAATTTACAATGGGCTGCCTGACTATTGATACATTCTACCACGGTCATATTGTCGGACCAGAACACGACAGAATGATCTCTGAACCCTTCTGGCCAGGTTCTCAGGGCCACCAGAATGGGAAATAGTTCAAGGAAAGCAATATTACTCGTTAGCCCCTTCTCGTGCCACCATAGGGGCCACCTTTGAGCAGACCACTTTGTGCCGAAGATGGCGCCAAAGCCTATGCTTCCCGCTGAATCTGTCCATAGCCCAAGCTCTTCTGAGGACACGGCTGGCTTGTTCCAGACGACTCGGCCATTGAAGTCCGCCAAAAATGCTAACCAAATCCGCATGTCCTGGCGGACCTCAGCCGATAACCTCGTGCGATGATGACCCTCCTTTAGGCCAACCATCGCTTGGGCAATTGAGCGGGAAAAAGGGCGAGCCATTGGGATCACCCTCAAGGCAAAGTTCAACTTTCCCACTAATTGTTGCAACTGATGCAGTGTAACCTTAGATGCATTCAAACATACTTGGAGGGCTGCCCTGAATTTTAACACTTTGCTAGCTGGTAAACGAAAACACCCCTCCCTTGAGTCCAACTCGATCCCCAAAAACTCGAGGCAAGTCGTGGGACCCATAGTTTTACCCGGTGCCAATGGCACGCCAAAATGACCCATCAACACACAGAATTCAGCTAAGGCCTGAGCACATTCGGGATTTCCGGCGGGACCAAGGAACAAAAAATCGTCAAGGTAGTGCATTACATTTCGGAACCCCGTTTTCTTCGTGAACACCCATTGCAGGAAAGTACTGAATTGCTCAAAATAAGCACATGATATAGAGCATCCCATTGGCATACACCTATCCATGTAAAATGACCCCTGGAACCCGAATCCCAAAAGACGCTGATCGTCTGGGTGTACCGGGAGCAACCGGAACGCTGACTCGATATCTGATTTCGCCATCAACGTCCCGGGCCCCAGGCGATTCAAGATGGCTACTGCCTCATCAAACGATGCGTATCGCACCGAACAAACTTCTGGATCAATTGCGTCGTTCACCGAAAGGCCGTGTGGAGCAGACAAATTATGGATCAAACGAAACTCACCTGGGTCCTTCTTGGGGACCACCCCTAACGGAGAACAAACAAAATCCGGTACCGGGAGTACACTAAACGGGCCAGCGACCCGTCCCCGGTTGACCTCTTTCTGAATTTTTTCTTGCACCACAGATGTATGTTGTAAAACAGAAAGTTGATTTTTACAAATCCCTACACCCTGAAAGTCCCCTACCGGGATGCGGAAACCATATGAAAAACCGTTCCGCAGCACCCCAGCAGAAGTACGATCCGGGTATTCACTGAGCCAGGGAATCATTGCCAAGGTATCAATCGGGGTTGGTAAAGGCGCCCCTCGGACTAGTTTAGACCTGTTTGGCGCCTCCCTTACCCCCATTCTCACCCGTTCTGGCTCTACACGATGACTCAGGATGGGACGACCCACACGTACTACACTCATGTTTGAATTTACACGATCCCGGAGGTCTGGTACATTTCCCTTTGTTGAAATTAAAGCAGAAACCCTTCCTTCCTGTATTGCCTGCGGGCCTCGACTGATCGTCGGTGCTCGTACGATTCTTTCATTTTATCCCATGTTACAGAATCGTAACAATCCCAAGTCAAACCCTTGTTATGTTCCTTTTCTTTCCTGAACAGATTGTCATAACAAAACCAATGGTTACCTTGATACGCTGTCGAGTAACCCATAATTCGTGATTGATAAATGGGAAATTCAGAAAGCAACTCGGGCCTACGTTCCCCCAAAATCGATGTAAAAATACCCCACGCATTGCCCCAGTTGCCAATATTCTCATTTACCTTAAAGGCGGCCATTTTTGCGCGCCAAACACTCGGATGCATTAGGTCCTTCTGACTTTTAACATGCTCCACCTCATAATGATCAACAAGCAAGGAGAAAATATTCACGTATTCCCCAGCCCAGATCTTTTCTTTTATAGCTAAAGGCACATGTTGTCCCAATCTCTCTCTACGAGAGGGTGCTGACTCGTCCCTTGCAATCGGCAATGGCCGCTTACCTGCACCGGACGCAGCTTCGGCCGCTTGCGGCTTGTCTATTCCCGCCAACGGCGCAGTCACTTTGGCTGCGTCTCTCTTCTCACGAAGCCCTTTTATCAGCGCCTGTGCCTCGGCAGCCGTGGCGCCATCACTACTATCCCCCAACCAAGCTGCTAGCAGTGCTGCCAGCTCGGGGGGCATGTCTTCTTTGGATGTCGGGGTGACGACAACGGGGATTGGATTCCCCTCCATTGGTACTGGGGTCGGCGCCTCGAGCGGTACAGAGGGGACCGGGACGTCTCCACCGGCTGGAACCCTTCTCGGCCTCTTAGGTCTCCCTCCAGCCGGCGCAGGGCCCGAACCCTCCTCCCCGTCCCGTTTCGCCAACTGTTTCTTTATGTCGGACACCTCTTTGCAAAGGGCCCGCACCATCTGGTCGGTCGTCATCCTCTTTGCGACTTTCTTTGGCATTTCTCCGACGAAGTATCTAGAAGACAAAGAAAAAGATCAAAAACGCTCAAAATTGGCTCTTCGTTCTGTCCCGAGCTCACGGGTAGCGAGGAGGTGCAGCTTCGGAGCACAAGAACAAGAGGACGTCTTCTGGTCTTGCGTCTCTTTTTATCCGTCTTCAGGGCGGGCGAGAACCCGCCCCTGCCTGCCCCTAGGGCGGGGCTGGCTATGTCGGTGTCTAGGCCAGCCCACTCTAGGGCGGGAAAAGGCGCGCCCCGGCTACGCCGCTTCGGGCATACCAGCCGAGACGCGCCTCCCGCCCAAAAATGGCTTCCCGGGGGGATCGAGGCACTCCGCCATACGTTCGGGGGGACCGAGTGGTCGCCCCTTTCCAAGAATTGGACAGATTGTCAAGTTTCTGCTGGTGGTACACCCTCCTGCTCTGCAAGTGTAAACCTTCTAGTGACATCCAAAAGGACTTGCCGCCATTTGCGTAAATGCATCAGGCCATCCACCTGTTGAATTGGCCCTTTTTGCAGGGTCATACCTTAACTTTTTGCCTTCCTCCTCTATTTTGTCTGACCTGTTTTTGTTGGTTTTATGACTCTGGACGCTTTAGTACATAAGCTCTCCCTATTATAAATTAATGTATGAATTGGTGATTCCATAAATGGCTGGTTTGGTTTGCCTGTCAGACCCTAGTACAGTGCACCAGGAGTGCCCAGGGCTTGTAAACCGAATGCTGCTGGTGGGCTTGCAGCACTGGTTGTGCCACCCACAGAAGCAGACTGTAAAAGTGTGTCTCAGGTCTGCCATTGGGTGGCCTGTGTTCAGTGTGGTACTGCCATGTTGACTGGGCAAGTGCACACACTTTCCAGTCCTTATACCTTCCCATTTCCTTTAATATCAGACACCCCTATGGTAGACCCAAGGGTAGGATGCATTGTAAGTATAAGGTAGGACATGCCCTGGTGTGTGTGGCATGTCCTACTAGTGAATTACAGCCATTTTCGTTTTTTACTATTGCAAGGCTACCTGTTCTCCATAGGCCAGAATGGGCAATTAGAATATTACATCTTATAATCCTAACTGACTCAGAGAACATGGTAGAAATTCGAGTTTAGTATGCCCGAACTCAGAATGATAAAATACATATTTTAGTGAAGTTGGTTTTAACATTCTGTGTTTGAAAATACCACTTTTAGAAAGTAGGTATTTTCTTCTCTAACTATCCAAACCTGCCTCTGCTAGTTTGTGTATTCCTTGTCTGGAGTTTGAGTGACAGGGCTGGGGGATTCCAGGAGACAGGGTGAGTCCGCCCAGTGGTGAATAAAGAAATCTGCATCTAAATGGGAGGGAGGAGTTGCACCTGGGACCTGAATAGGAGAGTGCCTGCCTCCCACAGTGCTGGTTCCACCCCCTGTGGTGCCTCTGATGTCTCTGTCCTGCACTGTGAAAGAAGAGAAGCAATCATGTCAACAAAGTGCTCCAGGGCTGTGCTTTTCCTCCACAATACTGGCTTCACCTCCTGTGGGGAGTCTGATGTTTCTGCCCTGCACTGTGAAAGGAAGAAGGAGGAGTCTTGTCAACAGGGTGCTCCAGAACTGGTTTGGACTGGGCAAAGACCCCTCTGCCCTCAGAGGACAAAGGATTATGGGGTATAAATATTGGGACCCTGATTCCAAGAAATTAGATCACTTTTGGACAAACAAGAAGACACCTTTGCTAAGGAGAGGAACCTGAAGAAACGGAGGAGAGACTATTCCTAAGCTGTAGTTCTTCTTAGGGGATTGGCCTGCAGTGGTTGCCTTACTGCCAAAGAGAGGAGAAAGGAACTTTATGTACTCTACTTTCAACTT
Source organism: Lissotriton vulgaris (assembly GCF_964263255.1). Taxonomy (NCBI): domain Eukaryota; kingdom Metazoa; phylum Chordata; class Amphibia; order Caudata; family Salamandridae; genus Lissotriton; species Lissotriton vulgaris. The sequence continues at coordinate 995,326,433 of NC_141689.1, forward strand.
GTGAAGGATCTCTAAGGACTTGGAAAAGAGCTTGCCTCATGCAGAAGTCTCAGAGACAACAGGCTTCACCACCCAGCTCCCCAGAGTTCTTTGGAAGTGCCTGCTGCTGTCTTGGGCCTTCTGAGGGACTGTGTGTCGCAAAGAGCTGGAAGCGCGACTCAACAGGGAAAAAGCATGTCACCATCGCTGCTGTCGCACTTCTGAACAAGGGTGTTGCCCTGGAGCTGTCATATTGCACTGCATCGAGAGAAGCGTCTCGCAATGAAGAGGAAGTGTGTCGCCGTCGCTGTTGCTGCCGTCGCACTTCTGAACAAGGGTGTCGCCGCTGGAGCTGTCGTATTGCACCGCCTCGAGAGAAGTGTCTTGCAACGAGGAAGAAGCGTGCCGCCGTCGCTGTGGCTGCCGTTGCATCTCTGAACAAGAGTGTTGCCGATGTCGCTGTCGCATTGCACTGCATCGAGGAAAGCGCCTCGCATCCCCGGCTCTGCTGCCATCGCATTTCTGAACAAGGATGTCGCCGCTGTAGTTGTGTGGAAGCTTCTCGCAAACGTCGGAGAAGAGTGTCGCAGCGGAAGCTGCTGCCATTGCATCGCTGAACAAGGGTGTCGCCGCTGCAGCTGACGCATCGAATCGAGAATTCTCGCATCATCGGAGAAGCGTGCTGCATCTGGAAGATCTTCACGTCTTTATTTCTTTGCACTGGAACTTTGCCGCATTTCCATTGCTGCAACATTACTTGCTGTGGAAGCGCAAAACTACCATCTTAAGTATAGTAGTGTGGATTTCTGTCGTTTAATGGTCTTGTGTTAAATCTATATAAAGAATACTTTTTTTTTTATATAAACCTTGTGTGGTGTCCATTGTAGTGTTGTCACTGGGTTACTGTATGTGGTCATAAATGCTTTACACACTGCCTCTGAGATAAGCCTGTCTGCTCGTGCCAAGCTACCAAGGGGGTGAGCAGGGGTTATTTTACAAGTGTATTCCCCTTATCCTGACTAGAGGCAAGGGTTCCTATTTGTCACAAGTACCTACCTGTGCCAACTAAAGACCCCCTAATCTAACACCACCCAAATAAAGCAGACTATCTGATGACGTTTTCTTTCTTTTTGAGACCACCCGCAAATGCCTGGATGCAATTAACAAAAATAAATAAATGATCCCCAAGTCCTGTGAAAAAACTCGAAGGTTGTATGAGTTATTAGTAATTGTGTTAAGAGATTGTTTTTGTAAAACCAAAAAGTTTACTGAGTGACAGTATGACACATGGTTGTTGTACAGGTAAAATGTAGTGCCTTCCGAGGAGCTGCTGTAGTTGAGTAGAGTGGTATTCTACTTACGTTACAGGGCACAAATAAATAATTACATATTGAGTGAATGTAGTGTAATATTTCTGGTATATCTGTCTCTCCTTATATTACTACAAATCAATGTAGTGGAGGTGAGAGCCAAAGCCTTCAATAGCTCTCTTATCACAGATAGACACATTCTGAAGACCACCTCTCATCAGCTTTCTTTAACTCTTCAACATTCCCTCTTGAGAATTCAGTTGCCTTATTTTTCATGGGTAGCTGGATTTTTAGAGGACAAAGAGGACACATCTTGGCGTTCCTGCAGGTATGGTAAACATCCAATTGTGCCAGTGCCTCTGAAATCCTTTAGACTGGTTTCCTCCACCCATAAGTTTGTATTTTGTCTGTCATGCGCTCCTGAGCTCTGGTGGTTCTGAAGAGAAGTGGACCCCTTCCCTGCATACCTTGCCAAACTTAATAGAAGTGGGTGCGGTGTTACAGGACAACGCAGGACCAACTTCTGAAACCTGTACAAGTGCGCAAGTGTGAGTGTGCAGGAGTGGCAGTGTGGCATTGGTGGAAGAGAAAGAGTAATTATGTGATGCCACTGGGGATGCAAGCACTGAGGCAAGCAAAGCGGTCACGCTGAGGAAGTGAGAGATGCTCGAGCCTGTCTGAGTCACGTGTGAATAGTTTCAATCACGTATGTTCTGACTACACGCTGGAATAAATATCAGCATCTAAAATACAATCTAGAATGTAGAGCAATGCAATTAAGTGGGTCTTTAAAGTTGGAATCCTAATTCCATTTATTTATTAGCTGATTTTCTTTGACCTATTTCTTGGGGGCTGTTTGGAGTATGTTTGGAAGTGTGTTGGTTGCAAATTGACCTATTTTAGAAAAAGGTTGAGTGCATACGGTAGTAATGAAGGACAGACATCTTGAGTGCGGCTTCTAAGAGTATACCAATGTGAGAGATGGATGCAGCCAGGTGTCAGGGTTTCACTAAACTGTATGCTTATGAAGGGCCATACTTTTTTCACACTCCTGTCCTGAAGTAGTAATGATAAATGTAGCAAAGGCAGGATGTAGGAAAAATAAAGGAAGATTTTGAGAGAGGTACAGCACAGTGCCTCGTTCAGAATCGTTGAGCACTGGATAGAAGCTTTGTCATTAGGTCAGATAATCACGGTAGGTATACTTGTATCCCCTTAGACGGTCTTAAAGGTACAAGAAAAAACATCATAAAGTGACAATTATTTAGGACAAATTATAGTTATAGCACATAGACAAAAATAACATACCAGTATCCAGAGTAGCAAAAATGATGACAAGTCAGTAGGGAGTACATGGATACTGAACCAGCAGTCTGGAAATCTGGTAACTGAAGGGAAGACAGGAGCCGGTGCAGACAACAGAAATAGAAGACTGGAGAGAACCCAAATTGGAGCAGCTCCAGAAACTGAAGCTGAAGTAAGGATAAAGGAGGGAAAATTGAAGAAACAACAAAAGTGTGGCTTGGGAGGCCAGGTGAAAACTTGTTTGACCATAAACTGCCTGAGATAAGCATGATTCGTTGCCAGGCACTGTGTTTTCACCTTGAAACATTCTTTTACTGCTTCTGGCTTTTTCACCCCGAACGGCCATGTGGTGACCAAGAAGTGACACTACTCTTTCCTCTGGTGGTGACCATGATTGCAGTTGTTATCTCTGCAATGCAACCTCACTTTCTCTCTCCTTTCTGTATAGCCATCAAGTTCTTTCTCTAGAAAGACAATTTGTATGCCATGTCTTACTGCATATGGACTCTGAAAGGGTCCCTCTCTCTGAAAGCCCCCTTTCTAATGGCGAAACCCCGGAACCAAGTTCATGTAGATGTGTGTGATGAAATCTGGCCATGTAGAAAGAAGGAATTTGTCCAAAATCAGCATGTTTTCACAATCTCTCTGAGATGTGGTACCCTTAAAAGCCACTGAATATGAAAGATATGGAAGTTGTCCATGTTGTATATGGGATTCCAGGATGGAATCTACCTCATACCAGTAGCGGCTCCTGGAGGGAGTGGTGCAGGGCGGTGAGGCGGGGCGGGGGAGGGGCAGAGTGGGGGGAAGTAAACTCTGGTATATGGCCGAACCGAGGACAGTACATAAATAAATAAATAAAATAAATTACATAGGGTATGCTGCATCGCCGTTTAGTGTTGCAGCGTGCGCAATGTAATTTGTTTTATTTATTTATTTATTTATTTGTGTACTTACCTCAGTTTGGGCAGATTCCAGAGTTTACTACCCCCCAACCTCCCCCTCCCCACCGCCCGCAGCACTCCCTGCAGGAGCCGCTACTCCCTCATACTCCTGTGATCCACCTTGAATGACAATAGAAGGAGGAGTACTACTCAATCAAGACAGAGCTTGTTTTGTCCTGGATACTTAGAACACTTATTGTACTCTCCAAAGAGATGACAAGGAGAGTCATTGGACTGGATAAATGTGACCTATTTGAGAATATTAAAGGGAACAACAAACTTGGGCATGAACTAGGGTGAGAACCAGTTATGTACTAAAAACCCTGTGGAAAGCCAAACTTTGTCTACAATGTTGTAAGAAGGAGTAGGTAGACGGTGCCTGTCAAAAAAATGTTTGAACTATGCAATTGCCATTTAGTAGATGCTGATGAAATTGCCTAACTGCTTTGATCCTTGATAATAAGCCTGTCACAAAAGGTGTGATCAGCAGCAAAAGGACGAGCACCCAAACAGCTTTGCAACATCGGAAACACTGTTCAGTGGTGTTATTTAACCTTTCTCTCTGTCTATGTGAAAGATACCTGCTGGATTTGAAGCTTACCCGTGCTAGACGTTTCAAAAGAATGTTCCAGAATGGTAATGTAAACAGGGTTTCTCTCTTTGTAATGATTACAACATGGAGTTTGAGTATATTTTTCAAAGCGAGTCTTACAGTTTCAGGTGCTGTGATAGTCTTTAGGAGATATATAATGTGGCCTGCTTTTGTGAAGTAGTAGACTACAATTAACGAAGTAGCGCACCTCTGAGATTCTGGAGGTTCAACAACGAAATACATAGCAATATCATCAAAATTTGTGCAGGTTTTTGTAGAAGTTGAGAAGGCCTGGTAATATATTTTGTGTTCTGGCCCAGCGTGTGCCACAGCTAAACAATTAGATACATAGTTTTTTTTAATTTGATTTGGCTTCTAGCAAATCAACAATCTAAGAGTTCCTTCATCTTCTGGGGGATTTCTGGGGTAATTGTGACAACATCATATATACATTTGTGGCAGCTATTGTGTTGGCAAGAACTGCACTTGGTTGTGATACAGAAAATATCCTTCTTTACTTATGTCCCTTGACTTGACATTGATTCATTTATTCACATCTACATTACAGTGGCCTGAACGTCAGCTAACTGCTGCGGCAATACTTATGACTAACCCTGGGCGCAGTTCGCATAGTAGTGCTATGAGCCGGTACGCGAAGTGCACTTTGCAAGCTACGCGTAGCTACGAAAAACTGCAAAGTTCACTGTGCAAAATGCTGTTTGCACTGATTGCACAGTGCAGAATGCTTGTCCGCACTGTGCAAACCGCATCTTGCACAGTGCAAGCGGTCGTTTTCTGCCACTCGAGTAGATTTGTACTCGAGCAGCAGCTTTCTCAAGGCGACTGGTAGATTCGCATTGAGACCACTCGCAATGAGAAACCTGACCTCCTCTCTGGGAGGTTTTTTCCACGCTCGCGATCGGCAACTTGATGTTGTTGATCGTGAACGAGAAAAAAGTCTCACCAGGATGTTATTTTGCTCACTCGCGGTCGCCAACTTGACATTTAGCACCGCGAGCAAGCAAAAAATGCCCGCTACGCTATGTGTTTTTGCACTCTGCTACGTTCAATTCGCGTAGTGCGTAGTTGCGCAAACTACGCACGCTCTGCAAGCGTAACGTAGTTCTACGCCGAGGGTTACTTATGACTGGTTTGACAGAATGGTGAGAATTTATGGGAAAGAAATGGGCTTCATGAACCTTAGCCTTTTGATTAGATTTACAGAGTGTTTGTTGAAATGATAGTCTGGTAGCCAAGGTGTAGGTTTAGAAGATTTATTTGTCCCAGATAAGTACATCAATAGCTAGAACAACCCCACCAGGAGCATTCTCCCTGTAAAAGCACAGAGGCTTGCGAGCCTACTGGATCACCCAAATGCAAATTGAAGTCACCCAATATGGTAAAGTTTGATTTTTTTTAACTGCCCAGCTGACAGTTGCCTCAGGGAGGGACTGAATGAACGGGGAGCATGGACCAGGTGGCGTAAAGCAGCACCTCTGAGATGGTGAACGCCAGAGTCTGAGAGAGAGAGTGAAAACTATGCTTTCGCATTCTGTGAGCTGTAGGGGTTTGTGGAAGTCTTTAAATCCTTTGTCCAAGCAAGCATTTAAATTCAGCAAAGCGCTAACAGAGAAATACCTAATGTGAACAAGACATGGTGCCATTTTGACTCCTATTTCAGCTTCACTTAAACGTACCGCTAGGTGATGACCCATGCCAACAGGGTGCATAGACCTTCACTCACTGAAGCTGCATTAATACTGGAACATTTCCAGCACTCTGGTTAAGAGATCTACCTCTCTTGTCGTGAAGTCTTGTCACAACTCTTATGGACTCAGGGAGAGCTATTGGTGCATAAATAAAAAGAAACATAAAAATTATTTGAAGTTTTTGACCCAGAATTCAGTTCAATTCAAATTTCTGAAAGTGCTGAATTTTACCCAATAACAGGTTCAATCAAAAATCTCTCTAAATGTGAGCAAGCTAATTGATCTCCATAGTTGACAAAAAAATGTATTTAAAAAATCCTTCCATGCACTTGTATTTTTCCTATAATTTCACTGGAAGATATCACTGAGATGTACAGCACATTTGCAACTGACGTCCCCATGGCTCTTTTTCCCCAGTCAGTTGGTGAAAGATAAGAACTCAGCCACTGCCTGTGCAGGTAAGAGCGGTGAGGCCGGGTTGAGGGGGAGATGCGATGGACAACCATGAGGAAAAATGAAATAAATAATACATTTTCCCTTGCCATAGTCTGTCAAAATCCCCCCCCCCCCAGCCCCACTGCTCTTACCTTCACGGGCCGCGGCTGTAATAACTCACACGTTTCTGATAAAATTCTTCAGCTTAAGGCCCAAAATAGCCTCCTTGAGGCACGCACTTAGAAACTGATTTCTGCAACTGACACTCCTTCCTTCACTTGGCAAGTGAAGATACGAATCTCTTGCTTTTATTAAGGTGTCTCAAACGTTAGATTGTAAAATTAGAAGCTGTATGGGTCTTCAGTAGGACTTCATTTATAAGAAAAGTTCCAACTGTAATGAAGGCGCACCCGGCATTATAGCAGAGAGGTGCCCTTAGTCGCAGTACGGGCAGGAGCAGCCAAGGACATGGCCGGACTGGGAACCAAAACCGGCCCTGGCAAAGTGCTCGCCCGGCCCCCCGGGGGGGAGGTTGAAGGTGCAACGGAGCTCTTTGCCGGGGCTGATTTTTGACCGATTTTGTTACAGGGCCGATTTTGCAGCTATGTTGCAAAAACGGCCCTGTAACAAACATGGCCCCCAGGGGCCCAAAAATTATCCCCACCCTTGCGGCGCACTGGGGGATTGCCCGGTGTCTGCAACGGCCAGTCCTGCCCTGGCCAAGGGTGGAGAGTCGTCCTTCTTTGGTGTCACCACATGGGGCGTCACGCCCATGACCTCATCATAGTGCGCCCAAGGGGGCAGCAGCTTATAAAGCCCCTCAAGGCGAGGGATCTGCCTCTTTTTCCCTTCACTGAGCACCGGGATCCATCACACTGGATTTGCACAACCACCCACCCACCCCAGCAAGAAGGCAGAATGTGGCAGAATTTCTGGCAGCAGAAATGGGGCTACCCCAAATGTGGACTGATTCACTGGACTTTCCCCTTGGAAGGGGGTTGATTAATGTGGGTACTGGGCAGGCAGTAGGGGTAACTGACCTGCTGGTGGTCCTGGACCTTTCTGCCCTACCCCGGGATGAACATTTCGGGGCATTTTGCCTAGTCATAGGTATCCCTTGGCAGGGATGGACCGCGATGCAGTGCCCTAGAAGTTACTAGTAAAGGTATGACCTTGGTTGAAGGTGAGGGCGATGGATAAGGTAAAGGGGCCTGCTGGCACTTGACATTAACCTTTCTAAAATGTTCCTTTGTTAAGGACGGTCGAGATACTGATGTGTTGCTTGCACAATCTATGAGCAGTTCATCTGCCCTATGTCCTGCTTCTCAAAACAATTATGTACAATCTGGATGATTTTATGAACAGTGATCTCATATCAATGTTTGCTTAACTAAGGCAAAGGTTGTCACTTATCATTTCACAATGAGTTGTGTCTATGTGATTAAAAGGCTACGCCCTTGGTTAATCCACAGTAATGACTATTGTCCATCTCCTTGGGAGTGACGCAGTGGGGCGCAGCGAGTGGCACGTCTGAGCGCATTATAAAAAGTTTACAGGAAACTTGTCACCCTGGTAGAGAGCTGACACCATATTCTCAATTGCCAGTCTCATCTAAGGCATTTCATAATATCCAACATACACATTTCATCTATGGTGGAGGTAAAATGCTAAGTTTTAAAACTGGTATTATATAAGTATTCATTGGCTGCACTTTAAAGGAAGAAATCATAGCTCCTATTAGAATTGCAGGTCAAGAGAAAGCAAAAATTCCCAGACTAGAGAAAACCGCACTGTGCACTTATGATAGCAAGTGAATATAAAGTTTCTTCTCTTACAGAACAAACTGTTTTCAAGTTGCATGCAGTCTCCTTATATGCGTAAACATTTCCAAGAAATTCTCAAACTACGCCAGCAATAGCAGCTGAAAGCCAGATCAACCACATCTAACCACTCCTGAACTTCATAGATGTATTTTTCAGTCCTTGTTTCTGACTTTTCACTTTTTTCAACTCTTTCACCAAATAGGCACTTGTACTCAATACATCACATTAACTAGTCGTTTTTGAAAAACCATAACGTTTCAGTTTTTCTTTGTTCCAATATTCCATATTGCTATCAAACTCAACCCCGCTTCACTTTGTTGCTTTGGACTGTTTTGCAAGACTTATTTTTCCCCTAACACTCATACATAGTATTTCCACAAAGAGCGTTTTTTGGTCAGCAGGCTTCTTCTATTGGTCTGTAAAATTGTCATTCACATTGTGCTTCTGGTTCTGGCCACCACTAAGTACATTATGGGTCAGTGGATCCGCCTGCTTTATCCATTGGCTCACTTCACTTTGAGGGACTGCACAAAGCCTTTGCATATGCTTCACATCTACCTAAAAATAGTTTCATTTGCTTTTATAGTAACTTTAAATACCTGCTATTAATTTATCCTGCACTCAATTTTAAAGCGTATATTATACAATGATTAAGTAAAGTTGCTGCCTGCAATTGGAGTGCCTGGTTAGGAGGTGATGTATTCTTGTCTCCTTCACAAGCAATAATAATAACATGCATGAGGCAACTGAAAAGCTTGTGTTTTAAAAGCATCCCTAGTAAAACACCTGCATTGGTGAATGTTTTTTTTTGTTTAAGATGTTTACTCCAAGCATAAGGTCGCCACATTTAGTTGAAGGCTTTTTATTTCTTTGGCATAAGCATGCAAAAATGCAATCGCACCAGCTTGTCAAGGCCAGGCCTATTGGCTTGGCCAGTGTTTTCTTTAATTTATAGGGCCAGTTTGAGATTTTTATGAGCAGTTGCTTCCCAATTCAGTCTTTAGTGTGAATTAGATCTCGAAAGCAGGGCTTGTTCATGAAGCATTTTCTGTGAGTAGTTGTGACTCTTTCCAGCTTCGGTGAGCCATTCTCGTTGATTCTTTGGAGTAGACTATGCTAAAACCACAGCTAAAATATTTCCAAATGTTAAAACCCTCCATAGATGTGTTACACAAGCTCTCTACACTCGTGTAGGGGGCGCTGGTTGACTCAGTGCTGAAGCAGCGGGTGTGATAGTGTGCTGAACTCGTGTCATAATGCAGGACGTTCAATAAACTTTTCAGAAGCTACTACAGGCTGTTAGCATTAACCACTACCATGTGCCATTAAAACAAACAGTGGGGTGTGGCTGTAATGAACTAATTAAGCTCAATGTACACACAGTGACACACCAATGCCTTCACTAAGCACAGCAACATATTATAGCTAGTCATCTAGTTGTCCTGTACTTTTACACGAGACCTCCTCTTACATCAACTGCCCGTAAGCAGTTACCACAAATTCAGAGTACAGAAATATACGTTGCCTAATGTGGGGTACTACTGTGTTAGCTAGTTACTTTTCAGTTAATAGCGTAGTTTGCAGAAGATTATCCAGCATATTTAGGGTACCTCTTTATTGCATAAAATGTACCCCAAATATACCATGAATATTTCCCTGCTATTTCGGATCTGCCTGACTCTGATTTGAATGTATGCAGCACTACGGACAATCTATATCCTACTCGACTCCTAACTTTATGCCACAAACTTTACATCGATCAGCAGAATAGATTTCCCATGCTTCAAACTCCTGCCGCATTGCACTGACTGACTTGATTACCCAGAAACCGCTTTGTGTCCGGTTACTGACTTTTCTTGCCTTAACGAAAAAGTGATGATGAAGGAGGTTTGTGGCATTACACTACATCCTAACTCCTTTAGTATTATTAGTTAGATTATTGCGGGCGTAAATATAAGTTAAACCAACTTGAGTGGCTGTCTTTGATCAATGACTTTGAAGTAATCCCCCACGGGGGACATGGGCCACCTCCTCAGTATTATGTGATCACAAGCTTTTCCAACTCGGTCACTTGGTCAAATTCAGGCAGAGACATAGGGGATCTTACATATTGGTTTAAGCTTATGAATATTAAATGTCTCTATCGGGATCAATTGTAGTAAGTGTTCTAGTAAGTGATCTAAATAAATTTGCCTTTAATTAATTGCTTTTTTATAATATTAATGTTACCAACTTGAACAACCCAAATCTTTTAAAGTTATTCAGATTTGTTGATAAACTGTTAGACCCAACAGGCCCTCATTTACAAGATATGATGTATCGCTGTGCTGCGTCAGTGATGCGTCATAATGGCTTGACGAAGTCCTTTTTAAATGCCTTGGACGCACCATATTTACAGCATGACGCGTCATGGCTTAAGGATCAGCATAACACTGGCGTCTATGTGATGTCATAGCAAAAACTGACCAGCGGCAGCAAAATCGATGTAAGGCTGTTTAGATGCATGCTAAGTGACTCTAACCACCCTAACATCACTTTTCATTGTGTCACGCATCAAAAAACATTTTAAAAAATGACGCTGTGGGACAAAACATTGCCACACTTCACAGAAGGCAGTCATGGAGCGAGGAGAACAGAGCAGCAGCCAGGAAAACAACCCCAGCATGATCTAGGAAATCCTGGCAGACTCCCAGGGAAAGAGGAAGTGCAACTACAGTGAGGAGTAGAATAACATCATGATCACTGAAGTGACGAAGCATCAGCTGTTTGTCACCTAAAAATAGGCATTAGGAAAGAAAGAGACAGTCCATAGTGGCCCAGATTAACAGTGTGGGACAAGTCAAGAGGACAGTCACGGACTGTAAGAAATTCTAAGCAGGAATATGGAGAAACTGGCCAATAACCTGAAGGCAACCTTGCAGACCAGAGGTGGAAGTCTCTCAAACCAGGAGAAGCTGGATGCCTTAGAGGGGTGGGTGGTAGATGTCATCCCGGAGGAATTGGTGACAGGAGTCCCAGGACAAGACAGTGCAGACTACAAGGAACAACAAGACTTACAGGGTAAGTCTCAACAAGGAGTAATGTGGAAAAACTGTCATGTTGTGCAGTGCAGCTAGCTAAGTCTGAGTGCTCCACTATGCAGTGTGCAGGGCAAAGGGCAGGAACTGGGTCATATACCATTAAAGTTCTCACAAGTGTGGGTTGCACTGCCAAGTCACATGTGGCACAGCTTGGTCTGACGTTTATAATGTTGTTTGTGATGTTTGCATGTTGTTGGTGTTATAGGTACATGAGAGTCAATTTATCACAGAGGCACCATCAGTGTGTGGCAATAATTTGAGTGCCTGGACCAAAATCAGGGTTGGCAGAAGAGGTATTTACACGTACAAGTGAGCAGGCCTGAGTAAAAGGTTGTCTGAAACTCTGAAGAGGACTTACTCTTCAATAATGGATGACCTGAGTGTCAGTGTTAGCCATCCACCTAGTGTGACTGCGTCCATCCCCTCAGAGGTGCTAAACAATGCCAACTGTCCACAGAAATGTGCTATGAAATTGCATGAGTACAGACACATTGGAAGCACATGGCAAGTACATGCCCTCAAACATTCCTGCAGTGTGGAAAGGTTGGAAGCAGTGTGAAGTTATGCTGGATATTTGTGAAAAACCGATCCCTTGGCCACATGAAAGCACAATGTGCATGCAAGACAGCACAACAAGGGCTGGTGCTGTGGTGTACTGTGTGAAAGGCAGACCACAGGATCATCACTACTTCATGAGCAAACCCATATTACCTTCACATGAGCTGTGGATGGGCTGAGTACTGGTCACAGGGAATGCAGGTACCCTGGAGACAAGGTGCAATGTGCACAGTAGTGGTATCAATATGACAAACGACTATCAGTATAGACATCATGAAATAAAAAGCTAATCACCAAGGCAGAGCTGGACTGCACCTCATATCACACATCCAGGAATGGCAGGGCCAGTGAGCTATGTAAATGTTGCGACATGTGTCATGTCATGACAGTTCAGCCCTGTCACACAGTGGTTCTGTAAACAATGCAGAGATACTGCCATCTGAAAGTGAGCTATGTAACTGTTGCGACATGTGTCATGACATGACAGGTCAGCCCTGTCACACAGTGGTTCTGTGAACAATGCAGAGATACTGCCATCTGAAAGGCAATTACACTGCAAAGTGTCCTCTAAACCTATGAGGAACAGATGTCCTAAGCTGTAATGTTGACCTGACAGGTAATGAGCAGGAAGCCAGAATGTAAACTAGATTACTCATGTCACCATCTAATATAGATCAACAACAACGTATATCTATTTAATTGCAGAGGATGTACCAACTACTCCTGACCCACTGGGTGTCCCAGGTGAGGATCCTGCTGATGATGACAGCCTGCCAACCCTCAACCAAGGCACTCTCCAGGAAATCCTATACTCCATTCGATCAGCATCTCCGGTCACAAGTAGGGTCGACAGCTTAGCACCATCTCCAGAGTTTCCACCTATCACCCAACAAACCCCACCAGTCAGCCCACCCCCAGCCCTGGATTCCGAGGTCCCCCAAATTGAATTCCAATATTTTGCAGTAGGAGTCAGATAGGAGCTGGTAAATGCAGTGCAGGTTGGGATAGATAACATTGCAGGCACCCAGGAGTGAGTCTGAACGTGACTCAATCCCAATAAGGACAACTCGGAGGCCATAGGAGTCACTTACCTTCCACTCCATGGCTTAGAACAGTCCCTGGCTGACATCCCTGGTGTCATGAGGAAGAGACATGAACAACTGCCTTGCCAAGGTGGCACCAGTGAGGTTTTCAACAAGCTGGGGGTGATCCCCAGCATCATGGAGTCCATCGACGTACCTAGCGACAATTGGTACCTTACACCACAACAATTTCAGTGTGCTGGCAAACCAGCAGGCCATTCTTAGTGCTATGCTGCCTTGCTTGTTGGCACAGAGAAATGCTGTTGTGGACAGGGGATGTACATTTCAGCCCCTGATGTGTATGTGCCTCCGTCACCACTGCAACTACTCCCCACTCAGGGCAGACACAACACACATCAGAGGACGAAGATGTGGATTTTCCCACTTTCCAATAAAAAACTGTCTGGTAGCATTTCTCTGTTCCACATGGTCAGTTTCCCAATTTGCCTCTGCTTATGGCCATGCCAGTGTCCTTCTCAACTGGTACTGTTCTCCCTCTGCCTTCCCACCTGTTGATCTCACCCATTTGCGTAGTGTCTATGTGGGCTGTCTATGTGGACTAACTTCCCTAATGGCAATTTGGTCCTCCTCTTCACTGGAACTCTCCTCTACTCCACATGTCCTATGACATAGATCAGCCATGGATTCTGTCTGGACATCGAATGGCTCACAAACTATGTTGGGGTTGTTGCCCCAAGGGCTGGCACTTGCTCCTTGGTTCATTTGCCAATAAAACCACTTACCAGAACAAGCAAGTTTTATCTCTGATCATGATTGGACTAAGTAGACAATGGTAGATGTGCTGACATTAAAAACACTATCTAACATCTAAAGGAAATTGTGTTTGATTGTCCCAGGGGCAAATATGCACTGTCCATGTGGAATAGTTAATATAATTCCTATGTGCATCTAAATAAGCAAGTACTTACCCAAAGTCACATGCATGAAGTGCTACAATTAGCAATCAGGCAATGGTAGGACATAAAGTCTTTTCTGCCAAGGTGGGGATACTTTCATGCATGCTAGCCAGCACACAACAGTGATGTGACAACAAAATGGTGCTAGAGAGTGTGTAATAGGCTGCCTTGTGTGTAGCACCAAACACGTCCTAGATTAGTCAAAATGGTTTGACTTGATGACCCATACATTCATCACCACCCCCTTTTCTGAATCATTTTTGTCCACCATAAGCGTGGAAGGGTATACTCAGATGTGAGTCCCTTGCTCATTGCACCATCAGGATTCAAGCAAGCCGGGCCGAAGACGGCTGAAATGCCAGAAACCGGTCCCCGGAAGCTTGTTTCCTTCCCAGTATAAGAATTGGCTTGGTAGTTTGGTCTGCCCTGTTCCCATGATGCACTGGGCAAGGGTCAGACTAATTTGCATATAGCCAAGTTCTGAGCTGGGATGGTGCAGTGAGCTAAAAAACGGTGATGGATCAAGCCCTGATCTTTGGACTGGGTAAGAGTGGTCTGCCTTATTCGGACACTCTGTTCATCACCACCCCCTTTTCTGAACCATACAAAACATGCAGCATCATGCACACACGCAGTACAACAGTGGGTTAATACCTGTTTTGGGCTGTGTACATTCTCAGCAGGAGTACCAATTACAGTGCACTATGACGTTAGAACACCCCTTGAGTGTCTCCTTTGCAAACTTTACATGATCTATTGCTTAGGTATTTCACCTAGTAACACATGTTTTCAAACAGTGGGAGTAAATAATACAGCATATGCAGATACAACAACTGCTGCACAGTTAAGAAGTAAGCAGTTGTGAAAGTGCAAAAGATAATTTAATGAACACACCATAAATACATTAACATCTAATAATCTATGACCTGCACTATTCCTATCTAAAATAAGCCTACACTAACCTAAACTAACTTAATTACACTATCCTAAATTAAAACTAACCTTACATACCTAACCTTAACTTATCCTACCCTACACATATATCACAACAGACAAATTAAACATAACCCCCTTAATACACATGTGCACATGAGACAAAGATGAGCTACTCCTATTCACAAACTACCTTAACATTCAGACCTAAACCGCTATATATTTTGTTTTGTTTTTTTAGAATTTTTTAATTTTTATGTACATTATTTTTATAGCAAAATTTAAACATTAACCCCATCCACTTAACAACTAACCCACCTTTAAAACCTTCTAAAAACCAATACATATCAAAAGCTATAAAAACACTAAAAGTAACCTAACCTATCACTATCTTAAAACCTATCCATACCAAACAATAACAACAAGCAATATGATATGTGGGGGCCAGAACGTTTCGAGAGAGGGCATAAAGTTATTTGTCGATACGGTCCATAGTCTGTTGTAAGCAGTACACCATTTGCATAAGGGATTACCACCTGCAATTGTTCCAGCTTCAAATTTGTCTAGCATCAGCAACTGCCTCTCAAGCTCAGTGGGCCGATGAGAAGTAATGTCAGCCACCTGTGGTGCCACTGCTGGTGGAGCTGTGGGGGTACAGGAACTAGAGCGGGGTGACAACTATGGGGATCTTTCACTTGTGACTGTTGCTTGCTCAATCCATTGCTTTATGTCCCTGAAGTGGTGACTTCAAGGTCTCTGCTGTGGGAAACAACCTTTACAACGCAACTTTTACACCGCACTACCATTACAACAAAACTTTTACAACGCAACATCCATTACAACGCATGTATTTACAATGCAACCATTACAACGCAGGGCACTACAACGCACACCACTACAAGGCATGCCATTACAACGCAGTCATTGCAACGCATACCATTACAACGCATAGCATTACAACACATAGTACCCTTACACTATCCAACACTTACCCTACTGTTGCACCCCCTGGAGTTAGAATAGTTATTTTTACCCCTACACTATCCAACACTAACCCTACTGTTGCACCCCCTGGAGTTAGAATAGTAATTTTTACCCCTACACTATCCAACACTTACCCTACTGTTGCACCCCCTGGAGTTAGAATAGTAATTTTAACCCCTACACTATCCAACACTTACCTTACATGCAATGTAATGTTATGCGTTGTAATGGTATGCGTTGTAAATGTAGTATGCGTTGTAGTGGAATGCGTTGTAAAGGTAGTTTCAAAGAATTCGTTGTAATGGCATGCGTTTTAATGGTATGCGTATTAATGGATGTTGCGGTGTAAAAATTGCGTTGTAAAGATAGGCGTTGTAAAAGTATGCGTTGTAACATCATACATCCCTCCGCTGTTTTTGATGTTTTTAATGTGTTCCCCATGTGCCTGAATGCATTAGCAATGTGCCGTATGCATATGTACCTCTCTAGGCCCCTGCAATATGATTTTTCCTAACCAGGGGTCATGTTGTCTGTAGGAGAGGAAAGCCATATCAATCAGACCAAGCTGAATTGTCCAATCTGCCAGCAGCTCAAGTGGCATGGCCAGGCCAAAAATGACATCTATGGAACGAGTCATAACCAATCATCGTGAAAAGCAAGTACTTTCCCTAAAATTACAATGCTAAAGTACTCAGGCCTTGACCTTATAGGTGCAGAAAACAGCAGTGTCTGATCTCATAAACATATACCTGTGTGCATATGAATGCAGATTCTGAACAATGATGTTGTGAACACATGGAACGGTACACATGGTCCATGTAGGTACTCCCTGGGGATTGTCATGCAACATGCAAGAGGATAGAATCTATGACCAAGCACCTATGTTTAATGAGTGATGTGTAGCCAGTACACATATTGTTCCTTAATCATTCTTACTAGTATGGCACATACACAAGGTCACACACATAGCAGCATAGATTGACTCTGTGCCAGGTAGTTGAAACATAGACTAGTTGCCAGTTACCTCAGATTTAACAGGCCTGTTTGACACTTTTCCAAGAATGATACATGGACATACCTGCAACACTTTAACATGGATCACGTAATGATAATAAATCAAGAGAATGTGGTCCTTTACGTACCCAATAGTCTGTCCAAAAATTTCTGTACGGATTCTTACCTCGATGCACATCAACTCATACTTACTCCTTGTGATGAGTGTGATGCTGTAGATGTCAGATATTTGAGTATAGTGTGCTTTATCTTGAAGGTAATTCCCCAAAAATGTTCAATGGTGAAAAAGCCTGGGAATACAGTATGGGTAATGTTAGACCTGGCATCATTGGCATGAGCATCCCTTCCATTTTGACAGATTGCCTGCTCTGTTTTGATAGGTTTTTGCTGGTTTTATGCTTTGGGCACTGTGCCACTGTTAATCAGTGCCACAGTGCAAGTACTCCCTATGTTAAAATAATGTACTAATTAGTGATTCCATGATTGGGTTATTTGATTTACCTGTCAGCCCCTAGTAGAGTGCACCATGTGTGCCCAGGGCTTGTAAATCAAATGCTGCTGGTGGGCTTGCAGCACTGGTTGTGCCAACCACAGAAGCAGCTTGTAAAGTATGTCTCAGGCATGTCATTGCAAGGCCTATGTTCAGTCTAGCACTGTTTTGTCGACTTGGCAAGTGCACCCACTTGTTAGTCCCTAAACCTTCACTTTACTGTATGTTAGACACCCCTACGGTAGCCCCAAAGGCAGGGTGCATTGTAAGTATAAGGTAGGACATGCACTGGTGTGTGTAGCATGTCCTAGTAGTGAATTACAGCCATTTTCGTTTTTCACTATTGAAGGCTACCTGTTCTCCATAGGCTAGAATAGGCAGTTAGATTATTACATTCTTATAATCCTAACTTTCTCAGGGAACATGGTAGAAATTCGAATTTAGTACGGTTGAACTCAGAATGATAAAATGCATCTTTTAGTAAAGTTGGTTTTAATATTCTGTGTTTGAAAATACCACTTTTAGAAAGTAGGTATTTTCTTGCCTAACTGTCCAGGCCTGCCTCTGCTAGGTTGTGTATTCCTTGTCTGGGTTTGTGAGTGACATGGCTGGGGGAGTCTAGAAGACAGGCTGGGACAGCCCAGTGGTGAATAGAGAGATCTGCATCTAAATGGGAGGGAGGAGTTGCACCTGGGACCTGAATAGGGCTGGACCTTCCCTCTACAATACTGGCTCCACCTCCTGTGGCTTGTCTGATGTCACTGCCCTGCACTGTGAAAGGAGAGGAGGAATCATGTCAAAAAAGTACTCCAGAGCTATGTTTTCCCTCCCTTGTGCTGGCTCCACCTCCTGTGGGGAGGCTTATGTCTCTGCCCTGCACAGTGAAAGGAAGAAGAGAGTCATGTTAACAAAGTGCTCAGGAACTGATTTGGACTAGGCAAAGGCCTCTCTGCCTTCAGAGAACAAAAGATTTTGCGGTATAAATATTGGGACCCTGATCCCAAGAAATTAGATCACTTCTGGAACAAGAAACCTTTTGCCAAGGAGAAGATCCAAGGAAGCTGCAGGAGTTTTACTGCCCCTCTGCCAGTGTGCTGTTTACTGGGTTGGCCTGCAGTTTTTGCTTCATTGCTAAGGAAAGGAGAAGGAACTTTATTAAGGACTTTCATCATTTACAGAATATTCTCCAAAGGCTTGAACTGTGTTTGCCTCCGGCTGAAGTCTCAGGGACAAAAGACTTCACCTCCAGCTCTCCTCTGAATTTCCTTGCTGGTAATTCTCAACTCCAGACATTTGTGTGTCGCTGGGAGCTGGAAGCATGACGCACCGAGAAGAAGCGTGTCGCTTCCGCAGCTGAAATCGTCGCATAGCCGGAGAAGCGAGCCTTCACCGCATCTCCCTGGAAGCGTGTGTTCAAAGAAGCTGCCTGTTGTTGCATCACCGGAGAAGCCTGACTCCATCTAGAGAGTCACCATCGCATCACCGGAGAAGCGTGTGGCAGGGCCTGTCGCGGCTCCAAAGTACAGAGTCATCGCAAGGCTGCCAGGGCCTCTACACATCATCATCGTATCACCGCATCAAAGGCGCCATCTGCGCACCGCAACAGGCATGCAGGATGCAAATCTACGCATCACCTCCGCACCGGTAAGGATCACAATGCATCCCCTACTCTGCGCAAGCATTGAGGACCGATGCATCATCTCCCCCGGATCACGGAACCGACGCATCTCCCCTTTTGGGAGCCTTTTGTTTACTTTGCGTCACGCATCCAGGTACTTTGTTGAGAACTTTGTCGCATTGATCATCAACTTGAACTAAGCATCGCTTCATCATCTTTAAGCAATCTTAAGTGTAGTATTGTGGATTTTTGTCGTTTGTGGTCTTGTGTTAAGTCTATATAAAGAATTCTTATTTTTATAAAACCTTAGTTGTGTCCATCTGTAATGTTTTCACTGTATTACTGTGTCTATTCACTAATTGCTTAACACACTGCCTCTGAGATAAGCCTGTCTGCTCGTGCCAAGCTACCAAAGGGGGTGAGCAACGGTTATTAAGGAGTGTAATTCCCTTATCCTGACTTAGAAGTAAGGGTCCCTATTTGGACAAAGATGAATACCATTGCCAACTAGAGACCCGCAGATCTAACAGGTAACAATAGAATTTGGTGGAATGTGAAATGTGAAATGACCTGAATGTTGACAACACAGTGCATACACATGTGTGGTAGTTAATACATTGGTCTTATTCCTCACAAACCACTACAAAGTTATGTGAATTTGTCTATTATAGGGCATTAAGTATATGAGGGCATGAGTCAGGCATCTTACAGGATTGGCATATGTGGAATGGTGACATGTACTACATTGACACATTTCTATTCAGTCTGCACTGAGGTAGGAATGATCACAGCTTGTGTGGACCAGCCACACAAAATTCACCATACATTGCCATGCGCCATTGTGCATAGTGCATCAGACAGGCAGATTGATGTTCATCTCTCCAAATCTATGTGCACATTGAGTTTCATGACAACATCCTTAATACCATCATGCCATTTTGGCAAATGCTCCTCTGTTACCTATCTAACATGTCCCCAACATGCAGTACTCTTAGAGGTGCGCAGATACCCGTGATGCTGAATGACAGTTCCCACATTTCATGATATATGTGGGCTAAGGGGAGAGCCCAAGTAAGTCACAGGTATGGACAATGGACTGACAAACTCACTGCGAAATTGGGGATACGTAACTTGACCACTGGTTTTGTTCATATGGATTATACATTTGAACTATGGTACATCACAAATACATCTGCAGCATTTATACTAGTAAGGAGTCATGTTTTGGAATGGCAAGCCTGGTCACCCAAGTCAATTGGAGTCCAAACGTTGCCTAGATGCTGAACAAAAGATACATGTATTGATCCCTGAACAAGCTACAATTTAAGTGGCATTAGTGTCTGACATGTCTTCAAACATTTATGCAGTATTAAGTTTGGTAGGGTGGAGGAACGTATTCTGCAGGTATGAGCATGGTATGATGTGAACAAACAAAAGGAGGACAACTCATTTTGGAAATCTGTTCACTGTGCACATAGCAACATTATATGTACTGTTGACAATTGGTAGTGTTTCTGGGATATGTGGTACACCCCAACCACTCCAGTGTCCTGCACAAATTTGGATTTGGGAAACCATACTGTGTCAGGAATATCACGACCTATATTCGGGATAGGTTGTTGACACTTTCTGTTCATATTTTATGTGAGAGGGACATTTGAACTAATGATCCATCATTTGAGTTTGGGGCAGGGGATAATTAAGCCTGGGCAGAGTTTGTGTGACTAAAAAAGTCTGCTGCTCTTCATGCTTTCCGTAATCGGCAGAGTGAGGTAAGTCGCGCTGCTCTCACTGTTTTTTAGTGGAGGGCATTTGTCCCACACTGTAAAATGAGAGTGAACTGCACCACATGCAGCACAAGAGGGTGTAGCTTCTTTCTGCCACTCCAGTAGATGTTCTTCTCGAGCAGCAGCTTCCTCAATGCCAGCAGCAGGTTTCTCAGTATGAATGATAGAAACCTGCTATAACGGCCTGCGTTGACAAATTTCAACTGACAACATCGGCCCATCTGTGCTTTAGTTGGTGGACGCTCCACTGGATGTTGAAGACCCTACTCATTTGGTACTGGACGTTCTTCCACCACTCACGTATAGGGTAGCCTTGGCTCATCCTACTGTCGCTGCCGATCAGCACAGACAAAAAGACTGAAAGTGAAAGGAACTTCACACTTTTAGTTTGCAGCATGGCTGAACCATTGCATCATTTCCTGCTTGGATGTGTCACATTTAATGACTAGAGCATCACTTTTCCTACTAGAGCATCACTCATTCTACTAGAGCATCACTTTTACTACTAATGTAGCACGTTTTCTACTAGAACATCACTTTTCTTCCTAAAACAGCACATTTCCTACTGGATCGTAATTCTTGCTACTAAGCTTCACGTTTTCTACTAAAGTGTCACCTTTCCTACTCAAGCGTCGCCTTTAATAGTTCAGTGTTTCGTTTCCTAAAGGGTCACCTTTCCTACTCAAGCCTCACCTTTCCTACTCAAGCGTCACCTTTAATAGTCAAGCATCTAGTTTCCTAAAGGGTCACCTTTCCTACTTAAGCGTCAACTTTCCTACTCAAGCTTTACCTTTACTAGGCAAGCGTTGTGATTTCTAAAGGGTCACCTTTCCTACTTGAGCGTCACCTTTCTGAATGAAGCGTCACATTTACTAGTCAAGCATCTCATTTCCAAACGGGTCACCTTTCCTACTTTAGCGCCACCTTTCCTACTCAAGCGCCACCTTTACTAGTAAAGAGTCTAATTTCCAAAAGGGTCATCTTTCCTACTGGAGCGTAACTTTGTCTTTGGTCAACTGAAATAGGAAAATATAAGACAACTGTCAATGCTTTGGGTCAATGTTGCATAAACATTCTGGTTACTCATGCAGTTTGTCAAAGGTTTATAAATGTCTCATCCATTACTCTGTGTAAAGGCAAATGCTGAGCATGGAATGACACATAGTACACTTCAACATCCTGACTTACATTTTGATCCTGTAACTTTCTGTGATGGCTACTTAGAGATGGCCTAGCCACTCTATGTTATGTGCTCCCATTACATGCATGCAGTGACAGGTTGGAGATCTCATAATTGGCTATTTTGTCCTCTCAAGGTAGGTTGTGACATGACTGACATGGTTGACACTGACACAAGCATATCTCCATGGTAAGGCACAGACATCGTTGGTAACCTACATGACATTGTACACTTACTTGCCTATGTGATATTGGGTTATACCTGTGGTGCAGTTTCACACATGTTACATAGATTGTTACGCTATTCATTATCTGCCTTCCATTTTATTGGGCATAATAGGTATCAAGACGTAGCAATAGTTGTGAGGAGTCCGACCGCCGCAGCCTCGTGGGTCCGCTGGCTGTCTGATAGTGCAGCTGGAGTAGAACAGAAGATGCCGTTTAATGACACTGTGAGGTTGCAGGGCATGTCCAATTCCCTTTGATTGTTTAAAGGAGTGACTTTGACGGTGCCCATTGGGGTTTAAAATTAAAGTACTACCAGTCCCAGAAGGCTTTGGGTGTAATCAACAAGCAGAATAACCAAAATAAAAGAGGGATTTTGCTGGTTCAGTGCTTGATTTGTCGTCATTGCATCATCCTGCCCATAATGAAGTACGTTCATCGCCCGAAACACGTTGGCTGAGTATATGGGAATATCGCCTGCATACCTTACGTTGAAGCTGAGTAGTCCTGGGTGTGCCAACCACAGTGGAGTAACACGTGATATATATATATATATATATATATATATATATATATATATATATATATATATATATATATATATATATATATATATATTTTTTTTTTTTTTTTTTCAAAACACATTAGCATTCATTCCGATGTTAAAAAGGAAAGCAAGCAGGTATCCGGTTCCAAAGTGTTTATTATAGACCTCCTACCCCTCCAACAGACACGTTTTGCCTCACGGCTTAGTCAGTGTATATATGTATAATATTCGTCAGAACTGCCCAAACGCTGTACGCCTGCCTTTGTCTGCCGGTGCAATACCAGTAGTGGCGGCAGAAGCTACCCAATTTCGAAGCAAGTCCCTTCACAGACGGAAGGAAAGCAGAAAACCAATTCTATCTACTGGTGTTATTTTCAAGCAAAACAACATGTTTCAGCCAGATCGGCGTTTTTCAAGTTTGCATAACAAATCCAACTTAGCCAATAAATATGCATTATGTCACTAAAAACCTAGAAAAGAATCTCTGTAAGAACGTAGACTGATTACTATTGCTACAATTCCATTTTCAAATCTTTACAATTCTCATTATGTTTCATGATTTTCTTGTGAATAATCATTACTAAGAATTTAACAATTTCTTGGGCAAATTCATCACTACAAATAGCAATAGATATAGAGGAACGACTTAACATGTGGTCCAAACCAATGTTATGTACATCTATTTTCTTTTGCCAATAATTTTGGCATCATTTGATGGATCTTCACGAAAGTTTCAGAACTACTTTGCCACTCACTTCAGTGAATTTCTGAAAAGGGTGATCCCTCAAGTGAGGCTGTCAAAAAAAAGAGGGATCCCAGAACACGTTTTCCCTGTGCAATTTCCCACAGGGATTTTATACATGATTACAGCTCGAACCGCTGAACAGAATTACAGCAAATTTGGCAGAAAGCTAGATCTTGGTCCATAAAGCGTGCTTTTTGTGATTTGGTGTAAATCATTTAGTAGTTTTGGGGTAATAAAAGGAAAAACAAATTTGTAAATCCATAGGCGCTGACTACACGAATCCTTCATGGTGCTTTGCTAATCCACGCACTCCAGGGGCAGTTGGTGACATTTGAAAGTGGTGGGATGTAAAATGATTGGCATATTGCACCGTTGCGAGCGAGCATAGCGTGCAAGCCTGAACCACCATAAGGTTTTGCCCCCGAGAAAATTTTGAAAAAAGAGAAGAAAAATGGTGCATTTTCAAGCAAATTTGAGAAAGCAGGAACGTTATTAAAGCAATTGTGAAAGTGCAGTTATTACATTAATAAAGAGATGTCATATAAGATAGGGAGCTGCTTATTCAGTATAACCACAGAGTTTCATAACAGACTTTGAGATCCAATGCATTTCTGAGTACCTCACTCACAGATGTTTTTTATTTAACAAACAACTAAACTGGTTGTAAAGTAGCAGCATTAAACATTATTTACTTTTTGTAAATGAAATCAGCACGTCTCCCTTTAAGAGCAGCAAACTTGTCAATAACTTTAATGTTAAAGTCTGGGATTTTTTGAACTAGCTTACTCTCTACAGAGAGCATTGCCAAAGCATTGAGGGGCATATTACCAACAACTAGCGATAATTATCGCTAGGTTGGCTTAACGGCAATATTTTTATCGCCGACCTGCGGCGATTTTTATCACTTAGGAGCCTTGATATTATCAAGGTTTATCTCCTAATCGATAAAAATCGGCCGAAATGCATGAATATCGCTGAAAAGTCAGCGATGTTCATGCATTACCGAGCAAATGCTCTTAGCCATGTTATCCACCTCCCATTGGATAACATGGCTAAGAACTGCTCAGGGCAGGTGTTAGCTTTTGGAGATATTCGCGCTTAGAGCGAATATCTCCAAAAGTTGGTAATAGGAGATAGCAATGTTAGCGACTGTTTCCAGTCGCTAACATATTGGCATGCCCACTTTGCATGTCATTAGTGATAAATATCACTGACATGCAAAGTGGGGCCCAAGATGGTCGCTATCTCCTACTAGCTGTCGCTAACTGGTGTTAGCGACAGCTAGGTAATAGGGAGATCATTTTATCTCCGCTTTCTTGGCTTTTAAAGCCAAAAAAGCGGAGATAAACCCCCTTGATAATATGCCCCTGAGTCTGTCTTCAAGCATGGTGTTCCTCAGGAATGTCTTAATCCTCTTTAAGGCTGGAAAACATAGTTCAGACTCAGATGTTGTCATAGGAGTGGTAATGACAATTTTTAGTAAAGCCACTGTTTCTGTAAGTGACTTTTCAATATGAAGTTTATGTATTAAAGTCAGCAAAGTCATGGCACTTGTGGCCGTCCGGTATACAGCCATTGCGTACAGTACAGTCAACTCAATTCTCAGCTCTTTGAGCATAGGATAAGCTTCCACAGCCTCCTTCAGAGCACGCTCATGGAAGGATTAATCATATTTTGCAAACCTTTCACTTTGTAATAATGTGGCTCTCACCAAATGTTTTGTGAAAGAAAAACTTTCTTGTACCTGCACAATTACAATGTCACATATCTCCTTTGCAATTCGGACCACAGTCGTGATGTTTTTCCTGCGGTTTGAAAAAGTAGCATGCTCTGGCAGATTTGATTCCCATCTCTCACTTATGCTTTGTACAAACATAGTGGTACATACTTGAACTTTGACAGTATCTATCTCTCGTGCTTGTAACTGATTGTATAACAGGTCGACAGCAAACATTATATCATGAAATAAAAACAGTAAGAACTGAAACTGTCTTGTAGTGTTCTAGCAAAGCCACGGGCTTCAGTCTGACTTTTGTAATCAAACTCATCATTGGCTTCTATGGTGGCAAAACATTTCTCAAGGTCCTCCCTATGATCATAGATTAGGTTGACTTTATGGATGTTAAAGTTCCAACTAGTTGACGATCCCCTTACAACGCTTTTGTCCACAATCTCATGAAGTGCTTCCGTTCTTTTTGGAGAATGTGGGAAGAATGATGCCATGCCTCCTATATCCTGAAAGGAAATTGGTGTCTCAGTGATCTTTGATACTGTCTGTTGCATAATAAGATTAAGTTGGTGGGCGTAACAGTGCACATAATGAGCATTAGGGTACACATCTCAAATTATATTCTGTACTCCACTAAGGCTTCCACTCATTACAGACGCACCATCATAGCTTTGTGCGATAAGTTTTTTTTTTGAGGCAGCTCTGAAAAAATTAAGCTCAGTTGACACAGTATAGCTGCAGTACTGGTTTCTGCACTAGTGTCTCTTAAATGTGTGAAACCATAGAACCTCTCCACAACTTCTCTGTCATTGTCAAGGTAGTGAAACACTAAAACGGACTGTGTTTTAGTGGCCACATCAGTGGTGTCATCAGATTGAATATCCACAAAGTCTATGTTTTGCAACTCTTGCACAATATGGCTTCTCATAATTTTGAGCATACACTCAAGGAGTTCATTTTGTATCGTTTTAGAGGTAGCACTTGCTAAATGTGCTTTCATTTCCTTGTCTATGCTTGCTATTAAATCCACTAGGCCTCTGCATATCCCAGGTTTTGAGGAACTTTCTGATTCATCATGGCCTCACAATGCCAGTTCGAAAGCACCACAGAAACTAATTTAATCAATAATTTTGGATAGAATCTGTCTGTTCCTATCAACGGCTTCATTGTGTTTCTGTATTGTTTTGCAGTATACATCGTTTATCTCCTGCTCAATCGGTGTGTCTTTCCCCAACATTCCCAGTCTCGTCAGGTTTTCCATATGCTTTCTTGTGTGTGCATGCTTCTTTATTTTTTCCAACAAATGTTTCAAGTCTGTTACTCCTTTATTTGTCCAAGAAAACTCACCACCAAACAGCAATCAGGGGAAGCAAAACAGAGAATTTCTTAAAGGGCACCCAGTAAGCCAATCAGCTTTTGTGCACCAGGCGTTTGAGAATGCACGTTTGGACATCTTTCCTCTGTCCTGGGAAGTTTTCTGTAGGTTTATGTCAGGCTGATGAGGTCCTAATTGCTTTAAATGAAGTTTCTCTTCAAGTGGCCGTGCCTGGAATGACCTTGTAAACATCTCTTGTACTGTATTCATGATGTCAATGCTGGCCTTACCAATATATATTAAAGAAACCAGTCAATAATCAAAGTACAACGTATAAGGTGCAGTGCAATAATATCAAATTTCAGTATAAATACATATATCTTGTGCAGTGTCGCAATAAATCTCCAACAGCTTACCTTTGCACAACATGACTGCTAAAAATAAGCCTTACTGCCTGCTGCCTCTCTGTGCCATAGTGGTTTCAGGAGGCACTGAAACAGACACTTCTTGAGGGCGCTGAACAAGGCAAGGGATAGATAGTGCCTTTAACAACCGTTATTTCTCAAAGCACAGGGCTAAGACTATTAGTAAATTCCATCCACCGAGAGGGTACAATGTTCAGAATGTGCACCCAACTCAACCACCATGTGGAGTGACCACATACATAGCCCTATCTCCAATGTAAAAAAATATAGCATCAGTTTCCTTACCTTTAACACTGGTGTTTGCTGGGTCGTAGCCGGAGTGAAAGAGCAGCAAAGGAGGTTGGGGCCTCTTGTTCTTCGCCGAAAAATTGACCAAAAATTTGGTAATATTTCAGGTTGTCAGGCTTTACGAGGTGCTGAAAATAAAAAGATAACAATTTAATTTTAAAACACTAGGGTAATCAAACAAAGACTGGGGAAAAACATATCGCTCCAATTTTTGTCTTGCAGTTTGCATGCAGCTCTTAGATGACAGTTAAAAACTCACTGTTGTATGTTAGGATTTTAACTTACAAACTGCAAGTAACAAAAGGATCTCTCTGACAGAAGCAGTGACTCACTGACCTATTTACATCATGTGCATTTTGTGATCTGCATCTGGTACACGTTCTTTGCAGCAGGCACATTAACCTTCTGCACTACCTTTATATGAGTCAAAATGTCCTCTAGACAAAACTTTGATCTCTCTCTAGGAAGAACATTAACCATCAGCGTTATCATAACATTTTTATTGTCTCTCGTCAGGAGGCTGCTTGCCAAAGCGCTTTGAGAAAAAGTGCTGAATAAGGGCCATCATAACTTAATGTAATGCTTGAGTGTGCAAGGATGACAAGCTGAGTGGACATTACTTAATGCCTTGAGTTACCCTACGTTGTTTCCGTCCAATAACTTAAGTTGAGGAAGTGCTTTGGGACTTCCCTGTGCTTACACAGCAGGTTGTAACTTGCACAACATGTTTTGTGACTACTGGTGACAGGGCAGTGAGGGCACGGAACAGAGCTGCATGTATTTGAAAAGTTATGATTATGCTGAGCTCTTCCGTTAATTGGCTTATGTCATCTGGGTTTTAACTTTTTATGCTGCTCATCTGCTCATTACCCTGGTGTTGCTTAATATAGAAAACAAGGGAGTAGCCAGATAGAATGTCCCCACATTGAACTAGGTTGCAATCAAAGTTGCAAAATTTCCCTTTGTGCAAATTAAGCGGAATGTGAAAAAAGTTATGCCAAATTTCACTTTATTAAGAGAAATTACAGTTTTTAAAACAAAATGTGCATTCATGTTCGATGTGTTCACTTTCTTCTTGTGCTCCCCTAATAATATTTGTACCCTGAAAAAGTGTCAATTACAGAATGTGGCTTAATGGTGCAATCACAGGCATTTTGTGTAGCGGTGGTAATGCGGAATATCGGGAATTACACAAGATTATGCCACTGTAAATAACATTTCACATAGGTCTAATCATTTAGTCCCTGTTAATAATCTTATCAGTGAAAACCTTTGGGCCCTGGCACTTATTCTTTTACAAATTAAGCACTGTCTATCTTCGTTGCCAACAGTTTTTTTTCTTCATACATTGATTCAAAAATGGGATCATATGGGGTTTGAGAAATCTTGGTATATTTAAAATGTATATAAGCATGATGTAGTCCTAAGATCTCCTACAGTCTGTAATGTTCAGGCCAGGCTAGGCCCTAATTAAAAAATAAGTAAAATAAATCTCTTAGAATCTACCACCATTATAGAGAGGAGAGAAAGGGATGCCACACTGTGCATAGGTCGCCACAGGCTGTTTGGCTGCTCAATCCCTGGACTCAGAACACGTACACTTTGCACTCGTGCAAACAATTGAGGACATGTATTTTGCTACTTATGTGTGGAACAGAGCCCGCTCCTTTCTGAATTACGTACTTTGCACAAGAAAAAAACAATAATATTTTTGTTTAAACTGTTGTATACATATTTGTCGGATCTTTGCTAAATGAGGTTTCTAATAAAAAAAAACATTTGGAGAAGAACTTCACTAGTTTGTCTGTTACGCTTTGAGATGAAAGTGTTGTGAGATATAGCTTTGCAACTGTCAAAAAGGGCTAATGATAATAAATACATATTCTATCAAATGAAGCAAAATGAGTTCATGCTTAGCTACACCATTTCTTTTAAGATGAAACAGAGCAAACTGATTTTGCCGCAAACTCAGCATCACCTTGAAAGAGTGGAGAAAAACATGTTTTCCATTCCTTGACATGCAAACACAAGAAACTAGAGAAACTTCAGTTTACTCACTTGTGTTAGAACTAATGTGATTCTTTTACGCACTTTGGAATGACGCAACACTCTACTCCGTTCACACGAGCCAACAGTGAAAAAACACATCTGCTTCGTGCCAAATGTAGACTTATTAAACAGACCAGACACATCTATTGTGGTCATTTCATCGGATCAGAACAGTTCTGTAGCGGGGTTTGTAGCGCTATGTAAGTGCAAGATGATAAGCGCAAACTTTTTATATTCTGGCCCATGGTCAGTTCCTTTGCTTTATATTTTACCACAGTTGTCAGAGCAGGCACGAGTGCCGCTCCACAATTGAATGATACTGATGTAGCGCTTTATGAGGCACTTCAGCCATTGCTAAGCGCTGTAGATAACAAGTGCTCTAATGAACAAGTGCGACGTAATGGAACTCTATTTACCGATGTTCCATGGATGAAAGGCTGAGTAAATATGTGAACTCGTGGCCCTTTGATCCCTTTATATCTCAAGGGGGAGCTTGACTGAGCCAACCTGCCGGACAAGGACGTCCCTTTTTTGACTGTTTGTCACGATCACGCACTGGCCAGAACTACAACTCCCGATCATGTGCGAGCCAGAACGACTTCTCCCATGATTCTCCGCGAGTCGTGCTTGACATCGCAAGAGGAAGCATAGAGAGGAAGCACTGACCGGGCTCGTGGTCGGGGAATCCTTTTCCGTTACCGTAAGGCCTGCAGCGTGAATCAAAAATTTGCTAGCATTCCCAACAAGAATTTTCAATTCTATTAAGGACACGGAGGCGAGGATTATGCTTCTCAATCTTTACTGCATATAACACAGCAGCCAATGAAAATGTATATTTTCACAAAAAACAGTAAATAAACTTCATTTCCCAAGAACACACATGAGCATAGGCACGCCCCCATAGTCCATAAGAACCCCATGTGTGCTCCCATCATCCTCTTTCTTTGAGGCGAAACAAGTCCAATGAAACTTGAACAGGCACAACTCCTCCAACGTGGAAGAAACATCTGCAGGTTAACATCCTGACATCCGACGTCGTTCAATCCGACTTCTTATCAGAACCTGAAAGAAAGGATAACACCACCGTAATCACTGGATAATAGGGTGGGTAAGCTTAATACATACTGTACATTAAGCCGGGTGGGATAATCCTCGCCTCCGTGTCCGTAATAGAATTGAAAATTCTTGTCGCGAATGCTAGCAAATTTTTGATTCTATTACAGGACCGGAGGCTTCAGATTATGCTAGTTTAATGCTGATTAAATACCACTGAAGTAATATCTCCCACCGGCTTATAATAAAACGTTTTAAACGTTGATTCAGAAGACCAATCTGCACAACGCATTATATCTTGGATAGTAGAACCCAAACCATATGATTTTGACGCCATAGCGCCTCTCACTGAGTGAGCACCAAAGATCTGTATATCAACACCGGCTTCTTTCATAATGAAGCAGATCCATCTGGCAATAGTGGCCGCAGCCACCGGTTTAAAGGGCTCTTGGATCGCAATCAACAACTGAGTACAGCCCAGAGGCCGCAAGGCCTTGGTACATTCCTCGTAAACCTTTAAACATTGGACCACACATAGTATTTCATTATCAGGGAAAGAATTATAAGAAATATATCGAGACAATGTTTTAGTACGACCTGTAATATGGAAAGAAACCCCTTCCGGGGTAAACACTCTACCTGTTACGTCGAGTGCTCTCACATCTGAAGACCTTCTGCAAGACGATAAGCAAAGCAACATGGCCAATTTCGCAATTTTGTTTTCTAGACAGAAGAGCATTGATCGGCCAACTGTTAAATAACGAGATCACTAAAGAAACGTCCCATAACCCGGTATACTTGGGATTAGGAGGGTTAGCCACCCTGATTCCCTTCAAAAACTGGGTGCATGCCTACCGGTTTCCAGTCTACCTGGGCATGCCCCGCCGAGATAGCGGAAGGAAAATTATTGACCGAACGGTACGCTAAGCCGTCGGAAACTTTCTCCGACAGAAAGTTTAAAACTTGGGGCAACTCTGCCCCCACGGGATCCACATGTCGTCCCACGCACCTATCCACCCAGTTCTTCCAGGCTGCGGAGTAACGTTTCCTGGTGGAAGGTGCCCATGCCTGCCTGATGAATTCAGCAGTTTCGCTCGAAACTCCCGGCAACTGCCACTGTTCCCGGAAAGCCGCCATGCCATCAGCGACAGCCTGCCCTCCAACAGCAACGGATGCTGCTCCTCACGAGGGCCCTGCAGCAACCACTTCGAGTCCGGTAGTAACCGTGGACGATCGCGACTCCACTGTAACAACGTGGGAAACCACGCTTGTGACGTCCACCACGGAGTCACCATGACTATTTCCGCCCGTTTTCTGATCACTTGAATCATCACTCTGGGAATCAACAAAAACGGGGGAAAGGCATATTGAATTCCTTGAGACCAATCCTGCAGAAAGGCATCGGTCGCTGCCGCCATTGGGTCCGGTCTCCAACTGAAGAACCGGGGAATTTGATAAGTCAATCTGGAGGCAAATAGATCCGCCTGAATTGGACCCCAAACCGCTTGTAGCCAGTGAAAAACCCGGGGAAGCAGCTTCCAGTCGCTGTAATCCCTCAAATGTCTGGAATTCCAGTCCACCACCTGATTGGCCTATTCTGCTATTACTGAGATCTGATTCTGGAGGCAATAATGCCAGAAGTCCTTGGCTATCTGAACAAGAAGAGACGACCTCGTGCCGCCCAACTTGTTGATATACCTCACCGCGGACACATTGTCCAGGTGGAGGAGAATGCAACAAGATGTCTTCTTCGGGGACAACGTGCGAATCGCAAACGACCCTGCTAGTAGTTCCAAACAATTTATGTGAAGTTCTAGCTCTTGCGTTGACCATGTGCCGCCTGTGGAAACCTCTCCACAGCGCGCGCCCCAGCCCCACCTGCTGGCGTCTGACTCTATTACTATTTCTGGTTGTGATCGGAAGACCGCCCTGCCGTTCCAGGCGTCCACGTGGCCTAGCCACCACTGAAGCTCGGTTCGGACTTTCTCCGAAAGGGGGACCGAGTCCGTATATGAGAGTCCCCTCTGAAGGTGCCTGATCTTCAGACGTTGAAGGGCCCTGTAATGCAGAGGCCCCGGGAATATCGCTTGAATAGACGATGCAAATATCCCCATTACTCTGGCCAGCGCTCCTAGCGTGAACTATCGTTTGTCCAGTAGTCTCACAATCTCCTTCTTCAAATCCCTCAATTTCGCTTGGGGCAGACATAGTTGCCCTGTCTGAGAATTGATCGTGAATCCCAGGAATTCTATTACCTGTGTCGGTACCATCACCGACTTCTTCAGATTTACCACGAACCCTAAGGCCTGTAGCAGCGTAGTAGTCATGATCAACTGCTGCTGAAGGACAGACTGATCCCGCGCCATGATCAGAATATCGTCCAGATAAATGATCAGTCGCACTCCCATTTCTCTGAGATAGGCTACCACCGGCTTCATCACCTTGGTGAAGCACCAGGGAGCCGAGGAGAGACCGAAAGGAAGAGCCAAATATTCGTAGCATGTCCGTCCCAGAGAAACTGCAGGAACTTGCGATGTGGAGGAAAAATCGGAACAGAAAGATAGGCATCTTTGAGGTCCAGACAGACCAACCAATCGTTTTCTTGTAATAAATCTGCTAACAAATGAATACCTTCCATTTTGAAATGATTGTACGTCAAGTATTGATTGAACTCTTTGAGGTTGAGCACTAGCCTGTTGCCACCCCCTTTCTTCTGAACAAGAAAGACATTGCTGAAGAAACCGTGATGGCCTGTCTGACACTGAGCAATCGCGCCTTTCTTCAGCAGGTCCGCCACCTCTTCGTCTATGAAATTGCGATCTAGTTGGGAAAAATGGAGAGGTGGAGGGGGAAACGCTTGCGTTGGGCGAGAGTAGAACTCCAGCTGAAACCCTTGAATGGTCTGCAGCACCCAAGCGTCTTGAGTTAAAGCTTGCCACTGCGGCAGACAATGCAGCGTGCGCCCCCCTAATGGAAGTAGAGAAACATCTGTTACACTCACCGGCATTCTGGCTTGACTTGAAGCTCGCTCTGTTGTTTCCCGACTGGAAACGACCTTTGTTGAACCTTCGTCTGGATGGGTAAAAGGTGCCACCACGGGTGAAGTCCCACTCTCCACGACCGCGGCCAAAGTCTCCTCTTTGGGAGCCTTGCTGAAAACCTCGGCCTGACGAGCGACCCCCGCCTCGCCCGGCCCTGTTAAAAACCCCTTGGTTTAGGGCTCGCTTTATCCCGCTTTGTGCCTTATCCAAGGCGGTGAAGGTTCCCACGTATTTAGTGACGTCCTTGACGAAGCGGTCTCCGAATAGAAAACCCCCTGCCAGAGGACCTGACTCAGCTTTGGCAAGTTCAGTCAGATTGCTATCCATCCGTAAGAGTAAGGACTTGCGCCTCTCGGAAGAGATCGCGCAGTTCGCATTGCCTATCAAACAAATAGCGCGCTTAGCCCAGCCTGCCAATATGTCCGGATCCACCAAAGATGCCCCTTCTTTGGCCACCAGGGCCATCTCCAAGATTTTTGCCAAAGGCCCTACAACATCGAGCAGCTTATTTTGGCATCCCCGCCAAGCCCGATCCAACCCCCTTTTGGGGTCCATCGAGAACCTCTTTAAGAAGGTTAGCATACTGGCGTCTATCTCTGGAGTGTCAGCCACCCCATCCGGGATATCTGGGCGAGGACGCTCCGATCGCAACCTGTTACGGACTTCCCTATCGAAGCTCTTCCTGAGGTTCTCATGGAGGTAATCAAAAACTTCCTGCGGCGGGACCCAGTCAGAGGACCGCAGGTGTACGATATCCGAAGGATCAAAATCGAAGGTTTTGGAGACCTTGTCCTCCGTCGTTTTGGGGACAACCTTGGCCGTTTTGGGAGGGGGAGGTTGTTCCACCGAAGTGTCGGTGTCCGTATCAGTATCGGTATTGGTGGTGGTGGTATCGGTGTCCACTGGTGCCGATCTTTTGGATCTCGCTTTACCACACGCCTGGGGGTGGTCCGATGTCCCCTTCACCGGCAGGGAAGCCAGCGACTGAGAATGTGGCCATTGCTGGTCGGCCGAACCCGCAGTGGCGGAAGTGTAGGCCGCCTGCTTCCCTTTTCTCTTCCTGGCGTATCCATGGCATTTCGCGAAGCCCTCTAGTTGTTTCCGTAGAGGGCGCAGGGCCACTACGAGTGCCTGTTGCACTGTCTGAGGGACCTTCGTCTCCATAGCTCGATTCCCTGAAGCTTGGACCGAGGCATCCAACGCTTTCACAATATTGTCCTCCAAGACAGCGTCCTGCTGTCTTTCAACCATCTCCTCCCCACCAGCATTTTCTTCGTCCGGATACTGTACCCAATCTTCCGTGGTGCGGAAAAACACTTTGCGGTACGCGGGAGAACACTCTGGAACGTGTCACACCAGGAGGGTAATGTGGGGGGTCAGCCCAAGCACACTAATACGAAACACTCCGGTAACGTTACCCAAACCCCCTCAGCAAAGCTGTAGTCCAGTGGGTCAGTGACCACGGCCCTTAAATCTCCTGAGCGTGTGCACACCCTGGGCCTCTATTATTTTACAACCAAGTCTCTGGCGATTGAACAAGGAGCACGTCGGTGTGTGGAACGTGTGAGCACGTGCGTTCCTGTAAGCCAGGGTATGGCGTCGAGGCGCGCAGCCCAAAAGCAACCAAAATCTATCAAAAATAGCCTAATGTGGTCAGCTATTCGGACGCGCGCGTCGAGCGAGAGCCACCCGGTCTAAACGTCAGGGCGTATCAGGGGAGCCCATGCGTGCCCTAGGGCAGCCGGTACCGGGCTCCACTGAAAAGCGCGACGGCCCCTTGCCGGTCAAAGACCGTTGGAATAAGCGCCTGAAGTGTACGCTCTACAGCGGAAAATAACAGCCAAAGCTGAAGGCCCAAAGCGAGATCATAATGAGCTAAAGTCAGAGAGTGCAATAATCAAGAACAAAAATACATTAACATCAATAATAAATGGCAACACAATTAGCCCCAAGTATAGGCGGAAGATCCCGCAATAACATCAAATCATAGCAATATAAACCCCAAACAGTATCCCAAACCAAAAGCAGGTTGAGGGGACCCGAGGGGAGGGGCACTTAACTCTGACTTGTGAGCATCAAAGAAAGAGGATGACGGGAGCACACAAGGGGTTCTTATGGACTATGGGGGCGTGCCTATGCTCATGTGTATTCATGGGAATTGAAGTTTATTTACTGTTTTTTGTGAAAATATACATTCTCATTGGCTGCTGTGCTATATGCAGTAAAGATTGAGAAGCATAATCTGAAGCCTCCAGTCCTGTAATAGAATCTGATCTTCCAGTGTTGGAGGTAAGGGTGCTCGGCACCAGTTTCAATTTATCAGCGAGGGCGCTGATCTTCGTTTGTCCTGCACGTCGGCAAGGATTGCCAGACGCGCATGGGTTGTTCTCTTACTTTGGTTTGGGCATAAATCAGGATCGCAGCCCGGTCGGTATTGTCGGCCGACAGGGAAGTGGATGGTTTGAGATCTACGATTTCCCAATTATTTTGTGTCATAAGATAACTACAGTTACTTGCCTCTTCTCAATGGAAATGTTAAATGGAGCAGAGTTGCATACGAGAACTACATTGGCTACAGTTTAATGTTCTTCATGACCAGGAATAATTATCCAGTATAAGAATCATTATACTGGAAGCAAGAGCAACTATAACCACATGTGTTTATATACTACGGGGCAAATCATTAACCTATCTCTATATTATCATTTATTGAATGGAAAGAAAGGCCAGTGAAGCATTGTATGATTGCTGGTGCATTAACTATTATACCTCTGGCTCCCTTTGTTAACAGGGGTTCCCCATGAGTGGTAGTGGGCTACGCTCTACCCCTGTGATTTGCTAAGGAGTTTAGACATGGGTATGTTCTCTGGTTCATTATAGCGTTGCTCCGTGGTCTCACATGTACCCTGTGGATTGCATCTGCATGTTCGCATTCATTTTGTATTCATGCAGTGACACACCAATATGATCCTCTGCACTGCCAAGCACTGCTGCCTATCCTCAGAATTCGTATTTTGCTTTACAGGTATTTAGAGCAAGAAGAGTTCATACCATTTGTGTAAGGGATTTGCTAATGTATAGGAAGAGCTTTAGTGTATTCATCTTTGTACGTTTTCTTTGTGTTTTTCAGATCTCCCTCCCCGCTGTCCCCTTCCTTTCCTTCCCCAAATCCCTCTCTTCCCCCGCTTGATCCTTCCGATGTCCTGTGCCATCACGGCTATCCAGGCATTGGCTAGATCTAGAGGGGGACCATACTAATCATCAAACCGAGCCTGAGGACAGACAACTTGACACTGTTCGAGTCTTCGTTCAGCTGATATAGTAGCTGCAAGACTTCTAGGTGCTGCATTTTAAGACTCTCTCAAATCATTGCTGGAGAAGACATCAGAATGATGAATAAATTAGGACTTGTAGCCAAAGAGAGAAAGTTGTGGCATAACTGTCAGAGCTGCCGCCCTTGGAGATAGAAAACCGGGTTTGAGTCCAGTCTTGGCGTCGGGCGGCTCAACATCCTGTGAATCACGACAATTCGTTTAATCAGTCTCTTTGCCTAGAAAAAAATATTGTGTCCCTGTGTGACATAACTGTGTCCTTGTGTGACATAACTGGTGCTCATTTATCGCACTCCATTACCTTCGGGTGGAGTTTGCGCGCGCTATATAAAACTGTATAAATTAAAATATAAAAATTGTAATGGAGTAAAGCAAAGACACTTTGTCCTGCAGGGCCCCAGTACACAGCAGCGGTCACTGAGATGCTTTGAAGAAGTTGACTTAAATTAAACGTCATCATCAGAGCAATATAGAGATCTAAAATACAGAAATCTACTTGACGTAGTGGGGCATCGATCTTTAAAATTGCATTTTCTGCATTTATACAGTCATAGTTTGTCATAATAATTGCGACTATCTGAACAGCTTTTTGGTGTGTTTATTTTCTCAGGATCTACGTGTACGACATGACGATGACACAAGCAGCAGAGGAGATACCAGCAGTCCAGTTAGCACTGCAGTACACCAGCAGGAGGTCTAGTGTGTGCGGTGATGCGAGGGTGTCGGCCTGCTGCGCTGCAAGCCTGTGACGTCACCACAACAGCCAGCGTCCCGAAATGGCCAATCACTACTGCATGGCTTCACATGAAGCCACAGTGATTGGCCATACAAAGTGCGGCTGCAGCAGTGCGACCACCCACGTGCGGCATCCAATAATGGATTACTTGCCCTTCTGCATGGTGTCTCAGCCAATCCTGGCACTGCATGCAACACCATGATTGGCTAACGGCACAGTTACTCTCCACCCATTATGAGAACCGGGGATGCTGCCCTGGCTGCTGTATGAATCAGCACACTTGGGTCCCTCGTAAAGGGAAGGTAGGGTGCACACATGTTCGGGCTGGTCATAAAAATGACCAGCCCAAAAATGCACATGCGCACTGCTGTTGCAGCTGAGTCTGTCACTCAAGCTGCCGCAGCCCAGCCCCATCCCTGGCTTCACGCTGTCTGGATTGAGTCGGGCGTATCCAGGTAATAGCGGCAGCGTATAATATTGGCATTGGCAATTACATGTATTTAGCGTGCTTGATGGTCGACTAGTGAATGGGTCCATGATGTGGCTTAGTGGGGCTATGCCCCAACGCCCCAATGGACGCACCGCGTCTGACGCACCCATAGACCTGCTGTGACTGGCTGGCCACAACCTCAGTAGAAAGTTGCAAACGATTTTCTGGAAAAAAACATGCTTCAGCTAAGTAATGCATGTGATACATGTATGTCACATAGGTATCACCATGGTGTCTCGGTATCCCTACGATAACTAGGTTAATTTTATTATCCCTAGTCTGAAAATATTAAGTCTCAAGTATGTCTGCTTGTAGAGCATGCAACATATCATTGTGAGCGCTCATCCTTTGT
This sequence comes from Lissotriton vulgaris, assembly GCF_964263255.1. Lineage (NCBI taxonomy): Eukaryota > Metazoa > Chordata > Amphibia > Caudata > Salamandridae > Lissotriton > Lissotriton vulgaris. Next base: position 995,364,499 of record NC_141689.1, read on the forward strand.
TTAGATGAACAAGTGTGAGAAATCAGGTCATGCAAGGGCTTTACTCATTCAGCATAGTGAGGCAAGTAAGTACATCCAAAGTTGGGAAACCAAAGCAGGGACTACAACTTTTTCAGTGTATCAGGAGGCTGCAAGGTGGTATAATTCTACACCACTTTGGTCAGGAAACCCATGCTATGTGCATTTTGTAGCACATATTTTCACATATGCACATTCAGATTTCTATAGTCTAAAACTATTCTATAGGAGTCATCTGGTTTGGAGACATGAAAAAGGGGTACATCCATTGGTGAAAGACAAGGTGCTATTATGCCCTGATATTATAATTGAGCTGATATTTTTTTATACCATGTTTGCTTCTGTCTTTATCGGGTATTGTGCTTCTGGTTGAGGCTCGCTGCTTAAGGGAATTACATGTGGACTTGAGTATATGTCCCATCCTGCTTGATTTCTGTATAAGGCTGGAGCCTATCTTACAACCCATCCACTGATGTAAATTTCCCGGATATCTTCCGGAAGTTTGGGAGAAGAAACTACCATTATGACTCGGAAGTATCTGATGCACTATTGTGACTTCCTCTGCCCTGCCTAGAAGTGGTCTTACCCAAGTCAGCTGCACTGGCCTGTTTCTTAGAAAGTCCTGCTACTTTCTTCTTCTTTACTGGTGTTTTAGAGTCCATTCCTTTATCCTCCCTCTTCACACTGACATCAGTCTCTCATCCTGCTTAACAACTGTACTCCTCTATTCTTCGATTCTCGCACCGTTTCCCCCTCTCTGTTTTTTTACAGTCAGTATCCTGAATAGAATGTGAAGAACGACTGTTAGACTACTGATACAATTAAGGTTTTCTGCATTTTTTTTTACTTTTAGATTGTAACTACCCCAACCAGATTACAGAGATGCGGGCAATCCAGACTGCCTTTTCTTTGCCCTTCATGTTCTTCTTATATTCCATTGCATTCCATTTCTCCTTAACAGAACTCTTGGTGTCAACTTTAGGTTTTCAGTGTTTTTTAATGGCTTGAGTACCCAATGTATCACTAGCCACAGCGCTATTAACTTCCACAATTATTTGTGTAGCTCCCTGAACTGGAATCGCTTCCACTCTCTGACGTATAGCCAGAGCCAAAGCTTCTCTCTTAATATTGCTGAGGATGGTATCGAAGACTATACGTTCCCCATTAGCTTTAGACCTAAATCTAGAGCTGGTGCAACTTTATGTTCATTTTGTACTTGCTTAAGTACATCAGGGAGTACTGCTGATGAAGGCATGCTATACATGCTAGAGTAAATGCGTGCAAATATGCTTCCCCAGGTATTATATTCATTTACAGGAGCACCATCCCTGGAGGAAGACAAGTGGTCAGTGTTCTGTGTTTGTCTTAGGGTGTAGTGTATGGGTACACTATCTCTAAGTGGTTGGTCTTGTGAGCTACCCAGAAGGTCATTTGATCAAGCTTCATGGATGCCTTTCCCATCATAGCAATAATAGTCTGTGGTCTTATGCTTTCTACGTGGGTGCAAATGGCTGGTCCTTTTGTGAGAGCAGACCTGGAGCTCAAACTATGTTGTACAAACTGTGTGAGCCTCCTGTATAAAGTGACTGTATAGCTAAAAATCTTGACCACCACAGCAAGTATTAGGTTTTCGGTAAGAAGATCAGGCATGTAGCCAGCTAAGACTGGCCATGTAGCCTCTTCATTTCTCCAAATGTACATTTCTGCGCATATGTGGCAATTGACCACCAAACCAGTTATGGTGTTTCTGGTAAATCAAAGGTATTTCCAAATCTTGGTAAGCCCTGTAATGTGCTGGCAGGTCTACAGCTGTATATGCAAAAAACTGCCCTGAGGCAATATCAATATTTTCCAACTCCACTCATGAGTAAAATGTCTCAAAGGCATATCCCACACGTGCAGCTATTATAAAAGTAACTGCCCCGCCCCCACCAAGTATTCATCAAGTTTTGAGATGCTGAGTAAATGCTTCTCTGCAATTGACCTCTATTACAATAGGTGCTGCCATAGTGATTGATTTTCAATTGAATTTGGAATCAACGAGGTAGAAAACCCACAATATTAGGAATAACCTTTTTTGAGTCAAGCTAAAAAAAACTACAGAAATAGATGCACCCTTATCCCAGTAGGCGGTAACCTTGTTTTTGACATAACAATGATACATGTGTGTGTGAATAGTGAAAAACTACTCATGGCGTAACTGTAAGATATGAGCCCTACCTTGGGTGTCAACTATTGCATAAGCAACAACATTGGTGCAGTCCTACAAGGTTTGCTTTCCCACCTACCGGTGACACAAGGGAACTTAGTTCAATGCACCAGCGCTGAATATGAAAGACAGGTTATTGTAGCTCTGCGGACCCCTACCCAATACATTGTTGAAGTGAAGTTATTGCTTTTGGGTCATGAACAATCCCTATTAAAGGATCAGGGGCACTGTGGTAACCGAAAGATGCCTATTTTTTTATTCACAATGTCACACAAACACTGCACTAAGAAGAATAGACACTTTTAAATAAAAGCATTTATTATGACAGGAATAACCTGTTTCTCAGCACATCTAAACCAGCTACACAGGATATCATAAAAACAGCAAGAAGGAATTTTGTTAGCAATAAGAATAAAATTAACATTTCTGAAACGATTAAAATGTCATCAAAAACTTAACACCCTCAAACATACTTCCATGTGCTACACTGAGGGACCATGGAAAACAGAGGTATTTGTAGTTCAGAGTTTCTTAGGGAGAAGCAATGCACTGCATACCTTGTTGACAGCAATAGCTATCATTATCAGCGGAGGCATGAAAGCAGTGGCCCCCACAAACGGCAAACATACCCTGCAGTAGTGTCCTTCCTCGTGACTCAGCTTTATTAGCGCTGGACAAGATGTAGCATCTTCGAAGGGCACTGCCAGTAGATGAGACGGCCTACTGAAAAAGGACCTCTCCTGGCGAGTGGTCAAGTGGCTGTTCCTATTTATTAAATCTTGTCAGAGATTGGTGTTTCTCACATAAGTTTGGGAATGTCTGACTCAGATTATGTGCATCAAGGTGTGCGTCCCAAATGTTTCCATATGACCATTGAAGGTGAAAGGATGTCAATTCAGACTGTACGGGTTTGGTTTTATGTCTGTACTTGTTTTTATTTGACCATGACATGGTGATAAGTAGACACTTGTCCCAGACTGATATCCCACCTGGTGTTGTATCTATATCATTAGCCAAAAGACAGGACTCTTTCACATTCTTTAAAGCTCTTACAAAGACAAGGTCAGACGACATCTGCGTCAAGTAGTAGACATGACAATGAATAAATAAATTGAGAAAGATGGCGACCTACATTGTCTAAAGATGATGACCTTCATTGTCTAAAATGGCAATCTCAATTGTTTACAATGGAAACCACCATTTGTCTAAATATGGTGACAGGGGCTCCTGAAAATGGAGTCAGACTACTAAGACCTTAGAGGCCTTACACCACCTATTGTTACATATGGGACTACGAATGAGGCAATGCTATCTGTCTATCTTTGTAGTTTGAAGAAAATCATTTTCGCAGGTGTCTTCTCTCTGTGCCTCCTTGTACTTTGCACCGTTTGTGTCATGAGGAGCTTGGCCCAATAAATCACCATTAAACTAGCACTGTTCATGCTATGGAATTCTTTTTGGGATACTCCACATGCCATCTTACATTATGATTTCATCATGGACTGCTTTACTTGTGAAAAGAGACTGACTGTTCCCTGGTTGCTGTATTTTAAATGACATCTAATAGAGTTGGGCCTCCCATTGCTGTTTGAGGATCGCACATAAATCTCAATAAAAAGATGATTTATGGTTTAAAAAGCTTTCTTGAACACTTGGTCCAGAGCAGAGAAGAAATTTAACTTCAGAAGTCCTCTGTTAAGGAATATGTGATGCTTCAGTACTGTAAGGGCATGGAACCCTCCTGGTCACTGGTTCTGGGCTATTGGGAACATGCACTTCTCTTTTGTTTTCGGTCTGGCACTGTACAGAGACTATTATTTCTTCCCTTGAGTCAATTCCACCTCTCTGATATGTGCACATGTCCCTGCAATGACATATCCAGCCAAACTCTGTTACATTTTGTTAATTTGATAGCATTTTTACTAGACACTTTTTAATACAACTATTAAGAAAGTGTAATTTTAGAAAGTGTCATGTTGCTTTGCATTTCTATTTGTTACAGATGGTTTCTGAAGACTTTCTATGTTTTGCAGTAGGTGCATTTTTAAAATCATTTTGATGTCATAAATCTTTGTTATTTTAATTGTGTACACATGTACTCTGTTGTTTTATCTGGTTTATACTTTTTATATGTGCATGCGGCACTAAAAATAAAGTAGATTGATTAATTGATTGAATGTTATTTTAATACCTATGTCCAAAATAGGTTCAGGTGAGCTGGACCGTTAGGATTATTACTGTGTACTGCCATAAAGATTAAAATGTCCCTTTCCGACAACCTTTCCGAGGAGTTCCTACTGACATGAAAAGGTTGTCAGAAAGTGACTTTGGGGGCCCCTAGTAGGGTCCCCCTCCCCTGTGGGACTCCGCTATGAGGCCCAGAGGGCATCTGTGGTGCCCACCCAAACATCCATACCCTGTGTGCAAGGCACCACATGGTGCTTTGGCACACGGTGCAGGGATGTTTAAATGTTAAATGTCGTATACTTGTTTTTCGGTCCCAATTCCGTTGCAATGTCAGTCGACGCTCGGCCAACCTCTATCATAATTGGGACCATTGTTTTTTTCTGGTTAGTAATGGTTGTTGAGAATATAGTTGTAAAGAATATCATTTTTTAGTTAATTTAATGTGTTTTAGTTTATACTTTATTTTTACGTGTTGGTATTGTTGGTATAATCGTTATAATTTTTGTAAAAATATAGTTTGTAAATTTTAAATGAGTGAGAATTTTAATGTAACTGTTAATAGTAATTTATAGTGTTGTAGTGTGTGCTTGGGTTTGGAGGGGATAGAGCGAGAAGTTAATTAAATAATAATTATTAATAATAATCAATATTTTTTTAAGTAAGTATGTGAACGATATTTATTATGTATATTGATGCATTTTTACTAATGTTTTAGATGCAGGTTACAACGTTTGTAGGGGTATACGTTGGGAAGTCATTTACATTTACAATTAATTTATGATTTATCAATAATTATTTAATAGATTATTAATTATGTAAATTGAGCAATAATTATATTTTAGTTATATTTTAGGTGCAGGGTGCTGGGTTTGTAGGGGTATAGGGTCAGAAGTTAATTAAGTAGACTGTGTTGAACGTTTGTTTTTGCGTGCCAGAGCATGCACACCACTCAGCGAGGGGAACTTCAGCGCCCAGTGTTCTTTGCATTAGGTGAGGCATTGACGCATTTCCCTAGTGCCAGGAGTCGCAAAAGAGGCGGTTAGGGGTTCCGCAGCACGAGTGCCCGTGTTGAATGTTTGTTTTTGCCTGCCAAAGCCCGCACATCGCTCAGCGAGGGGGACTTCAAAGCCCAGTGTTCTTTGTGATAGGGGAGGTGCCAACACATTTCCCAAGAGCAAGGAGGGCCATAGAGGCGGCCAGGGGATGTGAGCGGGCACGCCCAGGCGAAGCGGGCCTATCCACGCCCATCAGACCCCGGAAGAGGCTGGGCTGGGCCCACCCTCTGTCATCGGAGCAGGAGCATAGATTCCACATGTCTAAGGTACTGTTCATTAATATAGTCTGACTTGTAACTAGTATTTAATGGCCAAACGACTTAAACAAAAGGATGTTCTTACATCCTCAAGGATGAGTCTCATGGGGACCCTAAACACTTTCCTGACACCGGCGGAATCGGTGCTAACCCACAAAATACAGCTAACGGAAATAAGACTCTCTTTGGATACTGTTGTGACCCATAAAAGATCATCATTAGGTTGCATAAGCTGGGCTAATTCTCCCGCAGGTGCTCACACAGATGCTGTGTACCTGCATGATGACCCAGTAATTACGGATAGACCCGGGGGGCAAGTGGACTCAGCGATAGTGACCCTATACACGGGATTGTTCCTCCCAGCAGATACTCTAGGCATGGGGACGGTCGAGGCGGGAAGTGGTGCCATACCAGTGCAAGAGGCGTCTGGCTCTCTAGAGGTTATGCCCATTGTGCCTCTCACACCTCTAGCTTCAATTGAAACACTAACAGCACCAGAGACCGGGACCAGAAGGTCACAACTACTTCTAAAAAGCACCTAAGGGTTAGCTCAAGGGGGAGTGGGACGGGTTTGATTGTAACAGCGAATAACGAACCACCGGCAAAACGGTCCAGGCACAGTGCCCCTCAAAAGCCAAGGCAGAAGCCCAGATTAAAGCAGCCACCTTCCAAATTTCCAAATGAAGATCTCACGGCCTCGGAAGGCGTACAAGGGTCAACAGTGCATCCTATGTGACAGGGTTCAGCCCCTAGCCCACCGATTCGCAATTGCAACAATGATCAGTGGAGAAGACTTGTGACACTAGTGTCTGTGCTGCTGGACCCCATATTATGTAAATTACGGTCAATAGAGGAGAAACTCTTGTTGATTGAACAGCTAAATTGCACATCATCTAACCCATCGGGATGAGGGTGATACCAAAGTTCTTTTTGCCATGGCGCAACGTGAACCTGCTGAATTTTTTAAACACACAGTGAGAGATCATAATCTAGATAAAACAACTCACGCTATAGAACCCCATTTAACATTATTGACGAGTGCCCATGATAGATTTTTAATTACTCGTTTTAGATTACATTATATTCATCACTTATTGGCGGTACTGGCAGGTTTTATTATAAACTCAGAAGAGAGATGGCCCTGTGGCTGCGACAATAGGTCTTCACAGGATACCCTTCATTCAGTCATTCTCTGCCCGTATTACGCCTACCCCAGACAAATGTTTTTGAATGGCCTGTTAAGAAAAGTTAGATTTAGGCAGGCACTTGTAGCTTTTTTGTTTTAAAAAATGTCATCTGATGTTTTTACTCTTTTTTGTGTGGTCAACTTTTTAAGAGCTGCTCTAAAGCTAAGAATCACGAGGTGGGCTGAAGTTTTCATTTTTGTCATTCCCCCGCAATACCTAGTCTCAGTGGTTGAATCATGTATGTGGTAACCCTCTCGCAGCTGATTTTAGTGAAATATATCTTTGTGAGATATTTTATGAATAACTTGTTATTTTATGATTTGTTTATCAAACTGAATAAAGTTTATTATTATTATAATTAACAGTTAATTATTACATTAGTATTACATATTTAATTGATTAGTAATTATGTACATTCTGTAGTTGTACTTATATTTAGTTTTTTAGGTTTGTAGGAGTATAGGGTAGGAAATAATTATTAATATATCATTAAATATTATACTGATTAAACATACACAAATTGTGTAATAATATATTTCAGTCATAATTTAGGTGAGGGCTGCTGGGTTTGTAAGGATGTAGGGTGAAAAGTTAAAAAGTAATCATTAATTAATAATTAATTATTAATAGTTTCATAATATTTTAGGTGTGAGTTTCTAGGTTTATAAAGGCACAGTGCAGAAATTAGGTAAAAAGTAAATAACCATTATTTATTGATTGAAAAATAATTATTACATTCTTTTTAAAATTTTGTAAATTGGATTTTTATTTTTATATATATATTGTATGTTAGGTAATACTGTTTCTATTTAGAGTTTTATATATTGTGTAATTTAATTATTCAAATACGTAATTTGTTTACAGTGAAGTCGTTTAACTACTGTTGCCTAGGCTGGAGTGGTAATAGTAAATGTTATCCCTCTGAAGTCCAGCACTTTCCCTACTGTTGCACAGACTGGAGTGGGAATAGTACATTTAACCCCTCAAAGTCCAACAGATTCCCTACTGTTAGATGGACTGGAGTGGGAATAGTAAATCTTAACCCTCTGAAGTCCAATGTTTTTCTTACTGTTGCACAGACTGGAGTGGGAATAGTAACGTTAACCCCTCTGAAGTCGAGCACTTATCTACTGTTGCACCGACTGGTGTGGGAACAGTAAATCTTATCCCTCTGAAGTCCAGTGCTTTCTCTAGTATTGCACAGACTGGAGTGAGAATAGTGAATTAAACCCCTCTGAAGTCCTACGCTTTTCCTACTATTGCTTAGACAGAAGTGGGAATAGTAAATTTAACCCCTCCGAAATCCAAGTTTTTCCTTCTGTTCCTAAGACTGTAATGGGAATAGCAAAATTAACCCCTATGAAGTTCACCTCTTTCCCTACTATTCCACAGACTGGAGAGGGAATAGTAAATTGAACCCATATGACATCAAATGCTTTATATACTTTTTTGTTGTTTGGTGTTGTAATGATATATTTAACCCCTCTGACGTCCTATATTTTCTCTCCTGTTGCATAAACTGGAATAGTATCTACTATTCCCAGACCCCACTACATTTCCCAATATTGGTTAAGAATATTTTTTTTAACACATGTTTAAAATTTTAATCTTGCTTTATTTGTTAATAATATTATTTTGTTAAAAAATGTTATATTTTTCATAAATGTGTTTTTAACATTTTTGTTGCTTTATTTGTTTGATAATTTATTTAATGCTTTGGAATTGAATTGTTGATATTTTTTCTGTTTCACCACCTCCACGGGGCTAACTTAAATATGGAGCCTGGGCAGGCTTCCTTTTTTTTTTAAGAAGGAGGGAGACCGTGCAGCCCGCTTCCCGGACCGTTTTCAGACCCGGGGACTACCACCTCCCTGTGTCAGGCCTGTGAAAGGAGGGGGTCTGCATGTACCCAATAATGGTCCGGGGTACCGCCGCCCTAGGACCTGCTTATTCTATGTCCTGGGGTGCCCTCCCGTAGGACATAGCTGTTAGCTATGGCTTAGCGGTAGCTGACAAAAAGCTTTTGCTTGCTGGAAACAGATGAAACAATTGCTCTTACATTCAGGGAGCTGCATTTTTAGGAGCTCCCTGTCTGTGAGAGCAATAGCGGCTCCTGCAGGAGGTGGGGAGCTGGCAGGGACTAGGGAGGCCTTGAGTCTCGCCTCTCGGTCCTTGGGGAAAAGAGCAGAAATAAAGGTGAGAAACGTACAGAAAGAGGCAGAATAAAGGTCATAAACAAGCAGAAACGGGCAAAGTAATGGTGGGAAATGAAGAGAAAGAGGCAAAATACAGGCCAACAATGAGAAGAAAGAAGCAAAATAGAGATCAGAAATAAGCGTGAGAGGAAAATCCGTCCCGCTCGCGTATTTCGCGTATTTTCGGTAAATCTGCAATCCGCGAACTCCCGCGAATTTACCGAAAATCCGCGAATACGCGAGAGGCGGATTTGGGGGGCAAAAGTTCAAGACTTCAAGCTTTAAGTTGTAACTATTTTAGGATGGTGCCGGCAAGCTGCCAGCACCATCCTAAAATAGTTACTAAGTTAGCTTCAGTTAGCTTCAACAGGAAGCACTAATAAATAAAATAAAGCAGCTGCTCGAGCACCTGCTTTATTTTATCTATTAGTACTTCCTGATGAAGCTAATTTAGTAACTATTTTAGGATGGTGCTGGCAGCTTGCTGGCGCCATCCTAAAATAGTTACAGGATGATGGATGGGATGGACAGCTCACTCAAGGGACCCCTGCGCCCTTCGGGGTGATTGCATAGTAACACACACATGGTCACTGGAACTAGTTGAAGCTCAAATTCAGTGACTCATTCATCAGCCCAAAAAACAATCGTGAGAGTCGTCGAGGCTGGGCAGGTGCGCCTTCTTCCCAAATCTACCATTGAAAATCAGCTGTGATGCTGGATAGAGGCCTTTGCATACCCCCATTTAAAAAAAAGCCCGCAAAATCCGTGGAATCCGCAAATTCGCGGATCGTGGATCCGCGAAATCCGCCCATGCTTAATCAGAAACGAAAAGAAAAAGGCGAAATATAAGTCAGAAGTGAGCAGAAAAAGGCATAGAATGAGCGGAACCCACTCAGGAACATATGTAAATATATAAAATGTTAAAAACACAACGATAAAAACATATCACATTGACAATCCCAAAGCAATTGTAAAATTATTAAACAACATCACAAAAAGAGACATTATTAGGTGATTCATTTCATATTTTTATATTGATTAAAAAATACATTTGAATATTTTCTTATAATTGGGAGTTTCAATTGCCATGTGTTTGTACTTATTTCTGTGGGGGTTTCCTATTTTGTCTAGTATGGATGTAATGTTAAATGGAAAAGATTAACAGTGGTTGTTAGTAAAATTGGTTCCAAGGGAATTTTAATTTCACTCCTATGTAGTTGTGACTGACACCACTTCATATAGATAAAGTGTCACCAAAATGCTAAAGTAATTGGAAGTTAAAGAATTGGTTGCATTTTGAAAACACTTCAACGATTGTCTCAGTGTGATTACAGGATAGCCAACAGTGTACATGCCCCTGACAACTACGGCACCTGTGACCACGCGCACCATCAAGTCCAAGTGGGCAAAGAACACATGGTGAAATTGCTCATGACATCAATTGTAGACATAGACAGAAAAATGGAATGAATAAAACATCAGATGAATTATCTGTTATTTAGAACCTATGTGAGCTCCCAATATGTAGCATCACACAACAATCTGTAGGGATTTCTCTAGAGTACAGAATAAAACAGAAGGAAAAGGGTATATCACAATCCTCATTTAAGTGAGTCCTGTACATGGGCTGCTGGGCAAATGCAGGTGATGATAGGAAAAGGGGACACCTTCAGACATCAAACATAGTACAACAAAAGTAGCACTATGCTGTTGTACAAAACAACTAAACAAAATACAAAATAGAAAAAAGTGCAGAATCTTTTCTGATGACCAGAAACAGCACAATGTAATATGAAGAAAAGAATAGTGGAACCAAACTACAGTAACTGCAGAAATACCATGAAGCAGCCCTATCTTTCCTCTTATAAAACTCACAAAACAAACAGGTTAAAATGATGCCAATGCACCAACACAGAAAAGTAATACAGTGACATGTACTTGCTCAGCGAGGTACAACAGAGTAAATGTCACTGTAATTTTTTGTACGTTGGGTGCAAAGTAATCCTCCAAGTATGAAAAAACTGTATTTTTTTTCTCTGATATTGTGCGAGCTCCCTGTCCGCGATACTGAAATGCAATTAGGAGATGCTCTAAACTGGCTGATCTTTTTTTTGTGTTGGGAGGACTACTTTGCACCAGATGTTTATGTTGATGATTTTTTTCACTTAAATACTAGCTAGTAACAGAATGCAACCACACCTGATCAAGGTGTAGTGATGCCGTAACGCATTGGGATCTTTTGGCATTTTTATACTAATAAATTAAGCATTTGTTCTAGAAAGTGACTTTATGGTTAATTTATATACCAGAGTGAGTCTTTCCAATAGTTAGTGATAATCGGAAGAGGATTTCTGTAGAAATTGGGTTCCTCACCCTAGCGCGCACCACTGCCGAAATGGTCCCGGCTGCAAGGTCCGGTGAGGCTGTTGATATATCTATATATCTAAATATATATTTTCCTACAAATTGGCTCACTCAGAAGGTGCAGCCATTCAGGGCAGAACCATGCCCTGCAAATACTCACCACCAAGAACTTATAAGCCGCACTCCAAGAATAAATTGCAAAATAGTATTTATTCAGTGGCCATCTGTTGCCATATAGCACACCAACACCTCCTCGTTTCGGCTACTAGGTCTTGTTTATGGTTAGGTGAGTCCCTTTTCAGCTTCTCTATTGATACAGAATTCCCACTTTTGCTTTTAATGAAGCATTGTGGGAGATGTAGTTTGACAGTATAAAAACTAAGTCTGGGCGGTGAACTCTGCTCTGCTCGCAGAGTTTCCAGAGTTTTCCACACTCCGCATTATGCTAATTTACGTTACTTTACGCTCACGGAGTTCCGTTTTTATCCTCGCTCTCGTTTGTCATCTTCAAGTTGGCGAGCGTAAACGAGGAAAAACCACCTCCCGGCTGGATTTTTCCTCGTCCGGGATTATCAACATCAAGTTAGCAAGCTCAAGCGTGGAAAATCAACCTCCCGACGAGATTTCTCAACGCAGGCGGTCGGATTTTTCATTGCGGCGGTCACATATGCTCGCATTGAGTATCCATCCGTTCATGTTGAGGAATCTGCAGCTCGAGTAAAAATCTACTCAAGCAGCAGAAAGGAAGCAGCGGCCACTTGCCATGGTGCCATTTGCAATGATTGCAAAGTGCGGACAAGCACCTGGCACTGAAAATCTCAGCATGTGGCATTTATCTAACGCTCAGACCTCTGCGTAGGGCGGCAGAGGTCTCTTTCCACTTTGCATAGGTCCATGTAGCGGAACTCCATGAACTACACCCAGGCTTAATAAAAACAATAATATAAATATTCAACACTCTGATGTAATCATTTCATAAAATAGCAATGGATATACACAGTTTTTTTAGTTCTTTTTTCTTATTTTTCAAGACTAATGTGTGATATTGTTTATATTCTCTTAACCCAATCAGAAAAATATTGTTATTATTTAGGGAGATGAAGTATATGCTGAGAGTTTTAAATTATTCCGTCATTATGTACATTGAGGAGTTTATCCTTCATTGTTAAGTCGTACGCCCATTGTATGTTTTTTGTGGCCCTTAAATCGCCTGCATGGCTCTATTGTCCTGTTGCTGAGATTTCAGTGACTATCGGCCTGATTCATCAAACAAAATAGCGCTCGCAAAGGGCCAGATTCTGAGAATCTGGCCCTTTGCGAGAGCGATTTTTGCATTTGGGATTCAGCATCCCAAATGTAAAAATCGCTAATTGCGATCTCGCAATTTTGCGAGGAATTACATTTAAGGAATCTCTATTTTAGATTCCTTAAATGCAATTCAACATCCAATTTCATTTTGCGAATTCGCAATTTCTTGCCGCAATTTACCGCGAGGTCAGACCTCGTGGTAAATTGCGAAAACTCAGAAAAATGCATTTAAATGCATTTTTCTGAGTTGCATGTTACACACACACATGTCCTTTGGACATGTGTGTGTGCAACACCTGTGTAAAGTTTCATTTGAGGGGTGCTACAGGGTGTCCTTTGGACACCCCTGGCACCCTTCAAATCGCTATCTTATTTGCGATTAGCAAATTGCTAATTGCAAATAAGGAATACTCCCCATTCATTCCTATGGGCCAAAATGGCGAGTTATTCCTTATTTGCGATTAGCAATTTGCTAATCGCAAATAAGGAATATGTAGGAATCGCATTTCTTCATGCAATTTCTACATGAATCCCGTTTTGCGAGTCCTTAATAGCGATTCGCTATGAATCGCTATTAGGGCCTCGCAAAACGAGAGTATGATGAATCAGGCTGTATGGCTTGTGGGCCTTCATATGTGGTTAAACTGGGCTAATTGCTCCTTCTCCCTTGTCACTCATTTTTTTCTACATTATCATTTTTAGTGTTTTATATTGGATTGCACTATCTGAATTTGTATATGGTACACACCCTTGACACGTGGCAGCTCATTGGGATTGTCAATCAGGTTGCTCATATTACTATTACCAGGATTTAATCTTATTTCATTCCATATTAATTCACAAATGGACATAAGGTTCTTTATCCCTGTTTAACCTATAAGGATGCTTAGTCCTGAATCCTATGATGAGACAAGATTCTAAACATCTCAATCTTAATGGTCTGTCCCCTCATCTCTCGATTCCAGGTATACTGGCTTTGCCTTAGAATCTCATCTGTTGTCAATCATATCCAGAGTGTATTTCCAAATGCTTGGTCATGGCATAGTTCATGTCCTTGTTTTGTACTGATTGAAAGTGTTCCAGTATTCTCTCTTTCAAAGGACAGATGTTACTGCCTATGTATTTTAGTCCACACTGACATTCAATCATGTATATTACATTGGTGGTTTGACATGTCATCCTTTAATTAATGATGAACAATTTCCTTTTAAAATCCAAAATCTCTCGTGCATTTTAGCCTATTTGGGATGCTTTGCATTTGTCACATCGCATGAATCTTCTTTGTTGTTTTGTCAGCCATGTTCCAGTTTGGTATTCTCTAAATGGCTTCTCCCTAGTTGATCTGTAAGTGAGGCGGCTTTACAGTACGTTCTGCCAGGTCTATTTCCCATCATGTCCCCAATATCTTTATCTTTCTTCAGTATGTTCCAATCTTTATTCAATATATGGATAATATGTTGGTTCTCTTTGCTGAAATTTAATATCATTCTGATTGTGGGGTCTTCTTTGTCTGAGATTTAGCCTGAGTTCCTATTTATCAAAATATTTGCTCACGTCATGGATTCCACCCATTTCTTTACTTCTTTGATGTCCTTGGTTATGTTTCTTTCAATTACATTTCCAGTTCCTTTCTGTCAGAGCTCTCTAAAAAAAGTATCCCCTTTGGAGAATATTATAAAGAATTGCGGTGACGCTTTTGGACACACTACCAGTCATTTTGGGCCACCAAATGAGACAGCAAAAATTAGAGTTGGCATGACAAGTGCTGAATAGGTGAGCCCACAGACTGAAGATCGGTAAGAATCAGTAGAGGAATGGTGTGTGGAAGGGGCGAGGACTCTGCATGGGAAAGCTGTGCAACTTTTAGTCCGAGCACTCCGTCCTCAGGACAAGAGAACTGTAAAGATCCAGGTAACTCAATGGTGGATTATGGGACTGGTAGTACGAAAGCATCAAGGGGATTAAAGAGGCTTGATAACAGATTTTACACTAATGGTCAGCAATATGATGTAATTAGGCAGAATTGTGGAGTCATCTGGCATACAAACAAGCTGTAAAATCAGACACTGAAAGGCAGCACAAGTTGCGTAGTTTAGCTATGTGTTCGTACAAGGTTAGTAAGAACACAGAAAATTGACTCTGCCATTGCAGTCCTGGTTTTCAATAGAACAAAGAGGAAATGAATGTATACTGACAGCACGATCGATTGGGTCAGCAGAAAGAACGATATTCATGTGTTTGTATTTTTACATTTGGGGCTTATACATTGTAACGACCGGATTTTCAGACCAGATATCACCAGCTCACCAAGACACCACCAATTCAGCCGAAATGTACCCATCTCCCTCCCCAGAGCCTACTTACCACCGTACATAGGTACCTTCCTGGGGATGGGGAATTAGCAATATACAAGCTCATATCTTCAAAAACACCACTAAATCTATAGGATTACTAGGAATACTTACTGATTACTAAGGAATTTCATGTCACATCCTATGATCTCACCTTATAGTCTCACGGCAACTCAGGCCCAGACTATGCTACCCTCCTCCTCATAGCGAAGGGGGCAGTTCTGATCCCTTACTATTACACACTGACCTCAACCAGTGCTCACGCAAGCCACAATCCTGTGGGTATACACACCGTATCCTCCCGGTGCTCTCTCAAGCCGCAATCCTGCGGGTATACACACCGTATCCTCCCGGTGCTCACGCTGCCGCCACAATCAGGTGACGATACACACCGTATGCCCCCGGTGCTCTCACTAACGCCGCTACATAACGGCGATCACTGTCCTATTGATACCTTCAACTCTCTCTGTCTCTGTTGGGAAGTTTCTCTATATGTCTAACATCTACTGGGGATGTAATATTATATTTTATGTGGTAGATAGACAGTTCAAACCTCTCACACAAGAATGGCCAAATCACAACATGCAAAGGTTATTCTCTGGTTTAGGCGCTCCCTGCTCCCTTGCTCAGTTACCACTTACCAGGACGGGAAACACATCCGTCCACATAACAGCATCTGACTAGAAGAAAGGTTAGTCTCATCAAGAAATAACACTTCCACAGCTGTTCACTAAGAACTGGGGTCCCTTTATTACACAATAGCAAATTATAACATCACAATTACTAGCAATCTAGACATAGCCTGAAAAGTAAAGGGAAATAGACACATCTAAGGAATACATAGATCTGCGGGGTCTCTTTATTACAATTGAAAGCTTTATTACTAACACATCCACATATAGCTGACAGGAACTGCAGATAGCTGAAAAGGGAAATAATTAATTATAACACACCGCTGAAAGAAAAGGGATTAATCAGTGCAACAATACAGTAGGGAATATAGCCTTGGAAATAAAGGAAAGTGAATGATTAAGTGTAAAGCAAACTCGTTTAGAATACCTCACACTATAAGAAAGGAATGTTTCTCTCTCTCTGGTGGAATCAGGGCTCTCTCCCTCTGTCACCACGGCTTCACTCCACTGGCTCCAACTGCTCCAAAAGCTCCAACTGGCAGCTCCAACTCTTCTATCTGACTGGCAACTGCTTCAATACATTCTGACAAACTGGCAGCTCCAGCTGACAGTTCCAACTGCAAAGATCATCTCTGACTGCTCTCTTCCGCTCCAAAAACCATCTGCCTTCTACCATTCCAAGATTCATCTGACCGCTCCAGGATCCATCTGAACACTCCAAGATCCATCTGAACACTCTGCCTCTCTGCACTTCGCTAATATGGAATGCTCTCCCCTAGTGGAAAGTTCCAGCCAGTAGCCTCCTCCCACCAAATCCATGTACCAGGCTCCCTGCTCCAGACGCTCTCACAGTGATCAGCTGCTTGTTTCGTCTAGAGACTTAAGCCCCAGGGACATTTCTTGATAAGATTCAGCTCCGGCCGGTTCTCTCTAGTTTGCAAAGAGCGAATAACACCTCATAACTAAAACATCACACTTTGACCTACAAGCATCTCAGTGTGCAGAGGCAGAAAGCAAAATGGAGTCTCTCTGGTTCTGGGCCTTGTAGGCCCGAAAAGGATGAAATGGACACATAGCTCTATCAAAGTACATACACAAACTCTACCAATAGGTAATATAAAGTCAGAACTACAGGATCCACCCTCTACTATAGGTCTTCAGGCCTGAAAATGATGAAAGGACACATAATTATGTGAAAGCCAATAGGCAATAGATGGATTAGAGTCAAAAATAAGGGATCTATCATCATATAAAGCAGCCATCCTCTAGTTTATGCTTCTAGGTATGAAAAGAGGCCTGAAAAGGACCAAAACAAGCTAAGATTAGGGATCTAGGATGGTAGCAAGCTGAAGTCACCATCACTCAGAAATAGAACCAAAAACCCGGTCAATACATACATCTATTAAATCTTTACATACCTGCAGAATGTGAGAAAACGTGGAGTAAATTCCCAACGGGACAGACTGCAAGTAAAATGACAAAATGAGAGGCACATTTTCTATGTTCGTTGTTTTTCAGTATTTAAATGAAGCACTTACATGGCAGTTTTAGATTGACAAAGGCAGTTGCACTGCCTCTCTTCTTCTCTCCTTTTAATTGATTGGTCGAAGGAGGCTCTACATAATAAAGACATTGAAGGATTCCGCTACTTTGGGTGTGTGCCCTCTTTTTTCTGGAAGTAGGCTGTGAGTATATATATATATATATATATTACCTACTGGCTATCGCCAGTAGGTATATATAGTTAGGATTTTTTCTCTATGGGACTTCTGAAAATTCTATGTCTAATAACTTTGGCGTTTGTGGACGGAATCGGCTGAAATTTTCAGGAAAATGGCACATTTTGATTCTGAGCAGCCCCTGAAAATTTGGTGGAGTTTCATCAAGGGGGGGCTGAGAAAAAAGGGGGGTCCCAAAACGCGTTTTTTCCATTCATTTTTCCATAGGGCGGTTGGACTCACTTTTAGCTCGAACGGCTGAATGGATTTGCACGAAACTTGGCAAAATTGTAGGGACTGTTAGCCCGATGTGCCTTTGCTAGGTCTCAATATATGTGCTTCAGTGGATTTTGAGAAATTAACGTTTAAATCAAGATATATATCTGTAACAGCGCTCTGGGCAGCGATCCGGTCCGCTTACTTTTCGCTTATCGGAACTTTGCGCGCAGAAAGCTGATTGGCTCTCCGGTGTCTGTCAACATTCTAAACAGTCCGGAGCGGCCGCCATCTTGTCTCTCGGTAGGATCGAGAGAGAAGAAGACGTGAAAAACGAAAGGGGAATTTAATGAAAGGGGGCAAGGTATCCCCCTCTTGACCCCCTAGGAATGTTGTTGGGGTTATTAAAGGGTCCCGTGGGGAAAATAAAAAAAAAAAGATTTTTCACGGTAGAAGCGCTTCACGGGCCGCGAACTGGGCCGCAAAGTGGTAGCGGCCGCCATCTTGTCTCTCGGTAGGATCGAGAGAGAAGAAAAGGTGAAAAACTAAGGGGGAATTTAATGAAAGGGGGCAAGGTATCCCCCTCTTGACCCCCTAGGAATGTTGTTGGGGTTATTAAAGGGTCCCGTGGGGAAAATAAAAAAAAAATGATTTTTCACGGTAGAAGCGCTTCACGGGCCGCGAACTGGGCCGCAAACTGGTAGCGAAACGGGAATTCGCCATTTTGTGCTTCGTTTTAATTGTTTAGAGACAAAAATTATCGCCGCACATCGGCCACAATGCATGAATATCGCTGAAAAGTCAGCGATATTCATGCATTATCCAGCAAATGCTCTTAGCCATGTTATCCACCTTCCATTGGATAACATGGCTAAAAACTGCTCTGTGCGTGAGCTTTTTTGTGTTTCAAAATTTAATAACATTTCTAACATTTAACTAGTTTATGAATTACATATAAAAATGATTAAAGACTCAAACAATTTTTTAATATTACATACAATTTTATTTTTCGGATTGTATAAAAAACATGTACAATATATTTTATGATTTAAAGAAGAATACATTTTACAGATACAAATAATAGCTTTCAAAAAACCATTGAAATTCAATGAAAAAACCATAGGTTATAGTCCATATATAGTTAGGAATTAGCATTTACAAAACCTTATTTTACTCGCATAAAACCATTGAAATTCCATATATAGTTAGATGCGCTAACTATATATCGCGCACCCGCAATCCACTGCTGATGATGTCACATATTACATCATTCATGACATGGTCAGTGACATCACTGATGACATCACTCATCTCGTTTGACATGACTGATCATATCTATGATGATATCATTCATGTGATAATACCACGAACCTCTTCAGACTCTAATATAACCTTAGATACAATCAGTGTAAACAGACAGTCACAGACTGTCACTCATCCATGGAGTTACTCACACACCTAGTCAGTTATGCAAAAAATCAATCACACCTCCATTTTCTCAACTATACAGTTATACACACCTTACTAATTCAAACATATAATAACACATATTTACTCTCTTATACAATCCCTGATACTTATTCACAATGATCCATACAGCCACTCACACATTCACTGGCTCTTATGTACAGTTATTTATATATGTCAACTCTCACATGTTTTACATATGTACTTACTTTGACATGTAGCACTGAGATATCCATTCACTCACTAATACTCTCATGCACAGTCAACCGCCCATACAGCTGTTTCCACATGCACTTTTGAACCCATACATATTGTGAATCAACTACTCTCACATCTATGTACAGAGTCACACACCTCCCAGCCACCCATACACACACAGTCAGTTTCCCATACAAATACTTGGACAACCAATGAATAACCCATAGAGTTACTCATATAGCTACTGATCAACATATGCAGCAGTTTGTAGAACAACAGATATAATGATGCACAAATTAAAACCCAGTCACTAACCCATGCACTTAGTGAGACACATTTAATCACTCACTCATACAGTCAGTCATGCACCTACTAAATCCTTCATCCAGACACTTATACATCCACTCATTCTTCAATATGTAAGACATATTTTAACTTTACAGAAACATACAGTCACTGGATGTTGTCATCAGTGATGTCATCAGTGGTGTCATTTGAGATGTCATCAGTGGTGTCATTTGAGATGTCATCAGTGATGTCATCAGTGATGTCACTGACCATGTCATGAATGATGTAATATGTGACATCATCAGCAGTGGATTGCGGGTGCGCGATATATAGTTAGCGCATCTAACTATATATGGAATTTCAATGGTTTTATGCGAGTAAAATAAGGTTTTGTAAATGCTAATTCCTAACTATATATGGACTATAACCTATGGTTTTTTCATTGAATATATATATATATATATATATATATATATATATATATATATATATATATATATATATATATATATATATATATATATATATATATATATATATTCACTGAAAAAACCATTGGTTATAGACCATATATAGTTAGGGATTAGCATTTACAAAACCATAATTTACTCGCACAAAACCATAGAAATTCGCATATATAGTTAGTTGCAATAACTATATATCGCGCACCCGCAATCCACTGCTGATGATGTCACATATTACATCATTCATGACATGGTCAGTGACATCACTGATGACATCACTGATGACATTATCCAGTGACTGTATGTTTCTGTAAAGTTAAAATATGTCTTACATATTAAAGAATGAGTGGATGTATAAGTGTCTGGATGAAGGATTTAGTAGGTGCATGACTGACTGTATGAGTGAGTGATTAAATGTGTCTCACTGAGTGCATGGGTTAGTGACTAAACCGTCTTAATTAAATTGTTCTGTAAACTGCTGCATGTGTTGATCAGTAGCTATATGAGTTACTATATGGGTTATTGATTGGTTGCCCAAGTATTTGTATGGGAGAGTGAGTGTGTGTGTGTGGGTGTCTGGGAGGTGTGTGACTCTGTGCATAGATGTGTGAACAGTTGATTCACTAGATGTATGGGTTCAAAACTGCATGTGGAAACAGCTGTATGGGCGGTTGACTGTGTGCATGAGTGTATTGGTGAGTGAATGGATATCTCAGTGCTACATTTCAAAGTAAGTACATATGTAAAAAACAGTACACGTGAGAGTTGGCATATATAAATAACTGTGTATAATAGCTAGTGAATGTGTGAGTGGCTGTATGGATCATTGTGAACTTGTATCAGGGATTGTATAAGAGAGTAAATATGTGTTAGTATATGTTTGAATAAGTAAGGTGTGTATAACTGTATAGTTGAGGAAATGGTGGTATGATTGATTCTTTGCATGACTGACTAGGTGTGTGAGTAACTCCATGGATGAGTGACAGTCTGTGAGTGTCTGTTTACACTGATTGTATCTAAGGTTATATTAGAGTCTGAAGAGGTTCATCGTATTATCAGATGAATAATATTATCAGTGATGTGATCAGTAATGTCATCAGTGATGTCATCAGTGATGCCATTTGAGATGTCATCCGTGATGTCATTTGAGATGTCATCAGTGATGTCATTTAAGATGTCATCAGTGAAGTCATCAGTGATGTCACTGACCATGTCATGAATGATGTAATATGTGACATCATCAGCAGTGGATTGCGGGTGCGCGATATATAGTTATTGCAACTAACTATATATGCGAATTTCTATGGTTTTGTGCGAGTAAATTATGGTTTTGTAAATGCTAATCCCTAACTATATATGGTCTATAACCAATGGTTTTTTCAGTGAATTTCAATGGTTTTTTAATAGCAAATATCAAAAGCTGTCAAATGTCAAGTATGTGATAGGTAAAAACATTTTTGTGTTTATGCACGCTGATGTGCTTTGAACACTGCCCCCCCCTCTTTTCTCTTAGGAGTACTCTCTCTTTGAAGATAGTGAAGGGTAGTTAACGCAGGCCTTTGCCCCCGTTGTAATCCGTCGTGCCTGCTTCTCTCTCCATTTGATTGATTGTTATCCATGCATTTACTGTTTTAGAATTGGTTCTCTTTGGTTCATTCTCTATTTACAAACAAGCACAGAGTCGCAATACTCTGTTTAGTCTTTGCAGATAGTGAAAAAACGTTTAAAAAAACAAAAGGAATCGAGCAAAATCAGTAGGCCACTAATGGGATCTCTTTTTGACCTCGCTAAAATAGAAACATTAAGAACAACCCCTCATGAGAAATACGAAACTAGTGTAGAGGAACTGAGCTCCACACGATGATGGCTACAAGACAGCTCGTCTCCGCCACCCACCCCACCCAAAATAACGACAAACCCTATGCAAATATTATAAATATGTACAACACACCAGCAAAGTAACAGGGTAAAACATTTTATTAAATAACTATTTACATAACTATTTTATACTTTTTGGTTCCCGATCCGGCTAGCTCAATCGATCGAGCATGAGACTTATGCACTCTGATCTCCTTGGCCTCAGTCAAGCATTAATAGTAAGATTTTCATACATGAGTGTACTTTTTGCCTTTTGGTGACTCTTCCATTCTGAACATTTTTCCACAATCCGTTTGACCTGAAACGATTACACAAATAAAACATTTGTGAGTTTTAAATTTCCGGAGAAGTATAATTCACCAATAGCTTTCTCTGTAGATCTTGTTCCATTAACAATCCCAGTTCCATCACCCGCCCAGGATATCACTACTGTTAGTTGTCATTTTTGCTTCTGTTTTAATAAAAAATGTTTCAAGGTGTTTACTGTTTTTTTTGCGATGTATATATTTATAAGTTATTAAAGTGTTATAATCCTACAAATTTTTTATCGATTATTGCTCTTTGAGATATTCCCTGTCTACAAACAGAGAAGAATAGGAATATTCTGTCTCCCTTTGCAGATAGTGAAGGATAGGTAATGCGGACTTTTGTCCCCCGTTGTAATCCGTCATGCCTGTTTTTCTCCCCACTGATTGATTGATTGGCTGGACATTTATTGTTCAAGGAATAGTTCTTTCGAGGTATTCTCTGTTTGCAAATAACGTGGAATGGAAATATTCTGTCTAGTCTTTGCAAGTAGTGAAGGGTGGGTAATGCGGACCTTTGTCCCCCGTTGTAATCTATCATGCCCATCTACTCCCCACTGATTGAGAAACTAGTTCCACCCGGACCATTTATTAGAGGTACATCATCTGGCTCAACCAGAGAGTACCCCTAATAAAGAAGACATATGTAAAATACGAAGTAATCACTGTATCCTGTTAAACAGAAACTTTAGCATGAAACACACTTGAAAAGGAAGGGAAAGAAATCAAACAAAATCAGTAGGCCACTGATGAGTTTTTGACTTCGCTAGAAATAAGAAACATGGAAGTGGTGAAAGAAGCCAAGCTTGACGTTACGGCAGCCACGAGGTAGCTAGGCTCCGCCACCCCCCCCACTGCTCCAAGTATGTCTGTCCCACCGTCCGCCACGCCCATTAACTGTAACATGAAATAGATACAAATCAGCAGATACCTACCCCCATTCCGGAAACTCCCGAAGTGCAACAGGGCCACGGTTACGCCCATCCGGAAGATGAGGCCTCGACACGTGCAGGGTGGGGCCCGACTAGCCGCCATCAGCCGGAGAAGTCGTGGGATGTTCGCCCCTGAATGTACTGGTCCTCCCTTTCTCTTCTGGCGCCCTGCAGGCCACGGGGGGGGATGTCTTGCCTCTGCCTCCGACCCCCCCCCTCTTATTGCCTGGTCCGGACATCACGGATATCAACGCCAGGTGTCGGCGTTGGGTGCGCTGAGAGGGAGAGGCGGCGCGAACGAGCCTCTCCCACCCCCATAGGAGGGGGCCCATCAGCTGCACCGCCAACGCTCCACTCACCCAACAAAAGGGTCGTCGCGTAAGGTGCACCAGGAGAGGAGCCGAGGCCGACGGGATCTTCTTCTTTCTTCAATAATGGCTGTGACAACACTGGGGGGGATGTCTTGCACATGCCACCGACCCCCCCCTCCCCTCGTATCTCCTGGTCTGGCCCCGGCTTGGTATGAGCTCCCCGTTCTGCCCTGAAGCGGCGCCCTGCAGGCCACGGGGGGGGGATGTCTTGCCTCTGCCTCCGACCCCCCCCCCCTCATATCGCCTGGTCCGGACATCATGGATATCAACGCCAGGTGTCGGCGTGGGGTGCGCTGGGAGGGAGAGGCGGCGCGAACGAGCTTCTCCCACCCCCACAGGTGGGGGCCCCTCGGCTGCACCCCCAACGCTCCACTCACCCAACAAAAGGTCTCGTCCACTATTGCGAGGCAATGATGCTCCGCTCACCCAGCGGGGGTCTCGTCCACTGTTGCGGTTCAACGGCGCTTCTGAGTTCAACTAGAAAATGAGTCCTGCGTCCAGAAACGTTCTCCTCAACTTTGAAGATTCTATAAGAGCCACGGGGGCCCCCGACCCCCGCAGACACCCCCGATGGGGAATGACTGCCATGATCACCCACGGAACGACCACGACGTAGCCGCGGCACGTCGGCGCACTCATGCCGGCGCCGGCCTCAGTCTTGAAATGACCAAAATCCTGCAAGACTACCAACTTGATCAGTTCCGGTGGGACACCAGTATGACCCGGTAGGAGAGATTGTTGCCTCCCACCCCACTTTGACTGATGGTTCATGTCGGCAGTCCCCTCTGCTACCCTTCAACGAAAACTTTTGGACTGCCGAAAGAGGTCCCGGTCCAACCACAAGTTGGTGGAGACATTTTGACTATACTTGGACCTTCCTGACCTCACCCAAAATGGCGCCGGTACAAATGAAACTCTCAACTCCTTTTTGTGCCCCGATTGCTCAGCCTTGATATCATGAGATATGGATGCAGTTTTTAGCACATGAATTGATATGGGATAAGACTGATTATATGTTCGGACAATGAATTGATCCAGGATGGGTATTGATTATACGTTCAAACAATGAATTGACATGGGACGGGTACTAATTACACGTTTGAACAATTAATTGATATTAAGTTCTAATGCATCATTGATTACTGTATTTATTATTGAAGGTTCGAATTGTCGACACTTTTGGTATTTGCTCACAATGAATTATCGATATGATTTTGTTGCACTTGTCGCACTTTTTACTATGAAATCAACGACCACTTACTCTGTTATGTTTTCCACAAATAAATACCCCCCCATTTACAGTTCCAGCCTGCTCCGTGGCCGGCCCACGGGGTTGTAGGCCCGTATTTGGGCACCAACATTTTTATTAAAGGTTTTTGAAAAAGCAAACGTAGTTGTAATGCATAGATTGGTAAGTTTCGAATAAATGGCCACTGTTTCTGATATAAAAAAAAAAAAAAAAAAAGCAGGTGAAATTAAGCAGCTCAATTAGTTAAGGGTTAAAAAGTATAGTATGCAGAAACATTGAAAATATGAATGGTCCAGGTTTGTTGTATGTGTTTTTCATTTTTATACAGCATAAAGCAATCGATAAAGATCCTGGTATTTAGCCTCTACTTTATATGCTACCTGTATCAGGGAAGTTGTTTTAAATGCCCCTAAGCCACCCCAAAGGAATGTCACCTGGCCCCCCTAGTACGAACGAAAACGACCCCGTACCACTGTAGGTTATCTCTCTTCCTCAAAAATGACAAAAATTACTTTCTAGGACGTTTTGGACATTGATGATTTTCATATGATCTATTTATTAAAGTAATACTCATCTCTCCGCATGAAATTAATTTTCCACATGCTACACAAGTCAATCTCATCTGCCCAAAGTTCTTTTGCAGATTTGGGACCGTTTCCCTTGCCTCTGACTCACTTATTGCTAAGTCATTGGTGGATGTTTTTG
Source organism: Lissotriton vulgaris (assembly GCF_964263255.1). NCBI lineage: Eukaryota > Metazoa > Chordata > Amphibia > Caudata > Salamandridae > Lissotriton > Lissotriton vulgaris. Next base: position 995,390,053 of record NC_141689.1, read on the forward strand.
CCGGTCGGGGGTTATCCACCAAATCTCGAAGTTGTGCTTTAGAATAATTAAGAGGGTGCCACCTCTCCATGTGCCGATGCATGGTATGATTACTATAGCTATATTTGTTTTCGGTCCCTCTCGAGAGTTTTTGTTTTGCAGATGAGGCAGGTAACAAACCAAGCATTAACTTTCATTTCATGAGAAGGAAAAGAAAAAAATTGCCAGATAAAATTCACTTTCACAAGGGACGTTCTAGGCATTTCTTTCAGAAACTTTTACATCACTGTGTCATTTCTTTGTCTATCCTGGTTAAAGCAATGTCATGTTTAATATAAGCACTTCCACATAGGATTGGGTGCATTGTTATAAGGCATGCTTTAAAAGTGATTTAATGAAATGAGCGACATTTCACTGAGCGAGTTCAGCAACACTGATATATGAAAACATTGGTGGTAAATGATATTAAATGTTACATGGTGTTCTCTGCAGGAGTTTAAGTCCTTTGTTGCAGTGGCAATTCTGCCTCAGGATTAGGGGGCCGGTGGGCTGAGTGGTACTTGTATGATATGTAGAGTGAAATGACAGGCTCTCCTCATGAGAAATAAAACTCTGTTCTTGTGTTCCTGCTTCCAGCGCCCGTCTCTTTATTTGGTAACCGTTCAAGATGGGAACTAAGTGGCGTCTTGTGCCAGCAGCCTGGGCATCGGTTGTAATCTGGGCTGAATTTTCCTCAGCACGGGGTGTGATTCTCAGGGAAGAGCAGCGCATATGGGAGGAGGTTTATGGCCCATACATGAGAGAGAGACCGTGGGTGTGTGATTCTCAGGGAAGAGCAGCGCATATGGGACGAAGTTTAGGGCCCATACATGAGAGAGAGAGCGTGGGTGACCAGTGCATGGGGGAGATGCTTGCGAGGGTGGGGAGCCATGCTGAGGATCGGCGGCGTGCAGAGAGTGGGTCTGGTCAAGGCATCTAAAATGGCTGCTGTGCACGACAAAAGTGTGGCATTGGAAAAAAAGCAAGATGGCGCAGACAATGTTTATCAATACGGATTAATTTATAACAATTATTTTTAACAATATATTTACTCGCAGTGTCAAAATGGCGGTCAACACTTCCTGATTTCCTTCGAATCGAACGTTAACAGAAGTCACGCAGCAAAAAAAAAAAAAAAACGCTCACGCGCAACCGCTGGAAGACAAGTATCAACATATATGAGCCTCCTCAACCACCCTCAGAAAACATAGGGGGTCAGGATACGTCTCCCATACCCCCTTATACCCAATACTCACATAGTTTTTCCTCCATCTTGTAATTTAATTAAATCGAAACACAAAATGGCGAATTCCCGTTTCGCTACCAGTTTGCGACCCGGTTCGCGAACCGGGAAGCGCTTCTACCGCAAAAAATAAAAAAAAAATTATTTGCCCCACGGGACCCTTTAATAACTCCAACATCATTCCTAGGGGGTCAAGAGGGGTCTACCTTGCCCCCTTTCATTAAATTCCCCCTTCATTTTTCTCCTCCTCTTGTCTCTCGATCCTACCGAGAGACAAGATGGCGGCCGCACCGGACTGTTTAGAATGTTGACAGACACCGGAGAGCCAATCAGCTTCGCTTCGCAAAGCTCCGTTACGCGAAAAGTACGCGATCTGGAGCGCTACCCGGGACGCTGTCACAGATATATCTGTTTTTTTAAACGTTAATTTCTCAAAATCCACTGGAGCACATATATTGAGACCCAGCAAAGGCACATCGGGCTAACAGTCCCTACAATTTTGCCAAGTTTCGTGCAAATCCATTCAGCCGTTCGAGCTAAAAGTGAGGCCAAACGCCCTATGGAAAAATGAATGGGAAAAACGCGTTTTGGGACCCCCCTTTTTTTTCGGCTCCCCCTTGACGAAACCCCCCAAATTTTAAGGGGCTGCTCAGAAACAAGTTGTGCCATTTTCCTGTAAATTTCAGCCGATTCCGTCCACAAACGCCAAAGTTATTAGACATAGAATTTTCAAAAGTTCCATAGAGAAAAAATCCTAACTATATATACCTACTGGCGACCGCCAGTAGGTAATATATATATATATATATATATATATATATATATATATATATATATATATATATATATATATGAAGAAAGGCTCCTCCCCAGCCTGCTCTGCGCTCGCAGACACTGCCTCCACGCCAGCAAGGAAGAGGGACGGACCAGCAATTCAGCAAGATGGTAATTTTTATTGCAGATTAAAACAGAACCAGCGACGCGTTTCGGGCGGAAAAGCCCTTGGTCACGCTGCAACCATATATATATATATATTCACTGAAAAAAGCCACAGGTTTCGGGGACGTTATAGTTAGTTGGACATTTCACTCGTACAAAACCAGAGAAATTCGGCCGTTGTAGTTAGTAGAGCTAACTATAACTCGCGCCCCCGAAATGCTCTGCTGATGACGTCACATATTACATCACTCATGACAAGGTCAGTGACATCACTGATGACATCTCAAATGATATCACTGATGACATCATACAGTGAATGTGTGTTTCTGTAAAGTTTAAATATGTTTTGTATATATATAAAAATTGCAAATTTGGTAAATGAAAATATTCCTTTAGATCTACGTGTGAAGAGTGAGTTCAGACCTAAATCTATCTTCCTGCCAAAAATCAAGAATGAGGAAATCGATGTGTTTGAGAGAGGTGTGACTGATGAGCTTTGGAAGATTGCGAAGCGTAAAAAGCACAATAAGGGGAGTAATGTGACTCAAGCCCAAAGAAAAGCCTTAGAAAACCTTCATAGAGATGACTCTATAGTCAATAAAAAGTCTGACAAAGGCGGCAATGTCGTCGTGCTTTCAAAGTCAAATTACATTAAAGAAGGTATGAGACAACTTTCAGAGGTAGATAAATATGAGAGAAGTAATAGGATGGAATACAAACATGCCATCAGACTGTTTCAGATGCAGTTGGGTGAATGGAAAGACAAAGGACTCCTTGAATTGGATGCCTTCAAATTCTTAGAATATAGATTTCCTCGACTCCCTGCACTTTACCTACTGCTGAAAATACACAAGGATCCACAGAATCCACCAGGGAGACCTATAGTCTTATCCAGGGGTAGTTTTTAAGAAAACACCTATAGATACGTGGATTTTTCCTTCAAGGGATAGTGAAATAGTTTCCCTCGTATGTAAAAGATACAGGGGATTTTTTAAGGAACCTTGTTGAGATTGAGTTGAAGGCAGATTATTCTCTTCTCTCCCTAGACGTCACAGGTCTCTACACATGTCTTCCTCATGAGAAAGGTATTGAAGCAAGCAGACATTTTCTAGTGTAAGATCAATTTTGTACCTTCTCCATACTAAGATGTTAATTGAAACAATGGAGACATGCCTCAAAAAGAACTACTTCCTCTTTGATAACAAGATCTATCACCAAACTTTTCGAACTTCAATGGGGACCTGTTTTGCTCCATCGTTTGCAGGTCTCTATATGGGGTATTGGGAAAAAGAGATAGTCAGTAAACTGAGTAGGTACAAGGAAAAGGTCACAATGTGGGTGCGCTACATTGACGATATTTTATGTATATGGGATGGAACAGAAGATGAGGTACTAGAGTTCGTAAAAGAACGAAACGAGAACAGGTTCAACCTAGAGTTTACATCTCTATGGTCCAAGGAATCACTTCAATTTTTAGATCTAAAATTGGCAATTGAAAACAACAGAATTGAAAGCTCTCTGTTCAGGAAAAGCACTGCGGGAAACAGTCTCCTGAATGCTAGAAGCTGTCATTCCACTGCATTGATTCAAAGTATTCCGTTAGGTGAGCTCCTTAGAGATAAAAGAAATTGTAGTACTGTCGACAACTTCCTGAGGGAGTCAAACATTATGACTAAGAGATTCCTTGAAGGAGGATACACACAATTGACCATAAATAAAGCACTAAGGCCCAGATGTAGGTAAAATAGATTTACCGATTTTTAATTACCGAATTCTACCGATTCGGTAATTAAAAATCGGTAAATCTAAGGGGTGGATATGTAGGAACATCCAGATGTTCCTTTTACCGAATCGGTAAATATCTGTATTTACCGAATCGGTAAAGCCCCATTCATTCTTATGGGCTTTGAAGCCCATAGGAATGAATGGGGCATTACCGGTCGGTAGTGTCACTTTAGGGTGCAGGGGGTGTCACTTTGACACCCTCTAGCACCCCCAAAAAAGATTCGGGGGCCATGTGGCAGGCATACCTGCACTAAGGGCAGGTCTGCCTGTCATATGGCACAGGTGTGCATGCACCCATGTGCATGCACACCGGAATCGGTATTTTACCATGAAGTTGGACTTCATGGTAAAATACCGATTCTGTAAGGCTTGTGGGACTCAGAAGAGTCCCACCTACATCTCATTGTTACCGAATCGGTAAAAATACCGATTCGGTATTTTACAGATTCGGTAAATTTACCGATCGGTAAATTTACCGAATCTGTAAAATATGTGGCCCTACATACCATTTTGTGAATCTCGGTCGGTAACGGCCGAAAATACCGATTTTCGGCCGTTACCGACCGACCTACATCCGGCCCTAAGTGAGGTGGTTAAAAGATCAAGAGAGTCGCTACTTATGGAGAAAGCAGACACATCAGAACAAGAAAACACTCAGCCAATAAGATTTGTAACAACTTATAACAGACAACTACATGATGTCCGTAAAAGTCTGAATACATTTTGGCCTATACTGAGTACGGATAAAGATTTAGCCAACAGTATTGGTAATTTTCCACAGTTCACATACAAAAGAGCTTAATCCCTTAAAGATACTCTATGCAATGCAGTAGAATCGACAACCACAGGGGTATTAGGGATACAAGGGGGTTACACATGTAGAAGCTTTAAAGCATGCAAAAATAGTAAAAATAGAAAATATTGCAGACTTTCAGCTCAGTGTGAACCATATGTGATCCCAAAACACACTTCCTGCTGCAACACAGAACACGCTGTGTATGCTCTGTTCTGCCCCTGTAAGATGGCATACATTGGAAGCACCATCCACAAAGCTAAAAAGCGTATACTTGAGCACTTACGTGCTATTAAACATGGAAACAAAGCGTACTCGATGGCACGTTACTTTCAGAGCATCATTGACAAAATAGTAATTTTCTAAGCTTTATTGTGCTGGACTATGCTAAAGTGGATGAAAGGGGAGGGAACAGGATGAAAGAACTGCCCAGACTTGAATCTAAACTTATCATCCAGTACAGAACTCTCACACCATCAGGCCACGATTGTGACGAAGAACTTTCAGTTCACTTAGGCTAAATGTAAAGATGTACATGTATGCTTATATTTCTTTTGACGTGCCGACTGCAATTTTATCCCTAGACCAGTGCAATAAAAATGATTGAGCTTCGAACAGCTCTCCTTTGAGATGGAATAGCTTCTCATTTATTGCTGAATTTATTCATCTGTAATGAGCGTATTCATGATGTAGTTTGTTTGGAGTTCATGTTTTTTATTTCAGTTTAGTGTGTTTACACCGTTAAATCACTTTTTTTTTCATTTTATTCTATTTTTCAGAGAAAGACTTTCTGAAGATGTACCTGAAGAATCTTTGAAGACTGAAAGTATCTTTTCTGTGAGCCCACTTGGCCCAATACCTTTTGATGTTTGATGTTTTTCAATCTGATAGCCCACTGTGGCTTTGTTGTCAGCTGACGCAGTGAAATCATGACTGATAAAGTTTATTGAAAATCGCAAATACCATGTGATTGTGAGATATAGTTTACAAGTGCGGTAAAATTCAGCTTATTGCTTAGCTCGCAATGATGAAACCGAAGTAACCTAGTATTGTTGTGAATGGTAATGGTACCTTCCTTGTAATCTAATTGTAATACAATTAGAAGCATATAGCGCGTTCAACTAGATGACGAAATTGATTTAATTATGTTCACCATTGAATGTTATCAGTTGAAAAAGCAATATTGCATAAAATGATTATTTTGTTAGTGATGATGATTAACAAGGAACAATAAGTTGTCATTGAAAGTCTTTCTTCATTGTTGATGATGTTGTAAATCACATGTTTATTTAAATATGTCTGAAATGTGAATTCTGGCACTCGTGAACAAAGGAGCAAGTCCTGAAATGCGTTGAGTGTTGCCAGTCTGCCATTTAATCTGTAAAGCAATACATTTGGCTGCTTTAAAGTCCCCGTTGTGTTTTGGGAGAAAATGGAAACCGCATTCTGGATTGATTTGGTGAGGCTCCCTAGCCTCGGCGCAGACCACCATCATGAACGGCAAGGAAAAGGCGTCGGTAGTGCGTGAGCACTAGTATTGGGTATATGCGGCTGAGCAGCTAAATGATTGCTAGGTATCATCCATAAGTTGGTACCTTAGATATTGTTTACATTACCATTTTGCACTGATGGCACATTTGCACTTTAAATGGCAGGGATTTTAGCCTATTTATATTATGACTACAGTGCGCTCTAGTTTTGGCTATTTCCATGAATTGGTTTTTATTAGACCCTGGTGCTACTAGTATGCATTGACATTTTTAAAATATTTATATGTAATTCTGTTTACAAAATGATATTTGCACTATATGCTGGTTTCCACTTTATTTAATGCAAAGACATACCACGATATAGCTATGTACAGTTATTCCAAGGAGGCATTCAGGCCTCATATTATTAGAGCCGAGTGCAATGAGTTTGTTTAATAACTCCAAGTAAGGGAATTTTTATGGCATGTTATACTATCAACACAAGTGCTTGTCTTATGGTAATCTGTTCAGCCCATAAGCATTCTGTTCATATGTAATCCTGCTCTGGCAACTCAGTAGGTTTGCGTTTGAATGGTATCATTCTATGTTTTATGTTCAAAGCGACTCATATTGGTATTCATGCCATGATTGTACTTAGCGGCAAGGCGGGATCTAGCACTCCAACAAGGAGCGTGACATCATCATGCACTTGTTTTACTCTGTAGTCTTGTGGTAGCTATGTGACTATGATTAATGATGTTGCTATGTGTTCATTAACATTTTAATGATATTACATGTTATCTTAGGGATATTACTTTGGTTGCATACAGAAATGGGGATTTTTCAACACATTAGTTAACTTATTGCTTGATAATACCAACATGTGCAACAACTACTGTATTTAACTGAGATATTTAGCACTTTTATGTTACCAGCCAAGGGCGGTTGTCATATTTGGCCGCACAGCGGTCAAATCTTTCTTCCACATCTATGTTATTTTGTGAATCACGGGGTCTGAATTAACGATGCACATTCCTTTTAAATTCCCACATTGTGATTGAATTCGCTGTCATGTGAGCAAGGCTCCACGGAGCCGAAACGTCATGCGACTGGTTCTGCAAATTTAATTAAAATTGCACCTACCTCGAGGTCCGTGTCTGAAGTTTTTTGTTCCAGCTGGGCAGGCATTGCTGTTTGCTGAATTGGATATATATATATATATATATATATATATATATATATATATATATATATATATATATATATATATATATATATATATATATATATATATATATATATATATATATATATAAATATATATATATATATATATATGTATATATGTATATATGTGTATATATATATGTATATATATATATATATATATATATATATATATATATATATATATATAAAGCTAGGGGATACACCCCCACATAACGAGCTATGTGAATCCAAATGTACATAATCTTAAAATGTACATACATGAATTGATACAGCATTATGAGAAACATATACATGAACAGAGTGTGCATAACAATATTGTAATGTTTGTTGTTGTCAACGATTTTAATATTGCACTAGAGCACTTTATTTTCGCTGTTTTAACTAATGTGGAATCTTTGTAATACTACACTACAAGATGCCCGCCATTTCCATGGAATTTACCATCTTCTATGTTGATGAAATGAAAAAGTGCGGTGGGTTTAAAATGGCGATCGTGTGTTTGCACAAACTGACACTGACAAAGCTTACTTGCGAAACGCGTCTGTCAGGGGTGAAGGGGGTTTGGAAAATAAATGGACTTTAAAACATCTTCACACCGAGCGCTTGCCGTTTTGTCTCGACCGAATTGGTTGGATTGTGTGGTTATATATGTATGTGTATATATATATATATATATATATATATATATATATATACATTACCTACTGGCGATAGCCAGTAGGTATTTATAGTTAGGATTTTTTCTCTATGGAACTTTTGAAAATTCTATGTCTAATAACTTTGGTGTTTGTGGACGGAATCGGCTGAAATTTTCAGGAAAATGGCACATTTTGTTTCTGAGCAGCCCCTGAAAATTTGGGGAGGTTCCGTCAAGGGGGGGCCTAGAAAAAAGGGGGGTCCCAAAACACGTTTTTCCCATTCATTTTTCCATAATCAATCAATCAAAGACATTTATAGAGCGCACTACCTACCCGTAGGGTCTCAAGGCGCTTAGGGGGGGGGGGTGCCATTACTACTTGAACAACCAGGTCTTGAGCTTCTTCCTGAAGGAGAGGTGGTCCTGGGTCAGGCGCAGGTCGGCCGGGAGGGAGTTCCAGGTTTTGGCGGCCAGGTAGGAGAAGGACCTTCCTCCTGTAGTGGCTCTACGGATGCGTGGGACGGCGGCGAGGGCGTGGCTGGCAGATCGGAGGTGGCGTTTGGGAGCGTAGAAGTTGATTCGATTGTTGAGGTAGCTCGGGCCTTGATCGTGTAGGGCTTTGTGTGCGTGGGTGAGGAGCCGGAAGGTGATTCTTTTGTTGACGGGGAGCCAGTGCAGGTCTCTCAGGTGTCCGGAGATGTGGCTGTTCCGTGGGATGTCGAGGATGAGTCTGGCTGAGGCGTTCTGGATCCGCTGGAGTCTCTTCTGGAGCTTGGCGGTGGTTCCGGCGTAAAGTGCGTTGCCGTAGTCCAGTCGGCTGGTGACGAGGGCCTGGGTGACGGTCTTCCTGGTCTCCGTGGGGATCCACCAGAAGATCTTCCGCAGCATGCGCAGGATGTTGAAGCACGATGAGGAGACGGCGTTGACTTGCCTGGTCATGGAGCGGGAGGAGTCCAGGATGAAGCCCAGGTTGCGTGCCTGATTCGTCGGTTTGGGTGTGGTGCCCAGGGCGGGGGGCCACCAGGAGTCGTCCCAGGCGGAGGGCGAGGAGCCCAGGATGAGGACCTCCGTCTTGTCTGAGTTCAGTTTCAGGCGGCTCGTCGTCATCCACTCGGCTACCTATTTCATCCCTTCGTGCAGGTTGGCTCTGGCGGCGGCGGGGTCGTTGGTCAGGGAGAGGATCAGCTGGGTGTCGTCGGCGTAGGAGATTATGTTGAGGTTGTGTTGGCGTGCGATGGCCGCGAGGGGGCTCATGTAGACGTTGAAGAGAGTAGGGCTCAGCGAGGATCCTTGAGGGACGCCGCAGATGACTTCGGTGGCCTCTGACTTGTACGGTGGTAGGCGGACTCTCTGTGTTCTTCCGTCGAGGAAGGAGACGATCCATTCCAGTGCCTTCTCCTGGATTCCGACGTTGCTGAGGCGCTGCACTAGGGTGCGGTGGCAGACCGTGTCGAAAGCCGCGGAGAGGTCTAGGAGGATGAGGGCCGCTGTAGGGCCTTTGGCCTCACTTTTAGCTCGAACAGCTGAATGGATTTGCACGAAACTTGGCAAAATTGCAGGGACTGTTAGCCCGATGTGCCTTTGCTGGGTCTCAATATATGTGCTCCAGTGGATTTTGAGAAATTAACGTTTAAAAAAACAGATATATCTGTGACAGTGTCCCAGATAGCGCACCAGATCGTGTACTTTTCGCGTAACGGAGCTTTGCGTAGCAAAGCTGATTGGCTCTCCGGCGTCTGTCAACATTCTAAACAGTCCTGTGCGGCCGCCATCTTGTCTCTCGGTAGGATCGAGAGACAAGAGGAGGAGAAAAACGAAGGGGGAATTTAATGAAAGGGGGCAAGTAGATCCTTCTTGACCCCCTAGGAATGAACGGGCCTTTACCGTTTCAGTTGCCATTCCGCCCGCTTTTGCTACACTGTGCCTCATCCTCCATTCAGCTGTTTATCGCTCGCTCTTGCGGCTACAGCGTCTCGCTCACCATGTAGTTGAGTTGCGGTGCAGCGATAGGCGGCTGCCACAGGTCTCTTAAAATGGCGGACAGCTCTTCGGATTTGGGCCTGGTCCACTAAAATTGTCCTGGGACACCTTGGAACTCGGATGTCCCCTGAGCCTTGAAGATTTTACAAAAGTCTTGGGGGCCCCCGACTCCTGCAGGCTTCCGGTGGGGAGCGGCTGCCATGATTGCTCGTGGAATGACCACGACGGAGCCACGAGATGGTGGTGCTCTCATGCTGACGCCAGCTTCAGTCTGAAACATCCAGAAACAAGGTGGGGCTTTCATCGTTTGGGAAGAAAAAATGTTTTAATCCAATGAAAAGTGTTATTTTTAGGTCACATGATCAAGCTTTCTATCATTAGGAAACCAAAAGTAAAATGAACCAATGAAAAGTTTTATAAACAAGTCACATGACCTGTTATGCTTACGTTACGCGCTGCTATAAAAAGCATAGAAAATCCGTTGGCACGTGAGGCGGCGTCAGTAGCGGACCGATGTGCGAATAGGCCGAAGGCAGCACAACACGCCAAGATCCGGATGGCACCGAGGTGGTGTTCAGCAAGTTGCCAAACTGGTGTGGCCATCCTACAGTGCTGCGCCGAAAGTCGGCGTGGGGCGCCCCGTTGGCCTGTGAGGTCGCTTCAGTCAGTGGGGGCTGTTTGAGGATCTGACTGCATTGAAAAGCAATGTGATGCTGTGCGTCGCTCCCAAGATGGAGGCTCCTCGGCTGCAGTGGGGCGCCCCTTGGTGTTTCACTCGCTATCCAGCTGAGTTGTGTCCGCACTTGCGGCTACAGTAGACCGAAGGCAGCATAACGCGCCGAGATCTGGATGGCACCGAGGTGGTGTCTAGCAAGTTGCCGAACTGGTGTGGCCATCCTACAATGCTGCGCCGAAAGTCGGTGTGGGGTGCCCCGTTGGCTTATGAGGTGATGTCAGTAGTGGACCGATGTGTGAATAGGTCGGAACCAGCACAAGGCGCCAAGATCCGGATTGCAAGTCCTGGATGTTGAGTGCCATAGTTGAGAGTTCTGAGCAGTGCTTGTAACACTGTCTGAAGCTTATTTGCATCTGCTGCAGCTTCACTATTGCTCTGGTGTGGGCAAAGATCGCCCATGACATAGGCGGCCGGCTCCCGAGGTCCGGCGGAACTTTTTTCCTTTTCCTTTCTGCATCTTGTCCCACAATCCGTTTGACCTGAAGACACGACCAGGTCCCTGAATGTGTGCAGTGGGACGCTATTGATTGAATCAAAATGGCGGCTTCACACAAAGCTGACTCAAGCGTTGCTGGTGATGCTATACAGTCAAAAAATGGTTTTCAGTTTGTACATTCTTCAGGATTTTTCCATCCAAGGCTGGTTGAGAGTTTGTAGAACAATGGCTTTAGATCTTGCCCTCCCCTCTTTTGACTGTTGGTTCTTGTTGCCTATCTCTTCTGTTGTCATTTAACTGAACCTTTTTTGACTGCCGAAAGGGGTTCTGGTCCGACCGCTGGTTGGTGGAGACATTTTGACTATATCCTGGACCTGCCCGGCCTTGCCCAAAATGGTGCTGGTATAAATGGGACTCGTAACTCCTTGTTGTTTACTGGTTGCACAACCTTGATATCACAAGATACGTATGCAGTTTTGAAGCACATGGCGGGCGGGGACGAGAATTGATTGAATATTTCGACATCCTTATTGATATTAAGTTCTGATGTGTTATTGATTACTGTACTATCGTAAGTTCGAATTAACGTCACCCATGGTACTAGCCCGCAAATGTATATCTAGAAAATTTTATTTTAAGTGGCTCTGTCGTATTTTAATTACAAAATGTACGTCCACCGATTCGGCAACTGTTAAACACCTTAGTTCTTGCAACCTAATGGCCTGCTCGTTACGTTCCTCTACAGTGTAAATGTCTCCTCATCATATACGATTCCAGTTTACTCCGTGGCCGGCCCACGTGGTTATAGGCCCGTATTTGTATACTGACATTTTCACAATAAAGGTTTTTAAAACAAAACATGGTAGTAGTATTTACATTGGTAAAGTTTTTCATTTTAGTCACTGTTTTCGAATCAGTAAAAGGCAAGTGAAATAAAGCAGTCCAATTACATGACGGATAAAAGGTATAATACGCAGAAACGCACTTAAGATAAATGGTCAAGGGGTGTTGTGTTTTTTACTCCTGCAACATAAAGTGATCGATAAGAATCTGATATTCAGGCGTATCGGCGACTAAGACAGCAGGCCGAGCATCTTTTGCTCAACGGCTCCGTCATGGGACGAAGAAACGCCCTTTTGCTAGAAAAAGGAATATATTTTACTTGCAGGACAGTTGTAAATTTTCCGGGAAAGTACATTAGCCTGGAACATTATAACATACATGTTTAAGAAAAAATAATGTTCGAAAGCAATAAAAAGCGTAATTTTTAGGTCATATGACCAAGCGTTTCATCATTAGAATAACAAAAGTAAAATGAACCAATGAAAAGTTTTATAAACAAGTCACATGACCTGTTATGCTTACGTTACGCGCCGCGCCCCGGATCGCTTCCGGGTGCGCTAACGCGGCGCGTCATATGACGCATTACGCGACAACGTAGGTCCAGAATATAGTCAAAATGTCTCCACCAACCAGCGGTCGGAACACAACCCCTTTCAGCAGTCTAAAAAGTTCTGTTAAATGACAAGAGAAGGGACAGGCAACAATAACCATCAGTCAAAGAGGGGAGGGCAAGTTCTTCCCTACCGGGTCACGTTGGGGCGCTACCGGAACTGATCGAATTGGTAGTCTACAGTGTTTCTGGATGTTTCAGACTGAAGCTGGTGTCAGCATGAGAGCACCACCATCTCGTAGCTCAGTCGTGGCCATTCCACGAGCAATCATGGCAGCCGCTCCCCACCAGAAGCCTGTGGGAGTTGGGGGCCCCCAAGACTTTTGTAGAATCTTCAAGGCTCAGGGGACGCTTTCGAGAATGGGGCCCAAGCCCTAGCAGACAAGCGTCTGAGTTCCAAGGTGTCCCAGGGCCATTTTAGTGGACCACGCCCAAATCTGAAGAGCCGGCCGCCATTTTGAGAGTCCTGTGGCAGTCGCCTATCGCTGCATCGCAAGAGCGGGAGCAACTCAAGTACATGGTGAGCGAGACGCTGTAGTCGCAAGAGCGGGCGGTAAACAGTTCAATGGCGGAAGAGGCACAGTGTAGCAAAAGCGGGCGGAATGGCAACTGAAACGGTAAAGGGGCGCCCCACTACAGCGTGTCTTCAGGTCAAACGGATTGTGGGACAAGGTCCAGAATGGAAGAGTCATCAAAAGGCAAAAAGTTCCGCCGGACCCCGGGAGCCGGCCGCCTATGTCGGGGGCGATCTTAGGCCACACCAGGGCAACACGACTTGGGGAGGAGGCAGGAGCCAAGCGCCCCCTCCCGGTCCGCGCCACCATACCGTATGTTGAAAATCTGAAGCCATCGTTCTACAAACTCTCAACCATTCTTGGATGGAAAAATCTTGATGAATGTACAAACTGAAAACCAGTTTTTGTCTGCATAGCATCAGCAGCAACGCTTGCTATCAGAGTGCATGAGTTTCATGCTCGATCGATTGAGCTAGCCGGATCAGGCAACAAAAAGTATAAAATAGTTATGTAAATAGTTATTTAATAAAATGTTTTACCCTGTTACTTTGCTGGTGTGTTGTATATATTTATAATATTTGCATAGAGTTTATCGTTATTTTGGGCGGGGTGGGTGACGGAGCCGAGCTGTCTTGCAGCCCTCATGGTGTGGAGCTCAGTTCATCTCACTATTTTCGTATTTCTCATGAAGGGTTGTTCCTAATGTTTCTATTTTAGCGAGGTCAAAAAGAGATCCCATTAGTGGCCTACTGATTTTGCTCGATTACTTTTGTTTTTTTACACGATTTTTCACTATCTGCAAAGACTAAACAGAGTATTGCGACTTTGTGCTTTTTTGTAAATAGAGAATGAACCAAAGAGAATCAATTCTAAAACAGTAAATGCTTGGATAACAATCAATCAAATGGAGAGACAAGCAGGCACGACGGATTACAACGGGGGCAAAGGCCTGTGTTAACTACCCTTCACTATCTGCAAAGAGAGAGTACTACTAAGAGAAAAGAGGGGAGGGTGGGGCAGCCTTCAAAGCACATCAGCGTGCATAAACACGAAAAAGTTTTGACCTATCACGTACTTGACATTTGACAGCTTTTGATATTTGCTATTAAAAAACCATTGAAATTCACAGAAAAAACCATAGGTTTTAGGCCATATATAGTTAGGGATTAGCATTTACAAAACCTTAATTTACTCGCACAAAACCATAGAAATTCGCATATATAGTTAGATGCAATAACTATATATCGCGCACCCGCAACCCACTGCTGATGATGTCACATATTACATCATTCATGACATGGTCCGCACTAAGGTGAATGCAGATGGAAGGCGAGTAACAAGATTAGCCGTTAATTTCAATTACGGAACTCGTCATCTTGAGTGTTAAGCTCCGGCCGTGGATAAGGCTGTCTGAGCTGTCCACTGTCTGCACGCATGGTGCATTGTGTATTTTTATTGCAGTACCGGTTCATGAAACAGAACCGGGAAGCAACGAGATCGTCTACAAGAATACAAGAAAAGAATCAAGCCCAAGCCCAGAGCACAAGAGGCAGACCAAGAAGTACCAGGCAAAGAGGAGGAAGAAACGGAAACAGAGGAACAAACAGCACAACAAATCAGAGGCCAGTGGGAATAAGAAGGGCCCAAACAAAGAGGAAATAATGATGGACGACAAACAGGTAAACAAAACTATAATCAATTTAACGGACAGACAAATAAGCATGAAAATTAAAAGAACATTATGTCTAGGTCTATCTTTTTGTCCCACGAGAACTATGAACTATGTTGACGACAAGATTGACATCTTCAAATTTTGCAGAAAATTGAAACTCAAAAAATGGCACAAAATGAAACCGAAAAAGAGTAAAAGACATTCCACTAATGATCAGGACACAGACAATGAACATATGATCATTGGTGATATAGACAACTTAGTGGCCATTGATGAGCTAAATACTACTGAAGATGAGCTTAATCTTAGCAATGAAGCCAGGAGAATACTGGATGCTTTAGAAATTCAGCATAACCAAGCCGCTAACACAGATTTTAAACCAAAATCCACATTCACTCCTAAAATGAACCACGACAACATAGACTCATTTCAAGATCAGATAGGCAATGAATTGCTCGAACTCAGCCGAAGCAACCAAACTAACAACAAAAAGAAAAAGGTCAAATATAATTTATCGGTGGCTCAAAAAACGGCCATACAAGATTTGGCCAATGACCCCAGTATTCTCATCCGTCCAGCTGACAAAGGGGGGAATATTGTGATAATGCCTAGAGAGATGTACGTTGCAGAAGCAGAACGACAACTGCATGATGGACTAACCTACAAAAAGTCTAACCGGACAGAATATAATAACAGCATTAAAAACATGTGGGATAAACTGAGTGAATGGAAGGATAGAGGCTGGCTTGAATGGGAAGAATACTGTTTCCTTAAAAAGGATTATCCCCTGTTACCCATCTTGTACCTCCTCCCTAAGGTACACAAATGTATTGATAACCCCCCTGGAAGACCTATCATCTCTTCCAGGGGATGTGTTTTGGAAAATGTCTCACGTTATATCGACCACTTTTTGAGGGATTTTGTCATGGATCTCCCCACGTATGTGAGAGACACCAAGGATTTTCTTGACAAAATCAATCAAGTGGAAATTAACAAAGAATGTCTACTCATGACGATGGATGTAAATGCCCTTTACACCATCATCGAACATAATCAGGGATTGGAAGCATGCGCCAGATATCTCAAACAGAGGGACATAAAATTTCTTGGCCACACCACCATGCTACTAGACATGATAAAACACTGCCTTATGAATAATTTCTTCTGCTTTAATGACGAGATCTTTTTGCAAACCCACGGCACCGCGATGGGTACTTCTTTTGCGCCGAGCCTGGCGAACCTCTTCATGGGAGCATGGGAGGCAGACATCAGGAATGACACTGAATTACAAAATGACTTTCAGAAAGTCAAATTATGGCTTCGGTTTATTGATGACATTTTTGTCATCTGGTCAGGTAATAAAGCGGAGGCCGCAAATTTCATCAATAAACTGAACAAGAATAACTGTAACATCAAACTCACGAGTAACATCAGTGAGAAAGAGGTGGAATATCTTGATACCAAAGTCCTAATCACAGACAATACCATTAAAACTGTGTTATTCAGGAAAACGACGGCAGGCAATTCTCTGCTCCATGCAGAGAGTAACCACCCAGACAATCTGAAATGGAGTATCCCCTATGGGGAACTCCTCAGAGCAAAAAGAAATTGCAGTAACCACAAAGATTACCTAGCAGAAGAGAAAACTATGACACAGAGATTCCTCCAAAGAGGTTATCCCTTGTGGGTGATCAAGAAAGCTAGCCAAAAGGTGTCTGAGATTGAGAGAGAAGATCTACTCAAGACCAAGATAAAGGAAAGGGAAGAAAAAGATAACATCACCAGAGTAATTCTCACATATAATGGGAATTCTAAACAAATTCAAAAAAGTTTAGTAAAAAAATTGGAATCTTCTAACCTCTGATCCAATAATAGGAGACAGTTTACCCAAACGCCCTAGCATAACATATAAGAGAGGACCTACTCTTAGAGACCTACTGGTTCAAAATGATGTCAGTACCACCACTGTTTCCAGAGGTATTGATTTAAAGGGCTTCTACCCATGTGGCCATTGCAAAGCTTGTGCCAATAGCCACATGAAGAAGGAATTTTGGAATCCTAGCAGTAACAGGATGCAACAAATCCAACAATTCCTTACGTGTACTACTCCATTTGTCATCTATGCTCTAACCTGCCCATGCAATCTATTGTATATAGGGAGCACGACGCATATGGCGAAAAAAAGAGTGTTAGAACACACCAGAGGTATCAGTAACCTTGACCAACAGTTTCCGATAGCACGCCATTTCGAGAGTCATCACTATTCTGATCCCAAAAAACTCACTTATTTCGTGCTTGAGCAGGTTAACATAGGCCCCAGGGGAGGTAATCGTTTACTAAAGTTAAGGCAAAAGGAATCCAAAGACATAATTAGCCTTTGTACTCGTTACCCGAAGGGGCATAACATGGACGAAGAATACAATGTACACTTGCAAGAATGAAATGTGGTTTCACTATTAGTTTGGATTAACTATTCTCTGCTAAATCACAGTGTAATTTCTATCATCTGCACTTATAGTAGTATTGTCCACTTGCAAGAATGAAATGTGGTTTTACTATTTGTTTGGACTAACTATTCTCTGCTAAATCATAGTGTAATTTGTTTCATCTGCACTTACAGTAGTATTGTCCAGTTCCCTTACTTTTCTTACACTTTTGTTCTCTCTGTCTCTCTGCAGATAACCTAACCTAAACGAGGGAGATGTCAGAATAGAATAACATGATTCATCTGTAACTGTACTGAGAATCTCCGCTCATCTCCTCTTCCATCTTTGAAAATAGTATTGTATTTTAATTAATTCATGTATGCACCTCAGCCTCACATAACATATGTTGTATGCAGGAATACACATAGAGTTATTACATCTTTGCACCATATCTCCTTGGGACTCAATGGGGTATCGTGGAGATCATTGGTCCAATCCACTAACCAGGATGGACTTTACAACAATGGCGCGATCGCCCATTGTTATTGGTGAGCCTCTCAGGGGGGCTCCCCTTCTCACTAACCAGAGCCTTGCACCCTCATTCCCATCTCACTAACCAGAGGGATACACAATGCACCATGCGTGCAGACAGTGGACAGCTCAGACAGCCTTATCCACGGCCGGAGCTTAACACTCAAGATGACGAGTTCCGTAATTGAAATTAACGGCTAATCTTGTTACTCGCCTTCCATCTGCAGTCACCTTAGTGCGGACTTATAGGTACGCCGCCACACAGAGATTCCATCATCGTGACCAGGGTTTATTAACTGGACACGAGCAATTCCTGTTTACCTCACGTTGCCATGACTACAGTCTAGCAGGACGCACACAGGGAGGAGCCCCGTAACTTAAACTACAAGTTATTTTACCACCACATATCCCACAATCATTGGGTCTTAAGGTTTAGAAATCACCTGTTGTTTTAATGCATTATGGTAATTATTTTCTTTATCTTATGTGTTCGCAATATTAGCGATTTAATTATTAACACATGTTTGTTACGCAGAATCATTTTGATGAATTTAATATTTACATACAACGATCGAGTAAGGGAGTGAAATTAACTTTTCCCTACTTGTGTATGAAATGTATAACGTAGAAGGCAAACACCAGTTCAATATGGCCTCCAAGCTGTGCAAAACGTACTAGACTGGCTTAATTTCATGAGTCCTTCCTTGTTGTTTATGGTGCAACTAACATAAATAATGTTACTGAACTCGGTGCAAACTGTGTGATCAAGCACTCTTTGGAGTGCGAAACGCGTCACGACGAGATTTATGGAGCAATAAATCTTTCATCTTGGTAACCCTGAGGTTTGCTGTGTGATCCTTGTCTGAGTGCTCGTGAGGAACGCCGCTACTTTTGAATATATATATATATATATATATATATATATATATATATATATATATATATATATATATATATATATATATATATATATATATCAAAGCTACCGAGTGCCCACAGGCAAGGCATCACTCGAGCAGCAGTAGTGGCGGGTACAGCACACTTCAACACATCGATATCTCTTTCCAGCTCTCATGTCTTCACAGGCAAGGCATCACTGCTGCTCGAGTGATGCCTTGCCTGTAGCTTTGATTTTTACGCGGCAGCCCAGCCGCGAAGGCATGCACCACTCCCAAAGAAAATGGGGGTCACGAACTCGGAATCATGCCGAGCTCATTATGGAAGATAAAGACACACCGCGCACCTCAAGATCCATCCAAGGGCTGTACAATCAACAACAGCTATAAGAAATGAACTGCAGATCACATCAGGCAGTGCGCAGGACACACCTTAACCGCCAATTGGTGGGCCATCATCTTGTTAAGTGGGAGTGTCCAAATGCTTACCTCAAGTTGAGCCTCTGATGAGAGCAAAGGCTCAGAAAGGCGTCAGACTGAACATCGAAGACATGAGAGCTGGAAAGAGATATCGATGTGTTGAGGTGTGCTGTACCTGCCAATACTGCTGCTCGAGGGATGCCTTGCCTGTGGGCACTTGGTAGCTTTGATTTTTACGCGGCAGCCCAGCCGCGAAGGCATGCACCACTCCCAAAGAAAATGGGGGTCACGAACTCGGAATCATGCCGAGCTCATTATGTGAAGCAGCAGTTGAGGGATAAAGACACACCGCGCACCCCGAGATACAACCAAGGGCTGTACAATCAACAACAGCTATAAGAAATGAACTGCAGATCCCATCAGGTAGTGCGCAGGACACACCTTAATCGCCCATTGGTGGGCCATCATCTTGTTAAGTGGGAGTTTCCAAATGCTTACCTCAAGTCGAGCCTCTGATGAGAGCGAAGGCTCAGAAACGCGTCAGGCTGAACATCGAAGACATGAGAGCTGGAAAGAGATATCGATGTGTTGAGGTGTGCTGTACCCACCACTACTGCTGCTCGAGTGACGCCTTGCCTGTGGGCACTTGGTAGCTTTGATATTTACGTGGCAGCCCAGCCGCGAAGGCATGCACCACTCCCAAAGAAAATGGGGGTCACAAACTCGAAATCATGCCGAGCTCATTATGTGAAGCAGCAGTTGAGGGATAAAGACACACCGCGCATCCCGAGATCCATTCAAGGGCTGTACAATCAACAACAGCTATAAGAAATGAACTACAGATCCCATCAGGCAGTGCGCAGGACACACCTTAACCGCCCATTGGTGGGCCATCATCTTGTTAAGTGGGAGTGTCCAAATGCTTACCTCAAATCGAGCCTCTGATGAGAGCAAAGGCTCAGAAACGCGTCAGGCTGAACCTCGAAGACATGAGAGCTGGAAAGACATATCGACGTGTTGAGGTGTGCTGTACCCGCCACTACTGCTGCTCGAGTGATGCCTTGCCTGTGGGCACTTGGTAGCTTGGATATTTATGCGGCTGCCCAGCCGCGAAGGCATGCACCACTCCCAAAGAAAATGGGGGTCACAAACTCGGAATCATGCCGAGCTCATTATGTGAAGCAGCAGTTGAGGGATAAAGACACACCACACACCCAGAGATCCATCCAAGGGCTGTACAATTAACAACAGCTATAAGAAATGAACTGCAGATCCCATCAGCAGTGCGCAGGACACACCTTAACCGCCCATTGGTGGGCCATCATCTTGTTAAGTGGGAGTGTCCAAATGCTGGGGAACTCGGAATCAAGGAAGTACCGAGTTGTATCAAGATCAAGAGAATCAAAGAGTGTGGGGACGGGACGGACGAGGAAAAACAAGAGGAACAAACAAGCCAAAATCAGCAGACAACAGTGGAGAGACATTGCCCGTGGGAGTAATGACAAGGGGTAGAAACAACAAGATATGATGGTAATAAATCTTTCGAAACATACATTGTCCAGTTGTGAAAAGGAAGTTCTCTCCTTGGGTCTGTCCTTTTGTCCCTCCACGGCAAAACGGTGCATTGTGAATGACAACACTATGAACTATGTATCTAAATATTGCCGGGTCATAATTTAAGTTGTTTGTGTATATACATTTTTCATTTATTTTTTGAAAATACTAGTGACAAACAATTGTGGGACATTTCTGTGGCAACTACCTAAATTGTATTTCTGATTTGAATAATGCAATGTAAAAGGAAGATTATGATATACAGATATATTTGCCATTGAATGA
Organism: Lissotriton vulgaris; assembly: GCF_964263255.1. Lineage (NCBI taxonomy): Eukaryota > Metazoa > Chordata > Amphibia > Caudata > Salamandridae > Lissotriton > Lissotriton vulgaris. The sequence continues at coordinate 995,411,071 of NC_141689.1, forward strand.
ATAACATGGCTATACGTTACAAAATGGTTGCATTGCTCGCTGGTTCGCTGACATCACTTTAAGGTGAAAGTGCACTTTGTATATAAAAAAAGCACATATCATGACGTTTGAAACGTGAGCAAGCCAAATGGTGAAACGCGTTCATTCCTGCTATTAAACTTCACTTTTTGCACTAGCAACTTTGTGGTGTCCGGGTACGTTTTTTCTGATCACGAAGACGTTGTGGAACAATTTTTGGGCTACAGGTGGCCCCAACCTGGACCGCCCGTGAGCTAGCCTGGCCTTCATACTGGAGCTGCTGTTTTCTTTATATATATATAAAAAAAAAAAATATATATATATATATATATGTATATATATTCACTGAAAAACCCATAGGTTTCAGACATGTTATAGTTAGGAATTAGCATTTAATAAAACCTTAGAAATTTGGTGCAAAAACCATAGGTTTTCAGGGGTGTTATAGTTAGTTGGGCATGTCACTCGTAAAAAACCATTGAAATTCCCCCGTTATAGTTAGTTGTACTAACTATAACTGGCGCGCCCGCAATCCACTGCTGATGATGTTTTATATTACATCATTCATGACATGGTCAGCGACATCACTGATGACATCTCAAAAACTATAACATCCCTAAAACTTATGGTTTTTTCAGTAAAATTCTAAGGTTTTTTAAATGCTAATTCCTAACTATAACATATCTGAAACCTATAGTTTTTTCAGTGAATTTCAAAGGTTTTTTATATGCTAATTCTTAACTATAACATGTCTGAACCTATGGTTTTTTTCAGTGAATTTCAAAGATTTTGTAAATGACAATTTTTAAATATATTAATTCTTATATTTATTTTTTTGATACTGACTAACTAAATTTTTTTAAACTATTTATTTTTAGATTTTTTTTAAATGACATAAATACATTATACATTACATTACAAAATATACTTTCTCAGGATGAATTACTTTAGTTTAACTACTTTGCAAATAGGCAATAGACATTTAAGTACAGTTGTTACAGTTTTTGTAATGTGCAACACAATTTCAGACACAATGCAACATTCAGCATGTGAATTTCTAGTTAAATGCAATTAGTTACTTTTTGGATTACTTTTCTAACCACAAGACTAGATCCCAGATTCAGTCCTGGGATATCTCCTGTAAACAGTTGAGTAAAAACATTTTGGTTACAGTAGTGATTTTTTAGGAATATTATTTTATTTATGAAGTTGACACTTAGAAACATTTTCACATAGAATCACCAATGTAATCCTATGGGAGGAAATTGACTTATCAGGTAAGTAGTGTTAACTTTACTTTTTCTTACTCAGTGGTGGTTCCTGGATACAGCTTGGGTGCATCTCCTGTAAACAGTCAAAAGAATGCGTTTAAGTCATACAGGCAATTTTTAAGGAATATTTTTAGTTTGTGAAAATAGACACTTAAAAACTTTTCTTCTGAAAACCACACAATGGATTCCCATGGAAGGAAATACAAGTTACTGGTAAGTACGCTTACAATCACTTTTCAGGGTCAGTGCTGGGCTAAAAGATGCAGCACTGGGTTCTCTCCTGAGTAAATAGCAATTCATAGTTCGGTTGATTTTAGAGGAATATTTGTACAAGGAAGGGGCGGGGCCTGCGGTGACATGTGTGCAAACATGCCCTGTGGTGCGTTTTAGGTTGGGGAATTAATTCCTCTTCAATGCTGCGGTCCCCTGGACGCCAACTAGCCCACCAGGTACCTCCAGTATGCGCCAGGGAGCTGCATTGCAGAGAGGTATTCAGAGGCCACGCCCCTTTTTAAAACACTCTGCAACACAGGTCTGTGGCGCTTACTGGAGGTACCTGGTGGGCTAGTTGACTCCTAGGGGACCTCTGGTTTGAAGAGAAATTAATTTCCCAACTTAAAACACGCCAAAGGGCGTGTTTGCACAAATATCACCTTAGGCCCTGCCTCCTACCTTCACCACTGTGCAAACGGGCCCCGTGGTGTGTTTTAAGTTGGGGGATTAAGTCCCCTTGAATCCTGAGGTCCCCTGGCAGCAACGCCCCTTTTTACAACACTCTGAAACACAGCTCATTGGCGCTTAGTGGAGGTACCTGGTGGGCTAGTTGGAACAATATTTTCTATGTTTTTTAATGATATTGGAATGAAACAATATATATATTTTTTACATTTGAGGCATGTACCATTATAAGGATAGGAAATTGATATTTTTGGCAAAGATATTTTTGACACAATATATCTGTTACATGATATTGTTGATTCTGATATTATGTCAGTGATCCCAAGAGCTGACAGGTGTGATAACCAAGAGATCTCTAAGAGGATTCTAAAGAGGAAATTCCGGATGCCAGTCAATCCCTGTTAAATCATGTGAGTCTAGGTATTAGGCATCTGGGGCCAAAGGGCTGATTCTGGTCCGGCATGTGAAGTGGGTCATCCTATAGCCTTACTGCCAGTACAGAACATGAAAGGTGTGCTATTTGCTGAATAGCAAATGTGGAATGTTGAGTTTCTTAAACTCATGGAAAGAAGCACGGGGGGAATGTTGCATCCTAGTAAACTGTAAAAATCTTCCTAGAGAAAAATAGACATTTTCATTGTAGATGATAAGATGCATCATGGGAATATTCTAGATGGCCAATTAAAATCATTGAAGTGGCAGAAGTGGCCAATTGTTGCAGAAAATGACATTACACTAAAATGTGGTTCTTTGTCTCACATAGATTGTTAAATCAACTCTGGGCAAAGATCTTCTAGGTTTGGATTAGTGCTGTGGATTTTGAAATCTAGATAGCTCACAACAGTGCATCGTTTTTAACAAGGTTATCAGGCGCATACATTGCAAAGAGGAACCTGGAGCATTTTCACTTCTAGACTTAATAGGAGCCTCTTAAATTAACTAGTTAGTGCCATACTCCTTCTCTGTTCTTTGATCCTGGAAGTGTCCATGGTGGGCATTAAGGAAGAGGGTGATATGACTGAGGGACTGTTATTGTGTTTTTTCCAAACTGTTATGCAGGTAATTAAATACATTGACCATTGAATAGGTTTCATCTAAGGATAGAATACAGAGATTACACATATCCTTCTTTAAAAATAATATGATGAGGCAAACTGTTTTGAAATTGCTGTTTAAGAGGTGCAGAACAAATAAATATTGCTCAAATGGTCAAGGTCTATTACATATTCTGGATTCTTTATCTTTAGTATTAAATCTCTTTATTGACATATTAGAACGCATATATAAACTGCACATGACCATATGGCCCCCATACTCTCGATACACTGCAAGATAGGGAGCTCCGACAATCGAATAACTAGTGCCATATCTTGTTATTAAACCAACTCCAAGGCTGGGCACGCTGTAGATGTGAACAATCTATATCAAGAACAAAGAAAACCAAAAACAACCCAAATCCCCCGCACCCACCTCACCCCCCACTTCCCACCCTCCACCCATGTTCCAAGTTCACTACCCCCCTCCATCAAGAATAGCATCTCACTAACCTGTCCCCTACTGGTACACATTTGACAGGCGCAACAAGCCCAAATAGCGAGGGCATATAACCTCTCGGAACTCTGAGGCAAGCAGGGACAAGAAAGGCTGCCAGAGCTCCAAGTATTTAGGACCCTCCCCTGCCAATGTCACAGACAGCTTCCCCATGCCTAACACATGCCAAAGGCGATGTAGCCAACCCTGAAACATGGGGGTATGTGTGGTACCCCAGTGTGACAAAATATTCTGAATGGCAGAACCCAGAGCAATAGCTATTAATCGGCCCCAACTAGTGTAACGGATATGTGATGGGATTCGGAAAACCTAGTAAGACATAGGAAGGAAAACGTGGGATCTCTGTGTCGAAGTGTGTATCAACCTCGTCCAGGACTTGTTTCCAGTATCCCCTTAAGCTGAACTTAATCCCAAAGCAGGTGGACTAGTGTACCCGTCTCCCCACACCCACGCCAACATGTCGCCTCCCTCAAATGATCAATCTTGTGTAACCTCTATGTTGCGATTAGAGAATGTCTGGAGGAAGTGAAGACCTGGATGTCCCAATCGTCCTTAAAATTAAATGGGGACAAAACCGAGCTTATGGTCCTCGGCACCTCGGTCCCCAGCTTCCCTGTCGCCCTTTGGCCGCCCAGTATGGGCCCTCCTCCAACCCCCAAAAACAGCATTAAAAGCCTTGGAATATGGATGGACAGATCCCTGTCCTTCAACGTACAAGCTAGGAAACTCTCAGCCACCTGCTTTGGCATCATGAGGATGCTTAGCAAAATTTTCCCTCTCCTCCCCATGGAAGCCAGACAAGCAGCTGTACAAGGCCTGATTCAATCCCGCCTTGATTTTAATAATGTACTTTACCTCGGCGCTCCGGAATCCACCTTGAGAAGGCTCCAGATAGTTCAGAATTGTGCTGCCCGCATGTTACTCGACCTTCCCCGCAGACAGTCAGTAAGGTCCGGTCTGGCAACCCTCCATTGGCTACCGGTGCGCCAGAGAGTTATGTTCAAAGCCATGTGCATAGCTCACCAGTCATTCTGGAACTCTGGCCCCAGGATCACACAGGACCTAATCACTCACTAGAGGCCCAATAGGAATCTATGATCTAACCAGACCTTTCTAGCAGTAATCCCCAGAGTTAAAAGATCCAGATCTGGAGGTAGGACGTTCTCCTACAATGATGCTAGGGCCTGGAATGCCCTTACATTGTACTTGAGAGCTAATCCCAACCTTACGGCCTTCCGTAAACAATTGAAAACCTTCCTATTTCACCCAGTCTAACTAACTCCCACTCTCTCCCCTGAGTTCCTCATGGTCGGATTCACGGTATTCCTAGCGCTTGAACGCCTCCGGGCAGCAATTTGCGCTCTTCAAATTCACATCCTATCCTATCCTATCCTATCCGATTGTAGTAAGGGTGTCTGTCAGACCCATATGGTATGCAGAGTGTCGAGCCCGGTAGTAAATACCCTCCCAGTCTTTATAGCTAAGCGTCCAACCCAACTCCCTCTCCCAACGTGCCTTCCCTGAGTTATATATGTGCAAGTATCTGGCTTTTAGCATTTGATATAGGCCCGGGATGAGCTTTTTATCAGTTTTCTGTGTGATTAACCAATAATCATACGGCCGCAAATGTCTATCATCCGCAGCTCGTGCCTGGCCATTAAGCGTCCAGTGCCGTGCTTGTAGATACTTGAGCCTCTCTGACTCTGGCAGGCCATACACCTGTCAAAAAGCCTCGAACATTAATACTCCTCCCTCTGCGTACAAATGATACAAGTACCTACATCCCGCCGGGCGCCATTTTTCAAAAGCCACAGTGTCTTGCCCGGGTACGAAATCTGGATTATTCATCAGGGGAGTGAGGGCCGATGGAAAGGAGGTGAGCTCGTGTTTGACATTAGTGCTATTCCTCACTTCCATAGGGACCCTGGTAATGTGGGAGGCGTACAGGTTAGGGGGTCTATACTATCGACGTAGGAAGGGGACCTCCTGAAGCGGGCGACCCATGACCGCCTGGTCTTGAAAAAGCCAATGCTTCTCGGGCTCCCATCTGATCCATTCAACAAGAAAGTGCAGCTGAGCCGCTTGGAAATAAAGAAGCAAGTCTGGGAAGCCAAGACACCCTTTCTCAGGGTGGTGTGTCGCAAGTCTAAGCTTCATCTGTGTTTTTTTGCCATTCCATATAAACTGGGCCAGTTCTGACTGAGTCTGGCAGATCCAGTTTACAGGTGGACACAGCGGAATGGCGCAGAATAAATAAAGAATCTGTGGAACGATCGTCATCTTTATCGCTGCCATCTTTTCAACCAGGACAAGGGGAAATGCCTCCATCTGCCCAACTCTTGCCTGATTTTCTGGCGCACCCGCGCATAATTAATACGAACTGTGTCATGTACTGTAGGCGCCAGCTGAATCCCCAATATGAGATAGCGTCAGACGACCAATGAAAGGGAAAAGTCCCCTGCGAAAATTCCAGCATGTGCCCGTCTAAAGCGAGGTCTAGGGCTACAGATTTACTCATGTTGACTTTAAAGTGCTAACGCGTCGAGAGTGTCGAGACACGCGGTCAGTGACTCTCTGGGATGGGATAAAGAGAGGAGCACATCGTCTGCATACAGACTTATGGTGTGTATATAAATGCCAAATTTGATCCCCTGCACCTTTGGGTTAAGCCTCACGCCTGTGCCAATGGCTCCATGTATAGAGCAAAGAGAAGGGATGACAAGGGGCACCCCTGTCTTGTTCGTCGCTCGATGGGAAACTGAGTTGAGGTACAGCCATTAACTCGGACCGTTGCAGTTGGGAACTTATAACAGTTCATGACCAATGTGCGAAACTTTTCCCCCATTCCTGCCTTCACCAGGACCTGCTCCAAATATCTTTTGTGCAGCTAACAGGATTTCCTTGCCTCCCTAGCAACTTTTGGCCTTCGAGTACTGTGTCCTCAATTCAGTCGGCTGCCAGAGTCTGCAACCTGGGCATTATATTTGAAGGCAAGCTTACTCTGCAAAGTCAGGTTAAAAAGACTACTACTTCCTGCTTTGCGATCATCAGATCTCTCCTAAAAATGTTCCCACTACTTCCCTCTCAGGTGCATGCACAAGTGGCCAGATGCACAATTCTCAGTAGGCTCGACTACTGCAATGCTCTCCTATTGTACTCCCCTAACTTCCTGTTGGACAGATTGCAAAGAATACAGTCGACAGCGCCCAAACTAGTGTTAGGCTTGCCTAGAAGCTCCTCGGCATCTGCAGCCTTAGCTGAACTTCGCTGGCTCCCCTTGAGACAGAGAATTAACTTTAAGTCTCTCTGCCTTGTTTTTAAATCCCTTCACTGGTTAGGACCTGTGCGTATGCGCAAAAAATTCAACTGGTACACCCCGACAAGAACACTGCGCTCCTCTTCGGCTAGAGTAGTTATGGTTCCAAGGTTTCGTAAGGTCAGATTGGGGCAGATCATTTGGGGTGGCAGCTGCAAAATTGTGGAATAGTCTCCCTTTGGAAATCAGGCAACTCAGAGAGATTCTTTCCTTTAGAAAAAGGGTAAAAACCTGGCTGTTTCCCAGGACGTAGTAGCCTCTCCCGGTTCTTGCACCCGCTCCCCCTTGAGTTACATTTCCAGCGCCAGGATGCCTGCTAGGTGATAGCGCGCTTTATAAATTGAATAAATAAATAAATAAATAAATATGGCGAGTGGACCCGATCGAAAGCTTTTTTAGCATCAATCGCTAACATCATAAATTCCCCAGGCATAGGCATGGCTTTCTCTATCAGGTGCAGGGCTCTCTTGGTGTTGTCAGCGGTTTGGCATTCTGGGATAAACCCAGCCTGATCCAGATAGATCAGGCCACTTATTAGGGGTGCAAGTGGAGCCGCAAGAATGCCTGTGCAAAGCTTAAGGTCAACATTAAGGAGGGAGATAGGGCAGTGTGCCTCACACTGCGAGCAATCCTTCCCCGGTTTGGGGATAACGGAAATAGTAGCACTTAGCAGGTCTCCTGGGATTGTGCCCTGCGCCGAAAATGAATTGAAGAGGGCCATCAGAAGGGGGGCTACTTGTGAGCAGAACGTCTTATAAAAGCTGGCAGGGATGCTGTCTGGCCCAGGCGCTTTCGCTAGCTTAAGAAGCGAGATAGCTGCAAAAACCTCTTCAGGCCAGACGTCACGATCTAATAGGTCCGCCTGCTCTTTTGTGAGGGCAGCGAGAGGGACAGTTGCAAGAAAGGACTCTCCCGCAGAGGACTCAATGAAGGACCCGGCATAAAGAGAGGCATAAAAGTCACTAAAGGCAGCAGCGATATCGGCATCTTCCATAACCCGCCCACCTCTCTGTGGGACAATGTCTTGCACGGCCTGTCACTGCCTTTCTTTGCGTAGTATACTCGGGATGGAAAAGCATCAGCATGGCTAAATTGAAAATTTTGACTGTTAATATTTGTGGCCTTAACTATCTGCTTAATAAATTGGGCTATAGGGTGTTTACCGCTTCGACTCAAGGAGTAAGGACTAAGGGTGTAGCTATATTGGTGAAAGGGGGTGGGACACAATTTACTCGCTCTTCATCCCATAAATATGGACGTTGGCCTATTACAGTGTGTCAACAAAATAATGGTAGGAAAATGACTATCTGTACAATATATAGGAATATTAGCGATGACCCAGAAGTACTGGATCATATGTCTATTGAGCTTGTTCATTGGCCTCTCCCAGTGATAATTTGTGATGATTTTAATCTAAATTTACCAAGTGACTGGTCAACACCCTCAGGTTTTCAATATAAGGACAGGAAGCCAAGAGTGTTTCAAGCTTTTAAAAATGTATGTCAAACCCATGGTTTTGATAGACTGTTGGCAAGCAGAACATACAAAGGATCCTAGCTTTACCCATTATTCCTATCCACATGCAAGACATGCAAGACTGGATTATATTCTGGTTTCTAACACGCTAGTAGTTAGCAGTACAATAGAAAAGCTACCAAGAGTGCTCGGTGACCATAATCCTCTTGTTTTAACTATTGGACTTGGATTAACGAAGCTTAATATGAAAACATGATTTTTTGAAAGAGCGCTACTGTTCAATGAGAAGTACTGTGATTATATTAACCCTGGGCGAAGCACTACGCTACGCTCGTGGAGTTTGCGATGTTTGCGCAACTTCGCACTACGCGAGCTGCACGTAGCACAGTGCGAACACGCGTAGTGCAGCGTAGTGTAGTGCAGCGCTCATTTTTGGCTTGTTCGCGGTCCTGAACGTCATGTTCGCGAATGCGAGCAAGCAAAATGACATCCCGGCGAGATTCTCAATGCGGGAAGGTAAGGTTTCTCATTGTGAGTGGTTGCGCATGCTCGCGACCGCTCTCAATGAGAAACTACCAGTTCGCGTTGAGAAAGCTGCAGCTCGAGTAATAATCTACTCGAGCAGCAGAAAACTACAGCTCGCACTGTGCAAGATGTCGTTTTCAATGATTGCACAATGCCGGATGGTTGTCCGCACTATGCAATCATTGAAAACACATCTTGCACAGTGCGAACATGCTACTACGCAGCTCGCGTAGTGCTACGTGAAGTTTGCCTAATGCGAAGTGCACTTCTCGTAGCTTCGCGTAGCGCTACTTCGCGAACTACGCCTACCCTTAGATTATATGCGGCATTGGATCCCCAGATCAGCTTTTTCATCAGAGGTATTAGACAAGAGTAGAAATTCCTGTTGATTAAATAATGCTACGTTTAGCTAATTTAAATTGACCAAAATAGATGCAAGGGCTGATATTCGTGGCAATGGCGTTTTAAGATTATGTATAGCGTCAGCGTGGCTGGATCCAAATCCGCTGGTGTTCCAACAATGGAGATTTCGATTGCTGGCTACTTGCAGTTTAGAGGTAGCCATATATAAAAGAAAGGGGCGTAATAAACGTAAAAAAGGACTTGCAATATGGGACCCGTTAATGCAATGGTTACAAAGACTGGCAGAGACTATTTAGTTTGTGTTAATTATCGATCACAGATCTGAATTGTGATGTATTATTTTTGTACTAAACACATTTTTTCTTTTTCTGACATATTAACATATGTTACCATTCTAATGATGTAATATATAACAAAGTGAAAACTCTAATATTTGTATGTGCTGGAAAGGTCTGAGTTAGAGGTGGTGGGAGGGATGTCAACTAGGCGGGGTGTATTTGTGTTAAAAAATAAGAAAGAGCAAACCGCCTTTCAAGATTGTTTATGTGCCGGAAGGTGTCGCTTCTTCACATACACAATCACCCCTGCAGCGCAGGCACCCTTGTAACATGGGACAAGGGTGCATGTGCTGGTGCTAGGCACCATTATTAGCACCAGCACTAGGGGAAACACAGGGGTGAACTGTTTTTTTGTAAATACGGGTCATCCCTGCGTTTTAGAAATGTTGGAGAGTTGAGTTACCAATGTTGGCGTAACACCACTCTCCAACATACTGTTATAAATAGCCCCCAATGTTTTTCATATCACACATTTAACAATTAAAAATAACCTTACATATGCGTATGTCCACTAGTTGGGATCACCTGGGGCCTGATTCACAAAGGTAAACGTACATGTTTCTGTAAGTTTAATATTTATTGGACTATTCACAAACTACAATTCAATACTACCTTTCTGGCAGTGTAGACTTCGCAGTGCGGCCGGAGAACTCACACATAAAAAGATAGGACGAGACTACTTGTGTATAGCAAAGAAAAAAATAGTAAACTTAATCAGGCCTAGAGTTTTCAACCCAAAGATTCCACCTGTATGCAGCAAGTTATCTTTGGGTATATTATCAGGGAAAACATGCAGAAATCATCATGATAAATGCAGTGCTCTTATGTTAATCCCCCAAAACTCAACCTCCCCCCTTATTTGTCCATTCTAAACTAACCAATAATCACTGTAACAGTACATCCGAGGATGGGGAGGAGGAGCTACCTTTAATAAAGGCTAAAATATCTTTCAAGATCATTTATAATATTAAAGCAGCGGTCGTTGGATGTACATCCCGTGATTAATACCTTTGTGGTTTATTTAAAATTGCATACAAAGCACATTCATGTTAAAATCAATAGTTGTTTATTCAACTATAAAGTTATGCGATGTGCAATATACAGCAATGCACGAATGTTACACAAAGGTCAATCAATACCATCGATTTATTGGTTCATGTATCAAGAAAAATCAATGTAATTATGTAATAATTAACGAGTATTTGGTTTATGCATTTAACATGGCTCAAGATTTACCACGAATGACAGTAGTACTGTGTACTTTCTAACAACGTTCACTCGCATTACCTTTTTTCCTTCTCCTCGTTGGGTACCCATTACTCGGTTTAAATGTGATTGTGCAATTTAAATGAAAAGAAAAATTACATCTCTTGGGTTTGTATTATGTAAAGTGCCCATAAAAATCTTTGCAACAGAAGAGCCATATAAAATGGTAAATAAATTACTTTATGAATATTTTTGAAGTCAGCGCAAATGGGTTTGTAACTGCAACAGACTAATTTGCACTAAACAAATGTGCATTAAAATTCTCTTTGTAAATCACAAACCACACATTGCAAAACCATGACAGCTCCCCTCTCCTTGCTGTTTACAAGGAAATGTGCCAATGCTAGCAACTGCTTCTGAAACCACAAACAGATAATGGTTGCCCCTGCAAAGAGCTGGTAGGAAGCTTTAGAAAACTGAGAGAGACCTATTTGGGACAAGCTGCCAGCAATGAGTGAAAGGAGAAGAGAACCTTTGGACAGGTGCATTGTTCCCTCAATAGCCCTTCAAGACTGTGGGCCAAATGCATCAAAGAGCTGTGCCACGCAGTGGGGTGCAAGTGTGACACAAACCCTAGGCGGGATTTATCGAGCCACACAAGGTCACCTTGCATGGCCCTGAGTGGCTTGAAAAATGTAGAGTAGCGCAACACGGAACAAATCACTGCATTGCCTTACTCTGCCACAGGAAGGCATTCCATGGGTGGAGCGCAGGTGTTCCCACTCATCCATCTCATTGATTTGGGTGCATTGCCAGGTTTACCAACACTGGTAGACCTGGGAATTCGTAAAAATGCTAGGCGTCCGATTTCTTTATTTCTCCCTGGGGCATATTACCAAGCAATAGCGATAATTATCGCTATTGCTTGGTTAGAGACAAATATTTACCGCTGAGCTGCGGCGATTTTTATCGCAGATAAACCTTGGGATTACCAAGGTTTATCGCAAATGCCGCAATGTATGAATATCGCTGAAAAGTCAGCGATATTCATGCATTACCGAGCTAATGCTCTTAGCCATGTTATCCACCTCCAATTGTATAACATGGCTAAGAACTGCTCAGGGCAGGTGCTAGCTTTTGGAGATATTCGCGCTTAGTGCTATTATCTCCAAAAGTTGGTAATAGATAGCGATATTAGCGACTGTTTCCAGTCACTAACATCTTGGCACGCCCACTTTGCATGTCATTAGTGATAAATATCACTGACATGCAAAGTGGGGCCCAAGATGGTCGCTATCTCCTACTAGCTGTCGCTAACTGGTGTTAGACACAGCTAGGTAATAGGGAGATCATTTTATCTCCACTTTCTTGGCTTTTAAAGCCAAAAAAGCGGTGATAAACCCCCTTGATAATATGCCCCCCTGTTTTTTACTCTTTCTATGTGTGATGCATTCTGCAGCACACCTAGAAAGAGGAAAATGCCTCAGGGGGTTGTTTTTGTGCCGGAAGCCGTTCATTCTTGCTTACAACACTGGCACCCTTGCGTGATGGTGTAAGGTTGCCTCCATTGGTGCTTGGCAGCACATTGTGCTCCAGTGAAGGGAAAACACAGGAATGCGGCCATGACATTTTTAAATACTGCACAATCCTGCCCTTTCCTTATCATGCAGCACAGTGAGGTGACGTTCTGCTCTGCATGATGTTTTCATAAATGTGACCCTGTGTATTTTTGTGACATTTAAACCACCACGCCTTTAAGGACATGCATTGCAAAACTAAATTTTTTTAAAAGGGAGGGCCACGATGGTTGCTGTTTCTTGCAGGCATAGACCAGAGTGTTCACTAATATGTGCACTGAGGCACACAGCCTATTTCTTTCTCATTTACATTATTGATGTCGGCAGTGTGCACCTCGCTGCACACAGTTCCTTTACATAGCCGAGCTTAAGTGAAATCTTCATAGCATGAAGGGTGAGAATGGGCGAGGCCTGGGAACAGAAATCAGTCTAGGTAACAGTGTTCAAACCAGCCCCACGTTGCACTACAGTAAACCCAAACACCTCGAATGAGGGTTCTCTACAAATAAAATTAAAATAGGCTAATAAAATATTTCAAATATGTTGGCTAAACCTGGCAGTATCTAGAGTAAGTTCTCAAAGGGTCCTAATAATACATTCACACTTTTCAGGATAAGATAGAGCAAGCATGAGGAATATTTCTGCAAAAGATAAAGTGAAAATAGTAGCTGTTCCAGGAGAACAGCATGCCCCAAGGTAACAAAACACTGCAAACAGAGCACGGAGGTAAATATTTGTCGCACAGGAGATGGACTGCCTATCTAAAGCAGCGTGCCCACTGAATAAATGCTGATAAAGATCCTCTGCTAAAAAAAATAACACTACGTTTCAATTTTGTGCCAGGACATAAAACCCATCGCTCTTCTGGGGCCACTCAAAAGTCGAGCAGTGCTTTATGTGCTGTTAATATTATGGTGCTGAACTAGCCTGTTAGGGTTGACACAAAAGTATGCCAAAGTCATCTCCAAAATCAAGTCAGTCAGAATATTACCATCATAATTTCACATTTTCCTAAAATGTAAATACTGTCACACGCCCAAGAATATAAAAAATAATTTTCATGCCTGAATTAACATTCTTATGATGTGCATTACCGCACTATTTCTATTGAAAAAAAATAGAAATCCATGATATGTGAAGCACCAATTGTAATGCAGGCATCCACATTTCCATGGTATGTAAATTACCATTTGTGTTAGTGATGCCTGTTTCGGGGCAAGTACCATTTTCAAAATGCTACCCACACAAACTCCTAATTATCGCAGCTCCCCTCCCCTTATCAACCTTGTGCTCCAATAGGTGCCCGGCCTGCAATAGTTACCAAGTACCTGTATGATGCTACCATGCTCTTAGAACTGCAGAGGCTCTCCACCTACTATTGGTCTACGTGTGAGTAGTGTAGTATGCAGCTGCACACTCCCTGTGCTTTTCTTTCTCAATAGAACTTCTAGTTTTGCTCTTGCATGGAGGTTGATCTTCTGATCAGCCTCCTGCTTCACTCTAGTCACATGTGGATAAATCTTTCTGACACATGTGCATGGGTTAAGACAAGTTTTACAGGTATCATGTTTTTCCAAACTACCTGTAAAAGCATGGTGTTTTGAGTCAGGGGACAACTGGGCTGGTCAACTTAGTTGAGTACTTATATTGGCAGGGGGTTGCATCAAACAATGGCTCAATAGTACCCATCAGATCTAGCGCTCGCAGTCATGAAAGTAGTCCCCAGTACAGCAGCCTAGTATGGAAAAGTCAGATTGCCTGGAAGTGCAGTCCAGCCCTGAGTGATGCTGCTTCACACATAAATGTGGCATGAACGGCCTGTACATGAATTTAGCCTCCTCAGCACCAACAGCTGGGATATTTCAAAGGAATACCAATTTTAGAGCTTTAGAGAAGTGTGGCTATGGGACTTTGCCCAAAAAGTTCAAAAGTGCCACCCACAACCTCAATTATTCCCCGACATTTTCGGGGGGAAATAGTGGAGATTTGACGAAGCCTCATCTCCTCTGACTTCTCCATCAGGCAGCGTTGGCCCCTCTGCTAAGGTGGAGGAGTGTCGCCTCACTGCTCTGCGAGCAGTTAAAAAAAGGAAAACTGATAATAACTACCGTTGACATTGTGCTTAGGGGCAGGCAGGTGGGGCTGGGCAGATTAGAGCAGGGGCAAAGGAGAGTAGTGTCAGGCACACTCTAAAGTGCGCAGGACTGTTTGGCCTGCCCTCTTGGGCTGGCCGAACAGTCCTGCGCACTTTGCTTGTTCACCACCAGGCTGCATTACACAGCATGGTGAGGAACAAACACAGGCTCCCTGTCCCCATCTGAGCACCGATCCACGGCGCTCCGACTAATCACAACGTAGCATTGCAGTGTTGTGATTGACCAGGGGATTCTGGGAGGATGTGTGACTCCACCCAGGTAAGTAATTTTGTTTTATTTTGTATTCCTCCCTCTGCTCCCCATACCCTCGCCCCCCCCCCCCTGTTCAGTAGCAGCTGCCACTGCCATCAGGCCCACAACACATCATCAGAAATGGTGGTAGGTTCAACACCCAGTCTAGGATGATCAGTACACCATCATTTCTGATGGTGATCAGTACACCATCATTTCTGATGGTTCAAACACTGTGCAAACCATGGCAGTCTTCGAGTGTTCCTAGCATGCTGGCTTTACCTTTCATAGACTGTGTGTATCAGGCTACTAACAAAGTAGGGGTACATTCCTAGTCAATGCATATTTTTACATAAGTTTCTTCAACCCCTATGACCACTGAGGTCAAGTTCATGTATAACTTACTTTTCACTACCAGTGAGATACAAGTGGTAGCTCTAAAAAATAAAACAGTTACAATGAAAATACTAAATGCTGTACAACGTGTTTTCAGGATTCCTCTAACAAATGATTCAAAACAGTTCATACAAAAGCATCTTGTAATTCTGTAAAAGATGCCAGAACAAAAAAGGGAAAACATCAATTATTATTCTTACTAGCAAACAAAGACGCATACCCATAAATTTGGATCATTAGGGTAAATTATCGGTCTACCCCCTTCAGAAATATGATATGGTTCTTACCTTGTTAATTGTGTGATTAATGTTGGAGAATTCATTTTAAAGATTTTTATTCAGAGCATCTTTTTCCCATTAATTGATAGCACATTTACATCCATAATGAAATATTGTTTAAAATAACCTTTGTACTTGAATAAGAGCCCTGGTGATTAAAGGTGTAAAGGGTTAATTAGGGTTTAGTTGAAATAGGACATCCATTGTAAACCATTTAATGTCCCACTCTTCCAAACTCTATTTTGAGATGGAAAGCTTGGTTTTCAACAGGAAAGATTCACCCGGGAACATTGTTGGACTCATCCACCGTAAGGCTGCTAACTATGGTGTATTACTAAAATATTATTGTCAAAATATCGTCAGACATAAATATGGTTTCATAAATACCCTCATGTTGCCCCACTGGATAGTTATAGAAAATGAACACCCATTGGGACAAAATGCATGTAAAAAATATCTAGTATACGATATCTAGTGTGGCGAAGTGTGGCTCAGGGGTTAGAGGCGGCAGACCCGTAAGCTGAGATCCGCCCTAGACCAGGGTTCAATTCCCCGCCTTGGTGGGCCTTGGGCTCAAAATTCCACGGACTCCATAATTCTTCTTGATCCGGTGCCTACTCGACTCACGGGTTCACACTCTGCGACTCTGGGCAATAGCTTGCTTAATCTCCACAACGGCCCCTCGCGGTGGGATGCCTGGCTTTCACCTTGTGGATAGCCTGCAGGGGTTATCTCACAGGGGAATACCAGGACGGGTTCCCTAAGCAAGCGCTTAGATACCGGGTCGGTGATTTGCGCTATATAAATGCATGTACATTTACATTTTATATGAGGAAATATTACTGCCTATGACATTCTGACATACAAACCAACAACTCCACATTTAGAAAGTGCATTCTTTGTAGGTAGGAACTTCGAAAACATTAACATTAAAAAAATATATATTTTTATTAACATTCCATAAAAGACGTACATGAGCTTCCAAACAAGGATGTAATAAATCATAGAGCCTGCAACCGGTGGAAGATCGCACAACAAGAGAAGAGCAATATCAGCAAATATCCATCGCCTTGTTTCCCACCATTACATTTTTTGAAAATAAATGAATAATAATAATAAAGCAAGATCAAATAAAAAAAAACTTCAGACTCATGTGAAGCATCTATCACACCAAAACATTGGGCCTTATTTAGATTCCGGCGGACGGGTTATTCCACGAAATATAAATTCCATAGGATATAATGGGATTTATATTTCAGCAGAAGGGATATCCTTCACCGTTGCGATGGAGTAACCCTTCTGCCCAAGATCTAAATCGGGCTCAATGTCTTGACATAATATTTATACAGCCAGAGCGGCTAAGCTTATAGTGGAATGTCACTGGCATATAGCTATCATGTTTGTCGGGAGAAGGAGAGCACATGTATTGCTCCAATATATTCACTAGTGCAACAAGAAAAGGAACATGGGGGTATATTACCAAGCAATAGCGATAATTATCGCTATTGCTTGGTTAGAGACAAAAATTTACCGCTGAGCTGCGGCGATTTTTACCGCAAATAAACCTTGGTATTACCAAGGTTTAACGCAAATGCGATAACAATCGCCGCAATGCATAAATATCGCTGAAAAGTCAGCGATATTCATGCATTACCGAGCTAATGCTCTTAGCCATGTTATCCACCTCCCATTGGATAACATGGCTAAGAACTGCTCAGGGCAGGTGTTAGCTTTTGGAGATATTCGCGCTTTGCGCGAATATCTCCAAAAGTTGGTAATAAGAGATAGCGATGTTAGCGACTGTTTTCAGTCGCTAACATCTTGGCACGCCCACTTTGCATATCATTAGTGATAAATATCACTGACATGCAAAGTGGGGCCCAGGATGGTCGCTATCTCCTACTAGCTGTCGCTAACTGGTGTTAGCGACAGCTAGGTAATAGGGAGATAATTTTATCTCCGCTTTCTTGGCTTTTAAAGCCAAACAAGCGGAGATAATCCCCCTTGGTAATATGCCCCATGGTTTCCACAGCAATTAATTGGCGGCCTAGAAAGAAACACTCACTTCTTGCAGCGCAGACAGCCACAGGTTCCATTACTACAAACTCATAAACTTGTCACAATGTCAGCGCCCACTCGGTCCCAGTGCAGCCTACGAGGGTCGCTAATAGTATAGTGTCCCACTGTGTGGTATTGGTACCACCCAGCCAGCCATGAGGCATATCCCAGAAGAACATTATTTCCACCCTTGTCCACTTTTGGACCTCTGCTAACCACTGCATCTTCTCTAGAAGTTGCCTAGCCTTCCAAGCAAGTGAATGTGAAGGAAATTAAGATATTTCTTCTTGTTATGCCTAACCTGGGACATTGGAGGTGTTTGGCACATTCCCAGGACTGCTAGCAATGGCAAATCTGGGAATGCATCAAAATCCATGAGAGTTGCACGGGAACACCCATGCAACGTTCATGGGATGCCTCCCTAGGGCCGAGTAATGCAATGCAGGGAATTGCGCTGTGTTGCGTTACTCCTGATTGATCAAGCCATTCAGGGCCCCTCAAAGTGGCCTTCATTGGCTTGATAAATAAAATTTTAGGGTTTATGTCGTGCATGCACCACATTGCATGGTGCAAATGTGGCACAAACCCTTGATAAATATCTGTTTAGTATATAACATAACTTTATTCCACTCAGTATACTTGTGATTTCTCTCCCCGAAGTGCCCTCTCGGTGTGTCTTTATATCAGTCAATTCAACCTGCAAAGCAGTGGATACAGCATCATAAAGGTGAGATAAGCCCGTCTAGATGTCCCATATGGCAGCATCACCTGTAGAACTGGAGACACAAGTGGCTCCAACTACCGAGTCCCAAGTATTCTGAACTGCTTTCAACAGGGCACCATGTGCAAGGAACTAAGAAACTGACAAGGGCCTATCACCCATTGATCCATTTGGGTGAAGGTCTTCGCCCACCTGTACTCCAGGATCCAACCCATGGTGGCAGCTGTGCGAACTAGCCCCTGACTTGAATTCCAGAAGAACCCGGAGCCGGACCCTCTAACACATACTGCTCATATGACCCAGGCTCCTCCAAAATAGTTGCCAACATTGGCTGTCTATTCCTACAATCGAGGTACAGTGGTGAGAAAGAGGGAAACTACCCAGCCCTGCCTAACACCAAGATGAGGGCTCCACTGCAGGTTGAAAAACTGAACATTCAGTTACATCATCTGGCCCTAACCACCACATTGGCCTTTGCAATTGAGCAGCTGTTAGACCTGTCCGCCTTAGGGTGGTTTTCCTCCAAAACATTTTCCCTTCCTCTTCCATTTTTTTTGCTTATCCTGTTGTGGAAAGGTAGGGCCGATTTCGACCAAGAACCTTTAAGTATTGCACGGCGTTAGCCGCCTCTCATACCATTCAAAATTATCAAACAAAGAGGCAGGCGCTGGAGACTGGAAGGCAGGAAACAGGAGTTTATTCCGACGGTCAGAACACGTCAAATCAGACAACCGTGTATCTTCTCGAGGTGCTCTAAACGCATCTCTGAGGCCTGGCCTCTTATACACAGGTTTATGATCTTTATTACAGTTTATTGCATGTGGCACATTCCTGCAAACACTTCGAAGTACGGAAAGACATCCTCGGAATACCTGCTTCAAGCCCGTTCCCACACACATTTACAGTAGAAGTCCCCACCCCGGTCACAGTAGGTGATGACTATCGCGCAGCTGGACATTCCGCCGGTTCCCAGAATGCATGCAGTTGATCGGATCTCATGGGGTGGGGGCTTTGATCAGTCATAGATCCTTTGAAGTGGGGTAGCTTCCTACTGTATGGGGGCAATAAACTGTATCCGCAGGGCCAGGTGGCGGCCTGGGAACGAGCAGGAAAATCAGGCACAGAGGAAAAGGGGGTTCATCAAAGGATGGAGAGAGATGTTGGCTGGGTACGGGATGTGACTCCGAGGCAGGGTCGCGCTTGAAGGGAGGTTTTTGGCCCAAGCATGTGAGAGCGGGGGCTGTCAGCGTGCGGGGGATAATTGCGAGGTCAGAGGTAGAGAGAGAGAGAGACGCGCTGGCTAGCGGCAGTGGGCAGAGAGGCCATGGCATTCAAAATGGCTGCTACTTACGTGCACATACGAGCCTGAAAGGGGACAAGATGGCGCCGATAATGTTGATATCGCAAACCAGATTTTACCAGTCCTCCCTTTTCAACATATCTAGCCAGCTTGTCAATTGACGTCTATCCCCATTATGTTTTGTACCTCGATCTCATACATAGCTCTCATGCGTTCGGCTTCAAAGTTCAAAGTCTTGGGGCAGATACAGTTAGCACAAAGTGAGCACAGGGGTGGCAGACATTGAACACCCAGGCAGAATCCACATATTACGACAATCGGTATAAATATAATCATAAACATCCTCCACCCCCAGTCCTTTACAGCACTCCAGAACCAACTCCCAAGCGACCATTCTTCTTGTTCCTGATGAACTTCCAAGGAAAGTCTGTGGAGGTGTTCAATGGCTTTGTACACTGAGGGTGAATTGTCCGGTATGTAGGTGCAACAGCTGGACCCAATGATGCGGCATGCTCCTCCGCAATCCGCTTGAACCACATCTAGTACAAGGCGGTTCTGAAGAGCCACCAAGCGGACCGCCTGAAGCTCGGCTGTATTGTTCGTGAGGATGCCAGCTGTAATGTTCATTGTTGTTTCAACTGCCTGGGTCAAATGTCGGATGGCACGGCTGTTTGCCATCGGGCCCCAGAGTGGGACAAGTCCCTTCATTGCATCCAGGAACTGTGCTCCAGTGGAGTCGGTTTGCTCAATGTCCTTTGCTCGTTTTTGTCGGTGGTGGTTTGCTGGAGCCACATAGGTCGGAGAAAGGATGAAGGCAATGTAACAGGTACCCCCCAGCCTTTGGGGAGCCAGGTGTAAGCTTTTGTACCACACACAAAGTACATGTTCGGAGAAGTGACAAAAGAGGGTGGATCAGTTGAGTCCAATGTTCTGGTGATACGGCAAGCGCTGTGTCCCAAGGCCTTCGATGCATACAAGGATCGAGACATTGACGACAGATAGGGCCACAGTCAGGGTGGCAGCTGTTCGCTTCCGGAGGTAGGAGAAAGTGGGTCTGGCGGGTATGTTGAACACCTGCATTTCAATCCGTTCTTTGGCAGGGATGTCCAGATGAATAGAGTCGTTAGATGTCAGAGGGAAAAAGGGGGCAGCAGTTCTCCCTGTTTTGTTCTGCCAGACCCCTGAGGTACTGGGTTTTTCAGAACCGGTACTGATCCGGTAACCCAGCGGTGTCAGGGGCAACACCCAAAGACCTTGAGTACTTTCCTGAATCAGACCACAGAAACACGAGTCTTCTAGGTGAAGTCAAAGATCGAATGTATTGGCTGCAACCAAGTAACAAGCGTCCTAGAAGTACAACAACACTGTGTGTATATTCTCAGGAGACTGCTCAAATTTACAAAACCAGGCTTCTCCTTTTATACAGATTTTTAAGCCTCAGGCAAGCATTCTTAGATTTACAGTGCAAACATTCTTGGATTTACAGTGAGCTATTCACATATTTTCATTACAAAGAAAAAAGCAGAGTCATGATGACAAGTCCACATTTTAGTGTGTCCAGTTCGTGATCAATTACCCGGCAAGGCCCAACATTTTCATCAGATATCGTGTACCCTCAATAAAACCGGGCTCCTCCTCATCATAAAGCAAAAGAAGAGAAAAGAGCAGGGACAGGCGTGAGCAAGATTTGGGCGGGTGTGTGTGCGATGGGAACAGTTTATGGCCTGTTGTGCTTTGATGCTATCTCGTTCGGCCACTGGGAGAGGAACTGACCAAACAGGTTTGGCTTGGGGCAATGGTTCCAGCTTGCCCAGGTCACAGAAAAGTCAATTAAGGTGTATGTGTCCTTTGATATCGAATGCAGCTGTAGTTACAAGCCTATGTGAAGGGCAACTCACAAAATGGCTGCCAAGCGTAAAATGGAACCCAAGGGTTCAAAAACGAAAATGACGATTTTGAGGTGAAATCGTTACTCGATTATGACGAAAATGCTTGTGCATATTATAGTAGCCATTATCGGTCTTTTGATACAAAAATCGTCATGCTACGACAAAGTTTGTTGCACGAGTCCAGAATTTTCAGAACTACAAACCCTCCTTTTGCCCTTACATAGGCAATTTAACCTAATCTCATGCTAATCTGAGTCCAGGTCTATATTCCTAAAGTCATTGAGATGTTGCTGTAACATCATTCTGGTACTTAGTTCGTCTTTTGACACAGGCTTCCTTACACATGATATAGCACAGAGGCCGCATATTGCAGGAGCGCACTGCACGCACAGACAGAACAGGAAAAGAATGGCTAAAACCATCCCAATGACCATCAGAATTTTCCATCCCCAGCTGGATATCAGTTCCCAGAACCATCCCATAAGAGACCAATCCCCTTTATCCATATGAATAGATTCGGAAATTTTATGCAGTTTGGAGATGGCCTGGTACACTGTTGGAGCGTTATCTGGAATAAAGACACAGCAACTCGATTGGATCAGTTTACATACCCCACCTCGGTCTGCATGTATGACATCTAATGCGACCCTGTTCTGAAGGGTCATAAGACGGTCCGATTGGAGCTCAGCAGTCAAGTTACTAAGGGCACCAGCAGTTTCAATTACGGTGGATTCAACCACCCTTGCTAATTGACTTATGTTTCTGCTGTTAACCATCGGTCCCCAGAACGGCAGAAAACCCTTTGCGAAATCCCCAAATTCTTGTCCTGCAGTGTCTTCATTACTCAAGACACCTCTAACTATCCTTGTCTTATGGTAATCTGCCGCTGCTGTGTAGGTGGGAGGCAACAGGAACGAAACAAAACATGTGCCCGAAAAGTCAGGGGGCAACCATGTATAGGCTCTATCATGGCAGATGAAATAGGTACCCTTAGCTGCTAAAAACGAAGGGGAGGTCTGAGATGAGAAAACATACGTTTCAGTACAGACACTCTTCCCTAACTGAGCTCTGGGATTCTTGCCAGTACCTTGCAGACACAGGTGACCCTGATGGGGTACAATCCAAATCGGGGAAGATCTCTTAGCTTGCTGTTTCTCAATCAGAGTAGCTCCATATCCGGTCACGTTCCATCCTATGTATACTAGCGTCTCATCTCTCGGGATAGTCTCATAGGAAATATCTTCCTTAATCATATCTACTATGCCCTTAACTAGAGCACTATTCTTAGGATTGTCTGTTAAAGAACATAAGGGGTAGACTTCATGTGCATAAATGAACATTGTTCTGTATGCCCACACAGAACCATTGTGGCTGAATGGCAGGACCAAGAAAGGGATACCTTTATCCGTTGTGTGAGGCATAAGACCACACACCCAACAGTTAGTCGTGTTCATTACTAGTTGGTGTTGGTGCAAGAGCTGAATGAAGGAGTTATTAATAAACTCTAATCTCCTAGCTGACTCATGTTCAGGAAGGGGTTGAAAAGAATGTTCAGAAACAGTAGGAGGAGGTATGGGCGGTGTAGTTGGTGCAAAGGTCACTTGTAAAGAAAACAGTACATATCCTATTAAAAACATCATTGCACTTAATAACAGAAAAATGCATAATAATTAAAAACTTTTCTTTGTCATCAATCCACATATTCTTGTTTTAAAGTTCACAGCTTTGGCAGATCTCTCCATTTTGAAAAACTCCATCCTCTCTATAGTGCTGCCCGCGATGGGAGGTTGATTCTGCTAAGGAATGCTTCTGTTGATTTAGGGCAACTCCCTTAGACCAACCAGAACTGTCGACCTAACGTCGCCAGCTGCACCCCAAAGACTTTGGGCAATCGCGGCCCTAGCAGCGGAACCCGGATGGCGGTTCGAAAAAACAAAAATAAGCAAGTTTCTCAGATGGGAGAGCTGCGCTTTCAAAAATAGTACTTAGGGAAAAAAAATGTTATTAGTCCATTTTTATTAGTTCGTATTTCTCGGCCTCAGATTATACCGTTGTTTTCCGGGTATTGTATGGTCTTGAAACAAGGCTTCAGGTTCTGTAGTGTCCAATCGGGCTGATGATGGTACAGCTGGTTGCAAAATGTGATCGCTCTCTTGTTCAGTAATTGTTCCTTTCACACGAGCAACACTGAAAGGTATGAACCGTGGCACAGATTCAGTCTCTGAGTCGGCGACACCCTCCTGGACCCACCGGTCATAGGGCAAAGGCAGGGGGATCCGTTTACAATGGATCCCGTGGATCCAGTTCTTCTTTCCCTCCACACGAACGGCTGATCTTGTGGAAAGAAGGACGAGGTGTGGGCCGGTCCACCTGGGCTCTTCGTTCTTTGTTCGCTGGAAGTTTTTCACCAGAACCCAGGATCCAGGATCGATTTGATGGCCTGGAGCTTCAGAGACCGGAGGCAGAGAGTCATGGACCTGTTGGTGTAAAACACGCAATTTAGCCGTCAATTCATACAAATAGTCAAGCAAAACAGGGTGCTCTATTTCACTAAACTTTGTGGGTCTGGGCACCCCCCATATGTTGGCCGGACGGCCGAAAACAATTTCATAGCGACTAAGTTTCACTCTGGAATGCACGGTCATTCTGGTGGATAGGAGTGCTAAAGGCAGAGCGTCTGGCCATTTAAGACCAGTGCTTGCTTGAATCTTGGCTAGTTTTAGCTTTAGGGTGCCGTTGTAGCATTCTACTAATCCAGCTGATTGGGGGTGATTTGCAGCGTGGAACTTTTGTCTGATGCCTAGCCCTTCACGCACTTCCTTCATCACTCGTCCAACAAATTCACTCCCATTATTACTCCAGACCATTCTCGGCATTCCAAACCTAGGGAAGAATTCCTTGACAAGGGCTTTCGCTGTGGACAAGGCAGTATTGTCCTTTAGGGGATATGCTTCTACCCATCTTGAGAAGGCACAGACAACGAGTACGTATTTTACATTGTTGCACCTCTCCATGTGTATGAAATCTAGCTGCAAAACCTCAAACAGATACGTAGGAGGTGCAAAATGACCAGCTGGAGTTTGGGTTCCCCTACCAGGATTGTGTTTCAGACATACCATGCAATTCTTGACCACATTCTCTGCACACTTAGGGATTCGAGCATTTTGCCATACTGGAGCCAACAACTTGCAAATCCCTTTCACGCTAATATGGGCAATTTCATGAGCCATTGTAACCACTGCAAACACGTACGCATTGGGTAGCAACCATCTCTGATGCTCTGACAATTCAACCCAACAACCATTTGCATCCATTCTACCCGTACTTTCTCTCCACGTGTTCAACTCTTTCTCTGTTGCCTCAGATTGGATCGATTTCACACTCTCTATTGTGTCCTCACCATTCCAACGTCACCAACCCATCTTGCAGGACCTGCAACATACATTCGGCTTGTTACATTCCTGGCTGTTCCTTTTGCAACTTCATCAGCAAATGCATTCCCACGACCAACATCATCAGTCACCTTCTTGTGAGCACTACATTTTACAATCGCAACTTGTAGAGGCAAGGTCAGAGATTCAAGAAGCTCATTCACCAACTGACCATGCTGGATCTTGTCTCCGTGCGAAGTCAGAAAACCACGTTCACGCCACAATCGTCCAAAACTATGAGCCACACCAAATGCATACTGACTGTCGGTGTACACATTCACTCTCATTCCTTTTGACAACACACACGCTCTTGTAAGTGCAATCAATTCTGCTGCTTGAGCTGAGTTATGTGGAATACGTGCAGTTTCAACGACTGTATGCAAAGTGGTGACAGCATATGCTGCAGTCGTGTCACCATTCGGAAGCTTGAAGCATGAACCATCCACCCATAAGGTACCATCGCATTCAACAAGATGAGTATCTTGGAGGTCTATTCTCCCTTTCGTCTCTTCTTCTGTTCTAAGAAAAACATCATGCTGTTCTTCAGCATTCTCTGTCTCAACTGAAATTGGCAACAACGTGGCTGGGTTTAATGTGCTACATCTTTTGATGTGCACATGGCTTGCTAACAAAGTTAGTTCATAACCTGACAATCGAGCACTAGTTAAGTGCTGTGTCTTGGTTCTATTTAACAACGTGTCCACTGCATGTGGAACCATGACCACTAATGTGTTATTCATCACTAAATCAGCAGACTGTCGAATAGAAACAGCTGCTGCTGCTGTTGCTCTCAGGCAACTCGGCAATGCTCTAGCTACCGGATCCAAAGTCGACGAAAAATATGCACATGGACGCTGCTTGTCCCTAAACAACTGTGTCAACACTGATAATGCACAACCCTCTTGCTCATGGACATACAATGTAAAGGGCTTACTGTAGTTGGGGGTACCCAACACAGGAGCCGAACATAATGCTGTGCGCAATTCAGAAAAACTTTTCTGACACTCTTCAGACCAAGGTGATAAATGCGTGGGTTACCCAAATGTAGTCACTGGGACCTGGGTTCAGTAAGTACTAGGAGGAAGGGGTCCCAATGTAGACAAGGAACAATTTACACAATTCAATGAATTAATCAAAAGACAATTATTTGATCCACAGAGTTTTATTCACTGAGGGATCAAGTGTAATGAATACACGTAGCAAACAGTCAACTATATTGAAGGTCATACAGTGCCCCGGGAGGGAGGAGGGAAGTGATGGTGGTGAGGATAAGGGAGTGGTAGGATTGTGTGACAGTAAAATCAAACATTTGAAAAAACCTTTTAGCTATAATTTATATAGCAGCAACAGCCATAAAGAATGGCGACGATATTTCTAGAAAGGCATACTTCACAAGGTACAATACATATACACAATATTGGCATGAGGTTGCCGCAAATAGAACAACAGTCGACGTTTCGACCCTCTTATCAGTGCAGGAAATGTTATCCTTGCTGCGGGGTCTTCATCAGGACCAAGGGATTGGGGCAGGTAACCTGAAATAGATTGGATATAAACTAGAGTTCGGTCCCAGAGTTCGTAGGAGAGCCACAGGGTAAGAAGTCCCCCGTGTGGTCAATGATTAATTAAGGCAACGTCAGTAGTAGAGCTGCACCGATCGCTACATCAAGCGCTCACTTGGTGCTGGACATATTAAGGCATCGTGGGAAGTTAATCCAATGTTCGTTAAGTTGAATTTAATCAGGGAGCTCCGTACGAGGGCAAGCGATCGTTACCTGCCCCAATCCCTTGGTCCTGATGAAGACCCCGCAGCAAGGATAACATTTCCTGCACTGATAAGAGGGTTGAAACGTCGACTGTTGTTCTATTTGCGGCAACCTCACGCCAATATTGTGTATATGTATTGTACCTTGTGAAGTATGCCTTTCTAGAAATATCGTCGCCATTCTTTATGGTTGTTGCTGCTATATAAATTATAGCTAAAAGGTTTTTTCAAATGTTTGATTTTACTGTCACACAATCCTACCACTCCCTTATCCTCACCACCATCACTTCCCTCCTCCCTCCCGGGGCACTGTATGACCTTCAATACAGTTGACTGTTTGCTACGTGTATTCATTACACTTGATCCCTCAGTGAATAAAACTCTGTGGATCAAATAATTGTCTTTTGATTAATTCATTGAATTGTGTAAATTGTTCCTTGTCTACACTGGGACCCCTTCCTCCTAGTACTCTTCAGACCAAGGCACGGGATTGGGTGTATCTTTACATGTTAATGCCACCAGTGGTTTGGCCAGTAAAGAAAAATTTGGAATCCACTGTCTACAGTACGATGTAATACCCAAGAAAGCACGCACTTCTCTCTGTGTTTTTGGCACACTTAATTTTGCTATTGCCTGGATTCTTTCTGGGGTCAATTTCCTTCCCTCCTTCGATAAGAGATGACCTAAGTAGGTCACTTCTTGTCGACAATATTGTAATTTAGACAGGGACACTTTGTGATGCAGATCACACAAATGACGCAACAACGACAACGTGGCTTCTTTACAGATTTCCTCAGAATCTGCAGCAACAAGCAAGTCATCGACATACTGAATGAGGGTAGCGCCTTCAGGTAAAACGATCGTATCAAGCTGTGTTTTTAGAGCTTGACTATATATTGATGGACTTTCACAGTAGGCCTGGGGAGCGCGTTTAAAGCGGAAGCTTCGTCCTCCTAAACTGAAGCCAAAAATATCTCTACTTTCTTCAGCAATTGGGATGCTGAAGAAAGCATTCTTCAAGTCAATCACCGAAAACCAGGTAGCAGAGGCTGGGATCATAGTCAACAGGGCAGTAATGTCAGGAACAACTGGAAATTGTGGCACTACTATTTTATTCACCTCTCTAAGGTCAATCACAAATCTGTACACGGGTGGCTGAGAGGGGTCTGTTTGTTTCAAAACAGGCAGAACAGGACTATTGCAAACGTTGCCTCTTGTCTCTTCAATTACATCTTTTTCAATCAAATCGTAAATTATCGCTAACAACGCTTTTTCACCTTCACTAGAAATTTTGTATTGGGGAATTCTTGGCATCCTAACATTAACTTTCAATGTCACAACGTATGGTGGTATTTCCAAGAGACCCACATCATTAGGACCAGTAGCCCAAAGAATATTGGGTAGAGACAACAATTCTGTCGGAATTTTATCCCTTGACAAATACATTGGAGAAACCACTTTCTTACCTAGTGTAAATTGTACTCCCGAAGGAGAACAGTACAAAGTCGCATACAATTTTTTTAACAGGTCCAATCCTAACAAGTTTTCACCACAACCTGTTGTTAAAATAAGGGGTGCTTCGAATTCACAAGGACCAACAGACAGGGACATAGGACATGAAATCGGGTTCCTAACCGGGGTGCCAGAAAAACCTACAGAAACATTCATTTCGCCAGACAAAGGTGCGCCAGGGAGTTTTGAGTGCATCATAGCACTCTTTGTAGCACCAGTATCCAACAGAAAAGGTTCTGACACACCTGATGTAATCACCTCAACGTATGGTCCACTCTGATCTACTGGAACTGAAACGACTCCCTCTCTTTGTCTATGGCTGTCCTAGCAATCATTACCTTCCATATATTCATCTTCTGCATAGTAATCATCAGCGTAGTACTGAGCTGTATCACCAGATGCGTTATTCTGCTGATCAAACCTATTCATAGAATCCTGAGGCGGAAGGGAGCGTGCATTCTGATGGACGTTTCCACGTCCTCACCCCTATGTGTTTGCTGAACACCTCTACCTCTTGTGTTTGACACACCATTTGCGCGCTGTAACAGGATAGGGCAGCTATACTTAAAATGACCCTCTTCCTTGCAATACGAACACTGATTGGGACCCACAGGAACGCGTGGCTGAGTATACTCTACTACTCTTGGCTTTTGAAACTGTGGAGGTTGCTGATAATTATTCTGATCGCCATTATTCTGGCGACTACCACCACGTGGCGGGTATGCTTGCTGTAACAGGACCTTCGTTTTCAACTCTTTAGTTTTCTTTTCTGCTCTATCTTTCTCATCTTTGTCTCTATTTTCATAATATTTCGCAGTAGCCAATATCTGTGCTGAAGAGGAAACTGCCCATGAACTCTCCGAATCCTTCAACTTCTTACACAACTCTGGAAGCAGATTGTGCACAAATTTATCGACGAACAGTCGCTGACCACCTTCTGTGCTCATATCTTGACCACTGTGTTCGACAAACGTTTCTTCAAACCTGGTGAAGAAATCGGACACCGTCTCATCTTTCTTCTGCTTACATGCAGACAACTTATCCCAATTTACACGCAATTCGGGCATCAAAGTCTTCATATACGTAATAATCCTACCAGGAAGTTCTGCCACTAAAGGCTCAGGTGTAGCACCACCAACTTGTCTAGCATCAGCAGCGGCAATATTCACCCATGTGTCGCCTAGCTCTTGATCATGATCCGTATGACGAATCTTTCCCCATAAAGGCTGTGGAACAACATTTCCAAACAACATGTCTACGTCGGCTACATTCATGATGCAGGAGCTTGCAGTCTGTGATAACTCCTTATAATATCCTGCGGGATTTTTACGGGGATCAGGCAATGTCTGTTTAAGGGCCAAGACTTCAGCTCGCTTCCATGGGACGTGTACCCACACACGCTGAAAATGTGGCAAAACGACGGGAACAGCATTTGCGTCCCCTTCCCTCCAAACTGGGGGAAACTCTCTCATGGGATATTGTCTTCCCTTCTTCTTGGCAGAGGAATCATAACCAAACAATGACTTGGAAACACCTTCAGTCCTAAGTGATAACAACGTCGCAACGGCTTTCCTAACATCTGAACCCACAATTGTACCTTTTGAAAATTCGAACCGTACATGGTTCAACTCAGGCGGATTAGAGTCCAAATCATTCTCCTCTAAGTCTTCGCATAGAAAAACACACATTTTCTCGAAAACGTACCTCTGTTTTGATGCTTCCCACTGATGGAAAACATCCATAACAGACTCTAGGTCATATATTATCGGGTTAGTCACCCATCTATGTGCCAAACGATCCAATACTTCTTTCTCCCTAGAATCAGGCAGTTGGCTATGCAACTGCTTGTTTTCAGGGGCATGAGTCGGGCTTGTCGCTCCAAACAAAGGATATAGAATACTAGAAACAGTGCTTGCCACTCTCTGGCGGACAGACGGAGAAGTCGAGGAAAAGACAAGTGGGAAGGCAGGGTGAGGTGAGGCAGATGCAGAGGCAGTGTCAGGAGGAGTACCAGGAGTGGTAGTCGATACAGTAGTTAGAGTTGTAGGAAGTATAGGAAGAGCAGGTGTAAAGGCCGGTGGCCTTTGGGGAGGCTGCACAGGAGGAACAGGAGCCAGCTGAAGAGTAGCTGGTGGGTGCTGTGGAGGAACAGGAGGCATAACAACCATGGGTTGCACAACTAAAGGTTGTGGAGGTGCTGTAGCATTTTGCGCATAGGGGGTGGTGAACTTAACAAATGCGACATTAGGGGATCTTTTTCAAGCTCTTTTGCTGCTTCTTGCTGAAGAGGCGGCAAAACTGGGTAACATTTATCTATTACCATTTTACGTTGCCTGTGCAACTGCTCACTCATCTGTTCTTCTTCATTGTCTTTATACTGCATAGCAGCTTGCATTATTGAGATAGCCCTTTCTCTCTTATTTTTCTTCGCTAATTTAATTTCCTTTGTTTGGCCTCCTTACTCCATAGGCGGAAAGAGTCAAACATCGCCGGCCGGGCTTTCTTCTTAAAAAGTTTAACTTCGAGATTATCTAGGATTTCCGTATCAAATCTACCATATTGGGGCCATTTTAAAACACCATCTTTTCTGGTGTATTTTATCCACACTTCATTGTATGTGATGGGGCCTACTCCATGTTTTACATATAATTCATAGGTTGGAGTTCCAATCAGAGGAACCGGACATGAGTCCTCCAGTCGGGAGTCCCTATTATTACAACCATGACAAAACAAATTTCCAAGTCTGCTAAGACCAGGCATCTACGCTCTCTAGTCTAGCTTCAAACTTCAAAGGATTATCGATTACGATATTCTCGTGAATACACGAGTCCTTCGGCTTTGGTGCTTGCAAGTTCCAAATCAAAGCGGTCCCAAAGGGACACCAAACAAACTAAGGACTGGGATACGCTCCACTTATACTTAACTGAAGTATCGATGACGTCACTAGAAGACTCGTCTAACATTTCGCTCTACCAAACATCAAGGGTCCAAATCAGGGCGATAGTCAGGGCAGCAGTCCTTCGTAGCCGTCGGGAAGCGAGGAACCTCGCAGCAAAGACCTTCGGAACCACGTCGACATACAGGGGTCGCTGAAGTGGCTGGCCGTCCTCCGAAATTTTCACACGAAGCTCCTCACGAACCTCTGGCTTGGACCGGTACCGCTGATACCGCCCCACGTTGGGCGCCAACTGAGGTACTGGGTTTTTCGGTCAGGGGCAACACCCAAAGACCTCGAGTACTTTCCTGATTCAGACCACAGAAACACGAGTCTTCTAGGTGAAGTCAAAGATCGAATTTATTGGCTGCAACCAAATAACAAGCGTCCTAGAAGTACAACAACACGGTGTGTATATTCTCAGGAGACTGCTCAAATTTACAAAACCAGGCTTCTCCTTTTATACAGATTTTTAAGCCTCAGGCAAGCATTCTTAGATTTACAGTGCAAACATTCTTGGCTTTACAGTGAGCTATTCACATATTTTCATTACAAAGAAAAAAGCAGAGTCATGATGACAAGTCCACATTTTAGTGTGTCCAGTTCGTGATCAATTACCCGGCAAGGCCCAACATTTTCATCAGATATCGGTGTACCCTCAATAAAACCGGGCTCCTCCTCATCATAAAGCAAAAGAAGAGAAAAGAGCAGGGACAGGTGTGAGCAAGATTTGGGCGGGGGTGTGTGCGATGGGAACAGTTTATGGGCTGTTGTGCTTTGATGCTATCTCGTTCGGCCACTGGGAGAGGAACTGACCAAACAGGTTTGGCTTGGGGCAATGGTTCCAGCTTGCCCAGGTCACAGAAAAGTCAATTAAGGTGTATGTGTCCTTTGATATCGAATTCAGCTGTAGTTACAAGCCTATGTGAAGGGCAACTCACAAAATGGCTGCCAAGCGTAAAATGGAACCCAAGGGTTCAAAAACGAAAATGACGATTTCGAGGTGAAATCGTTACTCGATTATGACCAAAAGGCTTGTGCATATTATAGTAGCCATTGTCGGTCTTTTGATACAAAAACCGTCATGCTACGACAAAGTTTGTTGCACGAGTCCAGAATTTTCAGAACTACACCCCATGATAGAAGTGTGCCATAGTTCTGCTGGAAGTGGTATTATCCCTGTAGCTTTCTTGCAGGAGGATCAGCCAAGCAAGGCAGGAACCATGAACGGAGAAAGGCGAGGGAATGAAGGGGATAGAATGTCCAGTGGCGTGGGGTAACAACCCACAGAACCAGCAGTTCGTGGCATTGGCGGCAAGGTTGTGTTGGTGCAACAACTGCACGAAGGAGTTGTTCCAAAACTCCTTACGTCTTTCTCGGAGTTGTGGTGAAAGAGAGACCAGGTAGTGTTGTTTCATTGTGATAGGCTGTGCGGTGGTTAGAAAAGTCTTGTGAGCTGGAGTGCTCTCTTCCATGATCCAGAGGGTGGTCATGAGGAGGAGGCAAAAGAGAAGGGCGATAAAGAGGGCAATAGTCTTTGAGCTGTGGATTCTGTCAGTCTTTGGGTTTCTGTAGCGGTTCTTCGGATGCCCGGTTGCTTTCATCATCTTCGTGCCGGGTGCTTCCATCATCTTCAAGGGGCTCGGTAGCTGGCAGAACCACAGACTTCATTTGGCTTCTCTCCTGGCAGCCTTGGTAGTGTTTTAGGCCACCGCTCTGAGAATTGTAACTTAGTCAGTGGTCTGCTTAGCCGAAGCTCCCTCCTTTCGTCGCAGGTTATACCCTTCTCTGGATGGCACAGTGGGATCGGGGAATTCTGCTAGTTCAAGTGTCTCTTTATCAGGGTAACAGCTCAGGGATGGTCGATCCTTGTTCAGGAGCTCTTCTTGGGTGGCCACGTCTTCGGTCGTTGTCAGGGTTGAGGAGATCTTCTTACAGTGGTGTGCATGGAGCCAGTTTTTCTTCCCTTCCACTCGAAGAGCTGTTCGGGTGGTGATCAAAACTTGCCAGGGGCCCGTCCACTGGGGTTCCAGACTCTTTGCTCGCTGAAAGTTCTTGATTAGGACATAATCTCTGGGTTGGATGTTGTGTCCGGGGCCCCTGGAAGCATCGGGAATGGCATGCAGCACCTGTTGATGGATAACAGACAGTGTCTTAGTCAGATTGTACAAATAGTCAGACATTAGGACGTCCGGGACGTCGTGAATGGATGTTTGTTTTGGTGCAGACCAGATACTCATGGGTCGGCCGAAAACCACTTCGTAAGGGGTCAAATGGTGCTTGGTGGGGGTGAAACGCATTGAAAGCAATGCCAGTGGGAGAGCGTCTGGCCATTTCAGTCCCGTAGTAGCCACTATCTTAGCTAGCTTGAGCTTCAGTATGGCATTGTGTCGCTCAACTAGTCCAGCAGATTGGGGGTAGAAGACTGCATGAAATTTTTGTTTTACACCCAACCCTTTCAAGATGAGTTGGATAACTTCGGCTTCGAAGTGGGGGCCATTGTCGCTCCACAAAATTCGACAAAGGCCGTAGCGAGGAAAGAATTCTTTCAGCAGTACTTTTGCAGTGGCAATGGCCGTGTTGTCGCGAGTTGGGTAGGCTTCCACCCACTTGCTAAATGCGCACATGACAACAAGTACATATTTCAGGCCTTGGCATCTTTCGAGTTGGATGTAGTCCATCTGTAGGACTTCAAATGGGTGATTGGGAACCCCAAACCCTCCCCAGGGTACTACAGTTCATTTCCCTGGGTTGTGTTGCAGGCATATCAGACATTGTTGGACCAGCCGTTTAGCAGAGTCTGTAATCTTGTCATTGTGCCAAACTTTGGAGACAAGTTCGGCCATAGGGGTAGATCCTATATGTACCGGGGAGTGTGCCATGGTCAGTATGGGAATCAGGTACGAGTCGGGTAGCAACCATTTGTTCGTGTCTTTTGTCCGCCAGCAGCCTTCATCGTCTTTCAATCCCACCCGTGCCCATTCAGTCAATTCTTGTGGTGAGCTGGCCATCTGGATGTCCCTAATAGCCTCCCTAGCGTCCGTCCATTTTTCTGCTTGTGACCTAGTCACGTACATGCGTGTCGTTGTCCTATTCTCGGCAGTGGTTCGGGCAGTAAAATCGGCCAGTGCATTCCCCTGCCCAATGATGTCGGTCACCTTTTTGTGTGCCTGGCATTTGATGACTGCAAGTTGCTTGGGGAGGAGGACCACTTCAGTCAGGGCGGAGACTAGATCTCCATGTAGGATGGGTGTGCCGTGCGAGGTCAGGAATGCCCTCTCTTTCCATAGGAGACCAAAATGATGAACCACCCCGAAGGCATACTGGCTGTCGGTGTAAATGTTTGCTGTTGTTCCTGCCGCTAGGATACATGCTCGTGTGAGGGCAATCAGTTCTGCTGCCTGTGCAGAGCGTTGTGTGATGCGTGAGGTCTCTACTACAGTTCGGGCTGTGGTGACTGCATAAGCAGCTGAGGTGGTGCCATTGGGGAGTTTGATGCAAGAGCCATCCACCCACAGTTCTCCGTTGGGGTCTGGGAAGGCAGTGTCTCGGAGGTCAACCCTACTCCTAGTCTGTTCGTCCGTGAGGGTCACACAGTCATGTATAGGGGACACATTGGGGTCGTTCTCAGGTAGGGGCAACAGAGTGGCTGGATTCAGGGTGGTGCATCTTTTCAATGTGATGTGGGGTGCAAGCAGAGTCAGTTCGTACCCAGTCAGTCGTGCACTAGTCAGATGTTGCGTCTTAGTCTGGTTCAGGAGAGTGTCGACCGCATGGGGTACTAACACTGTGAGGGAGTTCGAGAGCACGATCCCCTCACTTTGTCGAATAGAGACAGCAGCGGCAGCTACAGCTCGAAGGCAGGCAGGCAAAGCTCTGGCTACTGGATAATCTTTACCAATGCCTTCTCGCCCTCGGGCGATATCCGATTATTGCGTCTTGACAAACAGTTATGTGCACTGGGTCGATCATCATGCGTCCTACGTCTGAGTCAGTTTTGGCCCACAGATATGGAGGTAGAGTGTCAAGTAGGGACAAGTCAGCATCAGTGATGGAAAACATGCGTCGGGTGGGACAAAGTCTGAGCAGGGTCGGGTTGTCATACAAAAAGACTCGAACTCCGTCATGCGAACACCTAATGGTAGCTCGGAAATGTTTCAGTAAATCAAGTCCCATAATGGCATCGGGGGTGTTGGATGAAAGCAAGAATGTCGTGTCAGTGGTGTTATTTTCTAAGTCAAAGGAGATCGGTGTGGACAGGGGATTAGTGGAGGGAGTTCCATCAAAGCCTATCGATGTTACAAGTGAGCCAGACAAGGGTGCCCTCGGAATCAGTCATTTAGATAACGCACTACGTGTTGCGCCAGTGTCTACCAAAAATGGAGACTTCGTACCCAGGACCTTAGCAGTGACATAAGGACCTTGCTGGTCAACATAGAGCTCGACTGGATCCCTCCCTTGCCCTTGGCAGTCCTATGCGAAGTCGTGGGTATCATCGCAGTCAGACTGCTGGTACTGGTTCTGTCGGGGACGGTCAAATGCATTCGGTCTGCCTGGCCTGTTGTTGTTGGTGTCGTTTGTGGACCCTTGTCCCAGCCCTCTATTTCTAGGCCCACCCGCTACATCTCTTGTGTCCCTATTCTTATTCATTTCTAACAGGGCCGGACACTGGGATTTCCAATGGCCAAATCCCTTGCAAAATGCACACTGGTTTTCGTCAATGTCTTTACGTCCAACATAGGGTGCGGGCGTACGGTCTTCAGGGGGTGGATTTCTAGGAGCATTCGATGGGTAATTTCCCTTGTACTGCTCTCTTCCTATTGTCACCCCCTGCAACTGTGCGATCATCACCCTTTCTTTCAGGTCCTTTTTCTTTTTCTCAGTCGCCTTATCATTCTCATCCTTCTGATGCTCGTAATACTGGGCCATCTGCAGGATAGCCGCAGGCTTGGAGGCTGCCCAACTACTTTCGCTGGCCTGTAGTTTCTGTGAGACCTCTTGTGACAGACCTTTAACATAGTTCTGGACAAACAGATGATGTCCGGTTGCAGTGGTCATATCCTGTCCACTGTAATCGGAAAACACTGTCTCAAATCGGGAGAAGTATTTTGATACGTCTTCCGGGGGTTTCTGGCGGCAGGCCGTCACTATCGACCAGTCCACCTTCTTTTCTGGGATCAGGGTTTTCAATTTCTGCACAATCTTGTCTGGGAGTTCTAAGATGGATTTCAGAGGTTTCTGTCCAGGTTCTCGTTGTCTGTCTATGCCATCGAGTTGTGACCAGGTATGTCCGAACAGCTCAAGGTGGTAGACTTTCCGGATTTGCTTCCACACATCAGCTGGCAGACATAACCCAAAAAACAAATCGATGTCAGCTAGGGTCATGATCGTTGAACCTAGGGCTGTGCCTAATTCGGTGTAAAAGGCAGTGGGGTTTTTCCGTAAATCGGATAGGGATTTTTGGAACGTCAGGATATCTTGTCGATCCCATGGTTGGTAGACCCAGTTGTACACTACCCTCCCTCTCGCATCTTGATGGTTAACATCATCATGTGTTCCCTGACCTCGTGGGGGAACCCAGTAGGGAGCGGCCTCCCTTATAGGCATCATTGCACTGGCTTTTTCTATTCGAGGTTCGGTCGCTACAGGGGTTGTTGTGTTTTTAGCTTCTAACCTCTGTTCGGTGAGGTGGCGGAAAACTTCAAGCGTACGCGTGAAGAGGTCCGTCACGTCACACTCGCCTTCATCCCCAATGTCGACTTTTCTATACAGAGTCGTTAGATTCTCGGGACCTTTGTCTTGGTATCGATCCTCATAAGCATTTAGGATGTGGTAACAAAATCGCACGACAAAGTGTCGTCTGTGGCTATCGGCATATGAATTGTACATATCCGTTACATATTCTTCGCTCTCCTTCCGTTCCACCAGTGTTCTTACTATCTTATCGATTCCTGCTCGTTCATCTTTGCTCAACCTGCTCACTCTAGTGGGATCTTTCTTTCGGGCCTCGGGGTTATCTGAGGTTGCTGTCTGCGTTGCATCAGGTACAAGAGGCTCGGCCGGCGCGGAGGCCATGAGGACCGAGGCCCTGGTACCATTCTCTCCTGTGTTTGGGGGCTGCGGGTGCTGTACTATGGGTTGGGAAGGGGCATAAGGAGGGGGCATATAGATGATTGGAGGACCTAGTAATAGATCATCGTTCACTCGCTGCTTCGAGGGTAACTCGGGGTAAAGTGTAGAGGGCGTTCTAACTGGACACTGGCTAGATGTTTCGGACTCTTGCTTCTGTTTGGCTTCCTCTCTTTCCTTAATCTCTTCCTCTAACTTTCTGGCAGCTAAGTGAGCTGCTTTTCGTAGCTCTTTCTCTAATCTGGCTTCATTTCTCTTTTTCCGTTGTTCTGCTTCTTTGCGCCACATGCCGAGACTATCAAGCATAGTGGGCGTTGTCTTATTGTTTCGTAGGGCTATTTCCAGCACGTTTATTTTATCGTTATCGAAGAATCCTATCAGTGGCCACTGACTTTCCCGATCCATTTTTGTATATTTATGCCATAGCTTGCTATAGGCTATAGCGACTAGTCCATGCTTCATGAACATGTCCTTATTAGGGGTGCCTTCCAGTGGAGCTGGATGGTTCATCTCTAATAAGCGGTCCGGGTTGAAACAACTACCAATCAGTGGGGAGAAGATAGGCATGACAGATTACAATGGGGAACAAAGGTCCGCTCTACCTATCCTTCACTACTTGCAAAGACTAGACAGAATATTTCTATTCTACGTTATTTGCAAACAGAGAATATCTCAAAGAACCAACTTCGAACAATCAATGTTCGAACAATCAATCAATCAGTGGGGAGAAAAATAGGCACGACAGATTACAATGGGGGACAAAAGTCCGAGTTACATACCCTTCACTATCTGCAAAGGAAGATAGAATATTTCTATTCTTCCCCGTTTGCAGACAGAGAAATCTCGAGAGCAATCAATGTTCGGTCAATCAATCAATCAGTGGGGAGAGAGATAGGCACTACAGATTACAATGGGGGACAAAAGTCCGCGTTACCTACCCTTCACTATCTGCAAAGGAAGATAGAATATTTCTATTCTTCCCCGTTTGCAGACAGAGAATATCTCAAAGAACAAACAATCGAAGAGTAATACTAGTATTTTCCAAACAATCAAACAATCATTTCACAATTTTTGTCGTGCTACACGACCTTACCCGGATCGCATGGACAGTTTCTCGTCTTCCGCTTTCAGCGCCCGATCATCCTCTATTCTCCGTAACCGTTGCAGCACTCCTGATGGTTCCCAGTCAGGACCGTAGATCACTCGACAGAGGTCTGCTCGGAACCGGTGAAGTTCGGATGATCGGCTGCCAGATGAGGGTCTATCGGGCAGGTGCACTTCCCGATCATTGCAGTCGTTCACTCTGTCGTTGGGACCTCTCCCACTGGATCCACGTGTCGCTGATGGGCCCCACGTTTGGGACGTCAATTGTGGAAAGGTAGGGCCGATTTCGACCAAGAACCTTTAAGTATTGCCCGGCATTAGCCGCCTCTCATACCATTCAAAATTATCAAACAAAGAGGCAGGCGCTGGAGACTGGAAGGCAGGAAACAGGAGTTTATTCCGACGGAGCAGACAATCAGACAACAGGGTATCTTCTCTAGGTGCTCTAAACGCATCTCTGAGGCCTGGCCTCTTATACACAGGTTTATGATCTTTATTACAGTTTATTGCATGTGGCACATTCCTGCAAACACTTTGAAGTACGGAAAGACATCCTCGGAATCCCCGCTTCAAGCCCGTTCCCACACACATTTACAGTAGAAGTCCCCACCCCGGTCACAGTAGGTGATAACTTTGCGCAGCTGGAAATTCCGCCGGTTCCCGGAATGCATGCAGTTGATCGGATCTCATGGGGTGGGGGCTTTGATCAGTCATAGATCCTTTGAAGTGGGGCAGCTTCCTACTGTATGGGGGCAATAAACTGTATCCGCAGGGCCAGGTGGCGGCCTGGGAGCGAGCAGGACAATCGGGCACAGAGGAAAAGGGGGTTCATCAAAGCATGGAGAGAGATGTTGGCTGGGTACGGGATGTGACTCCGAGGCAGGGTCGCGCTGGAAGGGAGGTTTATGGCCCAAGCATGTGAGAGCGGGGGCTGTCAGCATGCGGGGGATGCTTGCGAGGTCAGAGGGAGAGAGAGAGAGACGCGCTGGCTAGTGGCAGTGGGCAGAAAGGCCATGGCATTCAAAATGGCTGCTACTTACGCGCACATACGAGCCTGAAAGGGGACAAGATGGCGCCGATAATGTTGATATCGCAAACCAGATTTTAACACTGTTTTGCTGGCCTTAGGACTTTACTTCTTCTAACTAGTTCTAAAGTGCTTGTACTCTCTCCTCTAAATATGGTAAAATTGGCTTATACCCAATAGGCACATTTAATTTACTTGTAAGCCCCTAGTAAAGTGGTACTACATGTATCCAGGGCCTGTCAAATAACTGCTACTAGTGCTGCTGTTTAGTTTCTCTCTGCCGGGATGCTGAACTCAGACAACGCCATTTGTACATTAAAACGCCATAGTAGACACGCCAAACTCTGACGGCGAAACTCCTCTATGACTTTGATTTGAAATTATGCCAATTGCCCATGGCATATTGATGGCAAATCACATTTCGATGAATATATCATCTACTTGGACTAATTACTTTAAGGTCCTACATTGATCTAGTCTCCCAGGGGTCTTCAGTCCTATTAAGAATTTTTCTGTCCTGAAGATGGTCTACTGATGTAGCACATGACAAGACCGAAACAATGATCTGTCTAACCCATTTAACACATTATTACATAGGAAGTTTTTTATTGAATGTTAAATAAACATTCCTATTTGTAAATCAGCTTTTTCAAATGGGTTACTTGGATAAGTGACTAGTAGACATTTTATTTGGAAGATTGCCAATCGCTGTTACTTATGTATATGTGAACATTGTTTTGCACCCTTTGAACCAAATGATCTGATTACAAATTTATACAAAAAAAGCATACACCTGTTGCTGATTGATTGTTTGATTTATTCACTTTTGTTTATATAAATTGGTTTAGAAAAGTCATACATTTGAGGCCATTAGTCTGGGCACTCATAAATATAATTGATACATTTTGTTTCACTATGTTGAAATAAAATCAGTTCCAGGTACTTTTACTTGATAATTAGTGGGCCTGCAGTTCTGATTGTACCACCCACCTAAGTAGCCCTTTAATCATGTATGAGGCCTGCCATTGCAGCCTGTGTATGCATTTTTTAAACTGCCATGCTGACCTGGTAAAATAAATCTTTTGCCAGGCCCAAATCTTTCTTTTTAATACATATAAGCCACACTTAGGGTAAGTCCAGAGCATTCCAGTGGGCAAGTTGAAGTGTATTTAAGAAGCCTGACATGCAATTTTAAGTTTTATATGTCCTGGTAGTGAATAACTCTTACATTCATTTTTCACTACTGCAAGGCCTACATCTAAAATAAATGGGATAGCAATGCCTTATTACATTAAATAAGTGATAGCTTCCTATTTGGAGCTGGTAGACATGTCAAGTTTGGTATCTATAGAATTATAATTATGAGCCCCTTTAAAGTAATGTCAGATACTTATCACACATATAATAATACCACTTTTAGAAAGTTTGCATTTTCCTGTCCCTATCATCAGGTGCTTGCTGCCTGCATCATGCGTCATGTGACTAGGTGTTGATGGCAGTTGGGCAGATTACATTGCTCCCAGACAGTGACACAAAGGGAAGCTAGAAGTTGGCATGATCAGCCACTGTAAGTTAACTATTCGGAGAAGCTTTCACCTAACACGCCTGCACATCACAAAGGCTCATCCTGAACACACTCACAAAGGGGTTTGGCACTAGTGTATCGTGACCCCAAATAGTCTGGGGTCAGGGCAGGGAGTCAGGAAATTCCAGGCACCTTTGGGAGGTGGAAACCTCTTGATGTTTCTCCTACTTCAAAGTGGGCAACAGGTATAAAGATCAGAACCCAACTCTTCAATTACTTGTGGAGCTGTAGACTTTGTCATTTAGAACGACTGCCCACCTGTGAAGTCTGCCCTCCTGACCGGGGAAACACATCTCCATGTTGACAAATGTCCCAGCACCCATAGCTCCAACACAGGAACCCTCAGTGCTTCTATGGCTTTGCCCGCTCACCCAATGCAACACATCTATTCTCGACACCAAAAACTGGCACAGCTTGATGCAACATGGTGCATCTCAACACAATTACTCACAAGCCACATAGGATTCACCAGCACCTACCTTGTGTGAAGCACCTTGCTTGACCTCAGCAATGAGGCATTGCTTTATAAGCCTTCACAAGCCCTACTGGCTCCTTGAAGACAATGACGGACCTTGCTTTGCAAGCTCCTGTCTTCTGTTACCAACATCAAAGCGCAATGCATCTTGGTGCAGGTCCTCTCATCGCTAGCTCCACATCGATGGTTTATAGATGCGAGCCAGCACAACTCAACGCAAGGGCTTATCCTCGCAACCAGGATTTCAGTTACTCTTGTTCAGCTGGTCAAACTGGGGCCCTGTAGCTGGCCCCGCACTCCATCATGGTAGGCCTAAATTGTGAATTTCTTCTGGTCCGACATGACCAGATTACCAAAGTTGGCACTATGTGCTTTTTAGTGCTATTTTCACTGAAATCCTTCATATTGTATATACCCCTGGTTCTACTGACTAGATTTTTGTCATTTTGGTGTCAGACTATTTATTTACTTTTAATCTATTATTCAAAATTTGTGTGGAATTTTCCTTTTGTAGTGCTTTACTTTATTCCAGTGTGAGATGCTGCCAAAATACTTTAACATTGCCTCTAAAAGTGCTGCTTAAATACATTACACATTGCTTCTAAGTTACGCCTGACTGCTTTGTGCCAAGCTACCAGAGGATGGAGCGCTGATTAATTTGGCGGTTTGCATGTGAGTTCAGCCTAAAAAAGAAATGTAGTAACATCCTGAATAGGGTACCTTCAACCAATTCCCACCAGCTGCCAAATAATCAGCTTCATAATTCGGCATGCCCATACCTGCCCCTTCCAATGGTTCCATAATCTTACAGCTTTCTGATGAGTTTGTCATGTTCATAGCTGTCATCTAAAACAAAACCGTCACAACCATAAATAAATGCGGAAATGCTGCTGACATTCAGGAACAAAAATGCCAAGCATTTTAGGAACATTTCTTATTACAGGTCCTGTAAGCCTCTACTGTATTACATTTTTAATGAACTTTCTCGAACCACATGGTATTCCTAATTTCGAGGGCAGGCTGTTAACAGGCTCGTTGTGTCAATGCCTCTACCGCCCAAAGTAGTGCCACAACCTGTCCATCGAATTGAAAATTAGATCTGTAATCACCAAGTACAAGTAAGACGGAGCCACTTTACTGAATACAGTAATTCAAATATCTATAGCTGAGGCCAGAAAATAATCTGCCGATCTACAAACAGGTCTGGAA
This sequence comes from Lissotriton vulgaris, assembly GCF_964263255.1. Classification (NCBI taxonomy): domain Eukaryota; kingdom Metazoa; phylum Chordata; class Amphibia; order Caudata; family Salamandridae; genus Lissotriton; species Lissotriton vulgaris. The sequence goes on from NC_141689.1 coordinate 995,453,591, forward strand.
ATGTGAGTACCAACATTTTACCCAAAAGTTACATGACAGTAAGTCCGGGAATAATCAACACATGTTCATGGCCACAACATACCAAAGAAAGTAATCAGTCCAATCGAGATTTTTTTTTCCAAAAGATATTAATAGCTGAATCGCAAAATAACACATCAACAGACATCTGCAAAATCGAGGTTTCCCAAAAGCAACTGTATCACAACCAAAGGTAGACACCCACAATTAAATCATAATGCAGAAAGAAAACACACAGAGAAATAAGTCATAATGTAGTTGTAAGTCTAACTAAAGCATAGATCAAAGCAATGGTAGAGTAAAAGAAGAGTGCAAATAAAAGGGGCACATGGCTCCAAAATGAAGAAAGCAACACCACCATAATAAATAAAACACTATGGTTCACTACAAGATGTGCATCTTAGAGTGTACACCTGCAAACATCATAAAGGCACAGAAAATTGCATCCATGGCCCCCATTTCAATGAACAATGTAAGAAACTGGAGTATTATATGAGGGGGATGAGAACCCATCTCAAAAATTAATCACAATTTTTGTCAAGGTGAACCACATATGTCAATAAATAAACCTGTGCTTAACCCTCTGGTAGCTTACACAAAGGACTCAGGCTGAACTTAGAGGCAATGTGTAAAGAGTACTTGGAGTCAATGTGTAAACTAGTTTTGTAGTATCCAAAATGTAGTTTTGAAAATCACAACTCAAGAAACGGAGATGGCGGCAGGAAAGTTTCAAGCAGTTGAAAGCCGAAGTCTGTGGCCAGGAAGGCTTCAACAGGTTGGTGCTCGGTGCCAGTATTGATGAAGCCCTCTTCTTTCAGGCTTAGAAACGTTTCTGGAAGTTGGATCTCCTTCAGCTCGGCAAACCAGCAAGTTGAATCCAACTGGCGATGGTTTCAGCTTGACAGTGGCCCATGTTTCCAGCCAATTCATTGGAGGAAAATATGCCAAATAGTTTCTAATTTCCAGCTTTTGCAATATGGGATACAGTAGGAGTACATTCTAACACCAACCAAGGGTCCAAGATCTGGAGGGCTTCACTTGAGGGTTAGGACTCACTCCAACAGAGGCCAGCAGCAGGATCCAGGTCAGACACAGTTGGAACCAGTCAGCTGGACAGTTGCATGGAGAGAAGGGTCTGCAAGCTTGCTGTGTGCCTGTAGCTGAAACAGGAGGTCAGCCAACTGACCCTTTGAACCACTTCTTGGCTCCTGGATTCAAAGGTAGCAGGTTCAGCCTTCCTTCACATTCCAAGCAGCAGAGAAGTTCTTCGTCTGATCTTCGCAGGTTCAGGACTGTGGTGGGGCAAGCCTTTGCCCACTCTCTATGCCATACTCTTTGATGTTAGCCTGCTTAGAAGGACAAAGAGGAGACAGGTCTAGTTGTGAGCTTCATCTGCCCGTGACAAGGTATATATCCTTTAAAGCCCACAAAAGAATTTGGCACAGCCCCAGAGGCCATCCTTTCAAGGGAGCAGCATACATATCGCTCTAAGGAAGCCATCAGGGATCAGATGACACTGGACACTGGTGATAGAGTGCTCAGGTCACTCAAATAGGATTTTACCAAATACTCACCTTGGCCCATAATCCAAAATCATATACCTTATGATTTATTCAGATAACCCACGCTCTACTACCAGTGTATTTAATTTTTCTCACTAATTCCTATACCAGTAATTTACCAATCCTTGTTACTAGATACCTAAGACCACAATGAATCAGGGAGTGTAATAAAGAAAGGCACTCAAAAATACCATAACATTTGCATTTGTATAATAACCACAGACTCGGGGTAGGTTCAAACTCTTTATCTAATCATCATCAAATGTCATCAGCCACAAATTGAATGCGATTAAACTATCAATAATCAAAATCAGAAATAGTGTATAGCTATGTAAAAGATAGATTATGCCAACCATTTAGCAAACTCGAAATAAAGGGAAGGTTAGAACAAGGAACATGCTATTTCGGAAAAACAGGCTTTCGCAATTTTACTAAAGGTGGGTAAAGAAAGGGAACATACTAAACCCAAGAACTTTCACAACTATTGACAGTTTGGAGAAAGAGAACTCAATATGCAAAATCAAAACTCAGATTTAGCACATAACTATAGGGAAGGTAAGAATTGGAACACTCTATAGATTCGGATAATCAAGCTTAACTTCTTAAAGGGAGGGTAAAAAAGGAACATATACTATCATGGAAAACATTTAGCATTGACTAAAAGGTGGGTCTGAAATTGGAACACGCTACAAGACAGTAATACATGAAAATATCTCATTTACCAAGGGACGGGGAAGAAAAGAAACATATGCAATCAAAGCTTTGCAAATTAGGGAAAGGTAAGGAAAAGGACGCAAATTAGAAATACAATTACCCACACAGATTTATATTTACCTAGGATAGTGTGAAGACCAACCCTGGCCACTGGTCAGTTGGAAAGGACAAGAGAAACCCCAAAGACTTCAGTGCCAGTAGATGAGCAGGTGCAGATCAGGAAAACCAGGACAGGATAACCCCAGAATTTGAATCAGGACCGGACCACCAAAGGTTAAGACCAGCACCTACAGTTTTGGTTGCAATGCCTGCGCTACTCCCTCTCTGTAAGGAATCAGCCAAAATGCTGATTGGGTTACAGCTTTCACCAGCAAAGTGCTTCGCCAGCACTTCAACTTCCCAAAACCCGATTGGGTTCTCAAACCTCCCGTCAGAGTGCTCCGCAGCCCTCTGGTCTTACTCACCTATTGAGTGCGTTGGGTCAGTGAGAGGTCAGCTATTCAGACAAGTCGGACAATTTCTCTAGCTAAACCTACGCTAATTATACTGTTTTTCAGGGCAATGTACCACCCCCCAATGTTGCAAGTGTAAGGATCCCCAATTTTGATTTGACAAAGGAGGAGGACCTGTCATCACACCACCTAATATTCTGAATGTTGCCGTCTCCTATTCAAATTCATGTTTACGCCCATCAAATTTAAGTTCTCATGACATAATTCTTCCACCTAACAATGGTGAATTTAACATTAAATACATTGTAATAATTTGAGTACAGTTCAGCTTCTTCTAGCAGGGTTAGGGTTCAGCTTCGCAGGCGCATCTTGGCTGTGACTTTCTTGGCTCCTGTTCAATGACAAATGTTTTCAACATCTCGCTGCAGACTGTCATGCGCGGAAAAGACTTCCAAGATGGAGTAATAAGCCCAAAGTATACGATACATGAAAAGTAAAAGAAAACAGTTTAGAACACAGAAATAAATGATTACACTGTAGACCATGAATTTCTACACTATACCCATTACTTTATAATAAACTGTAGCATTAGGATTTAAGCAGAACGAACAGCTTAGCAAAAGCAGCAGTGCAAGCCTCTTGCATGTGAGAACACAGAACAGCCATATTAACACTAGTGCGCAGATGCGACAGACTTCCCTCCACAACTGCGAGTACGTCACTTCACGTGGGTATGGCAGATGCATACGCAGTAGAAATTCCCGCGTAGCAGCAGCCATTTTATTTGCAAGCGTATTAGGATTAGAAAACACATAAGCAAGCTTCTCTTGGATACCCAATGTCAAAGGGAAAAGAAAAGAATTAGTAAAACGAACATGTTGATTATACAGTTAGGGTTATTCGAGGCTCATGATACAAGCAAGTCGCTTTTCGTGCGAATCCTTGCTCCATCACTGGCAGTAAACCCTTTTTGGTTTAGGCTGAAAAATGACAAGTTACTAAAAGTGTGATTTCCAAAATAGCAATATGAAATGTGACTTTACCATTTAGTTGGATGTTAAGTTACTATTAAAATGATTCCTTGAATCATCTTTCAGACAGCTCCCACACTGACATTAAGCACTATACATTGTTTTAATGTAACCCTCTGTTTCTCTATGGGAAGGCCAATGTTGCCGCAGTGAAAAAATTATTTTCTAGGTTCATCTCTGACAGGAAATGTAAAACATTAAATATACATCTCATACTGTTTAAATACCATAGACTTTCACTATGACCATTTCTCACCGTGACGTATAAGTGCTAAAAAGAAAGGTTTTGGTTTGGCAAAATGTTTTCTTTGCTACCGGGTTGAAATGGGAGTTTACAACTGTACACATAGGGTCCCATTAGTATGTCGGGCCCGACATATTTCGCCGCCCGCATGTAAAATTCCCCCGCCCCATTAGCATGGTGGGGGTCCCAGGTGGACCGAAAAACCGTCTGCCAGCTTTCCGCACGGTCGAAGAGTCGACTGGGTGGAAAAGCTGTTAAAATAGTGGCGTGTCTGGTAGACACCGCCATCCATATTAGCAGGCACACGGTTCTCAGCATTGGGGGCCCATAGCGGGCCCCCAGGGATTCTGGGGGGTGCACATGGGGGTCACCTATGGTACTCCCCTTCATTTGACAGTACAACGTGGCCGGCACCGTGTAGTGCCTGTCACGTTGTACTGTCAAATGCACAACTTGCAATTCTGGCATAAATGCGGGATGCACCTGCCAGTGTGGCGGGTGCATCCTATTGGGATGTGCGGGACCGCTGCATCCTTAGTGGCTGGTCTCATTTCCCAGGGGTATGGCGGGCGGATAAAGTCCGCCCGCACTCCTAATGAGCCCCATAGAATTCAAACTCAGACCTGGAGACATGTTTTTACAATGCTACTTCAGTTGTATGGCACAATCAGTGCCTCAGATACTTACAGGTCATAGGTACATGTAGTACCATATACTAAGGACTTATAAGTAAATTAAGTACGCCAATTAGGGGTATACCAATTTTACCATGTTTAAAAGGGAGAAGCACAAGCCCTTTACCGCTGGTTAGCAGGAATAAGGGGGGCAGAGTGCTATGTCTATCAAAAATGGGTTCAGTTAAAGAAGGCAAACATCTCAGGGAATATCACACAAAAGAGGGTCATTTCCAACAAATAAATATATCTGCTCTGCTGTACTACTACATACAGGCAACGTTTGAGAAGATCTTCATCTTGTATGCATAAAGCCGCACCAAGCATGTGCACTCATGCAAAACATTTTGATAAAAAATATAGCACAAAAAGAAGGTTCAATGATTGCGGGCTAGATACACCAACCAGGTTCGTCCTGTGAAGAAGATTTTACCTTCTGACTTAGGAGCCGATTCCGAACTGGGTCGGAAAGCGCTCCGACCGAGCCGGATCAGGGGTGTTTTCCGACCGTTCCAGACTCCTGCAGTCCGACCGAGCGTGTACGATGCGGCCGTATGCCGTCATACTCGGTTCGATCAGACTCCCATAGAAGTCAATGGAAGCCAGTTGTACAACGCCTACCTGGGCTCCCATTAACTGAATGGGTATGTCGCAGACAAGTATGCCCCTACAGTGGGAACGCGTTGGTGCCATCCGCACTGTACTTGCCTGTGTTGGAGAGACCCATGGGTCTCCCCCTGTGTCTGAGTCATAAGGCTGTGGGTAACAGGGGTTCAGACGCAGACCCCCAATGTCCGACTCTGAGAGCTATTGCGAGCCGGACGCTCTGACTCGATCCGGCTGTACGAATTGAGCATCGTACTAGCTCGGTCGTGAAACCTCTCCATTGCGCGCCACAGGTTGCTTGTGACCGAGTCGTACGAAGCGGTTCAGACCCGGAAACGATTCAGATGGAGATTTCGCACTTGTTCACATCGTACTTCGACGTCTGGGCCCGTGTACGACTGGGACAAAAATCCAGCCTCCGAATCGGATCCGCAAATGCCGAACCCGATTCGGTGGCCTTCCGACCGAGATCGAAATCGGCCCCTTAGTTCTTTAAGTCCCAAAACACTAATGGAGGGAATATATGACGTTACAACGCACACCATTATAACGCATACTTCTACAACACAGATTTTACAATGTGACTACCATTACAACACATATTTTTACAACGCAAGCCATTACAATGCATGTTGATCGAGATATATAAAAAGTACCATTACTCTGCCAACCATTACAACGCATAATAATACAATGAATACCATTACAATGCATAATAATTATACAATGTTAAACGTGCACATATAACATGTGCAAAACAGTAAAAAATAATATTGAAACAATAATACTTTCCAAATATATATATTTATTTAATTAAAATAGTTCACCGTTACATAAAGTTTTAAGAATAATAAAACAGTGCAGAGTCATTACCAAAACTAGCAAATACAAACAAAGCATAAAAACTTGATGTCTTTCCACTATTTCCACTAAGACATCCTAGTCATTGTCGACTGCCTAACCATCATCTACCCAAAATGGCTGCCAACTTGAATGAAAATGTTAAAACAACATTTTACACACAACATAAAAAATACACATTCTGCCAGGTACTGCCTCAAGCGGAAAAATAGATTATAAAAGATATTTTTTTGTAACGTTTCATTTACCCATAACAACTGTATAAATTCAGCCAGCCACCATTTTGTGCTCACTGGTGCGCTGACTTCCCTGGTAAACAAACGCATCTACAGCAGCAGGAGAAAACTGCCAGCTTTGACTCTAGACACTGCCATCTAGTGACAGAAGTGTAAGTTTAAAAAGCAGCACATTTAGATAACAAACAATTCATCAAAGAGCATATTCTTTTTTTACATTTTTAATATATTCACAGAACTTGAAAAAGACCTCCAACAATACAATACCTATATTCTGTCAAAAGTAAGGGGTTCATTAGGATGTCGGGCGGTGGCACCACCGCGGTGCTGGCGGGGCGGAAAAACGTCTTCTACCGCTCGCCAACAGCGGTACTCACGTCCGCCATATTAGTATAGCAAAACACAGGTCATTTCCCGTCCGCCGTGGAGCGCTGCACACCGCCATCAAAGTGCACCCGTCACCGCGGCAGTGGGAGCCAATGGAGACTCACCGCCGTGCGGAATGATGTCCACCCCGCTGTACAAATTAGGATGGCCCAAACAGGCAGACGCACCGCTGCGGAGACACCGCCAAACCAGAGACGGAGGAAACTCGGCAGCGGAGCGAGATAGCACAGAACCGGTCCTCTCCACCCGGTCATAAACGCCATGGACCTAGCCCTACATATGCATCCCGTGATGTACCTGCTACAGCACTACCATCAAATGGGCCGCCGTGGACGACCCCGCAGATACGCAAATACCCAAATACAACACACAACACACGGGCTGACACAGCGTCCAAAACCATAACAGACACCCTGCTGGGGGTCACAATACATCCACAAGGGCACCCACACATGACCCACCTGTTACCAAGTCACCCTTCTGCATACGGGACAAACATCGACCGCGAACTAGCAGCAATGTCCCGTTCCCAGTCACGTCATCGCCGCGGTCAACAAATGCGCACAATGCAGAAGGCAGGGACACTCCAAGGCATGGGTAGGGCACAAATACCACAGGGACACACCACCCCCAACCACACATCAACACACCCCATCGAGTCACAGGCCAGGTGGCCGTCCTGTGCACCCCCATGCGCAGCAACAAGCAACAAGCACAGCAACAAGCAAGCACAATACACACCCTGCACCACACAACAAACAACCAGGGAGACAGCCACTACAGGAGTAGCTGACAAGGAGCACACAACACCAGTGCCTCACACACTGAAGGCTGCCAATACTTCCCAGCACATATACACACAAACAAACACACACCCTGGGTGTAGCCAGAAACAGAACACACACAGAGGGAAGATGCCTGCCCAAAAACATTACACAAACACCACAGGAACACACACAGAACCCCAACACAAACAGACATACCCTGTCAGCCAAACTGTGGAAAGTCAATGTGAGCACAAACACAACATGAGTGCACAACATCATCACTCAAGAACAAAACACACACAACATACCACAAATCACACAAGAAATGCACCTGCATAGACAATAAATAAACGTTAGAAAAAGGAGGGTCCAAGGGCAAGATTAACGACCCAAGCAGACACGTGCCCTAATGATTCATTAAATGACAAAAAAAGTGTCTGAGTGTCAAACAAAAACAAAGATTCCACTGTGTAACTTGAAATGAGGTGGAAAAAATAAGACTAAGTCAGACTGGTGCGAAAGTGTGCAACAAGACAGCACTCAATTCCTGAATTTGGAAAAAAGTGCCCATCAGTTCCCGCACGGTACCGCCCTATTCATCATCTGGGCTCTCCTTAACCCAGGAGAAAGTGTAGTCTGTCACTGGATGGTATTATGACAGACAATCAACTCAAAACTAAATAAAGAATTGTGTAATGGGTGGGACCAAAAAGCCAGCTTTGTAATCAGGGTAACTGAATTGCAGTGCATAAATCTATGTACTGCAATTCAGTTACCCCGATTACAAAACTGGCTTAGTTTTTGTTTGACCCTCGGACACTTTTTTTGTCATTTAATGCCAAGCCCATATACACACAGCACTGTATGCACAACAAGCAGTCAGTGCACACCAAGTACAACAGCTAAACACAGACATGACTGATACACCCTCAACATCCACACCACAAATCAGCACAGCACAAATACAACAGCATACACAGGAAGTGAAGCAAAAACACAGCCAACACACATACATACAACACAACAACAACAGGATGCACCACGCTGGGATACAAAAGCAGAACCATCTTCACCAGAGCACTGGGCAGCACATATAGCTGAAGTGCACATAGGCAATCCTCACGGATAAATAGCTCAAGAACATCACACATAAACCATTGAGGCAATGTCCACAGTGGAACATCACTCTTGGCCCAAGAACTGCACCACAAGGCACAGTGTCACAAATGAAGTGATGAGGAGGCACATACACATGTAAACCAAGGGGACAGCTGACATCCAAGTCAACTGACTAGCATGTCAGTAGTAGATATGTAAGGGGTGTACGATACACAAATAGAGGGAGTGCAGACCCACAATGGCTAGGCACAAGTGGCACACATAGGTGATGGCATTATACCACATACACCATGCCATACAGGAGGAAAAAAGGCACCATGTGCCTGCAATGCATGACATACACAAACACAATGCCAGTGAGGAGCAGCAGGGCCACACAGTCTACACAAACACACTCAAGACACATTGATGATCAAACAAATACAACACTGATGTGCAAGTCACACACATTGCACACTCATAAGTGACCATAACAACAAGGATGAGTCACACAGAACTGCATGGACACACCTACACACTGCACAGTGCACAACAGACAACTCACACATGTGCATACAATCATGTACACAGGGCAGGACAAACCAAACAACAGGCACACAAGTCCTGGGTGACACATGTGTGTCTATCACAATCTACATCCACAACCACTACAAAGTTACACCTTTCACACTGCACACCTCTTCACCACTCAAGAGCACACATCTCATGTAGGGCAGGGGACCAGGACTAAGGGCCAACACAAAATGACCATACACATACGCAGCTGGGCACATATACAGGAATAACACACATACATCATGACATTGCACAGCCTGCATGCAAACCTGTGCACAGCATCACACCCTGTGCTGGCAGTGTACCCCAAGCTGACATGGCAACAACGTTGCCAACAATAGCAAACCACTAAAAAGAGAACTGCATGACAGGCAAAAGAGCCAACACAGATAACACAAGTATCAGTATCTGAATGGACTGAAGACCCTGTCACCCCTGTTTAAAAATGTGATGCATGCAAAGAGCTTGGCAATGTTGAAGTGACACATAGAGCATGGGGCACAGGCAACCAAATGCACACACAAAAATAACTTTAATCAGCAAGGACACTGACAAAACACACAATAGAAGTAACTGTCTTTATTTACATATGTAAATGTAAATGTAAATGTATTTGAGCTTATATAGCGCACAGCTACCCGCAGTGGGTTTCCCGGCGCTTGCTTAGGGAACCCGTCCTGGTATTCCCCTGTGAGATAGCCCCAGCAGGGTATCCACAAGGTGAAAGCCAGGCATCCCGCCGCGAGGGGCCGTTGTGGAGATTAAGCAAGCTATTGCCCAGAGTCACAGAGTGTGAACCCGTGAGTCAAGAAGGCACCGGAGCGAGAATTATCGAGTCTGTGGAATTTTTAGCCCAAGACCCGCCGAGGTGGGGAATTGAACCCTGGTCCAGGACCGATCTCAGCTTCCGGGTCTGCCGCCTCTAACCCCTGAGCCACACTTCTCCACTCCACTGGCACAAATGTGACAGTAGAACAACAGTGAACAAGAGCAAGTCACAAAATGCTGATCATATGCAAGATAATCTGCACAGGAAAACTCCAAACAGGAAGTGCAGTGTGCATGGCAGGTGGCACATCAAGTACATGAGAGTCTGCACAGGGGAGACTCCAACACAGTAGAGCAACAGGGCCAGTGTCCATGGCACAGGGGAGAGTACAGCACAGCAGAGCAACAGGGCCAGTGTCCATGGCACAGGTAAGACTCCAACACAGCAGAGCAACAGGGCCAGTGTCCATGGCACAGGGGAGAGTACAACACAGCAGAGCTACAGGGCCAGTGTCCATGGCAGGTGGCACAGCAAGTACATGAGAGGCTACACTGGTGAGACTCCAACACAGCGGAGCAACAGGGCCAGTGTCCATGGCACAGGGGGAGAGTACAACACAGCAGAGCAACAGGGCCAGTGTCCATAGCAAGTGGCACAGCAAGTACATGAGAGGCTGCACAGGGGACACTCCAACACAGCAGAGCAACAGGGCCAGTGGCCATGGCACATGTGAGAGTACAACACGGCAGTGAATGACAATTTCAGTTGCCAGGGAGAAATGCAGAGTGAGGACATGAGAAGCTGCACAGTGAGTGTGTTTGACTGTATCCTTCCCTGACCAGCAACACACCCAGGTGCCAAACAATGGGCAGGACTAGCACACCTGTATGGGAGACAGGTGTATAAGGGCGACTGCCACTCACATTTGGCTGTCAGGCGGACTTGGAGCTGGCTGTGTGTTGGGGACTGCAGGAACACTTTACTGGGAGACAGAGGCCCAGGTGAGGTAGGGCTATCAGTGGTTTGGCAAGCTAGAGGGCTGTTTGGACCAGGTGGTATAGTGGCACGTGGATGTGGAGTCATGCAGACCTGTGACACAGTGTGGGTGGGAGAGGTTGGACGGGTGCCCTTCCACTTCTTGGGAATGCGAAATGGCTTCCCTTTCTTGGGGTTAATGGGAAATGGTGATGACACAACAGGCACACACACCAACTGTCCCGCATCAGGTGCAGACACTGGCACTGCCTCTGGTGACGTGTTGGATCCTGCGGAATGCTTTGTCTGGCTACGCCTCTGGACCACCATCCCCTGCTTGCCAGGTGTCCCACTTACAGTGCCCTCCTTTGCCTCTATGCCACGGGTGGCCCCTCCAGTGCCCTCTCCACCTGCTTCACTGGGCTTGGAATTGGAGTTGATGTGGTGGGGGGATGTGGGCCTGTGCCCTTCCTAGGTGTACCCTGCCATACAACACCTCCTCAGTGGCCACAGACACAGCACGCCTAGCTCTGCGTGAAGATTTAGGGACAGCAGAGTCCTTTGCTGGTGATGCCTCTGAGGCATGTGATCCTGATGTCAGCCTCATGGCTTTTTTGGCCTTGCTCTCCCCTGACAGGCTCTTGTCTTTACATTCTGGGCTGGCTCTGCTCTTCTGTGGGGATGGTGTCTGTGTGTGGGACCGCTTGGGTTGTGTCTGCTGTGTGCTCCTTGTGCTGTATCGCGTCTGTGATGTATACGAACCGTAGTGACTGTCATCTGATGTGGCCACTGACTGGGGGGGTGGACAAAGGCACCTGAGCAGGAATGGGAGACGTCACTGCGGATGACAAAGTCTGGACTGTATGGTGTAGCCCACCCACGTCAGAGTGTATGCCCTCCATGTAGGCAACCACCTGGCCTAATTTCTTGTCATGGTCACTGAAGGCATTGAGCAGGGCGGTCTGGACCAAACAAAGCTGGCACAGGAGCTCTACAGAGTCTGCACTGAGGGTAGCAGGGGGGACAGGTGCAGGCTCAGCGGTGCCAGGTGTGAATGTAACTCGTCCCCTCTTACTGACACGGATACGGGCAGCACCAGATGAAGTGGATGGGAGGCTGGGCCCTGGTCGCTGTGTGGTAGATGATGTTGCAGACTCACCATCCCCTATGCCTGCCAGCATGGATACATCACCTCTGGCATCAGATGATGTAGTACTCTGTGTCTCAGCCACGGATTCCTCCTGCATACTACGGTCCCCCTCAGATGCACTGGTGAGCTCTGTGTCACTGGCCTCTGGTGCAGCTGTGGTGCTACTCTCGCCACCACTGGTTTCCGGCTCCCGTTCCTCCGTGTCCACTGGCAATTCTGCATGAGAGAAAGATGCAGGTTGTGTTAGTGTCATCATCAGGACAAAGCAATCCAATCAATGCAGTACAGGAGATGCCCAACTCAACATGGTGACCACCACACCCTGCAATCACATTGCAGCAACACACTACATAGACCACAACAGTGCCTTTAACCCTGAATATCTACCATGACTGAGCCAAGTTGGAGGCCACACAGCACAGCATCCTGCCCATGGATGAAGTGTACCAGACACACAACTTGCCCTGCCAACACCTAGGGACATGATGTGGGGACAACACTCATTGCCACTTACAGACCTTCAGGGAACAGGAGGGGACAACACACACACCTATTAGGACATGACAGTCCACAATGCCAAGTAGGCCATACCAAGCACCATGTGGTACTCTGGGGCACCTTGTTGCCAGATGTGTGGGCCTCTCTGATCATGGTGCATGCAAAGTAGGCATACATGAAGTTACAATCAGATAGTGGACCCTGCTGTTCACCCCCTAATAGATTCCCACACTATCCCAATGCTGAATGACCGTGTAGATCCTAACACATCTGGCTATGAGAAAGCACAGCAGGGAGGATCAGCTTTGTAAGGCCAGTTTGGCCCAATGCCTGACACTGGCACACATCCCAGCAGCCACTCACATGACACAGTACAGTATCACCACACGCACATCACATGGGCCACCGCTGTCACAGGCCCTGTACACATGCATCCGCTCCCAGCCAAAGTCACCCTACACAAATACTCACCCCTGCCTTGCTGGTGATGCTCCTTCAGACGTGCATCTAGCTCCGGATTAGTCACTGCCAATATGCGGGCCATCAGGTGTATTATGTTGCGCCATGCCAAACGCCCAGTGCTTGGTTGCAGCCCCAATATCATCTCTGACACATTCTTTGCCAGCCGGCTGATGTCGTCCCACCTCTTGTGGCAGTGGGTGCGTCGTCGGTTGGATACCCCCAGGGCTCGCACCTTTGCTGCAATAGCCCTCCACACGGCCTTACGCTGGTGTACCTTGAGCTGCAGGTATGGGTTAAAAGAAGGGTAAATGACAAGTTACACAGTGTCATGTACCAACATCTATCAGTACAGTAGCAAGACACAGACTCAGGACCTATTGTAATCTCCATCCATCCCAAACTGGGGGACACCTCACAAGGGCACTCTGCATGGGCCAAACAGATGTGAATGCATGCATACATGAGGGCGTAGAGGGTCCCTTATAATCTCACACATTTGCTGGATGACTGCACTGTACCCCCTCAGTGGCTTGCAGACATCACCAGTCCCATGAATGTCTGCCCCTACATACCTCACATATCTACCTATGTCTGTGTGTAGAAGCACTGTGTGCATGACTAGGCAGCATTCAATGAGCATGTCCTGTGGACATATGTGTTTGTAATGTGTATGGCCTCGGGGCACATGGACTCAACAACATAATAGGCATCTACAGAAGTGTGTTCATGTGCAATTATACAGGGCTGAGATGGTGCATATCTTCTATTCAGTGTGAATGAATAGGAGCAGGGACCATGTAAATTCGGTGGTGTGTTGTCGTTTGAGTGGGCAGGCACTGGGCCTAGTCTCTGGATTCACACTGAGTCGGACAACAGGGGCACACAGAAACATTCACCTGAGCAATTACTGTCCTGGCACCTACATGTCCAACATCCAGTGGCTCTGTATGGCTGACAATGTAACACACTTCACTCACACATAGAACTGCAAGCAGAGAAAACAGTGACATTGGGACACACACACTCCCTCGCCCTGGAGACAGCTTGTTTGTCAGTGTATGACACAACCCCACACCCTCAGGCATATACTGCAGAAGCACAACTACATGTTTGACATGGCCCTGCCCTCCAGCTCCCTTAATGATGACTTACCACTACATTGGGGCCATCATACAGCCTTGGGTACTGTGCCAGCACCTCGTCCACTAGGACCTCCAGCTCCTCGCTTGTGAATGGACTGGCACAGATCTTCTCTGTCCTTGCCATCCCTGTGGACATAGAACACCTGTGGTGGAAATGAGTAGTGAGGGGTCCCATGCAGCAGGCACTTGAGACAGCAGCAGGAGAGGGTCCCACGCAGCAGGCACTTGAGGCAGCAGCAGGAAAGGGTCCCAGGCAGCAGGCTCTGTGAGCAGTGGAAATGAGAGGCTCACTCCCACAGATGTATAGCCCCCTGGAGTTGTTTGTAAGGTGCAAAGCTGCACCAATTGGTTGTCCAGGTCTGCCTCATTCAAATTCATCCAATGATCGCCTCCGCGGTGGCGAAGCACGCCTTCCACGATTTTCAAAACTGCATCATGCCACCGCAATCATCGCTCCCATTGGCTGTATGCAATACTCCATGGCGGTGATGCACCGCAGGGGCCCGGGGTGTGCTACCGCTATGGTGCATCTTTCAAACCCATTCAATGCGCCTTCAGCGATTTTCAAAACTGCATCATGCCACCGCAATCATTGCTCCCATTGGCTGTAGGCAATGCCCCATGGCGGTGTCACACCGCCGTGGCCATGCGCTAGCTACCGCGATTTGGGTGGCGGAGCATGCCCACAGCCATCTACCCATGTTTCCATGCCAATGGCTACCGCAGTTGTGAAGGGGTGGTGCTGGTGTCACACCGCCGTGGCCATGCGGTAGCTACCGCAATTTGGGTGGCGGAGCATGCCCACCGCCATCTACCCATGTCTCCATGCCAACAGCTACCGCAGTTGTGAAGGGGGTGGTGCTGGTGTCACACCGCCGTGGCCAGGCTTTTGCTACCGCGATTTGTGGCACATGCAATGCCAATGTCCATCG
The DNA here is from genome assembly GCF_964263255.1 of Lissotriton vulgaris. Lineage (NCBI taxonomy): Eukaryota > Metazoa > Chordata > Amphibia > Caudata > Salamandridae > Lissotriton > Lissotriton vulgaris. The sequence continues at coordinate 995,468,745 of NC_141689.1, forward strand.
TGAACACTGCATCAGTACACAGCAGCAACATGGTTAAGGGCACATCATTGGGAACACAATGCCATTATTCCATATAATCCACAGGTGGACGCACGTTATGTGTGACGCACATTGGTCTGTGGTCCCTGCCATGTCACTTATGCATTTCATGGTTGATGATGCTTCACAGTGTTAAGATGGTGTCAATAATGTGTAACACATTAATCTGTTTTGGGTCAGTGCTGACCTTGGCAAGGCTTGTCTCACTGTATGGTGTTGTTACTTACTTGTGCTTTCATATCAGCTCATGCACACAAGTGACAGTTTTCCAGCTACTGTGATAATTGGGTTGTGGATGTGTGCCAAGTTCACATGATGCATTGAGGTGTGACAGGTACAGCAGATGGGTATGTGAAAGTCGTGGTCATTGTACACACATTGGTGGATGGTACGGAACAAGGCGTGCACATGCGAAATGTGGGGTTCAGTATGTGTGCATTCACATCGACCTATGTGTTGTTTGCGGCACTTGTGTAATGTAAATGTAGAGTTGTGCCCTCTGTGTGTCTCAAATGTCCACCAATGTAACCTGGTGTGCCACACATCTCTCATGGCAGTCTTTGGTTTTCCATGACATCCTTAATGATATGTGCTGTGGCCATCTCATGGTCGTTGTCAGTGACATTTGTCCATTTACATCTAAATTAGGAGGAGGCCTAATCTCATACGTCACCTGACAGTGCTGGAGGACATGGAGGATATAGCAATCATTTGCAAATTCCGCCTCGACAGACCAACACTGAAGACCCTTTGTGATCTATTGGAGCCCCACCTGCAGCCTCATTGCCACTACCCAACAGCATTCACACCCACATACAAAGTGATGGCAGCCCTCCATTTTTTTGCAACTGGTTCCTTCCAGGAGACCATGGCCAACGCTGCAGGAATGTAGCAACCCATGTTCAGCCTGGTGCTGAGGGATGTTCTTGCAGCCATGATGATATATAAGGATCGATGCATACATTTCCCCAGGGGAGCAAAATTGGCCGGTGTGAAGGATGACTTCTATCCCCTTGGGCACATCCCCCATGTTGTTGGTGCCATCGATTGCACCCATGTAGGTCTGGTGCCACCACAGGCGAGTGAGCAAATTTTTAGAAATCGTAAACATTATCATACAATCAATGTGCAGGTGGTGTGCCTTGCGGACATGACCATATCACATGTGTGTGCAAGATTCCCCGGCTCAGCCCATGATTCGTATATCCTGAGGAACAGCAGGGTGCCCCGGATGATGGCAAATCTGCTTTCTGAGCGTGCTTGGATTGTGGGTGAGTATGCCTAGTGATATGGCGTGCTGTGTGTGTGACCTGCTGCCCTCTGCCTGTGAAACATTGCATTGTGTGTTTGTCATTCTCAGGTGACTCTGCATATCCCAGCCGTCCATGGCTGCTGAGCCCACTACGGAATCCGAGGACCCCGGCTGACATCAGGTACAATGAGGCCCATGGCAGGACCCGATGTGTCATTGAGCAGACTTTTGGCCTGCTCAAGTCAAGATTCCGCTGCCTTGACAGGACCGGAGGTGCACTGTCATACTAACAACAAAAGAACCGGGGGTCTATAATGGAGCTTCAAGTACTCCGAGCTGCTGCAAAACTCCTACATAAGTGAGTTAGGCGCTAATAGAGCTATATAAGTCTCTATATCAGAATGTGTGCCAGGACAAACCTGTCGAAAGACCTACTGAGATTGTTGGTAAGACCCGTACAGAGATGTGTTGGATTCCCATCAAATAGGTATGTAGATCAAGTGTTCTCATTTGGTCATCCAAAAATGGGGTGGTATGTCTCTTGATCAATGAGACCCATCCATCGCCCTTACTCAATTGGGTCGCACCATCAATCGCTAAGGTACCCATGAACAAATGATAAAGATGGGATCGAGTGCAGTGCAAAAATCAAAAGATGTGTGAGTTAAAAACAAGGGGTAAAAGGATCAATAGGCGAAAAACTCTAATGTAATTTGTCCTTTCTCTCAAACAAACAAGAACAATGCAGAGGAAGCAGTCTAAACATATAACTGCATTTACAAGGCCAACATGTTTCAGCCGGTAGGGACAAGATCCCTTGGCTTTCTTCAGGGCCAGAGTTCTAAGCATTAGCTACTGCATACATAAAGTGAACGTAACGACAATCAGTAAAGGATATACATAAATAGTCCAAAATCGTGTTCCTCTGTACCAAACGGTGTCTCTTACATCTAAATAGTACAGGGAGTGTACCTCACCTCTCCTGGAACCCAGCTCAGGAAAAAGGAGGCCCCGCTCTGTCCGGCGTTGTCTCATTGCAGGACCCGAGCTTCGTGGTAGGCCTCCCCTGAAGAAAGCCAAGGGATCTTGTCCCTACCGGCTGAAACATGTTGGCCTTGTAAATGCAGTTATATGTTAAATGGATGGGCGATGGATGGGTCTCATTGATCAAGAGACATATCACCCCATTTTTGGATGACCAAATGAGAACACTTGATCTACATACCTATTTGATGGGAATCCAACACATCTCTGTACGGGTCTTACCAACAATCTCAGTAGGTCCTTCGACAGGTTTGTCCTGGCACACATTCTGATATAGAGACTTATATAGCTCTATTAGCGCCTAACTCACTTATGTAGGAGTTTTGCAGCAGCTCGGAGTACTAGAAGCTCCATTATAGACCCCCGGTTCTTTTGTTGTTAGGATTACAGTTAGGGGGATACGAACTGGGCAGGTCTTTAAATTTCCCTCAGACCCTTCTTCAATTGTTTGTGTTTCACTGTCATACTAGCCTGGGAAGTTCTGAAAAGATCATTGTGGCATTCTGTATGCTGCACAACATGCCCATTCACAAGGGGATTCCCCTACTCCCGGATGATGGTGAGGACCCAAGGCCCCCGCCTGTTCAGGGCCCTGAGTCCAGTGATGAGGACAGTAGAGAGGAGAAAGGAGTTGACATGCGTCAACAGCTCATCACCCGCTACTTCACTTGAAGGTGGGTATCGAGGTACGACGTATGCATTGTCTGGCGTGATTGGTGTTGTTGTGAAAGGCTATGCGCGGATGGTACAGACAGGCACATGTTGGAGCACGTGTGTGTGGAAATGTGGCAGTGACATTTCACATGTGAACGTATACAGTTGACACTTACTGCACATTGTGTTGTCTGCCTGTAGACTTATGTGGATGTTTGGTGTAGTGTTATTATGTCTGTGATGCCACAATAATGCCATTGACTGTTGTTCTGTTGTGTCTCACTAGGTGCCGCAATATTGTCCAGGCCAACATACTGTACATCTTTTGGATACATCATGGACATTTTCAACACTGTAAATATTGCACTAAAAACAAAACTGCAAAAACTCAAGTGTGTAAGGTATTTTATTAAAAAAATCTGACATGTGAGGGGTGCGGGCATATTTACATGAAGGTGGTGATGGAGCAGTGAGTTGACAGTCATGGTAAAAGAGATGCAAGAGTAGACACCACATCGATGTGGTGACCCAGTCCAACAGATAGGTGCCTTTGACAAGGCAGTGTGGGGAAGGACAGTCCAAACAGTCAATGCAGTGGGGAAAAGGGTTGCCATCAGGGCTGGCTCTGTGACTGATGTGTGGCTGGTGCATTGCCTCCAGAGACTCCCAGGCTCTTCTTTGGATGCTCCCTTGATCGCTTTGGTCGGGGAAGGCCTGCTGCATGGCCAGTGGCGTCTGAGGACTCACCCCTCTCTGTGGCCGCAGGGGAGGATGGTGCACTGTCACCCTGCAGCACAAAAGAGGGGGGCGGAGGTGTTGTTTAGGATGCAGGCCTGTCCCTCAGTAACGCCACTTGATGGGGCATGAGGTCCACCATTTGTCCAATGCGTGTGTCGATGGACCTCATCAGCAGGATGAGCTCACGTAATAGTTTGTCAGACCGGCCACTTTGTCCCTGGACCTGTTCATATGCCCTGATGACTCTGGTGAAGTGGTCCAGGAATGGTGCGCCAAACTCCTGAGGTCTGGGGGTGACCCTGGCCCTCCCACCTGCCCTGCTGCCACAGACCTGTTGCCTAGCCACTGTGGATCCAAGGACACTCTCCCTGCCCGCCACAGTTGTTGGTGTGTCCTGGTCATCCCCTGGGACAGGGATGGTGCTGGAGGTAGTACTGGTGGTGGTGGTGGCGGAGGTGGCAGCGGTGGAGGCACAGGCCATGACTGCAGGGGTCTGCTGTGCTGTTGTTGTTGCAGCAGATGTGGTGGTAGGGAGGATGGGGGCCTGGGACCTGTTGGTCCTTGCCACACCAGATGAGCCGGCCTGAAGCTCATCGTCTGAACTATCCTGGGAGTCAACATCCAAGAGTCCATGTACCGGGGTGGAGACTGGCTCTGCTGGTCGTTGTTGTCCTCAGCAGCGAGTTCTTCATCACCTGTGGATTAGATGGGAAATGTTCAATGTTTGGCACTGTGCAAGTATTCTGTTAGCTGTGTGTCATCGACTGTCTGTACACTACACAATTGAGAGATCTTCACTATTATTATTAAGTGCAATACTGGGCTTAAATACATGGTGCAGAGGAACATCATTTACTCGTACATGTCAGGTATCGATGCATTGCATGCAATTGTTGCTGTGTGTAGTGATGCAGGTTTCCCACCCCCAAGCAGCCAGACCAGTGAAGATGGCTACCTACCTGTAAGTTTGTTTGGTGAAAAGTGCAATGGCTGACACATGCTCCTGGGTGGGGGAGGCTCTATGCTGCTGGGGTGTGGGACAGGGGGCATGGTGGGAGTCATGGTACAGGCCTCCCACCCCAAACAAGCCTCCCAAACAAGATGGCTACCTACCTGTTAGGTGGGGTGAACAATGCAATGGCTGACACATGCTCCTGGGTGGGGGAGGGCTCCATGCTGCTGGGGTGTGGGGCAGGGGCATGGTGGGAGTATGAGTGCAGGCCTCCGTCCCCCAAACACCCTCAATGTGAAGATGGCTACCTACCTGTAAGTTTGTTTGATGAACAATGCAATGGCTGATACATGCTCCTGGGGGGGGGCTCTATCCTGCTGGGGTATGGGACAGGGGGCATGGTGGGAGTCATGGTAAAGGCCTCCCACCCACTAACAAGCCTTCCAAGCAAGATGGCTACCTACCTGTAAGTTTGTTTGGTGAACAGTGCAATGTCTGACACATGCTCCTCGGTGGGGGTGGCCTCTATGCTGCTGGGGTGTGGGACAGGGGGCATGGTGGGACTATGAGTGCAGGCATCCCTCCTCCAAACACCCTCACTGTGAAGATGGCTACCTACCTGTAAGTTTGTTTGGTGAACAGTGCAATGGCTGACACAGGCTTCTGGGTGGGGGAGGCCTCAATCCTGCTGGGGTGTGAGACAGGGAGCATGGTGGGAGCCATGGTACAGGCCTCCCACCCACAAACAAGCCTCCCAAGAAATATGGCTAGCTACCTGTTAGGTGAGGGTGAACAATGCAATGGGGTTTGGGTTGTGCAAGGAAGTACATATCAGTGTGTTGGTTGCCATTTGTTTGTAATTACCAGCCTCCATTCCCCCGGATATTCCTGTGAGACTCTCAGGATGCAGTATTACAAACACCTTCTCCTCCCATGGTGTGAATGTTTTCAGTGGGATGGGAGGGCCACTGCCAGTCCGGTAAGCCAGCTCCCAGTTCCTGCTCCTCCTCTGTTTGACAACCCTCTTGGTGGTGGTGGTGGTGTGTGTGCTGTTATTTTGCCTCTCCTGTTAGATCTGGTGTGTGCCCTTTTCTTCTGAAGTGTTGCAAAGGATTGTGGTCAGTAAAGGGGCTGGTTTTATACTCAGCTGTGTGGGTGTGTCCAAATTGGATTTTGCTGTCAGGTGTGTTGTGGGTGTTGTCCTGGGAATTGTATGTATTTGCTTTTTGGCTTTTGTTTTTTTTCATTGGTATGTGTTTTGTGTATTTGGAGGGCATGGCTACTTTGATTTGTGCAAAGTTTGGCATCGTTGCGGTATTTTGGCATCGTCCGCCATGTTTTTCATGTACCGTCCGCTGCGGTGGCTATGCTGCAGCTCATCCGATGTCTCTCCCATTCAATCCTGTGTGCGACCCCGGCGTACGGAAACAGCGGATCGTACAGCGGGACCATCGGGGATATCCTAATTTCCCGTGCAGGTGCTGGTCAGTGCAGGGGAAGATATTTACTATTCTACCTCCCCCAAGTCCTTGCCTCAGGGAAGGTGCTGGTCAGTTGGGGTCGCTAAATTTGCTATTCTAATTCCAACAGTTGCTTGCCTCAGGGAAGGTGTTCATCATTTGTTGGTTTAATGCATCTGAACAAAGAAAAATGTAACTTACAGTCAATTTTCTTTTTTTGTACAGCTGAAATAAACTGAAAACCATCATCTGAACTGGAAACATCATCTCCAGCAGTATTTCAACTAAGAGAAAGCCTTTCACAGGTAAAATATGCAAAAAACCTAATCTTACAACAAAAATTACCAAAGCAGTTTTTTTAAAAGCCAAAATCTATGCAAACAACAATAATTAAAGATCCACTATTCTGTTAGACCTTTCCAACATCACCCACATGGGAAATATTTGTATTCCACAAAAACAGAAGAGGAAACAATTCTAGACCAGCAAAAAGAAGAGCAAGCTAACAAGAGGACCTTGGTAAGGTGTGGCAAACAACTGACACTAAATGAAATGGCTCTTTTTCTTTAACAGGAATCAACTGCAAACCATTTTAGAAAATCACAAGTCGCAAAATCCAAAACAATTGATATAACAAAGTACATGTTCTTCAAAAACTCAGTTGGGAACTAAGGGCCTGATTACGATGACGGTGGAACCGCCCGTCACCATCGAAATGCTGTTTTCTGCCCGCCACGTCAGGATGCCGGGCGGATGGGTTGCGGTCTGAAAGACCAACTGACACAGATCCAATGGGCTCAAGGAGCCGGTCGGTCCATTGGAGGTGAAGTAATAATTACAATTGTGGCTGCAGGTATTACAAAGTTATTTTCTGCTGGCAGGCGGAAAGGGGAATTGGGGGCCCGTAGTGGGCCCCCATACGCCCTGGGCCTCCAACATGGGCCCTGGAGTGCACATATTAACAGCAATACATTGTAAGAAAGTGTTTCTGAAATTTCACTTATCAAATATCTTTAACAAAATAATGTCTTTCCAGATTAAACATAAGAAAACCTCAAAAATTAGTATTTTCATTTATTTTATAGACATTTAAAAATTGAATCATCAGCAAGACAGGCTACTTATGTGAAATCCCAAAGAAAAAAACAACTCCTAAAACATGGTGGCATCCTTGATTGTAAGTAGAGATTAACTGAGCCCAGGAGTCAATGGAGGTGTGTGCAATATTACTCATCACATTGCACAGGCAGAGCAGTTACTTTTGAGGACACTGTTGAAAGGACCACAGAGCATAACCACTCGGCAATGGAGATTGAGGATAGAGAAAACATAAATCAAATGAAAGGACTGTCATCCACCTCTAATGAACATTGTGGCGCAGTTTTGGGGGGTATCCCAAGACATTTCTAATAATCCACATTTGTAAAGCGCACAATCTCCCATAAGGGTCTCTAGGCGCTGGGGGCCGTCGGGGAGATTAAGCAAGCTATTGCCCAGAGTCACATGGTGCTAGGCTAATCTGCCGCCGTTGCCGGGGATCAAACCGTGATCCTCAGATTCGGGAGTCAGTCACCCTAGCCGCGGCGCAACACCTGTTGTATTCCCACAATCGTAAATGTACGCAGAATTATACAGTGAAAAAAACAGGAGAGTAACCCCCAATGTGTAACACCCCAAACATATTCTAATATTAACATTCCTCCTGAACTAACGTTCACTGCTACTAATGAAACCTTTCTTTTGCATGACAACAAAAACCCTCAAAGAAGAATACTAATCTTTAGCACACCCTGTAACCTTGTAAAATTGGAGAATAGGGATATTTGGATGATGGATGGGAAGTTTAAATCCACACCCCATCCATTCAACTAAATTTACAGTACTCACGCCTACACTGTAGTTCCCTTAGTGTACATTTCATTCTCTGATCAGAAAACCTCAACTTACACAGAATTTTTTACTAAAAAACATCCCTAGTTGAAGATTACATATCGGAAAGTAAGCTGCAATTTGAATGTAAAAAACTAACTGCCTTGTGCTTTGTTCCTCCTGACTGTGTGGATGAATACTACACCTCAAATACTGAATCTGACTATTTTACTACAAATGAAGACAAATTGGGCACCCTACTAAATTACTTTGAGGACACATAGATTGGCCTTCTAAGCAGGTCGGGTCGCAGGAGGAATCCAAGGTTACTTGTAAAGTGGTGGAACTGTTACTAAACCTGCATAGAGGGAGAAGCAAAAACCAATATTGACATAGAGGGATGGCATAGCTCCTTCAAAAAATCAATCAGAAAACCTCACCCAAACTTTTATCATTTCTTGGAAATTTTGAATAAGGAGCAAAGTTTCCAAGAAATGCGAATAACGTAATCATTGACTGGTAATCTGAACCCATGAATTTCCAAAAGAACAAAAGAAACTTCCAAGAGACTATTGGGACAAATGCAGAAATGTTCGTTGATGGTGGCTTCCGACTACCTAGATAAAATTGCTCACATGCTACATTTTCTAACTATCAGTAACACCTATTCTATCTTACTTGCCTGTTTTGTGTTTTTTTGATTAAATAAAATTGCCATTACTTTTTCCAAAAACATAACAAAATGGGCTTCCTACCTTCAGCTGTCTTCCTTCTTTGACTCTTGTTCTTCTGTAAAATTCCAAAGTTCAGCAAGGGTTTGCAGCTCACCAATTATCCATAGTCTCAAACCATAATCCACTATCCGATTCAAAGCATGTGCATACCTATCAAAAGAGAAACCGATTGCCATACCCATATTTTACTGCAAACCAACTGCTGCAAAATAAACTGTATAAACTAAAGAAAATCACAAAAATAAGTACTGAAAAATGATAAATAGTTTGGCAAAAAACACAACAAGATATCCATTGTCTTCTTTTCATCGATTTCATGTCCAAGGTGTGAAATAAGTCAAAAATTGAGCTTACAAATGCAGCAAGAAATCATGCATTAACTTAAAATTCATTAACAAAAAAGCTCCAACCTGTCTAAAACATCCATTCGGCCATCCATGGCATCTGTGTTCTCCCAAATTCCACGTGCAGGAACAACCATGAATTTGCGAATCTTTTTTTTTAAAGTCAATGATGCAAAAAAATTGAAAAAAATATAGCTTCCTTCACACATTGGTTTAAAATAAATATTAATAATTCTATCCACATACTTTCCTTTTTAAAACCAAGAGTGTAAAAAAAGCAATCACCCTGACGTGGACCTTTCAACTGCTACCTGTTAAGGGATGAAATTGTGGTTAAAAATGTAAAAACATACTTCCAAATACTAACATTTATCTAACTACCTCCCTTCTCTCTTCTTACATAAAGTATGCCACCCACAGTCTCTTTTAAATAAAGTTTGTCTTACCTGACCGCAGCTCTTCCTTGCTTCCAATCTTGACCACAATGCTCAACTGACTGTAGAAACAAACTTGTCATTTGTAAAAGTAAAAAGAAAAAAAGGACAATTTCACCAACATACTCCAATAGAAAAAACGTGGAAAATATGAAGGAAATATGTTTAAAAAATGTTATTGTACTCCTTTGCTAAACTTTTTATTTTCTAAAATATAATATTTATTTTTACATGTTTATATTCATGTTAAAAAAAATCAAATCAGAGTTATATATTTTTATTTATTAAATACCTTTAGGTGTCCTATTTATTTATCGTATTTAAAAATGATAAAGAAATGTCTTTTTATTATTATATTGTTTACATTTTTTTTAAAAATACTTGCCATGTGCATATACGCCTTTTTACCTATGTTTAAAAATTATAATAATTTATTATATATCGCCTATTGTTTCATAATTAATGTTATTTAAAAATTACTCAGCTATTCCCCAAAAATCTATTTCTATATATTAACATACCACATTGTAAATGTTAAATCCTCGTAATTTGTTCATTACATTTATAAAAATATTTATAAACTATTATTATTATTAAATTAAATTACAAAACAAGTATTAAAATTAATACCAAAGTATTAATTCACTCCCCCAACCAAAACCCCTATTCCCCTTCCATCCTATGCCAGACAAAGGGCGTCACACCCTCACAAGTATTATTTTTAATTATTGAATACATTACTTAAAAATAACATTAAATGATATATATGTTAATACCCAGGTAATAAAATGAATACCCACACATTAATACATTCCACGAGCCAAACCCCCTATTTCCCTCACATCCCATGCCAGACAAAGGGTAGTAAATCCTCACAAGTATTATTTTAAATTATTAGCAAATTGCTTAAAAATAATGTTAAAGAAAATAAATGACAATACCTAGGTATTCAAATGAATACCCGAGTTTTAATACACTCACCCACCCACAGCTCCTATTTCCCTTCTATCCAGTGCCAGAAAAAGGGTGTCACTCCCTCACAAGTATTGTTTTTAATTATTAATAAATTACTTAAAAATAATATTAAAGATAATACACATGAATACACGGGTATTACAATTGATACCCAAGTATTCATACACTCCCCCACCTTAAACCTCTATTTCCCTTGCATCCTGTGCCAGAGAAAGGGTGTCAAACCCTCACAAGCATTATTTTAAATTAATATTACATTACTTAAAGATAAGATTTAAAAAGTACTAATACCCAGGTATTGAAATATGAATATGAAATATATATTCAAAATGTTTATTCGTACTATCTAAACAATTACCTGAATTCTCAATGTAATAGCATGCAATGTAATAGCATGCGTTGTAATGGCAGGTTCATTGTAATGGCTGCGTTGTCAAAGCATAACGATGTTATGCATGCATTGTAATGGAGTATACATATAAAGACCCTCCACTCCCCAAGGGGAGTCACTTAGAGCCTTACGGGGTATCAGGTAGAGGCCAAACAGCAGGTTTCAGTCCAGATCCAGTTGCCACTGATCAGCTGAGCAGTTTCAGGAAAAGGTATCTTGTAGATAATTGTGGCCCTGTAGCTTTAACCGCATCGCTGCTGCGGTGATTTTTGCGCTGTGCTGCAAATTGCAATTTTGCTGGCACTATGACGAGCTCAGCTCGTCATCAGCACACGACACCCGTGGGTGATGACGAGCTGAGCTCGTCATCAGCAGCGAAAGGGTTAAGAAGAGATCAACCTTATTATCCTTGGAGTCCACTTTTTTGTCCTGAGTACAAGAGGGAGAGAAGGACTATCTTATAGACTTTTTCAGGTTTCAGACAGCAGATTCAGACCTCTTCTGATCTTCCAAAGATTTAGGCAGGTTCTTAAGTGCTTTCATGCAGCGTCAGGATTGGCTGCAGTGCAGGCTGGGAGCCTGTGCCCAGAAAAAGAAAGAGTGTGATGTGGCAAGCGATGACGGCAGCATCGTTCAGGTACGTTTTTCTTAATTTTTAATTCTTTGTCCCCGAACCCCCCTCCCTTTCCCACCTACCTCTTCCGGGCCACTGCACTACTTTGCCCGGGGACGGGCCGCTACTGAATAACACACATGACAGGAACAATCTTTGGAGCGTAACCTATGTTCTTTTAATGACTTTAATATCATCAGCTTACTTTAGTGGGGAACTTCTGTGCCCCCAGTTTGGGTGCATGGCCATTAGCCAAGTACAGTACATTAACCATGTATGCCACACATAGATAATACAACAGAAGTGCTAGCCCACACCCTTGTTAAAACACCTGGTTGGCGTTAATCTTGTGGAACAGGGTGCCAATATGATCTAATATAACCTAAACCCATGAATCAGTATAAAGATCCTAAGTCAATAGTAGCAATGAGGACAATGCTCTTAACAGGTTAGCCTTGCCAATATTATACCCCTGTGCACACCAATAATTATTTTTACAGAGTAGAATAACAATTATCACATAGTAATAAGAAATTCTGTTGAACTATAATTATGACAGCACAATTGTATTGTATGGATGCGTAAATCCATTTTCTAAAATCTTAGCCTGTTCAGACTGAATCCTTAGTGGATATAGCAAATCAACAAACTATTTTGATTCATTTTCGTTGCGCTTTTGAAAGAAGCCGGGGTGGGCACATCAAGAGCATTTGAAGATTTGAAATAGCATATAACCCTATATGTGGAATCAAACAGAAACAGTATTTGAAAAATGGAATAAAGCGTAATTGAACAGAGAAAAATGGACTATTATGTATTGAATTGGAGTAGCATTGAATATTCACAATGTTGCTGTGCGACTGGGATTGGGACGCAACTACGCTCCACCTTTATAAATTTAATCAGAGCGCCACCAGGGCAAGGCGCATGCCCAGTAAGCACGCAGCTATGGATTACTATCAGGACAAAGATTGGATATATTATGAAAATGAAGGTGTGCATTCTATCACTCTTTTTGCATATTGAATTGTTCATTGCCCTCTTTGGATCCTTTGAACCCTAAGGAGAACTGTTGACTAATCAGATAAACTGTAAATCTTCACCACATGTAAAGCAACACAACATATCTACAAGCATGTTTATGCCATCAAGATTATGCTAATCACCATGTAATTCCATGCACAATTCTTAGACATTGTCTTTCAACAAATGGGTAATAATACGCAATATATTATTTTTGTAAAATGATTTTTTTTTGTTTATTGGCACGGGTATAACAGCAGTAACAGGCAACAAGGTAGTGACAGTAACCCAGTGGGTTATGGGAGTTGTAGTATGCACTTGAGATAGTTCTAGGAAATGCAGGTAGTGTCAGGTAATCAATTCGATTGCACCGAGGAGGGAGTGGTTAGGGTTCCAGTTGGGTGGTTTAAAACAGAGTGGTTACATGGGGTAATCATAGTTCCATGGAATCCGATGTCGAGTTGAGGGAAGGACGCAGGTTTTGCGGGTAGGGTGAATGTTTGAGGTAAGGGTTGGTTTGAGTATGATGCGAGTTTGTTTGACTTTAAGTGGGGAGAGTTGAGAGGTTTTAGCAGGAAGAGGATTGAATTTGGGAGCCTGAGATGGGAGCGCGATGTTCAGAGAACAAGTGCAGTGGATTTGAAATTAATAGAGTGTGAGTACAGGAGGAGATCGCAGAGTAGCTAGGAGAGAGAGGTTTGATTTGGGAATCTTGTGATGCGCGAGTGGGGAGTGTGATGAGGTGGTGTTATATGAGGGATCATTAATTATGGGATAGTGAAAGGGTGTACACAGGGTTGATGGCTGCAAGGGTTAGTTTGGCACTGAGGGGATTGATTTTGAGTTTTCGGAAAGAGGGTGGGTGGTTTAGAATCACAGGACAGAGACAGGGAAGGGGTTTGTTTTCAGCATGTTATTTAATTTGAATTAATGAAATGAGGGAAGTATAAACTTTTGTTTCACGTTTTGATTAAGTCAAAGTAGTAATGCTGATTTTTATATTTCATTTTCCAGTTACCCTTGACGACGGGCTGGTTAAAGCCCGAAATGCTTTGGGTTGGAATGCGAAGTACTGTTTATGATGTATGATGCATTTTCGTTGTGCTTTTGAAAGAAGCCTGGATGGGCACATCAAGAGCATTTGAAGCTTTGAAACAGCTTATAACCTTATATTTGGACTCAAACAGAAAAAAATATTTGAAAAATTGAATAAAGCGTAATCGAACGGACAAAAATGGACAATTATGTATTGAATTGGAGTAACATTGAATATTCAAGATATTGCTGTGCGACGGGATTGGGGCGCAATTACGCTCCACCTTCATGAATTTATAAATAAGACTCCGCCGTACATGATTACTGCCCATGCAATCTTTGACAAGTGCAAAAGTAGAGCGCTAGTCACTTCAAATAATAGGGTTAGTTTATCAACAAGTTATAATGAGAAAGTACAGGGTAGGAACTTGTTAGCAGCAGTCACTCTAAAATTTTATGAATAAGACCCTCCACCACTTCCAAGTAACTTTACCAAGAAAAGATTTACAAATGCTGCTCTTGATAACTTTGATTTTGAAGACAGCTCTTCTTTGTCTGAAATATCCAGCACACATCATGCTGCTATTTTGTTTTTTCAAGACTGTACCAATGAAGTTGCTGCTGGAAAACAAGCGGTGTCAGCTATATGCATAAACAAACAAAGCTGCAAACTTAAAACCCAAATGCCTCGCCAATTTGTGCGAAATCACCACAAGATATCAACACGTCCCAGTCTACCAGAACGTTTCAAACTGGTGAGGACATGGAACTTCTTCTACCTGATACTGTGGTCCACAAAGCTGATTTAACTGAATTTATATTGCTTATTTGGTGCGAACTGAAGGATGAAGAAAAGCCAGCTGATCAGTGGGCTTGAATTAATGCTCAGATATCCCAGAATACCGTCCCACTAAAGAAGGTTGGGTTTTTACCACTAATACCATCTGAAGTCACAAACTATGCAAAAATATGCACAGCTGAAAACAAAATTCAAAATTGTGCATGCTCAGCTTGAAGACCAGTCTATCCTGACAATTTTCTGTGATCAAGGGGTTTTCTGTATTGTAGTTGACATTTTTATGAGCAATTCAGTAGAATTTGATGACCTTTATCCAATAATGGGCGATTTCCATTATGACAAAAGTTGCATTGCGGTGTGCAGGAAGTTATCTCAGTGGCTGTAGCATTGACAATTCACTTATTGAGGCTGAAATCTTTGGAAGGAATGCTGTCCAGTCAGTACTAATGGAACTCATTATGTTTGTTGGTTACAATGTATGCTCATCATATCTGAGGCTATAGAAACATTGCATTAGAATGCTTTCTGGAACAAGGAAGAAAATGATGTTTTGCATATCTTATCTCAAAAGTGAACAAGGCACAGGGTGCACTTCATTCAAAAGACATAATGTAAAGCCAGGCAATGTTCAATACAGTCAGTTCAAAATCAGAAAACCTGAAAACCAAGTTTGTAGAGTTTGTCAAAGAATGTGAGGAAAAATCAGAATTTTGCAAGTACTGGAAAAATGTTTTTCACATGATAGCTCTAGTGGAAAATTTGGTAAATGCTGATCCAATCAGGAAGGTGATTGGGAGCTGCATGTGAAGATGTTGGAGTCACTGATTATTGTGTTTCGTGAATTCAGTTGCAGAAACTACCTGAGGTATGGGCCCTGGTATTTGGAAAGAGTGAAGAAGCAAGAGGTGGAACAACCATACCTCTACAGAAAGTTAATCCAAAGACTGGGGGCCCGATTCACAGAATGAACTTACTACTTTTGGTATTCACAGAATGAACTTACTCATTTCGGTATTCACAGAAGTTAGGACTACTAACTTTAGGACTCTTAAATGCCTTCTGTGAATACCGAAAGTCTTAAAATTACGATTCTTCTCAATTTAGTAGTAGTAAAGTTGGGACTACTAACTTTAGGACGCCTAAATGCCTTCTGTGAATACCGAAAGTCTTAAAATAAGGATTTTTCTCAATTTATTAGTAGTAAAGTTAGGACTCCTAACTTTACTACTACTAAATTGAGAAAAATCCTAATTTTAAGACTTTCGGTATTCACAGAAGGCATTTAGGCGTCCTAAAGTTAGTAGTCCTAACTTTACTACTACTAAATTGAGAAGAATCGTAATTTTAAGACTTTCGGTCTTCACAGAAGGCATTTAGGAGTCCTAAAGTTAGTAGTCCTAACTTCTGTGAATACCGAAATGAGTAAGTTCATTCTGTGAATACCAAAAGTAGTAAGTGCATTCTGTGAATGCCAAAAGTAGTAAGTTCATTCTGTGAATCGGGCCCATTGTGTGGTGAATGACAGAGAAGGAAGGTTCAATGCTGTCTTCACATATGAAACTGGAATAGATGATCCAGAGATCACAGAAAATCTCCAAGAGAATTGTTGGTCAGACATGTAAAAGTGAATATGTTGCTCAACGGCAGCTAGTTTATTATGAGGTCCTTTCTATTTGCAATGTTTTCATAGAGATGACAAATTCACAATTAATAGCCCATTGTGAAACTGTTCCTCACCACTAACTTGTGGGAAAGAGAGAGGAACATTTTATTAAACATGTTGATAGCCTTCTTCATTGCAGCAGCAAGGAAACCCCTTTGAAATGACTGAGATTGCATGACTATACAACTTTGTTGTCCAAACAATATGTGGATAATGATATAAAGACACGTGTACTAGATGTCCTGGAACATGAAAAGAAACTATATGCAGAACTGAAGCTGGAGAGATTTGTGTTGAAAGAAAAAAAGCTGTTTGACATGATCACTAAAGCTAAACTCTCATGCTTTAATTGCCATAGTAAGAGTTTCATCCAACCAGCCATTACAAAACAAGTTTTAAAAAAACTTCATTCGCAAGCACATAGAGGGATGGATGTAAGAAAGGGGTGAATTTATCAGGGACATTCTGTCACTTGATCGTCTTCCAACAAACACATTATTTGATGGAGATCCTACAACCAAACTAGTTAAACACACTTATACAAGAGCTCGAAAAAAAACTTTCACCTGAAGAATTTCCATAAAACTGCTGTTGTTGTGGACTTTATGTCACAACTGTGAATGGTCAAGATTTCATCCATGCAAAACGTCTGAGAGGTTGTTCAGAGTGTTCTACAGATATCAAGGTCAGTGTGCACCTTGCAAGAACTGCACATTGTCTTTGAAAGTTATCTTGAAGTATCTGTCAAAGAATGTGAGAGAGTCAGGCGAAGGTCTACAAGTGGAACAATTGACCTTGCCTACATCAAAAATCTGACACCTACACCTGTGCAGCTTGATAAATTCTGGTCAACATCGAACAAGATGACCTTGGAGATGTTAATCCTCAGAACATTGCTGATGCTTCAATGAACAATGAATTTCCAAATATTGCAAGTGGAATGATTGTCAATGAGGAGCTGGTGCCTGCAGAGATATATTCAAAAGTTAGGGGCCATACTGTGCCAGAACTTAAAAGCAAATTGGCGGAAGCTGATATTCATGTTGTGCTACATGTTGAGCAGGCTTTTCAAAATGCTTCCAATCTCACCATTGTACTGTGAAATGACACAGATGTCATTATTGTATCACTTAATTTTGTTGCAATGTTTATAAGTCAAGGATTGACAGAGTTATGGATACATTATGGAACAGGTGAGAAAAGAAGCTTAATACCACTTCATATTCTGTACTAAAAACGTGACCCAGAGATGCCCAGTGTTCTTATCAAGACACATATCCTTACGGGAGATTACACTATGACCAAATTGGAACAAAGCTTGAAGCTATAACTGCTGAACCTGTGAATTTTCTAAAAAGTATTTGCTGAGACAGAAGAAGAATGTGACTTTAAAGACGTAGAAAAATGCCTTGTATATATATATATATATATATATATATATATATATATATATATATATATATATATATATATATATATATATATATATATATATATGTCTTCTTCTTTTATTATAACCACCATTTTGAAAAATGGCAGAAGGGTTGCTATGGGAATTTATTTCTGTCTCTATTAGACTACTTGACTCCCAAAACCTATGGTTTGACACCAAAATGGACTATATAGGTCGCATGGTTCCTGAAATATTACATCATTACTGAAAATGATGTCCAGAAAAATTCATCTTGGATCAACAATGTGTACCCAAGCTGAATTACTTCTCTAATGATCCCAAAAAAAACAAATAAAAAATGAAAACATCTGGACAACAATTTTTTTACGAAGGCATATTAGGGGGCAGGGACTAAGAGGTATCACCAAGCTCCCACTTTTGACGCATCTGGCAACTCCCTTTAACATACCACTGGAATTAAAAGAGAACTTGCAAATGAGGGCCTCAGTGGTTTAACGCTCCTGTCTTGCTAAGCAGCATAAGGTAAAAAACATTGTACACCAAAAGCAAGTTTTGCCATCCCTGACCTGCTTGATCATGATCTAAAAAAACACATTCTTATGAGTGAGAACACAGCTCAACTATTGAGGCAAGAGACCCTGCTGTATATTAACATTTGAATGGGTTTGTTATTTCAAAATATCTGTTGGTAGATTAATATAATGCTGTCTAATGTCAACCTGCTTTGAGACTAATCAAAAAACAATTTTGTTTTTGCGCACGCTGTGCTTATGAAAAAGCTTTTTTTGTACTTTTGTCTGAAGCATGACCTTGTCACACCGGTGCCGTGAGTCAGAACGAGATGCAACAAAGAAAAGAGCGTCTTTTCTTGTAATGAGCTGATCTGCTAGAAAGTAGCAAAAGAAAAGCCAAAGGTAGCAATAAGGGTAACATGAAAGACTCGTGGCTTGTGCGCGGCATTGGAAGGAACAGGGCGAAACAAGCACTTTGAACTAAAATAGTACGTAAAACTGGACATTCTGAAGGTCTAGATTTCTTTTGTGAAACTTGTTTCCTGAATAAGAGAAACTGTACACGTTAACTACGGAGGGACGGATTTACAAAGCATGTCATTGAGCATGTTTCATTTAGCCACAACTACTTACATCCCTTTGTGAGTGAGTCCTGGAACTTATGAGTAATTTAAAACGAAGACAAAAGTAGCACACTGCGGGGCAGTTTAATAAGCCCCTTGCTCCACTTTTGCGTCACTTTTCCCATGTTAAAAGTGACGCAAAAGTGGCGCAAGGGGTTTGTAAATCTGCCCCTACTATTCACTACACATGCTACTACTCACAGAGAAAGCTTTGGGAATTGAGTCCTAAATAGTCAAACAACATCAATTAACAAATACATGCTTTCCTAGAGCAATACTTACCAAACCGTTCTTGGGGTCTCATGAGGATTGCGGTTTTTCCGCATCCTCCAGGCCGGCGGAAGTGTCCGCCGGCTCGGAGGATGCGGAAAAACCGCTGCGCAGCCTTCAAAGACCCCTCGCCAGATTAGGATGGCTGGGGGGTCAGGAAGACCGTCCGCCGCTTTTCAGCCGCGGTCGCCTTACGACCGCGGCGGAAAAGCTCTAATATGGAGGCGGTGTCTAACAGACACCGCCAGCCATATTAGGATGGGGTAAACAGATGCCTTTCCATGGTGGCTTCTCCCACGTGGAAAGGCATACGGAGATTTCTTTGGGGGACCGTTGCAGGCCCCCAGGGTGACAGGGGGTGGGGGTGCACATGGGGGTACCTATGGTACCCCCCTGCATTTGCATACACAAAGCGGCAGGCACCGCGCAGTGCCTGCCTCTTTGTTCATGTAAATGCGAAGCATGCATTTTTAACATTGCGGCAGTTGCTGCTTCAAGCAGCACCCGCCGCCATGTTAAACATACAGGATGTGACCGCCAGGGTGACGGTCACATCCTAATCTGCACGGAGGGACCGCCGCTGCCCCTGCGGATGGTCCCTCCTACTCTGGGGTGGCGGGCGGATGAAGGCCCTAGGTTTTTCAGAGTTCTAGGTTCTGATGAGCTCTAGCTTCAGGAAATTGTTAGGTTCATTAACGTTAAGGTTCTACATTCAGAAGTGGATGCCCAATGAGGGAAAAACGAAATATTTGTTGTATGCTTCATGGTGTAATGTATGCATGTGTGTAGACACACATTGTCAATGAGGAGTACTGTGTGTCCTACTGGGAGCTCACAGTACTGAGATTGTATCTTACTGGGGATGCAAAGTATCATTCTGGAACTAACTAATGAAAAGGTCATGCTTCCTTGGAAAATCGACTATTCTTTGCAAAAAAAATGCTAGTTCTTATACTGGCAGAGAACTCTTTTGGGAAGTGGTGTGCCATTTTAAGACAAGAGGGGGTAAAACTTTACAGTCCAGATTTACTCATAACCTGCATTGGGTTGCATCGCTTTTTTGACATCCTGACTCAAAATCTATTTAGGTATTTACTAAGCCACACGAAACGCAAATTGAGTGTCTTTAAGTGGCTTTAAAAAAAACAATGGAGCACATAACACTGCCTAGGCATTACATGGGTGAAACGTGGGTGTTCCCATGTATCCACCCATGTATTTTGACCCAAACCCATATTTAGTAAAGACTTGTAAATACAGGTTTTTACCAAACTGGAGCACGGACCCGAGGCTGGCATAACAAGGGGAAGGATCTTTGTTTGCAGCACACATGAATAGACAAATAAGCCACTATTGATTGTTTTTGTGACGGAAGGTGTCACTTTCTGCACAAAAACAACTCTGACCACAAAGCAGGCACACTTGTGACATGACACAAGTGTCACTGCATTGGCGCTAGTCAGCCACAGTTGAGCCAGCACTAGGAGAGAGCAGAACTGCACCATATCTTTGCAAATATGGCTCAGTTCTGCTCTCTCCTGTCCCTGTTATGCAGGGCAGTATTACTTTCTGCATTGTATTGAATGATTTTTTTGAAAATCAGCGCCTATATGTTGAAAATAGTTGTGGGGGTGTTAATGGGCTGTGATTCATTTGAATGTTAAAATAAGGACACAGGCTTAAAGTGTTTTTGTAGAAACCTGACAACGTGGAATGTCTGTATTGACAAATGCCAAGGTTACATAATTTTCATTTCAAGTTATGCCTCTTTCTGCCAGCAGCCTATGCTTGTTGTCTCTTTATCCCACCCTGCTGCTTGTTTTTCTTCATTACTTTCTTCATTTGGCAATGTGCTCGTATGTTTCTCTACGCCTTCCTTCTTCCTTTTCTGCCTTTTTCTCTCTTACCCTGGGTCAAATTCCGATGATAAAAATGAAAATGGCTCCCAAAAATGAGTGGTTTTGCCTGTCCATAACTTGCAAGCAACAGAATTAAGCACAGTGGTGCGTACGAGAACTGTAGGATATAAGCTCAAGTACAATTAAAAATGTGGTGCGCGCACCGTAATTCTGCACCTTAGGTGCACGATCAGCATGTGATTATATGTTAGTAATGAACAGCTGGAACCTAAACAATTAGAGTGCCTGTGTGCTGAAATATTAGATGATCTGGATGCACAGGGTGCAAAGGCAGTTATTATTTCAAAGGACATTTGTTTTCAAAGGGACACTACAGCCAGCCATCAAACAGGGAAAGCTAGTTTTCTTTTGCCATGGAAGACATCTTTCTGGCCTTACTAAAGAGCGCGTCTGTGTTACACGTTCACACATCTTCATTTTCAATGGTGTTTATTTTCTACCACCCAATTGTGTCCTTGCGCCCAAGTATTCCACAGCACTCTCACCGGTAGGATCTCAAGCCGGCGGCCCGCCCTGAGTGACCCTGCCTTCAGTTATCTCCTGTCACTAGGAGACCCCCGTCCCAGCAGTCAAAATAGGGTTCCTTACACTCTAAAGGTGCCTCAGCGGAAGAGCTCCAACTAATAGCACCTCAGCAAGATGGTGTTTGTTCCTGTGGGCAGCACCGCAACCAGTGGCGACCAGCGTCCGAACTGCTCATCAAAAGGGCCCCCCCCCTGTCAACCATGGACACAGGATGGGTAATGTTACAAGAGGGCACTTCAGGGGCAATCTGACCCGGCCCCAAAGCAGCCGCCGGCAACGCAATCAAGTGCACGGGAGCTCCAACACCACTCTCAATACTCTTCGTCAAGGGATGACTGCAGTTCCCAGTTCGCAACTCAGCTGCCCCCGCGGTGCTTGTCCAGCCCGCCAGAGCCCTCACGCAATCACCGGGGCAAAGGAGGCCACCGCAGGGACTGGAATAACCATCTCTATGTTCGCTGGGCACTCTAATTCAACAAGTGCCGCCATCTTTGGATCCCAGTGACGGAGCCTCACCCCTCTCTTCACGGGCACTCAGGACCCCCAAATTGCAGCCCCAGGCATTGTCCAGTAGCGGGGAGGTCAGGACGCGGGGCAACACCAGGCAGGCAGGTGACAAAACTAGATCGGCTTGCATGCCACGCCCCGAAAACTGTTAATTTGTATATGTTATATGATAAAAAACAAAAATATAATATTTATTCTATATTATAGTTTATATTTATTTCATGCAATATAAATGTACAAAATTATAAAAATGTAATAAAAAATAAATATGTTGTACCAAAAATGTCTGTTGCAATATTGTAAACTATTTAACATATTAAATATTATGTTAATGAGAATAATATTCAATATACTAAATATTAAAAGAGAACTTTGTCAAATACATGTTATTTAATTTTTCAAAAATGAAAACATATGTTAAATGTTAAAAAAGTATACAAATGTTTTCTCTTTTTTACAAAAAAATTAATAAACCATTAAAATGAAACTTTGTAATTAAAAAATGGAAAAATACTTTGCTTTAGCATTCTATGACTATGGGGGTCATTAAGATGGCAGAAGGCCCGCCACTGCCAGCTGTGCAGTGGCGGACCTTCCACCATCGGACCAAGATTATGAGGGAGGGGGTATCCAGACTGTAACAGTGGCAGACGCAAAGACCGTCCGACACGGAACAGCAACAGGTAATCGTTCTGATTTCCTGGCAGAGCAGTCTGCATCCACAAAATGGTGGCTGTGCCTAGCAGGCACCATCTGCCAAATTAGGATGCTGGCTTCAGCCAGCCTTTCCGTAGCTGGTAAACTGCCATTGGAAGGCTGGCTGGTATTGGTTTGGGGGGTCCATTGCGGGCCCCCCTTGTGTTTGTGCACTGGGGGCCCATAATACCCCCCTATATTTCACTACACCAAGGGGCAGGCACCATGTGGTGCCTGCCACATAGTGTAGTGAAATGCACAACATGCATTTTTAACATTGCGGCAGGTGCTGCAGTCAGCAGCGCCCACCGCAATGTTAAATTGCAAAATGCGACTGCCATGGTGGTGGTTGCATCCTAATTGGGTGTGCGGGACTGCCGCATGCATGACGGGTGGTCATGATTCCCACCATGATGGCAGGCAGATTAAGGTCCGCCAGCCATCGTAATGACGGTCTATGTTACCAATAAATGTACTATATTTAAAAAATGTTAACAAAAATTGTATGTATGAAAAAATATTCTTTGTTTAATATGTACACATAAAAATGAATGTTACAAATATGTTATGTTTTGTATTAAAATATTCACACCACAAAAAAAGTTATGATTTATGTTTTCATATTTTAATAACATTTCTAACTTTGAAAAATACAAAGAATGTAATTGTGTAAGGGAAAATATGTGTTTTCACATGAAGAAATGTTGAAAAAAATATTATATATATATATATATATATATATACACATATATATATATATATATATATATATATATATATATATATATATATATATATATATATATATATATATATATATATATATATATGCGCAAATGCAGCTCTCTCACCAAACCAGCGCAGCAGCCGCCACAGCAATGATAGGAAAGAAAGCCACGCCCGTCCGTTATGGGCTAAAACGATTTATTGTGCGCTCAAGGCCACCAGATCTTACGCGTTTCGGGCGTCCGCCCTTGTTCACAGATCATCAGTCAGTAAGTTCAAAATGGCTTAAGTACAAAAAGTTTTTCCCGGGCATTTTTTTCACAACCACGTGATAGAATGACATAAAAGACACACTACATAGCTTAGGCTAAGGCAGTCTTTCCTCTAAATCAGTGCCACGATAAATGAATACATAAATAGAATAACAGCATAAATGCGCTATTAAAATCACAATCAGAATACAATTCATTTTATAATTAAGAAAATAAATATTTGTAATCTATAAAAATATATATACATTTTTATAAAAAACATGTAAGTTGAGACACTGTGCAAACATCGCAATTTTCCGTGATGCTGACAATTAATCACTGATAATTAAATGGCATGTTATATATAAAAAGAAAATAATGATGAATCATTAAAATCTGATGCCAATATGTTACACCAATGCAGTCTCAAAATAATCAGACAATGGGTCTGCCTGATATAATATCAGCATGAATGCTTGTTGTATTGATTGTGATTGATTATGTGTGCCATGGCCACCAGATTACATCGTAAAATACGAAGGAGTTAAATGACTGCCTATAATCACGCCCCATAAGTCTGTGTCCAAAATTGGAGGTGCTAAAAAGGTTTTGGGAATGTGTGTGCCCCCCAGAAAGAAGGGAATAAAATAAAGGGGAAAAATATTTTTTGTAGTGATAATTTTATTTGTTTTTTTCATTTTGTCTACTAAAAGTCCATATGTGTATAGGAGTCAAACATTCCTAATCACTATTCAACATGGAAGCCATGATGAAATGAAATTGATTCAGTGAATATAATACTATACAGAAACTGAGAAGGAAGCAGGAAAATTAGGCACTGGCATACTAGCTGAAAGTCAATATAAATTAACCAACAAAAGGACGTTACAGGAACACATGCAGGTCTTCCGTGGTGTTAAGACCATTCGGAAAGCGGCTATCCAGTTCAAGAATGAACTGAGATTCCAATCTCCTGAGCATGAGATCCCTATCCCCCCCCCTTATAGGTTTTGGTACGGAGGCTATGACAAAGTATGTCAAACAGTCAAGATTATTCTGGTGGATGGCTTTAAAATGGCGGGCCACAGGGTATGAGCTGTCGTTGTTCACGATTGCTCGCAGATGTTGAAGGATTCTGACATGCACCTGCTTACCTGTACTGCCTACATATCTGAGGCCACAGGTGCATGTCAGAACATATACTGCAAAATCTGTTTTGCAGTTATGTTTCCCTTTGATTTCCACAGGGTCAGGTCTAAAGGGTGTAGAGTATTTGGTGGTATTAATCCCAAATTTACATGCTCTACAACTAGAACAACGCGTGAAGCCAGGCCTGGCCATCCAGTTGTCTTGTTTAATTAATTCAGGAAAATCTCGACTCAGTTGGGTTCTCATGCTCGATCCTTTCCTATAGGTGATATTAGGTCTATCCGCTATTCTGGGGGCCAGTACCAAGTCAGTTTTTAAGGCTGGCCATCTCTGGTTAATGATAGACCTTATTTTGCGTTCCTGTCTATTGAAAGTCAGAATCAATCTGGGTGGACTATTGCTTGATTCTGTACTTGTTTCAGAACTAAATTCTGAGCTAGATAGAAGAGATTCCCTGGGTCTGCAGTTGGCTTTCGCAATAGATTGCTTAAGAACTGATTCTTTATATCCCCTTTCCCTGAATCTGTCAAGAGCTTCAGTAGCACAAAGTTGGTAATCCTCATCACTACTGCAAATTCGTTTAAGCCTTAGCAGTTCTCCAAAGGGGATGTTATCGATGACGTGGCGGGGGTGGGAGCTGCTGGCGTGGAGTATGCTGTTTCCAGCAGTGCTCTTGCGATGCAGTTTAGTACACAACTTAGAATTTCTCACAAAGACCTTAACATCAAGGAACTCCGCCTCTAATTCGTCAATGTGTGATGTGAAATGTAAATTCTCATTGTTGTTGTTAATCGATTGTATGAAATTTTCTGCATCGATCCGATCCCCCCTCCAAATTATAAAAACATCATCGATAAAACGCAACCAATGCAATACATTGTTGGACATAATGTCACTAAAAGTGACATTGAGTACCCGCTCCTCCCACCAGCCAACGTGCAAGCACGCATAGCTGGGGGAGAAGCAGGCGCCCATAGCCACTCCTCTCCGTTGTAAATACATTTCTTTGCCAAACATAAAGAAATTATGATGCAAACACCAATTTGTCAATTCTATTAACATCTTGTTATGATTATAACAATTAATAGATCTAGTTCCCAAAAAATGTTCAAGGGCTCTGAGTCCAGCCTGATGGTTAATGCTGGTATAGAGTGACTCTATATCAAGGGTGATTAGTAGTAGGTCATCACTCCAGGGAACATTTTTGATTCTATTCAGGAAGTGACCAGTGTCTTTGATGTATGATGGTAATGTTTGCACCAGATTTTGGAGGAAATAGTCAATGTATTCACCAATGTGTTCAGCTACACTGGAAATTGCAGAGATAATCGGCCTACCAGGGACCGGGCTCACCATCTTGTGCACTTTAGGCAATAAGTATAGTTTTGGCAGTACAGGGTTGTCAACTTTAAGAAAGTTAAATTCCTCTTTGGAGAGCATATTTTCCCTCCTCCATTTGAATAACAGTTTTTTGAGACTTTCTTTTGATTCAATATATGATTTCATGTTGGATTTGTTATAACAAGTTCCATTATTTAATTGTCGCAGGGCTTCAGCAAGATAGTCTTTCTGTGGCCAAATGACCACGTTGCCGCCTTTGTCTGCCATGTTCACTATGATGCTCTGATCTTTACTTAGCTTGTTAACTAATGTAGCATATGCTTGTTCTTGGTTACTTCTGTATCTTTTCTTGTGTTTTACCTTGTGATACAGTTCTTTAAGATCCTCAATGACCATGTCATGAAATGTGTCTATTGAATCACGAGGCATAACTGGAATGAAGGTAGACTTGGGTTTGAATGGACTTAAATTCATTCCTACCTGAGATATTTGTGCTGCTTGAAGTTCCTCTTGGGTTGCCGTTGCTTCAGCAGCCGGTACATCATTCATTGCCAGTTGATGCAGTGTTAGAAAGGCTCTTGTTTCTCCAGCTGGAACATTAAGAGAATTTGTTGCAGTTCCAGGCTGTTTGGAAGGGTTGTTTTTATTGCCATCCTTGATGTCAAAGAATTTCATAAGTTTTAATTTCCGAATGTAAAGAAAAATATTCACACGTGTTTTCGTATAGCTGAAGTCTGACACCGGACAATAACTAAGTCCCAAACTCAAGAGCTGGTTTTCTGCCTCAGTCAATACAACGGTGGATAAGTTAATGATTGTATTCTTTACTGTTTGTTTTTTCGCCAATACTGCTTCTTTTGGAGATTTTTTGTTTTTGTTTATATATATATATGTACTTATTACAATATACATATAAACTGTAAAAAACGATTTCTTAATAAATAATTAAAAAATTCTATTACAAATTTCCAAATAAATAAAAAAATAAAAATAATACCCACAATTACAATCCCAACAACAAAGATAACTATACTCAACAAAGCTACTTTATGATAAACCATAATAATTAACTATTCCAACTCCAAATCAAACTAAACTCAGAGAAAGTGCCTATATCAGACCTTGCACACACCTTTCCCCTCCTGAGGTGGAAGCCGGGAGGTCTCCTGCTTTTCTTTTAATTTTAATCGCATTTTCGTGATTTTACTTGTTTTTACACCTGTGCTTGCTAATTGTATTTTCTAGCCTGCAGCAGTGTGTAGAGACCCCCCAGCGCTCAGCAGCGCTTAAAAACTCTTCTTTCCCCCCTCCCTGCAGCTCCGGTCCCACCCTCGGCTGAGTGTTGATGCCGAGGGCTGGGCGCCGGTTTTGGCGGCCATCTTGGGTCGGGCTGGGTTGGGGAGGCCATAGACAAGGACTATAAAAGGCGCCTGAGACTTGGAAAGCAGTAATATCAGACCTTGCACACACCTTTCCCCTCCTGAGGCGGAAGCCGGGAGGTCTCCTGCTTTTCTTCTAATTTTAATCGCATTTTCGTGATTTTACTCGTTTTTACACCTGTGCTTGCTAATTGTATTTTCTAGCCTGCAGCAGTGTGTAGAGACCCCCCAGCGCTCAGCAGCGCTTAAAAACTCTTCTTTCCCCCCTCCCTGCAGCTCCGGTCCCACCCTCGGCTGAGTGTTGATGCCGAGGGCTGGGCGCCGGTTTTGGCGGCCATCTTGGGTCGGGCTGGGTTGGGGAGGCCATAGACAAGGACTATAAAAACAGGCACTTACGGCTCCGCGCAGCGGACGCGACCAGCGGACGCGCCGGACCTGCGCCGGAGTTGTGCCAGAGTCCTGCCCGTCTGCGCCCGTCCGCGCCCAGGCGGGCCTAGGGCCTGACACCATGCCCCATACAGTGACGCCTGTCACCTCCAGGTTACAATACGGAAGAGACGCCCTTATCGCCTTGCGTCCGCCCCACCCTACTAGTTGTAGCTTTGCACAGATGGGGATTATCCCATTTTTACCGTGCAGAGCGTGTTCCTCCGGCCACAATTCAGTGGCTGTGAAATCCGTTCTCTCCATGGCTTTACTAAACTGCCGGTCCTTGCCGAGCCATGCCATTGAAATCAATTCACTTATCCTAGACCACGAGCTCGATGTGTTGTTTCTCACGGAGACCTGGCTCTCCCCCAGCTCTGGCCCTGACATGGTCAGAGCACTCCCCCCAGGCTTTCATATACTCCACCTTGATAGACCTAAAGGGAGGGGAGGAGGAACTGCAGTTCTCTATAGAGACACGCTCGCCTGTAAGATCCAGAATGGAGGGGTGGCCGATTGTGAGAGCTTACAGTTCTCCCTTCGGTTGTCACCTACAGTGTCTCTGGTGGGCTTGTTGATCTATCGCCCTCCCGGGCCGCTGGGTAGTTTCCCTAACTCTCTCTTGGAAATTACTGCACTTCTTGCCTCTTCAACTGCCAACTTTGTTGTTCTCGGCGATTTTAATATCTATCTTGAGGACCCAGCCAATGCCACAGGAGTCGATCTGCTCGACGATCTCAGATCTTTTGGACTCAATTTGGCCAACTCGGGCGCGACCCATGAGAAGGGCCACCTGCTTGATCCCTTATTTTCTAACCTGGACCATCTTACTCCATCTCCGGCTCTTGCCCTACCTTGGACAGACCATTATTTGGTGTCCGCGTTATGGCAATTCGACAGCTGAGCTGCGGTGGTCCCACGGGTTCACACCCTGGAAAGAGCCTGGTCGAGGCTCCCAGTTGACACCTGGGTGGCACACTTGGAGGCCACGCAGCCCTCTCAGGGAGCCAACCTGATAGTCGCTGACGCGAACTTCCACACCTGGCTCGTGGATTCTCCAGACACTCTCCTACCCAAAAAGAAACAACTTACGAGGGGGAAGAGAGTGGGCTCGGCACCTTGGTATTCATCAGAATTAAGAACTCTGAGGAAAGGATGTAAGAGGCTAGAGCGGTCCTGGAGGAGAGACTGGAGTGAGGCGAATTGTAAAGAATATCGTGCGGCCCTGAGCAGGTACAAATCCGCTATTCGGGTGGCAAAATCAGGATTCTTTGAAGAGCGCATTGGCTCTGCGGCCAACTCTTCCAAAGAGTCATTTAGGGTCATTAAGGAGCTACTCAATGCCCCCGACCCTCAGGTTTTCCACGAGGACCCTCGCAAAAAATGCACAGAACTGGCCTCGTATTTTAAAAGTAAAATCGACAACATACTGGCTTCCCTTCCCCGGCTAGGTGAGATCTCCTCTTTGGAGGACAATCCCAGCTCCCAACCTGAGTCACCATTGGCGGAGTTGGCTTCCCTCGGTCCAGTTACTAAGGAGGAAGTCTTGTCGGTGCTGAGATCTATGAAGAGCGGCTCCCCGAAAGACCCAGCACCTATTAAATATCTTAAACAGGTGTCATCTACTATCGTTGGCCCTGCTACGGACTTGATAAACCTGTCTCTCGCCCATGGGGTGGTCCCCCCCAGTTGGAAAGGGGCGGTGGTTAAGGCTCTTTTGAAAAAGCCTAACCTCGATCCCGCCGATCTCGCCAACTTTCGGCCTATCTCTTTGCTGCCGGGTATCAGTAAGGTGGCTGAGAAGCTGGTGAATAGCCGCCTCTCCAACTTCTTGGAAGCCAATTCCCTCCTGGGCGACTCCCAAACGGGTTTTCGCCCCGGTCAGGGGACCGACACCGCCCTGCTGGCGGTCGTGGAGAATGCGAGGAGCATGCTGGATTCGGGGGGATCAGTGGCAGTGATCCTCCTGGACCTCAGCGCTGCTTTTGACACCGTGGACCATCAGGTGCTTCTCCAACGGCTGTCAGGGGTGGGGGTCACGGGTTTGGCCCTCAAATGGCTCGCCTCCTTTCTGGAAGGTCGTACATTTGAGGTGTGGGAAGGCCAGGAAAAATCATCTTCTACCCCTCTCCAGTGCGGTGTGCCACAGGGCTCTTCATTGAGCCCTACCCTATTCAACGTTTACATGGCCCCCCTGGAGAATGTGGTACGGCCGCTGGGTATCAAAATCATCAGTTACGCTGATGATACTCAGCTGGTGGTAGGCCTCTCCCAGTCGGCGTACCATCCCGACCGGCTGCACACGTGTCTTGAAAAGATCTACACGTGGATGTGCAGCTCAGCCCTAAAGTTAAATGGCTCCAAAACGGAACTGATGCTGCTGGGGAACTCCTCTCCATCTTTGCCCCCCAGCAGCTGGCCAGACTGTTTGGGACCCATGCCCCCCCCCAAGCAGGAGATCAAGAGCTTGGGGGTATGGCTGGAGCAGGACCTATCATTTAAAACCCATGCCAAAAAGACTGCTGGCGTGTGCTTTGGCCTGCTCCGTTCAGCCCAGAAGATTCTGCCCTTGCTCCCAGTGGCCACTCGAAGGCTTCTCATCCAGGGACTTATCATCTCGCGGCTGGATTTCAGCAATGCGCTTTTCCTGGGCGCACCCGAATCTACCCTGAACAGACTGCAGCAAGTGCAGAACGCGGCTGCCAGGCTTTCGACGGGTCTCCCTAGGCGGCAATCTGCCCGCCCGGCGTTGGAGGCACTGCACTGGCTCCCTGTGAAGGACCGGGTGAAATTCAAGTCACTCTGCATCGCCCACAAAGTCCTGCACAGGGTGGGTCCACCTATTCTTGAGGAGATGGTCCAGCCCTATAAGGCCTCTCGTTCCCTCCGCTCTGACCACCAACATCTCCTTCAGGTTGGCAGGGTGAAAAAGGCAAGAACTGGGGGCAGAAGGTTTTCAATAAATGTGGCCTCCTTGTGGAACTCACTGCCCCTACAACTGCGCTCCGAAGCCAGTCTCTTCAGGTTTCGTAAACTTTTAAAAACTTTTTTGTTCTCTGTTTAATCCTTGCATTCTTGTAGCTGTGTTATGTTCTGATAAGCGCGGGGATGCCTATTGGTAACCAGGCGCTATACAAAACTCGGAATAATAATAATAATAATAATAATAGTAAACCATAATAATTTACTATAAACAATCTCTAAATCCAACTAAACGTAGGGAAAATGTCGGGTATTAAACCATAATAATTTACCATTCCAACTCCAAATCCAACTAAACTCTGAGAAAGTGCCGGATAGAAAACCATAATCATTTACTATTCTAACTCCAAATCCAACTAAACTCAGGGAATGTGCTGGATAGTAAACTATAATAATTTACTATTCCAACTACAAATCTTAATAAACTCAAGGAAAGTGCTGGATAGTAAACCATAAAATGTAACTATTCCAACTCAAAATACAAATTAAATAAAGGAAAGTAATAAATCAACTCCCCCTCCCTATATTAATCTTTCAAAAAAAAATTGATTATTAACAACAAATGTTTTACTTATTTTTAATAATAAAAAATAAATACAAAACTTTTTCAAAAAATAAAACAATTTCATTTTTTCAAATTATATATAAATATTAAAAAATCAGAAAGAAACATTTTTGAATTAATTTTATAGTATGTAAAAACTATATTTAAAACGTTTACATTTTTGAAACTTTGAAATAATTATTTTAATATTTAAATATTACTAAAAATCGTAGTATATTTTTTTAAATATTGACCTAAGAACTTTCAATACAATTTTGTTCTCCAAAATTTACAACATTCATTCTTTTTTTTATCAAAACAATATTTTTAGCTTACTCCCCACCCTTATCTCCTATAAACCCAAAATCCCGCTAATAAAATATAATTTATTTTTATTAATATTTAATTTTTTCCTTTACATTTTCAAATTACTCCCCACCCTTATCCCCTATGAACCCAACAACCCGCTCCTAAAATATATTCAAGTGAAACTTTTCTAAAAAATTTTGAATCAACATTTTTAATAACTCCCCACCCTTATCCCCTATAAACCCAGCATCCCACTCCTAAAAGTTTTATTAAAATGAAAAAAACATGAACTAAACAAAAACAAGTAAAACATTATACATGTACTAATACGAATTTACCTAATAAAAAACTTGGAACATTAAAAATTTTAGAAACTACAAAATGGATATTAACAACATCGATATTTTTACCTTTGATATTTACAAATTCGATATTTTTCTAAAAAACATTAAAAACAATATTTTTAACATTGATAATAATTACTTTGTTATTTAAAACAATCAATATTCTTACCTTGATATTCTTGCATGTCGATATTTTTGCATCAATATTCTTTCTCTGCACTCGTACTGATTGATTTTATGCACAAGTAACCAGTGCACTGCTGAGTCAGGTGCGAACTGTGGAACTGTTCTCCTTTTTCCAGCAGTCTTAAGTGAATTTGAGCAGTTTAACAATCTGATGAGGAGGAACCAAACAACTGTATACTGTTCGGGGAGCAGATTTGAAATGTCTAGAGCGCAAAGGTGCTTCTAATTGAGCGGGGCCACGTTTGACATTTTTAAAACACAGGGATGTGCCGTATTCACAATAATACAGGGCATCCCTGTGTTTCCCCTAGCCTTGGTGTAAAAAAAGTTGCATAGTGCCAGTACAGGTGCTCTGCTGTTGCAAGGATGCCCGCACTGCAAGGGTGATTGTTTATGTGCCGCAAGGGACACCTTCTTTCACATGAACAATGAGAATTTGCCTAGCCTTGGTGCTGGTAAGTTCCAATTCTATTAAGGACTCGGAGGTGAGGATTATGTCATTCTTTCATCGCTTTATTCTCTACAGCAGCAAGAAAAAATATACCACAAACTACTTTTCCCATGAACATTCGGGGAAAAAAACAAAGTCAAACATGAGTCCTATCACAGTGTCCATGCACCGGTGGCTCCCATCATGCTCCGCTGTTCTTGCCTCCTCCTCTTTCTTCGCGTGAAGCTTCAACCCTAGTCCAATCACGCATCCTGTTTTGAATTATCCGTACCTGCAATAGAACACACCATCAGATCTATCCCATTCCAACAGAACGTCAGCAGTAAAAAGGAAGAGCATTACATCGCAGAGCAATAGCCGCACATCCATTAGAGGAACATAAACGCTTTACTTACTATGCATACGGGGAGGGTCCACTTCAAGGAAGTCACTTGGGGGGATAATCCTCGCCTCCGAGTCCTTAATAGAATTGGAACTTACCAGCACCAAGGCTAGGCAAATTCTCATTCTATGTCAGGACCGGAGGCTTCGGATTATGCCAGTTCAAGGCTTATCGACCACCAGCCGAGCCACTTCGATAACTGGCTTGAAATAGAACCTCTTGAACGTGGAGTCCGAGGACCAATCAGCCGCTCTCATCAAATCCTCCAGTCGAGCCCCAAGGGCAAAAGCTTTAGAGGCCATGGCTCCTCGCGCCGAGTGAGCCCCAAATTGCTTGGTATCAATCCCCGCCTCCTGCATCACCCAACGCACCCAGCAGGCGATCGTTGGCGAAGTAACTGCCTTATACGGTTTTCGTAGGGCAATAAGTAGTTGCCGCTCACCCGGAGGGCGAGTATCTTCAGTCATATCTTCATAAGCACAGAGGCACTGCACCACACACAGTTTAGGGGAGTCCTGAAAGGCCGGGTAGGAAATAACCCTAGTAAGGGTCTTGGTCCACCTGCTGACGGTAAAAGAAACTCCCTCCGGAGAAAAAACCCTAGCCGTGATATCCAGCGCTCGCACGTCCGAGACTCGCCTGCATGATACAAGGCACAACAACATGGCCAATTTAGCCGTCAACTCAGGGCGGAATACCGAGGCTCCGGCCGCAAGGAAAGCCGTATACCTCTCAAGAGCCTGCAAACAAAAGGGTGTTCACCAACCGGGGAACCCTGAACCAGGTCATGTCCCGCCGAGATCGCAGACCTGAAAGTATTGATCGATCGATAAGCAAGACCTTGGTGAGCCAGGTCGGCCAAAAAATTCAGGACATGTACTACAGCTGCCCCCACGGGATCAAAACCCCGTCGCACACACCAACGGCTCCACCTATGCCATGCTGATCGGTAGTGTTTGGTCGTGCTGTCAGCCCAAGCCTTGGAAAGCAAGTCCTCTGCTGTTCTCGAAAGGCCAGGCAGCGTCAAGCGACGCCTGAGAGCCTCCACGCCATCAGGCGCAGCGAGCCCTCCTGGACTAACCTGTGGGGAGCTCCTTCTGGATTCAGCAGAATGTGAGGAGACTTGGGGAGTAGGATTAGAGAATCCCAGGAAATTTACAGTAGAACCGGAAACCAAACTTGCGATCTCCACCACGGAGTGATCATCACCACCTGCGCTAACTGACGGCGCAGCAACGCCGACACACGCGTTATCATCGAGAACGGTGGGAAAGCATATCCCTGCACGTCCAACCAGTCCTGGAGTAACACATTGGTCGCCTCCGCCAGAGGGTCGGGGCGCCAGCTGAAATATCTCGGGAGTTGGTGGTCCAGGTGGGATGCGAAGAGATCCACCGAGAATGGACCCCACCGGTCCGAGAGCCTGGAGAACAGAAGAGGATCCAGCTTCCAAACGCTGGCCTCCATGACATTCCTCTAGTGCCTATCGGCCACCTCGTTCTGGCGTCCCGGCAAATACTCTGCAAAAAGTGCCAAAAGTCCCTGGCGAGGTCCGCCAACATTTTGGACCTGGTGCCGCCCAGATGGTTGATAAAACGGACCGCCGACACGTTGTCCATCCTGAGAAGGACGCAAGATTGCACTCTGTCCTTGGTCCAACATTGCACTGCGAAGGAGACCGCTAGTAACTCCAAGCAGCTGATATGCAAGGATTGCTCGAAAGCGGACCAGGCGCCGCCCGTGGAAAAATCTCCGCATCTGGCACCCCAGCCTGAACGACTGGCGTCCGACTCTATCACAATGTCGGGAGCCGAGCCGAAAATCGCACGGCCATTCCAGGCTTCCATGTGCGTGAGCCACCACCTCATTTCGTCCCTCACATCGTCCAATAAAGGAATCAACTGAGAGTACGTCAGTCCCCTCCGGAGATGGTACGCCTTCAAGCATTGCATGGCGCGATAATGGAGGGGGCCTGGGAAGATAGCCTGAATCGAAGACGACAACAGGCCCACTAACCGCGCCAGGTGATGCAAGGAAATCAACTGCTTCGCCAAAGTTTGGCGCAACTCGTGTCTGATCCTCAACATCTTCCTGGCCGGCAGACTCAAGGTGGAAGACACCGAGTCTATGTTGAAGCCAAGAAAGGTAGCTCACTGCGCGGGAACCAGAAGAGACTTTTTCTCGTTGATCACGAACCCTAAGCCTTGCAAAAGGTTGACCGCTGACTGCAACTGAGACCGCAGCCACCTGGGGCATTGGTCCATGAGCAGCATGTCGTCCAGGTATACTATCATCCTGACACCTTGGGCCCTCAAGGCCTCCACCGCCGGACGCAACACTTTTGTGAAGTACCATGGCGCCGAGGATAGCCCGAAAGGTAGAGTGGTGAACTCGTAGACCCGATCGTCCAACCTGAACTGGAGGAAACGCCGGTGTGGAGGGAAGATCGGGACCGCCAAGTAGGCGTCCTTTAAGTCGAGCCTGACCATCCAATCGGATGGACGTAAAACATCCCGCAAGAGATGTATCCCCTCCATTTTGAAATGGCGATACACCAGCCATTCGTTGAACTCCTTTAAATTGATCACAGGGCGCCGGCCCCCGTCAACCTTGTCCACCAAGAAGAGATTGCTGATGAAACCTGAGGGGTTTTCGCAGGCGCAACAAATCGCCCCTTTTTGGAGGAGGGCCGCGACCTCTTCGCTCACCAAAGCCGCATCACGCTGGGAAAAGGAAATGGGGCGAGGACATTGTAGCTGACATGGACGGCCATGGAACTCCAATTGGAAGCCCTGCACCGTCTGCAGCACCCAAGCATCGCTGGTAAGGGAGGCCCATGCTGGAAAGAACTGCGCCAGCCACCCTCCCACTCGCAAGCTCGTGGAAGGCAGCACACTCACCTCGACCACCGCCTTGCTGTTGGCCTCGCTGACCACCACGTCCTCCAAACTTCTGCCCTCTTGTGGGGTAGAAATTGTTGAATCGGGCCTTGTCTTGATACTGGCCGCGTCCAGAGCCTTGTCCTCTGTCCGAGCTGGTGCCCCGACCGAACGAGCGGCCCCTGCCTCGTCCAGCCTTGTCAAAAACACGAGGTGCGAAAACCTTCTTGATGTTTGACTGAGCACGATCTAGGGAAGTAAAGGTAGCCTCGAATTTCCCTAGTTCCTTAATGAACGGGTCACCAAACAAGCCCCATTGGGCCACCGCTCCTGCCTCCAACGAGGCGAGATCACCCAGCTTGGGGTCCACCTTGATGAGGAGAGAACGCCTCCTCTCCGTAGAGAGGGCGCAGTTGGCGTTGCCCAAGAAAAGGATGGCCCTCTGGGCCCAATTGGACAGCACTGCCGGGGAGATCACGTCGCCCGACACCTTGGCCTCCTCTGCCATATCCAAGATCTTAGTCATGGGGCCAATAGCGTACAAAAGCTTGTCCTGGCAGGTACACCAGGACCTGTTGATCCCTTTCTGGGGATCCTTGACGAACTCCTGGAGGAAGGTCGCCATCTTCGGGTCGATATCCGGGGTCATGGCCACTTTACCTTCCAACGAGGGCCGGGGATACTCCGCACGCAGGCGGCTCCGGGCATCATACGTCGCTTCCCCAGGCGATTCGCGACGTATTGGGCCACCTTGTCGTCCGGGTCCAGCATGTTGGACGGACCCGCGGAGGAGGAGGGCTGTGATGGCAGCCACGACCGGGAAGAACAGGCCTCCTCTTCCGAGTCCGGAGAGTCGTCGTCCTGCTGGGGGTCCGGGGACATGGTACGGAATGAAGGTGGAGGAACTTCCGAAGGAAGAGGGTGAGGAGGTTGCGAGCCCTCTAAGGCCTTGAAGGCGCTCTTCACCCGTGCGAAAGCCGCCGAGTCAACCCCCTCAGTGCAAGGCTTCTTCGGAGGAGGGGGGGAGGGGATGTGTCCGGGCCGGAGGCCGGAGCAGGTGCAGGAATAAGGGCGGCAAGCTTAGCGTAAGCCTCATCCAGGCGCGCCAAGAGTTGCTGCTCAAGGGGGACCATGGCCTGGTCCACCGCACGGTAGATTGAGTCATCGACCGCCTGGTAAAAATCATCGTCCAAGGGGACGTAATTCAGAGGGTCCTCCTCTGGGTACTGGTCCGCGTCCCTCTGCATGGCGACGTCAATTAGGCTCAAAGCAGAGAGGGCGTAAGGAAAAAACCAAAATGACCCTCCACAGGGCACTCTGTGGTCTGGGGGTGTCCCAGCGATATGGGTGGCCAAAGGCACACAATTAACGGGCTTGGCCCTGGAAACGCTATAGCCCTCAGCGTCCTGGGGCGCCCCCCGGCAAAGCGTTCCCACGCCGAACAACGGCACAGTTACGATCCCGAAGGGTGTTCGAAAGCAGGATACAACCCAGAGGGCGTCAAGAAACAAGGGAAGACCTAATTGCGACCCCGCAGGGTGTCAGAGCCGGGAGGCTGGGCACGGGCTACCCGCTGGTGACAGGACAGCGCCAGAACACTCTGGAAGCACCTGGGAACGGCCCTTCAGCAGACGAGACACCGGCCCCTAGCGGCAAATCCACCGCACCGCACACTACTGGGCACCAGAATCACGTAAGGAGCGCACTAGGCGTCCCGCCACCGAAGAGGGGAATCTGTGAAGAAATAAGAGAACCGACACCTGGCCAAAGGCCTAAGCGTATCACACAGAACCCAAAACCCAGGAGAGAAGGAAAAAAACAACTTAACTTGCTGCGAGCAGCGAAGAAAGAGGAGGAGGCAAGAACAGCGGAGCATGATGGGAGCCACCGGTGCATGGACACTGTGATAGGACTCATGTTTGACTTTGTTTTTTTCCCGAATGTTCATGGGAAAAGTAGTTTGTGATATATTTTTTCTTGCTGCTGTAGAGAATATAGCGATGAAAGAATGGCATAATCCGAAGCCTCCGGTCCTGACATAGAGTCATTCATGGCATTTTGCTCTTTCTATGTGTGCGGCATTCTGCAGCACACAAGGAAAGAGCAAAAAAAAGAGGAAATTACTGATTTCTCCTTGTATTGCTATTCTATCTCCTGGTAATCCATGACATTAGAATGTAAAATTGTAAATTGATACTTGTATAGCGCACTACTCACCCGCAAGGGTCTCAAGGCGCTTGTACGAATACCGCTGTGGAACCCATCCTGGCTTTCCCTGTGAGGCGTCCACTCCTGGGCACCTCCAAGGTGGAGGCCAGGCATCCGTAGCATTGTGGGGGCCGTTGTGGAGATTAAGCAAGCTATTGCCCAGAGTTGCAGAGTGGGACTCCATGATTGGAATAGGCACCGAGGCGAGAATTAGCAGGTCCATGGAATTTTGAGCCCATGAACCGCCGAGGCGGGGAATTGAACCCTGGTCCCAGGCTAGACCTCTGCATCAGGGTCTGCCGCTCTAATCATTGAGCCACACTTCTCCACTATGGTGCTGCCTCAGTCTTGAACATCTGGGGCAGAGGTGGAATGCCCACAGCAACACCCATTGCAGGCACTTTGCTGCAGAGGACTAAAGCAGAAAGGAACATATTTACAAGGTAACGTTAAGCTACATGAAGTGGCTTAGAAGCACCACCTTGTATGGGATATGGCACTACGCCAACAGAGCATAAAATAAAAGTGATGCTCCGGTGGTGAATGGGGCTTATAAATATGCCCCAGGGTTTCTGATTGGCAGAGGTATGCACCATGTCCAAGCAGGAACTACAATCCTAGTCAGGGTAGATCAGAAACACACTTTTGGTTAACCTGTGCTCACATTCTGTGGCTTGGTACAGAGCAGTGAGGCTTAACTTAAGAGGCAATGTGTATAGTAATTGTGCACACAGTAACACAGTGAAAACACCATCAAAATATTCCACACCAGTTTAAAAACATAGAAAATAATTTAATAAATAAAACAAGATCCAAACAACAAAACTTCAATCAGTAGAAGTCAGGATACACATTTTTAAATATTAAATGCAAATATAGTGCTTAAAAGCAAATAGTGCTCAAAGACTTGGGGCCCCATTAGGATGGCGGGCGGACTCCTGTCGTGAAATGGGACCGCCCACCATAAGGGCGGGGATCCCGGGGGCCATTAGGATGCGCCCGCCACAGTGGCGGGCGCATCCTGCATTCCTGACAATGTGGTGGGCGGTGCACTCAGCACCGCCTGCCACAATGCCAGGAAGGCATATTGTGCACTTCCATGCACAACATGGCAGGCACCGTGCAGTGCCTGCCATGTTGTGCATGGTACTTCTGGGGGGTACCATAGGTACCCCCCATGTGCACCCTTCAGCCCCCAGAGTCCCTCAATGGCAGAAACTTCTGGGGGGTACCATAGGGGGGTGCACATGGGGGGTACCATAGTGCACCCCCCAGCCCCCAGAGTCCCTCAATGGCAGAAACCGCCTGCCTTTCCATGGAGGCATTCCCGCCACGGAAAGGCACATCCCGCACACATGCTAATTTGGATGGCGGTGCCTCCCAGACACCGCCACCATGTTAGCTGCTTTTCCACCCGGTCGACTCTGCGACCAGGCGGAAAACCGGCGGACGGTCTTTATGGCCGTCGGGGTCCCCACTCCATGGTAATCTGGTGGGGGGAATTTGGGAGCAGGCAGTGGTTTTTAGCAGGCGGATCGTCACCGCCAAACGGGGGGTGGTGATCCTCCCGTTATCATAATGGGCCCCTTAATTGGACATGCTGGTCCGGTACAGAGTCAAGAGTTCAGGCTGATTGCGATGGAGCGCAAACCGGCTACAGGACTCATGCAACACATGCTGAGAAAAGCAAACACAGCACAGTAGTTCAAGAAACTGGAAGCTCAGCAGCCCTTCTTCCTGGTAAAATTTCCCCAGTTCCAGAAGTGTTCTGACTTGTTTGTATCAGAGGCCCATTATTTATACCCAGTTGGGCCTTTGAATTAGGGAGACTTCAAAGAGATGCTTTGAAGTGCACAAGCCCTGCCTTTCCTGCCCGGGCTCAAGACTTACTGCATGTGGGTATGCAATCCCTTGTATGGGGACAGGACACAGCCCTTTCAGGTGTAAAGTGTCAGTGTCTCCCTCCCATCATGCTCAGGATGACTCATCAACATGCAAATGGCTACTCAGCCACACCTACCCTTCAATTTTATGTGGCTGTCTAGAGGTAATGCATGAAGCCAACTGGCACCCAATTCAGATGTGTATTCCAGAAACAGGCAGAAGGCAGCTAGGAGGATATTTACAATAAAATGTTGTAGCATGCTGTTACGCCAAAATTGGTAACGTTGCAGTCCAACAATTTTTAAAAATAGGGATGCACCGCATTTACAAAAATACGTTGTACCAAAGCTTTTTCTCTAGCGCTGGCACTATGAAAGATGCTTAGCACTAGCAAAGGCATGCTTGTGCCATGTTGCAAGGGTGTCTGCACTGGAGGGGGAATTGTATATGTGCAGGAAGGGACATCCTCCTATACATAAACAATATTTAAAGGCAATTTGCTGTTTCTATGAGTGCTGCGGAATGCGACACACATGAAAGGAGCAAAACATGAGAAGAAATTAATAATTTCTCCTCTTATCGCCATCCTATGACCAGGTTTTACCTGGCCTTAATTTTTTATATTGCCTCATCCTTGTTAATTAATCTCCATTCTACCATATTGCCCAGGCATAGCGCCCGAGATCCAGAGAAGCTCATGAGCTGGCTGGGATTCACAGCTGGACACCACTTACAGATGGGCAATGGCTCTATTGTTGTAAACAAGCAGGTATGATAACTGCTAGCTGTCGCCTGCATATCATATATTCCAAATACATACATCGTGTTTACTATACCCCGGTGAGGCTCCATAGATACAAGTTATAGCCTGATCACTGATGCGCCAGCTGTGGACGTGACTGGGCAGATTTCCTGCATCTTGCATGGGATTGTGAGGTGGTACAAGCCTTCTGGTCGAAGGTGTCAGGCGCTTTGTCATGAATGATAGACACTCACATATACATCACCTCAGTCATGGCATCACTGGGATATATAGGGGAGCGACCCTTGACCCCACCAAGTAGGTCGCTCCCCCTCTGCACAGCACTGCCTGTGTGTCCCTGCCCCAGCTGCCGCTGCTGTGGAAGTTTGAGGCCCTCCACCACCCGCAGGCTACCACCTGCACCTCATCCCTGGTGGCAGGGTTGTAGGCCATAGATTTGTTCATCTTCCGCTTTATTGTTTTATTGTATTGCCTGTATTTTATTGTTGTGGCTGTGACTGCTGTTGTTCTGTCTTCCCCCACTGCCTGTTCGTGGTCCGTGCCCGTTTTCCTCCCTCTGTTCCCCTCGCTGTCCCCGTGTCTCTCAGCCCTGTTTTTCCTTCTGTACCCCTCGCTGCCCCCTTGTCTCTGCCCGGTTTCTCCTTCTCTACCCCTCGCTGCCCCCGTGTCTCTACCCGGTTTTTTCTTCTGTACCCCTCGTTGCCCCTGTGTCTCTCATCCCGGTTTTCCCTTCTGTTCCCCTTGCTGCCCCATGACTCTCTGCCCATTTTAGCCTTCTTTTTCTTAGCTGCCCCTGTATTCTTGTGCCCTTTTTGCCTTCCATGACACTTGCTTTTTCCCTGTATTTCTGTGCCCTCTTGCCTTCTGTGGCACTCGTTTTTCCCTGTCTTTCTGTGACCTCTTGCCTCTCTGCCACTCATTTTTTCCCTTTTTCTCTGTGCCCTGTTGCCTCTGTGACACTCGTTTTTCCTGTTTCTGTGCCCTCTTGCCTTTGTGCCACTCGTTTTCCCCTGTATTTCTGTGCCCACTTGCCTCTGTGCCACTCGTTTTCTCCTTGTGTTTCTGTTCTCTCTTGCCATCTGTGCCACTCGTTTTTTCCCTGTATTTCTGTGCCCTCTTGCCTCTGTGACACTCTTTGTTTTCCTGTGTTTCTGTGCCCTCTTGCCTCTGTGACACTCGTTTTCCTGTGTTTCTGTGCCCTGTTGCCTCTGTGACAATCGTTTTTACTGTGCTTCTGTGCCCTCTTGCCTCTGTGCCACCAGTTTTTTCCCTGAATCTCTGTGCCCTCTTGCCTCTGTGACACTCGTTTTTCCTGTGTTTCTGTGCCCTCTTGCCTCTGTGCCACTCGTTTTTTCCTTGTGTTTCTGTGCCCTCTTGCCTTCTGTGCCACTCATTTTTTCCCTGTATTTCTGTGCCCTCTTGCCTCTGTGAAACTTGTTTTTCCTGAGTTTCTGTGCCCTCTTGCTTCTGTGCAACTCGTTTTTTCCCTGTATTTCTGTGCCCTCTTGCCTTCTGTGACACTCGTTCTTCCTGTATATCTGTGCCCTTTTTGCCTTCTGTGCCACTCATTTTTTCCCTGTATTTCTGTGCCCTCTTGCTTTCTGTGACACTCATTTTCCCTCGTTTTTTGTGCCCTTTTGCCTTATGTTCCCTTCATTGTACCCCACCACCCTGGCTGTTGCGTCCCCTTCGCCCCCGCCCCCTTGACTGCCCCCACCTCCCAGCTGCTCCTCCCTCCCACCCCCCATACATGCAGCCCGTCTGCACCCGTCTGTGCCTGGACCGCGCCCAGCGCCAGAACCCCTGACCCCGCACCCGCAACGTCGACCATCACCACTACAATGCCAGCACTCTGCAGCCTCTCAACTCCGGACGAACCGACACCTGCTTCACTGCCGACGACCCACCCGCCAAGAAAGACATCATCCACCACTGTTGCACCCACTCCACACGTAAACACGCCGTCGAGCTCTGGGACCTGCTCAACACAACATCCCCAGACGTCGCTTTCCTGACAGAGACCTGGTTGATTGACTCCTCTGCACCCGACATTGCCATAGCCATCTCAGACGGCTACAAGATCACCCGCAGAGACCACACCAACGGAGTTTGAGGAGGAATTGCCATCAAACACAAGAACAGCATCAGAGTCTCGACTAGCACTGACAACAAGCTCAGCATCGCCGAACACATGCACTTCCAGATCCACACAGACCCTAACTCCACCCTCAGAGGCACCCTCATCTACCGACCCTCCGGACGCTGTCCCTAGTTCAGCAACTCCTTCGCCGACTTCATCAGCACGCCCGCCCTGACCTTAACCGGCTACATCCTCCTCGGAGACCTGAACTTTCACCTTGAGAACAACACTGACAACAACTCCACAACCCTGATCAATAACCTCACCAACCTCGGACTGAAGCAACTCGTTACAACGCCCACCCACTCTGCCGGCCACACGCTTGGCCCCGTCTTCTTCTCAAGCCCGCACGCCTCTGACAGCCACACCACCGAACTCCTCTGCACCGACCACCGTTGCATCCACTTCGCCTTCCAGAAACCAACCACAAACCACCACACCCAACAGATTCCCTGCCGCTGCTGGAGCAAAATCACCAAAGACCAACTACATGCAAACCTCGCTCTCCCACCCACCGAACCCTCCAACACTGACGACGCTGCCTGCAATCTCAGACACTGCATCAAGGACTGCGCCAAAACCCTTGCCCTGCTGAAGAAACCCCCCCCAGAGACACCAGCAAGAGGGACAGCTGGTTCACCCCATAACTCCTTGCCTCCAAGCACGCCTGCCGGAAATTTGGGAAGGAATGGCACAGTGAACAAACTCCAGACAGCCACGTAGAACAGAAGGACGCCATCTGCATACACCACCACCTCATCAGGGTGGCC
This sequence comes from Lissotriton vulgaris, assembly GCF_964263255.1. Lineage (NCBI taxonomy): Eukaryota > Metazoa > Chordata > Amphibia > Caudata > Salamandridae > Lissotriton > Lissotriton vulgaris. Next base: position 995,512,344 of record NC_141689.1, read on the forward strand.
AAGAGGACCACCTTCAAATACCGCCTTGACAACAATGCGCACAATAGCAAGGAGCTCTTCAACATTGTGAAGGAACTCTCCAACCCTAGCTCCAACACCAACAACATCCCGCCGTCGCAAGCCCTGTGCGACTCCCTCACCACCTTCTTCCACCGCAAGATAGCAGACATCCACGACAGCTTCAACACCCAGACAGCCTCAACAGACAAGTACACAACAGACCCTCTGCACACCATCGACCACGACCCCCTGCTATCCTGGACCAGCATGAGCGTCAATGACACCATCAAGACCATGAGCACAATCCATTCCAGCTCTCTGTCAGACCTATACCCGCACCACGTCTTCAACAAAGCAAGCAGCTCCATTGCCCCCCACCTGCACAACGTCATCAATCTCTCCCTCGAGACCGCAACCTTCCCAGAGAGCTGGAAATGCGCTGAGATCAACGCCCTACTCAAAAAAACTTAAGGCAGACCCAAGAGAACTCAAGAACTTCTGGCCCATCTCTCTGCTCCCTTTCCGGGCCAAGGTCATTGAGAAAATCGTCAACAGACAGCTAACCGGATACCGCAAAGAAAACAGAATCCTGCACCATTCCCAGTCAGGGTGCCGCAGTAACCACAGCAACGAGACTGCCCTTGCCGCCACCGATGACATCAGGACCCTGCTGGACAACAGTGAGACTGCAGCACTCATCCTCCTAGACCTCTCCGCCGCCTTTGACACCGTCTGCCACCGCACTCTACGCACACGCCTCCACGCCGCAGGGATCCGAGGCAAGGCTCTGGAATGGACCACCCGCTTCCTCTCCGGCAGAACCCAGAGCTTTGACTGCCCCCATTCTGTTCCAAAGCCTCCAAGATCCTCTGCGGCGTACCCCAGGGATCCTCCCTCAGCCCGACACTGTTCAACATTTATATGGCCCCGCTCGCACACGTCACCCGACAGCACAACCTCAACATAATCTCCTATGCTGACGACACTCAACTGATCCTCTCCCTCACCAAAGACCCCATCACCACCAAAGCAAACCTCCACGAAGGAATGAAGGCTGTCGCTGACTGGATGACAATCAGCTGTCTGAAGCTGAACTCAGACAAGACGGAGGTCCTCATCCTCGGCTCCAACCCTTCAGCCTGGGACGACTCCTGGTGGCCGACCACACTGGGTGGCCTCCCCGACACCCACCGACAATGCACGCAACCTGGGAATCATCCTCGACTCAACGCTCTCAATAACCAAGCAGGTCAATGCCGTCTCCTCCTCCTGCTTCAACACCCTTTCACATGCTCCGCAAGATCTACAGATGGATCCCAACAGATACAAGATAGACAGTCATTCAGGCCCTCATCAGCAGCAGACTCTACTACGGAAACGCCCTCTACGTGAGAGCCCTGACCAAGTTCATCAAACGGCTACAAAGCATCCAAAACCCCTTGGCACGACTGATTTGATTTGATAAAAATTTACATTGCGCAGAACAATAACCCGCAGGTATCAAGGCGCCTAACAATAAAATCAAAAGTCTGAACCATTCATCCTTACACATAGGCCTGTAAGAAGAGGCGAGTTTTTAGGGCACTGCGAAATGTCAGGGACCTAAGATCCAGAGGGAGATCATTCCACCATTTGGGAGCTAGGGTGGAAAAAGCCTTGCCACCCCATTTGGCTCTTCGTATACGGGGGACTGACAGAAGCAATTTCCCGGAGGAACGCAGATTCCTTCCGGGAATGTAGTGGGAGATGATGGAACCCACTCCAGAGTCACTGTTTTTTGCAATGGCTCTGTATGTCATGCACAGGACCTTGAACCGTACTCGGTATTCTACCGGAAGCCAGTGCAACGTTTTTCTGGCCAACGTTGCCGAGGAGCGTCTGGGAACATCCAGAACAAATCTGGCTGAGGCATTCTGGACTACCTGTAAGCGCTGCAGGAGAATCTAGTTTAGCCCAGCATACAGCGCATTACAGTAGTCCAGACGTGAACCAATAAGTGCGACAGCTATTTGTTTTCTGGACTGCACAGAGAGATATTTCCTGATCCTTCGCAGAGTATGAATTAGGCCCCAACAGGTGGAGATGGTTCTACACACCTGTCTGCCCATATCCAGGGCAGGATCTATCATCACCCCAAGATTTTTTGCGGATGTTGTGGGGGAAGGGCACACTCCAAGTGAATCAGGCCACCAGCTAGATGACCAGATGTTTTCGTTCCCACCAAACACCATCACCTCAGTCTTCTCCCCATTCAGTTTAAGAGAGTTCTGAATCATCCAGTGACCAACCGCCTCCATACAAGATCTAAACTTGGAGGCGGTCTGCACATCTGAATGGGAGAGAGAGACGAGAATTTGGTTGTCATCCGCATAGGAGACTACCTCCATCCCGAAAGTTCTTATTAATCTTGCCAGTGGGGTCACATAGATGTTGAATAGGGTCCGACTAAGAGCCGACCCTTGTGGGACCCCACATAGCACAGGTCGGGATGGAGATAGAAACTCACCCATCTTGACTCTTTATTCCCTCCCAATTAGGAAGGAGGCCAGAAGATCTAGAGCTGCGCCCTTCACCCCCACATCCCTCAGGCGAGATGTAAGAACTGAGGGAGAGAGGGTATCGAAGGCCGCAGTTAGGTCTAACAGGACCAGGAGGGTGGTCTGGCCCATATCCACTGTCGTGCGGATGTTGTCAAGCACGACGGTGAGGGCCGACTCGGGCTGTGTTCCCTCCTGAATCCGTGCTGGGAGGAGTCAAGGCAGCCCGAGCTTTCCACAAAAGCAGCGAGATGCTTGTTCAGATGTGCCTCAAGCATCTTCGCCGGGGCAGGAAGCAGCGAGATTGGACGGAAGTTTTTTAGGACTTCCGGGTCGAGGGAGGCCTTCTTTAGCAGAGGTTTTACTACTGCTTTCTTCCATTCCAAGGGGAAGACACCGTCTCTTATAGCTAGATTCATTATTTCTAGCAGCGGTGGCAGGAAGGTCATCCTCGACGTACCATGACACTGCCACATCACCCCCACTTGAGAAACCTGCACTGGCTCCCAGTCAACAAGAGGATATCCTTCAAGCTCCTCATCCACGCACACAAAGCACTCCACAAGACCGGCACAGCCCACCTCAACAGAGAGCTCTCCTTCTACATCCCCAACCGCCAGCCATGCTCCGCCGACCTCTCAGTTGATGGACAGAATGCAGAACAATGTCATCCATTCGCCCGAGTACAGAGATCTGGGCCTAAATCCATCGTTCTTTTGCACTCCACACCACCACAGTTCAGACATGGCCATATGCAAATCAGTCTGACTCTGTGCTTCATGGGAACAGTCCAGCCCGAACTGCCAAGCCATGCCTTCCCTGGACCGGAAACAAGCTTCCGAGGACCGGTTTCTGGCATTCCAGTCGTCTTCAGCCCGGCTTGCTTGAATCCAGTGGTGTGGAGTGCATGGGACTCACGTCTGAGCAAACCCATCCCACTAGGGGTGACAAATGCAAAAACCACAGTTGATGGACAGAATGCAGAACAATGTCATACATTCACCCCAGTACAGAGATCTGGGCCTAAATCCATAGTTTTTTTGCACTCCACACCACCCCAGTTCAGACATGGCCATATGCAAATCAGTCTGACCCTGTGCCTCATGGGAACAGTCCAGCCCGAACTGCCAAGCCATGCCTTCCCCGGACCGGAAACAAGCTTCCGAGGACCGGTTTCTGGCATTCCAGGCGTCTTCAGCACGGCATGCTTGAATCCCGTGGTGTGGAGTGTATGGGACTCACGTCTGAGCATACCCATCCCACTAGGGGTGACAAATGCAAAAACCACAGTTGATGGACAGAATGCAGAACAATGTCATACATTCACCCCAGTACAGAGATCTGGGCCTAAATCCATCATTTTTTTGCACTCCACACCACCCCAGTTCAGACATGGCCATATGCAAATCAGTCTGCCCCTGTGCCTCATGGGAACAGTCCAGCCCGAACTGCCAAGCCATGCCTTCCCTGGACCGGAAACAAGCTTCTGAGGACCGGTTTCTGTTTCTGGCATTCCAGCGGTCATCAGCCCGGCATGCTTGAATCTAGTGGTGTGGAGTGCATGGGACTCACGTCTGAGCAAACCCATCCCACTAGGGGTGACGAATGCAAAAACCACAGTTGATGGACAGAATGCAGAGCAATGTCATACATTCACCCCAGTACAGAGATCTGGGCCTAAATCCATCGATTTTGTTGCACTCCACACCACCCCAGTTCATACATGGCCATATGCAAATCAGTCTGACCCTGTGCCTCATGGAAACAGTCCAGCCCGAACTGCCAAGCCATGCCTTCCCTGGACCGGAAACAAGCTTCTGAGGACCGGTTTCTGGCATTCCAGCCGTCTTCAGCACGGCTTTCTTGAATCCAGTGGTGTGGAGTGCATGGGACTCACGTCTGAGCATACCCATCCCACTAGGGGTGACGAATGCAAAAACCACAGTTGATGGACAGAATGCATAACAATGTCATCCATTCACCCAAGTACAGAGATCTGGGCCTAAATCCATCATTTTTTTGCACTCCCCACCACCACAGTTCAGACATGGCCATATGCAAATCAGTCTGACCCTGTGCCTCATGGGAACAGTCCAGCCCGAACTGCCAAGCCATGCCTTCCCTGGATCGGAAACAAGCTTCCGAGGACCGATTTCTGGCATTCCAGTTGTCTTCAGCCTGACTTGCTTGAATCCAGTGGTGTGGAGTGCATGGAAATTACGTCTGAGCAAACCCATCCCACTAGGGGGGACAAATGCAAAAACTACAGTTGATGGACAGAATGCAGAACAATGTCATACATTCACCCTAGTACAGAGATCTGGGCCTAAATCCATCGATTTTGTTGCACTCCACACCACCCCAGTTCAGACATGTCCATATGCAAATCAGACTGACCCTGTGCCTCATGGAAACAGTCCAGCCCGAACTGCCAAGCCATGCCTTCCCTGGACCGGAAACAAGCTTCCAAGGACCGGTTTCTGGCATTCCAGCCGTCTTCAGCATGGCTTGCTTGAATCCAGTGGTGTGGAGTGCATGGGACTCACGTCTGAGCAAACCCATCCCACTAGGGGTGACAAATGTAAAAACCACAGTTGATGGACAGAATGCAGAACAATGTCATACATTCACCCCAGTACAGAGATCTGGGCCTAAATCCATCGTTTTTTTGCACTCCACACCACCCCAGTTCAGACATGGCCATATGCAAATCAGTCTGACCCTGTGCCTCATGGGAACAGTCCAGCCCGAACTGCCAAGCCATGCCTTCCCTGGACCAGAAACAAGCTTTCGAGGACCGGTTTCTTGCATTCCAGTTGTCTTCAGCCCGGCTTGCTAGAATCCCGTGGTGTGGAGTGCATGGGACTCACGTCTGAGCATACCCATCCCACTAGGGGTGACAATGCAAAAACCACAGTTGATGGACAGAATGCAGAACAATGTCATACATTCACCCCAGTACATAGATCTGGGCCTAAATTCATTGTTTTTTTTGCACTCCACACCACCCCAGTTCAGACATGGCCATATGCAAATCAGTCTGACCCTGTGCCTCATGGGAACAGTCCAGCCCGAACTGCCAAGCCATGCCTTCCCTGGACCGGAAACAAGCTTCCGAGGACCGGTTTCTGGCATTCCAGCCGTCTTCAGCCCGGCTTGTTTGAATCCAGTGGTGTGGAGTGCATGGGACTCACGTCTGAGCATACCCATCCCACTAGGGGTGACATATGCAAAAACCACAGTTGATGGACAGAATGCAGAACAATGTCAAACATTCACCCCAGTACAGAGATCTGGGCCTAAAGCCATTGTTTTTTTGCACTCCACACCACCCCAGTTCAGACATGGCCATATGCAAATCAGTCTGACCCTGTGCCTCATGGGAACAGTCCAGCCGGAACTGCCAAGCCATGCCTTCCCTGGACCAGAAACAAGCTTCCGAGGACCGGTTTCTGGCATTCCAGCCATCCTCAGCCCGGCCTGCTTGAATCCAGTGGTGTGGAGTGCATGGGACTCACGTCTGAGCATACCCATGCCACTAGGGTGACAAATGCAAAAACCAAAGTTGATGGACAGAATGCAGAACAATGTCATCCATTCACCCCAGTACAGAGATCTGGGCCTAAATCCATCGTTTTTTTGCACTCCACACCACCACAGTTCAGACATGGCCATATGCAAAGCAGTCTGACCCTGTGCTTCATGGGAACAATCCAGCCCGAACTGCCAAGCCATGCCTTCCCTGGACCGGAAACAAGCTTCCGAGGACCGGTTTTTGGCTTCCAGCCGTCTTCAGCCCGGCTTGCTTGAATCCAGTGGTGTGGAGTGCATGGGACTAACGTCTGAGCAAACCCATCCCACTAGGGGTGACAAATGCAAAAACTACAGTTGATAGACAGAATGCAGAACAATGTCATACATTCACCCCAGTACAGAGATCTGGGCCTAAATCCATCGTTTTTTGCACTCCACACCACCCCAGTTCAGACATGGCCATATGCAAATCAGTCTGACCCTGTGCCTCATGGGAACAGTCCAGCCCGAACTGCCAAGCCATGCCTTCCCTGGACCGGAAACAAGCTTCCGAGGACCGGTTTCTGGCATTCCAGCCGTCTTCAGCCCGTCTTGCTTGAATCCAGTGGTGTGGAGTGCATGGGACTCACGTCTGAGCATACCCATCCCACTAGGGGTGACAAATGGAGAAACCACAGTTGATGGACAAAAAGCAGAACAATGTCATACATTCACCCAAGTACAGAGATCTGGGCCTAAATCCATCATTTTTTGCACTCCACACCACCCCAGTTCAGACATGGCCATATGCAAATCAGTCTGACCCTGTGCCTCATGGGAACAGTTCAGCCCGAACTGCCAAGCCATGCCTTCCCTGGACCGGAAACAAGCTTCCGAGGACCGGTTTCTGGCATTCCAGTTGTCTTCAGCCCGGCTTGCTTGAATCCAGTGGTGTGGAGTGCATGGGACTCATGTCTGAGCAAACCCATCCCACTAGGGGTGACAAATGCAAAAACTACAGTTGATGGACAGAATGCAGACCAATGTCATACATTCACCCCAGTACAGAGATCTGGGCCTAAATCCATCTATTTTTGCACTCCACACCAGCAATCATAACAGTCCCACAACTAATAAAACACATATTTAATCAATGTTGAGTGTGTGATTCACCTCAATCAGATTTCCTCTTATTTCATATAGCACAATAGTGAGTGGCATCAATTTATCATTCGATCAACATTCTTCTTTTAGTTACTCCCTAATTATCAAGAACATATCCATTAGAAGAGACCTATTTATTTATAGAGATTAATCAAAATATTATTCCAAAATACAAGGGATTTTAATAAAATACAAAGACAGTATTCATGCTAGAACTTACCAAATGTCCTGATACTAATAAACAAAAGATGAGCTCTCAGTAATAGAAAAGAAAACATAGAAAATGCTCAACATTGATTGAAGTATATATATATATATATTTTTTTTCTTTTCCAACTTTGCTCTGCAATGAGAGGCGTACTCCTCCAGCTGTAGTTTACCAAAACCTTTTATTTCACAGAATCAGGATTGCAATTCCGGCAGTTTCCCTCCATGTTGCCATGGAGGGAAACTGTATCCGTCTGTCTGTTGGTATGTAAGCAGCTGCATGGGCTTGTGAAGAGCTACATGAGTGTCTATACAAGTTATTAATTGATTGTCTGAGTATCTGTATGGGTTCCTGAGTGTTTGTGTGGGTGAGGTGTGAGTGACTGTGCATAGATGTGTGAGTGGGTGATTCACCGGGTGCATGGTTTCAAGAGTGCATCTGTGATGGACTGTATGGGTGGGTTAGTGTGTGTATCAGTGTGTTAGTGAGAGAGTGTATATCTCAGTGGTACATGTGTGAGTAACTACTTATGTGAAAGGCAGTATATATGTGAGTATATAAATGGCTATATGTGAGACTGTGATTGTGAGAGTGGCTGTATCGATGAGGGTGTGCTTGTATCAGTGATTGTATAAGAGCGTAAGAATGTGCTAGTATTTGTATGAGTAAGTGAGCTGGTGTGTGTATAACTGTATAGGTTAGTCAATCGGAGTGTGATTAATTATGTGCATGACTGACTAGGTGTGTGAGTGCCACTATGGATGAGTGGTGGTGCGTGAGTGTCTATTTAGGTGTATGAGTGCATATGATAGTACTGTACTGAGTGACTGTAAGTATGAGTGACTGTACGGGTGAGTGAGTGGATGTGTATGTAGACCTGAGAATCAGTGAGTGGGTATGTAGTTATTGGTGTTGGAGTGTCTATGGTTTTGAGAATGGCAGTCTGTAATTTAGGGTGGTTGTATCAAAAGTTATATTAGGGTGTGAGAATATTCATGAAATTATTGCATGGATGATGTCATCAGTGATGTCATCAGTGATGTCATTTTGAGACTTCATCAGTGATTTCATCAGTGATGTCACTGACCATGTCATGAGTGATGTAATATGTGATGTCATCAGAAATATCTATATATAAGTATACCATGAGTATACTAAATGAGTACTATTGAGTTGGGTAACAATAAAACATCTGTTATTCAGCACCTTAATAAAAAGTACATAGGCGAAAAAGGCCGGATGTCTTGGGACGTACCAGAAATTCTGACTTTAGAGGCTTTGGAATAGGAAAGGCCCAGCAGGACTAACCCAAAAAGCAATACCAATTGGAAGGGGACAATGCAGGATCTATTGATACCCTACAAATAAACACCAGCCTGAAAAGATTCAAAAGCAACACAAAATACAAAAACCCATACTAAATTAATTGAAAGTATCTATAGAGATGAATAGAAAAAAAAAAACCTGATAGGAAAAATTTGTATATTTTTCAAACACTTTATTATATATGTTTCTTTTGTCAGCTCCCTCACAATTCTTTTGAGCAACTCTAGAGTTGTCATTATTTTCATCCTTTGCCATAATGTTTGGTCCTGATGAAGGTGGATGTGAAATTGAAAAATATGTTGACATTGTTAAAATCTGTTCACTGCTGTTGGCAATACAACGGGGGGAGACAACTGCGGATCCCGATCTACCCATGAATTACTGACCGATCTCCTTATTACCAGCTTTCTCTGAAATCTTGGAGAAACACATCCATACACAACTATCCCAGTTTGTAGAAACACATGATCTTCCTGATCCAGACCAATCTGGCTTCAGAGCTGGTTTTTCTACTGAAACCACACTTCTAGAGATAAAGGAGACAATACGATGCCATCTAGAAACAGGGGACACCGTGCCGTGTTCGACACGGTGTCCCACGCAGTTCTGATCTCTGTGCATCAGCGGACCAGCTCTGAACTGGCTTATTTAATTTCTCTCCAAGCCGCACCTTCCAAATTTTCTCCCCCTAAGCCAGTTCAGAAATCCACTCTTTCACACAAGAGGTGCCACAGGGATCAATTCGCAGCCCCTTACTATTCAACTTATATGTAAGACCCCTGACAGACGTGGCAGAGGAGTCAGGGCTGTCCTTGTTCTCATATGCAGATGACTCACATATCATCTCTCTTTCCATGAAGAGCACTGGACACTCCTCTCCGCTTCAATTGGGTCTGAGCAGGATAGCATCATGGATGCAAGAAAACGATCTCAAATTGAACGGTGAAAAGACTGAGGTCCTTGTATTCGGGAAACAAAAGGAACTCTGGGGCCCTCAACATTGGCCTGGCGAGTTGGGCACTCATCCTACACCCTCGCACCAAGCCCGGAACTTGGGTTTAATTATTGATCACTCATTAAATCTGCACTCCCAATCAGTTAAAGTTGCTGCAACCTGCAACACCATACTGAAATGGCTATAAAAAATATGCTGGATGTTGCCAGTATCCACCCGTAAGACTGTGATCAATGCCCTAATCACGTCTAGGCTGGATTACGGCAACATGCTGTACTTGGGCTCTAACAAGGTGGTAACCAGCAGGTTACAGATGGTGCAGAACTCTGTAGCTAGGATCTTATCAATTTCAGGGCAGCTTCGGAATCTGCATTGGCTCAGAGTTGAGAACAGAGTTAAATTGAAAGCCCTGAATTATATGCATAAAATGAAAACAGGAAATGCCCCCCGCTATCTTCAAACACTAGTATCACCTTATGTCCCTTCTTGTTGCCTCCTCTCCTCCACCTAAGATACATTCACCATTTCTAAGATTAAACTTTCCTGGATGGGTGGAAGGTCTTTCTCTCATTTAGGCCCCTCTTTGTGGTATTTTATGCCTACAGCTCTTCGTAATGCACCTGACTATATCCATTTCCGCAGATCCTTGAAGACATGGCTTTTCAACAAATAATTTGCTAGCCCCTCCACTCCATCTCTGATCTGTTTTTGCGCCGGAAAACCCTTTTTGGGTAGCTGCCACGCATTACAAATTGAAAAAATAATAATAAATAAATGATAACTCATTGTGTTTCCTTGATGATTGGACCACATGGTTGTCTGAAATATTTGGGGCTGTCTGGGGGTCTATCCTATTATATTAGCTTTATTTTTTCTATTGTTGGATTTTAATTTTGATTTTCTGTTGATGAGTATATGATTAATTGTTCTGCTAGATTTATGTTTGCTGAAAAAATTATTTTATATATTGAGACATATATTTATTAATTAAATTTCACAAATGAAATGTTAATAAACAAAATATACAGTTAATAAACATTTTCTGTGAAGAATTGATTGAGCTTTGAAGAGTCTTTGCGGCACATTACGATGGCGGGGGTACTTTGTTCGCCTGCCATCCCGACGCAAAAAGGGACCGCCCGCCACAAGATCAGGGGTCCCATGGGGACATTAGAATGTGCCCGCCACATTGGCGGGTGCATCCCGCATGTTTAGCATTGCGGCGGGCTTTGCCCCCACGGAAAGGCATGTCCCCGCCATTATGCTCATATGGATGGCTGTGTCTCCCAGACACGCCACCATGTTAGCAGCTTTTCCACCCGGTCGATTCCTCGACTGGGTGGAAAACCGGCGGACGGTCTTTCTGTCTGCCGGGCTCCCCCTGCCATGGTAATGTAGCTGGGGGAGAATTCAGTGCGGGCGGAGGTTTTCTGCGGGCTGCGAGCTGATCGCCACCGGCATATGGGCGGTGGTGATCCGCCCGCAATCATAATCGACCCCTTTGTGTTTAGAGCTTTGTGATAAGTGTGGGCGCTTATGCCCTTAAAAATCCCACATCCTGTTGATGTGTTTGTAACACTCCTGGAATTGAGCAGAGAGGGGCCCTGTTAGATTGTTTGCATTGGAGCAAAAAGGTGAACTACGCAAAAGTGGGTTGTGTGACCATGGGTGAACTTTTCCCTGATTGGTCAGAGAGAGGCCAGGAGTATTCAATACTCAGAAGCTAGTTCCAGACATAAATGTTGAACCTGTGGGAAGACAGAAGAAGGACTGCACCTGTTATTGAGACCTGTGAGGGGACCTGAATGCTGGATCTAACCCTACCTATACCTAGGACAAAGAAGTGGACTCAGAGGTTCAATTGGCTGACTTCCTGTGAAGTTACAGGGACACAACAAGCTGCAATAAGTTCCTCTGCCTGAAGAGCCCAGCTGACCAGTTCCAACTGGACCTACCCTAAACCTTGCAGTTGGCTTATGCTGGAGTTTTTCTTGACCCCCAAGTGCGCTTCCAGAGGTCCTAGGACCCTTTATTGGTGTCAAAGTGTGCTCTTCCAAACATCTCCTCTGCCTCAAGGGCCCTACATTGGTTAGCGGTTGAAGAAAATAACAAAATACTTACAGCCAAGAAACCTCTGCTCCAGATTGGCACCCCGCCTCAAAATCCCAGCACACAGGAAAAAACATAGGTGGACATCCTTCTCTGTTCAAGCAGCCAAATAATGAAACATATTACCTCAAAACACAAGTTCCACAGAGAACCATCTTATCTTTAGAGCTGGCTCCTACCGAAATGACCACCATCTTCAAAATGCAAATGTTCACCAGTGACATCCACAATTCATATCTGGTATTTGTAAAGTGAAAACAAATCCCACATCCTGTTGATGTGTTTGTAGCACTCCTGGAATTGAGCAGAGAGGGGCCCTGTTAGATTGTTTGCATTGGAGCAAAAAGGTGAACTACGCAAAAGTGGGTTGTGTGACCATGGGTGAACTTTTCCCTGATTGGTCAGAGAGAGGCCAGGAGTATTCAATACTCAGAAGCTAGTTCCAGACATAAATGTTGAACCTGTGGGAAGACAGAAGAAGGACTGCACCTGTTATTGAGACCTGTGAGGGGACCTGAATGCTGGATCTAACCCTACCTATACCTAGGACAAAGAAGTGGACTCAGAGGTTCAATTGGCTGACTTCCTGTGAAGTTACAGGGACACAACAAGCTGCAATAAGTTCCTCTGCCTGAAGAGCCCAGCTGACCGGTTCCAACTGGTCCTACCCTAAACCTTGCAGTTGGCTTATGCTGGAGTTTTTCTTGACCCCCAAGTGCGCTTCCAGAGGTCCTAGGACCCTTGATTGGTGTCAAAGTGTGCTCTTCCAAACATCTCCTCTGCCTCAAGGGCCCTACATTGGTTAGCGGTTGAAGAAAATAACAAAATACTTACAGCCAAGAAACCTCTGCTCCAGATTGGCACCCCGCCTCAAAATCCCAGCACACAGGAAAAAACATAGGTGGACATCCTTCTCTGTTCAAGCAGCCAAATAATGAAACATATTACCTCAAAACACAAGTTCCACAGAGAACCATCTTATCTTTAGAGCTGGCTCCTACCGAAATGACCACCATCTTCAAAATGCAAATGTTCACCAGTGACATACACAATTCATATCTGGTATTTGTAAAGTGCAAACAAATCACCCCTAGGGGTCTTAAGGCACTAGGGGCTGTTGGGGAGATTAAGTGAGCTATTTACCAGAGTCACAGGGTGCTAAGCTGAGGTTCCACCAGTGCAGGGGAATAAACTCTGATCCCTGTTCTTTGGAGGCAGCCGCTCTGGCAGCTGTACCACACCTCTGCCTGCAAGACACCTATGGTGTATATACATGTGTTTGTTAACGTGTATACTTTGTTTATATGTATGTATTAAGATATTTGCATTTCTTTGTACAAATCCACATATTACTTATGAATAAAAAATATATATAAATATACATTCTTATATTCATGCCTAGCAAATATACAAATAAATATATTACGTATGGTTCAAATATATACCTTTCTTATGTCTATGCTTAAAATATATATGAGTCATGATAGCAACCACTTACAATGGGATGTCTGTTCTGATGTACCAAAATATTTTATCCAGGGGTACCGTGGCAATATCGCTCGGCTTTCTAAAAGACTCAAAAGGGTCTACTGGATTAGGCAGATCTGAGCTGGGCTTTGCTCTAGATATTTCAATACTAACCTCTGCCTAAGAGGACATCTTGAAACATTATTATTCCACAATAGGAACTTTAAATCCCTAGCTCCCATTAAAAAAGTTACTCCATTGAGAGGGCCAACTGGACATCTCTACAGATAACAAATAGCAAGCAAATCATAAAACAGGCTAGCTGGTATTGAAAATGTGATAGAGGGTTCTTTTTTAGCTTTTTTCCCCTGCTCCCCACCCTGTGCCCCCGGGCATTCCACCCCCACCCCACCCATGTGCCCATCCCTACAGGGAACCCTCCTTACTATTTTAGGCATAAAGTCTAAGGGACTTCCCGTCCTCCAGGCTGAAATAGCTTATTTCTTTCATGTTTTTCCTTTCCCTGGTCGCTATTAACTTCCCTCAGTTCTGTTTCACTCCAAGCCTATACCCCTCCTCCCTCCTTAATTTTTTTCTATCGGGTCCTTTAGCTCCTCTACCGAACAATGGACATACATATGATTGTTCCACATAATGCGGAGTGATGCCGGAAACTTCAATTGTGCCCTTGCCCCCAGTTTATTCAATTACTCCATCCGTTTTGCCATCTCCCATTGTTTCTGTGCAATTGTGTGGCACAGATCTGATCTGATAATGAATGAAAATGAACCAGCTGTAAAAGTGCATTCCTTAAGTGCTGCCGATATAATTGTCTCTGTCATAGTGTAGGTCAGAAAATGTATCAGAATTCTCCTAGACTTATGTTTTATAGGATTTCTTTTAAAGGGGTCCCGATGTACCTGTTGTATCTCTTGCGATAGATCTATATTTGGGGAATGTTTTAATACTGTATCTTTTAATAATGTTATCACAAATTCCCTGATATCAGAGCCTTCAAGAGCTTCGGGGACATTGATCAGTCTCAGAATATTTCTCCTGGAATGATTCTTGAGACTCTCTAGATCTTCTTTTTTTTCTCTACTTTGTCTTGTTAACTTAACCATTCTGCTGAAGATAGATTCAGTGCCTCTTTGATCTTTGGGATCTCCTGCTCCAGAGTATCTGTTCTTAGAGATACTTCTTTCAACTTCTGTGCTAACACCGCACAGGAAGCCTGAATTGCTACTTGGTTGGTCTCAGAGACTGTGAATCCATTCCCCATCTCTTCCTTTAGTGATAGGAGAATATCTGGCAAGGAACCTGGACTTGTCATGGGAGAATGATGAGGAGATAGTATTTGTTGTGTTATTCCTGAGTGGAGGTCCGGCTGGGCATCCTCCAGCTCCAGCACACTAAATCAATTTTAAGTGTAAACTACAGGATGAACAGATAGCTGGGGGTTACTGGAGTCCTCAGATGATATTTCTGCCCTTTAATTACGAAGGGAGGGATTGTGAGACCTCCAACAGCACAGCCTGAGATTGATTCAGCTCCATCTCACTGACGATTGAGGGTAGAGGACCGTCTTTATTAGGAGATAAGGTGTGGGCTGGAGTTGCAAGCACTTTGTAGTAGGACTTTAGGGAGGGTGTAATCTTCACTATAGGTACTGATGCCTTCTTCCCTCTACCTTTCCCTCTAGATCTAGGGCTCTTAGTGCCTACAGGAGGCTCAATTCTTACTCCTCTCTTCTTTTTTTGTGTTTGACAGCGTTTTCACTAGTTGAGGAGGGGGGTCCTGGATAATCAGCCCAGTAGATGGTAAAAGGTGTGCAGCCCTTGCACGGAGAGTGTATCTGCACACTTCCATTGAGGGATTACTGTTAGTTTATTGACCCTCACTCCTCTCCATATGATACGGGACCCCCTCCTCCTCCTAGCCCGCCCAATAGCCACAGGGGTCACACTCTGCCAATTGTGTCTCGAGCCAGAAGGAGGAAAGGCCCCTGAATGCACAGCAAAATCAGTCCTACCTTCTTTTTGCCTTAGCAATGCTTTTCCAGGCTCAGCTTGTGCGTCGAGTCTTACCTCCATGCTCCCTACCTTGAAGGCTTGCTTCCCCTTCCAAAACCACCACTCGTGTCTCAGCACATCCGTAGTGCAGACGCTAGTGCTGACACTCTCTCCAACAGCCCGGACCTGGAAAGACACCGCTCGACTGCGAGGCCACTCCCGAGCTGCGCCCTCCCACCACGAGGATCGGAGTGTAGTGGAGGGTCTCAGGAGCTCTAGAGCCATCTGCCATTTCCAGTTCGCTTCTCAGACGCCTGAAGCAATATTGCGTGGAACAGAGGTATTTGCACAAGGAGGGGGGAGAAGAATAAAGGAGGCAGTAAAATGCAAAGCTATCATTTGTGGAATATACCAAGGTTCACATCACCTTGGCGGATTGTCGACCCACGGCCATTTAGCTGACAGCCACCATGTTGATAAAACAGGGAGCGGGATGTGTAACAAAATCATTTAAAACATATCAAAATGGGAGATGGATTATAGCAAAATTGGATTTTGGAGGATCTGAGTTGGCATGTGCATCCTTCTATGGTCTGAACATCGATGATCCTACGCATCTATGTAAGCTACAGTGGAACCTGATGGAAGCAGTTTCCCCCATAATAATTGGGAGAGATTTTAATGTGTTGCTTGACCCCCTGTTGGATAGATCAGACCAGAGCAATTATATAGGAGCATCCCGGTTCCAGCAGGCTTTAAATAATATGATGCACGATCTGCAGCTCTCTGATATATGGAGGGCTAAGAAGGGTAACCTTAAGGGTTTCACCTTCCATAGCAAGAAACACTGGCCCTTTTCAAGAATTGACTATATTCTAGAGGATAGGTCTATTTTAGACGATATGATGACTGTTGCCATTCAGCCAAGCCATATATCGGATCATTCCCCTTTGGCTTTTTCCTTAACAGGGAGTAGGTATAAATTAAGATTTAGATGGACACTCAAAAGGTCAATGTTGGCAGATCCAGAAATAATAGGGTTCAAGCGAGCATGCCTCACCTTTTTCCCCATAAATATTGGATCTACATCTATAGACTACATTTCGGGTTTCCTTTAAGGCATATCTGAGGGGGTTTCTACATAGTCTTATTTGCAAAAAAATAGAGAGGATTTGCATGAATTTAGAGTGTTGGAGGATAAAATCTCCCAACTAGAAGTAGACTTACTTCAGCTCAACCAGGGGGCCTCAGAAAGAATACAGCAAGCTCAGAGAAAGCTCGAAAATACCTGTCAGGAGTATAAGATCAGGCTTGATCAGAAATGTAAAGCACAACGGCTGACAAAGTCAATGCAGAATTTCTAGTATGGAGTGAAGGCAGGAGCACTCTTGGCCTGGAAGGCAAGAACAAACTGGGCAAAAAAAATATAAATGAATTAATTATAAATGAAAATGGGGACATATCGAGTAGAGCGGCTTGCCTACTCTCTCTATTCTCTGAGCTGTATAAGGTGGAGATTACACCAGATTCGGAGAAACTTAAAACCTGGTTGAGGGTGAAATCCCTGACTACTTTAACAGCAGAAAGCTGGGAAAAACTAGACGCCCCAATAACAGAGGAAGAGATTCAAGTACAACTTGGGAGAAGCAAAACTAAGAAAGCAGCAGGCACAGATTCCCTCCCTAGTGATGTATATAAACTCCTGATGGAGGGGTTGGCTCCGATCAAGGGTACTCTGTTCAATTTGGTCTATCAATCAGGGGGTCAGATTCCTAGGTCTTGGAAGGAGGCAACGATAGTGCTCCTCTTGAAGCCTACTAAGGACCCCTTAATTCCAATTCATACAGATCAGTATCCCTGCTGAATGCTGCTTATAAGATCTTTATGAGCATGCCAGCAAGGAGACTGGTCAAAATAGTTCCACAGTTGATCAAATCTGATCAGAAAGGGTTTATTCCTAAAAGGTATATCCAAGAACAAACACAGCAACTAATAGGTAACATAGACTTGGCAACAGCTCGGCCTGTACCCTTAACTGTAGTGGCACTAGATGTGGCCAAGACGTTTGATAGAGTGTGCTGGGTATATCTTTGGGAAGTGCTGAGAACAATGGGTTTTGGTTCTATCGTTATTCAGACACTGTAAAATTGTTACCAGGGTTCCTCCGCTAAAATACTACTGAACGGGATCTCAACATCTACTTTTAATATACTGAGAGCAACAAGTCAGGGTTGTCCCCTCTTGCCCCTGTTATTTAATATCTACATAGAACATTTGCCACAGGCAATAACAGCGGATGTCTTATTAACTCCTTTTTACTCTTAGAATTATTGCAGTAAGGTTGCCTTATACGCAGATGACTTGTTGTTATATACTAATGACCCTGCAGGGGCTGTTCCAAGGGTTGAAATCTAGCTAGAAGAATTTGGACCACTGTCGGGGTATTTAGCCAACACCTCTAAAACCGAGGTGATATGTTGGAATATCTATAATTGGGGGAGGAGAACAAGTCAAGAATTTAAATACTTGGGTATTATAAACATCAAAGATAACGAGAAGATTCCACAGATCAACCTAAATAGGGTCTTAAAAGAAATAGATTGTATACTAGCGAGGTTGAGAAAGCTTCCTTTAAGAATACATGGTAGGGTTAATCTAGTTAAAATGATCATTCTCCCCAAACCAACTTATTTGTTTAACACTATCCCCCTCAATTTTCCCAAACTGGGTATTATTAAAATCCAGAGTAAGATTGATTCGGGCTTACAAGGGTGTTAGGTTGACGTGCAAGAAGCTTAGTCTCAGGCTGGTAAAAGGTGGACTGGCTCTCCCTGATATCAATTGGTATTGTATAGCCTTCCAATTTAAGTACATCCGGATGTTGCTGATGAAGCCTGATGATTCAACTCGGGGAAGACTTTTGGCTAAAATGACAAGGCATGATGGAGGGGATGGTATCTAGCAGAATTTTGGGGCACCAAGGTACTTTAAAAAAGTATGTTTAAAAGTACTGACGTCTGCTCTCAGCCTGTTGTATAAGGTTTGTAGCAGTTGGGGGAAAGGTTATTATTGAAATTTCGCTCCAATTTGGGAATCCCCTGGGACCCCGCTATGCCTTAAAGACAGCCTGACTATTCTAATCAGAAAGGCGGGCATTACAATTTGGTCAGATCTGATAACATCAGTGAGGGTCCATCCTTAGAAGGTTTTAAGAGCTAGAATTGGAAGTGACTTCTCTAGATTTAAATACATGCAATTCATATCTTGGTCTACATCTGGGAAAAATAAAATTTGTGGTGATTGGGAACTAGAGCAATCTCTTCAGGATGTAAATCTTAAGAGTAAGGAAGTTTCTAAGTGGTACGAGAAGCTCCTGGAGGCATAATTTTTCTTTTTGCATTTGTCACCCTGAGTGGTACGGGTATGCCCAGACGTAGGTCCTGTGCTCTCCATGCCACTGGAGTCAAGCTATCCTGGCTGATGAGGGCTGAAAGCCCAAAACTGGTCCAAGGATGCTTATTTCAAGTCCAGAGAGGACCTGGCCTGGCAGTTCGGGCTAGACTGTTCCCATTGGGAGCAGGGTCAAGACTGATTTGCATATGGCTGGGTCCAAACTGGAATGGCATTGTGAGCAAAAAAACTATGGATTTAGGCCCAGATCTCTGTATTTGGGTGAATGTATGACATTGTTTTGCATTCTGTCCATCAATTGTTCTTTTTGCATTTATCATCACGAGTGGGACAGGTATGCTCAGACGTGGGTCCCATGCTGTCCACACCACTGGAGTCAAGCTATCCTGGCTGATGAGGGCTGAAAGCCCGAAACCAGTCCTAGGATGCTTGTATCTAGTCCAGGGAGGACCTGGTCTGGCAGTTTGGACTGGACTGTTCCCATAGGGCACAGGGTCAAGACTAATTTGCATATGGCTTGGTCTAAACTTGAATGACATGATGACCAAAAAATTGATGGCTTTAGGCCCAGATCTCTGTACTGAGGTGAATGTATGAAATTGTTCTGCATTCTGTCCATCCATTGTTCTTTTTGCATTTGTAACCCCGAGTGGGACATGTATGTCCAGATGTGGGTCCTGGGCTCTCCATGCCAATGGAGTCAAGCTATCCTGGCTGATGAGGGCTGAAAGCCCAAAACCGGTCCTAGGATGCTTATTTCCTGTCTGGGAAGGACCTGGCCTGGCAATTCGGGCTGGACTGTTCCCATTAGGTGCAGGGTCAAGACTGATTCGCATATGACTGGGCCGAGACTGGAATGGCATGGGGACCAAAAAACAATGGATTTCGGCCCAGATCTCTGTACTGGGTTGAATGTATCACATTGTTCTGCGTTCTTTCCATCAATTGTTCTTTTTGTATGTGTATTTTAGGCAGCATGTAAACACAAGAGTTTATACCAGAACACAAAAAGTTTGTTTAATGGACCGAGAGCTAGCTTTCTGCCAAATTTGGTGCAATTCCATCCAACAGTTCAGGATGCAGTCATGTCTAAAATCTCTATGGGAATTAAAATGGGAAGCACACTTTTATTGCCCACCCTTTTTCTGAGCTCCCGCTTGATGAATCACACCGTAACTTTTAATGCACTACTAGAATCAGGAGGTTACTTTTCTGAAAACATTTTGTGAAGATTCGTCAAACAGCGCCAAAGTTATAAGCGAGTCAAAAAATGAATTTATGCATAGGAAATCCGCCACATTCTATTCCCAATAAATTTTGCACCGATTGATGAATCTTTGCGAAATATTTCAAACTTTTGCCCATCTCTGGTCCGCTCATGGGGTGATTCGTCAAGTAGGGGCCGAAAAAAATGGTGAACCCAAAACATGTTTTCCCCATGAAATTTCTCGTAGGACTTTTAGCCACAGCTCCAGCCCGAACAGAATTACACCAAATTTGGCAAAGAGGTAGTCCTCAGTTCAGACTTGTGCCTTTCTCTAAATGGTGTCAATCTGTTCAGTAGTTCCTGAGGAAATTACAGTTAAAGTCATTTATATATCTATGAGCGCGGTGGATGCGCGGATTGTCCGAGGATCGTCATTGTACCTTAAGCGCACCCTTCCAATCACGTGCTGAATGCTAATTGGCTGTCAAGTGGTTGTCAACACTCGAGACCAGGAACTATTGGCAGCAATTTTTTGCCTCGGTAGAAGCGAGGCTGAGGAAGTCAGTGGAATATGTGTGCAGAGGGGCAGAGTAGAACTAATTTTACCCTCTAGACCTGCTTAGGAGTACCAGAAGGACCCCCAGGGCCCACATTTTTTTTTTAAACCCAGCAGGTGCGTGTAGGGTGCGCAGACTCTGCCGTAAAATAAATACAATAAATCAGAGGGTTTTTTTTATAATTAGTCCCCAGGAGGTTAAATACCGGGGCCAAAATTATTACATTTTATGGGGGCCCCCAAGTCTTGGGGACCATCACCCCCAGTGCTAAAAAGAAAAAAATGGTGGGGGGAGGGGTCCAAGGTCCCCAAAGCTACGGGGACCACTGCCCCAGGGGCTTTACGTATTGTGGGAGGGGGACTACGTGGCCCCCTCCTGGAGCACTCGAGGGACCGTTACCCCACGGGGCTACAAAAAAAATGGTTGGGGGGCTTCAAGGTCTCCAAAGGCCCAACGACCATCACTCCCCGGGGCTTTATGTATTGTGGGAGGGCCAGCTCTTGCATTGTTCCAGTGTGTCTATCCCGCCCTCCCATAGCAAGAAAATCTTTTCTCTCTTTCAAAATCGAAATCAGATTGCTTTTCCACATGGGGAACTGCATGTTAGTAGCTCCCCATGTTGAAAAGCAATGCCGGCTCCCAAAAGTGTGGAAGTTGTGCACCAAAGGCGCTGGAGCACCCTACAGATTATGAGTTGTGCTTCCAGCGCGTGCACACCCGGGCGCCGCACTGAGCGCTGTGCTGGGTGCACGACTTCTAATTTTACTGTATAAAAACAGCTCCTATCAGTAATTTCTAATATCCCCAGGTACCCCATCCCCTGGGGCTTATATAAAATGTTGGGGACCATTGGGGGGAGCCACAATGTCCCCACGGTCCCGCCGGCTCCCCTACGTCCTTCGGGAGCTGGAATTTCTTTTCCACATGGGGAGCTGCTAACGTGCATGTGGAAGAGCAATCTGGTTTGGATTTTGAAAGTGAGAACAGATTTCACTGATCTGTCTTTCAAAATGCAAACCAAGTTTGCTATGGGAGGGCAGGAGCCGCAAGACTCCTGCCCTCTGATAGCAAACAGCAGTGTCCCGGGGGTAGGCACCCCGGGACACAGCAGGAGCCTGCTCTGGGGCGTGGGGGTCCCTAGGACCCTCGAGGGCTACAGGCGGAGGGCCATACAGCCTCCCTCCCACAATACACAAAGCCCCGGGGGGGTGGTTCCCGGGGCTTGAGGGGGGTCATTCAGGCCCTTCCACTTCTAATTTTGTAGGCGGGGGGGGCTTGGAGCCCACTCCAACCATTTATTTCATAGCTCTGGGGGGTGGCTCTCACTGTTGCATAGCAAACATCAATGTTGAGAAAATCTTTCGGTAAGATAACATAGGATTTTGAAGTCCATTTTCAGCGTTTTTGGTGTAGGTTGCAGCAGTTAAAGCGGCGACAATTTTAACTCCGTCTTTGTAAATATGCCACTAAGTTTTGTAATGTCGACAATCTCGTCTCCCATTTAAATAGGCACAAAGTATTTATTGAAGTGCATTGCGAATCGTGAAGCAACACTGTCTAATTGTGATCGATAAAGAATTGAATGAGTTGTGTACTTGTTTTGCTCGTAATGTGCATAGGGGCAGATTTACAAGTTCATTGTGTTACTATTGCATCACTTTTAAGATGGGAAAAGTGACGCAAAAGTGGCACAAGGGGGTTGTAAATCTGGTACGCAGTGTTCTGTCTTACTTTGCTTTCCTTTCTGTAATGTAGAGGATCCTGGGTAAATATAACCGTTTCTGTACAGGCAGTACCTTTCAACCCTACCCCCAAACGGCTTACTGCCTGTTACCATAGTAACAGTTCATGGAACACTTAAGTGAGCACAGAGGTTAGAAGTTCACCACACTATGTTGCTAATCGAAACAGTTAGTGTGCTGGAGTTTTAAAAGTTTTCCATAGGAACCATTAGTCATAGAAGAAGTCAGTGGAAAATATATTAAAAATAATAGCGGGGGTTCGCTGGGGCCCCCACAGTCCCGGAGGCTTCACTCATGTTGAGAGGGGGGTGCAGTAGGCTGTGTAAATTATATCGGGAAAATAACTGCTGCTTTTCTTTAATATAATGTGGAATAATGTTTATTTATTAGGCAGTGTTCACTTTTGTTATGGATAGAGTCACTTTGTTACAGGAACTGTATTAATATGTAAGAAGGGGTGTTCTGTATGTGTGCCTGGAACAAATGTAACCTTTAATTGGCTAACGTGTTCCAACAACAAGCTTAATGTTCATTGGGTGCGAACTTTTGAAAGTAGAAGTGTTTTTACTTTTCTGCAATTGACGTCTGCTCCGGAGAGTAGCAAGAATATCTAATTGGCTTACATGTTGTAACAAAGACTTTCCTGAGCTTCATGTTGGTTGGTTGCTAACTATCGAAAGTAGAAGTGTTGCCAGCCATTCACTTCCGCTCTGTGGAGTAGGAGGGACATCTGATTTGCTGACGAGCTCCAAGGAGGACTTTCCCAAGCTTAATGTTGATTGACTGTAAACTGTTGAAAGTAGAAGTGTTGTCAGCGATTCCTTCCCTCTTCGTATAGTATTAGGGACATTTCATTGGGTAACGTGTTCCAAGCGGGACCTTACGAAGCTTAATGTTCATTGGCTATGAAGCATTAAAAGTAGAAGTTTTAGCAGTCATTACTTCCTCCTCTGCGGAATAGCATGGATATTTTATTGACTAAAGTGTTTCGAGCACAAGTTTGCCCCTTATTGGGTGGGAACGGTTCACTGTTGTTAGTGATTTTGTGGCGCACTTGCAAAGGAGTATGGGAAAATAAAGTAGTAGAGGGTAGGTTAGGGACACTATTAACTCTGTACAGTGGTAACAAGGTGGTTGACAGGGATTATGAAGGTAAAAATTGTTTTTATATGTTTTAAGGGCCATTTATATAATTGCTGTGTGGTGTACAAATCACAGCGGAAAAATAACAGTGTCTTGCAGTTTTTTTTTATCAAGTTTGTGGGTGGTATACTTCCCAGGAGACTATTTACTTATAATGTGGTGTTTAATTTTCTGATGGGGAGGTGTGGTTGCACAGCAAAAAATTCAGTCTAGCTTTGAAACAGTTTTTATTTAGCAAATACAAATACACTTTCTTCAGAATCTGATGCTGTATATATGAAAGGGATTACAATCAAAAATGCTATTTCATAGAATATCATTAAAGCGTGGCCATACCCTCCTTTTTTCCGCTATAGTTTGTGAAAGTGTTGCCCCATATTCTTGATAATATAAGAGGGCATCAGTTACTTTTAGATAAAGTAGAATAGAAGTGCTACAACAAACACTCCAGCATTACATTATATGAGATGAGGAGAACAAATAAAAAACAGTTAAGTACAAGTGACTTCATATTACATAAAAATATATGCATTCATATTTTTCAAATTTGTATTCTATAGAATTCTGGAACGTTCTGTCATAGTGCTTAGAGGTCGCACACTGTTCTGCTAACAAATCACATACTTACTTAAGAATATATAGGATGGTACTATTATAAAACATAGAACTGGTCCTATATATTCTTTAGGGAGAAGGTGAATAGGAACCGCAAATGAGAAGAATAGAAATGAGAAAATAACATTCAGAAATGTAGGGTTTATCAAATATCTCAAGTAACAAAGTATGTATGCAAGCTATATTTTTTATTCTGCAATTTCGTAAAATATGCTCCCGGAAAAAAATATCTGATTAGGTACGTTGTAATGTTTTCTAAGCTGTATTACAGATGGCGCTGAAAAAATCTCCTATTCCTCTTCTGTAACAATAGGACAATCTATTACAATATAACGATTGATACCATTGTTAAAGTAAAAAGAAAAGGAAAAGAAAGTTATCTATTTAACAGAACATCCATAATGAAATAATTTCAAGCAGTAATTATTTTCTGAACTTCATATCTACTGGAGGTGAAAAAGTTTGATCTTCGTGGCGACGGGTCATAAACTCCTCTGAGATCATGACTGTGAAAATTATAATATATATATTCACCGTATATGATCAAAAGGGGGGAACAGACTAAAAACCTGGGCCCTTTTTTATGAACAGCTTGCGCCGAAGATGCGTCAAAAATAATGACGCATCTTCGGCGCACCGCATGCGCCATATTAATGAAGTGACGCATCTCCAGCGATGCGTCACTTTTACCTCACTGCGCCACAAACCCCACTGCGTCAGAATGCCCTGCGACGCGCAAAAAATAATGTATGCAATGTGGGCGTAACCGCGGAAAAGTTTGCGCAAAAGTGACGCATCCGCATTTACTAACTTTCCCGCTTATGACGCATCCGCGACGGAAATGGCGCAGCGTTGCGGATGCGTCGGAATTGGTGCGCCTACAAAACGGACGCGCAGGAAATGACGCATCGGCACATAGCGAGAGGAGAGGAGAGAGGAGAGGAGGCCATTGAACTTTGCTGCAACCATACCCACACCATGGAGGTCGTTATGCTGAGAGTAGCTGCCAGACGAAGACAACTAGCTGCAGGAATACCACCACAACCCCCTGCACCACAAAATCCACCCCCAAGGCAACGCCGCAGAAAGGAGCGGTTATTCCGTCCAAGGAGCGTCCTGAGAGGCATCAGGGATGAGGAGGTCATTACTCTATTCCGCCTGAAGAAGGAGACCATTGAGCATCTACTGGGACTCATTGGACCAAGGCTAGAGGTAGGAAGCAACAGGCCTACAAACATACCGCCACAGGCAAAGCTCCTGGCTGTGTTGCACATGCTGGCGTCGGGCTCCTTTCAGACAACAGTCGCCAAACTGGCAGGAATATCCCAGCCAGCTTTTTCATCATTCCTGCCAACTGTCCTGGATGCCATCATCCATCTCACACCCCGCTACCTCCATTTTCCCAACAATGCACAAGAGCAGATGGAGATAAAGCAAGGATTTTATGCCATAGCAGGCTTACCCCATGTGCTGGGTGCCATGGACTGTACGCATGTGCAATTAGTTCCCCTGGCAGCAACTGCACATTTGTACATCAATCGGAAACACACCTATTCAATTAATGTACAGGCCATCGTGGATCATCGTGGACTATTTACTAATGTGCTGGCAAAATACCCTGGCAGTGTCCATGATGCGTTCATCTTCAGGAACTGCATCATAAATGATCGTTTCAAGAATGGCCAGTATGGAAATGGACTACTTGTAGGTAAGCAAAAGACTATGATACAATGCACCATCCATGCTACCATGCTGCTAATATTGCTGTAATGATGCATAAATGAGGTTCAGGATGTAAAAATGTTGTACTAGCACACAGGTACCCATAGTACGGCCGGCGGGCCGTCAGCAGCCCAGCAAGCCTTTCACTGCGGTCCGGCAAGCCTTCCTGTGCGGCCCGCGGACCTTGCAGACATGTACCTCTGTTAAATTTAAATTCATTCAAAAGTGTCTGCAAACACCACCGGTTGTTGATTTATGGGGGCCGGGTGATTTCAGGCATAGGGTGGAGATGCAGGGGCGCTAAGAAGAGATCAAAATCAACAAGGCCTCATTAACAATTAAATGGTCTTGCAAAGAGCCGTGAAATACTCCGCTGACTGGCGCCAAGGGGGCGTTGGCCTCACTGCTGGGGGTGCCATGATGTGACAAGTGGTGGGACACAGACCCTACAAAGCAGCAAATTCTGAAAGAAAACTAGCTGGCTTGTACATTACAGGGGGGGAGGCTGTCTCTGGGCTGGTGACGGGGACGTGTACACACAGTATGTGTGCACTACCCGAGAGACAGAAGGGGCAGAGACAGACAGGGGCAGAGGCAGACAGGGGCAGGGGCAGACAGGGGCAGGGGCAGACAGGGGCAGACAGGGGCAGAGTGTCAGAGACAGATAGAGGCAGAGGCAGATAGAGGGAGGGGCAGATAGGGGCAGAGTGTCAGAGACAGATAGTGTGAGAGACAGATAAGGGCAGGGCTAGAGAAAGGCAGAGACAGGGACAGACTGACAGAGGCAGAGACAGATAGGGGCAGAGACAGATAGGGGCAGAGACACATGGGGGCAGAGACACATGGGTGCAGAGACACATGGGTGCAGAGACATATTGGGGCAGAGACAGAAGGGGGCAGAGACAGAAGGGGGCAGAGACAGATGGGGGCAGAGACATATGGGGGAAGAAACAGACATACATAGACAGATAGCGGCAGAGACAGACAGAGATAGACACAAGGACAGAGAGACAGAGGGAGGGGGAGGAGGGCCAGACAGAGACAGGCCCAGACACAGACAGGGACAGACAGAGAGAAGGAGACTGAGAGGATGAGACAGAGAGAGACATAGAGGGAGGGAGACAGAAAGGGAAGGAGACAGAGAGAGACAGAGAGGGAGAGTGACAGAGAGGGAGGCAGACAGAGGGAGAGACACAGAGGTCGAGAGAGGGAGGGAGAGAGACAGACAGTGAGACAGATGGAGAGAGAGGAGGGAGGGAGACAGACAGACAGACAGAGTGGGAGAGAGTGAGTGTGAGAGATGTGTATGCCAGGTCTGGTCACTCAGTAGACAAAGGCGTCTGTCGCTGCGGCCTGTGTCCAACCTCATGGTCAGTTTGTATTTGTGGCTCTAGCCCCGGCCACTCCCCCACTGACCCCGGCCCCACCACTGCGGCCCTCGGCCACAAGCCACACTGTAAATTTGGCCCCGATATAAAGTTTGTGAGTACCCATGTAATAGCATATACATAGACATTAATAGAAGGGCCATAATTAATGACGGTCATGCACTGCTGGTGCCTCAAAACCAAAATGGCAAAAGGTCACGCACCAGTGGTGCAAGTCCCTCATAAATTAGGCCCACGGTCATGTAGAGGCAAATAGGGAGTCAATGCATGTCCTTCCAAATTTGAGAAAATACAAAAGGATGTGGGTGGTGCACAGCGGTAGTAAAAGAAGTATGTAGAATCTTGTTCAGCTGAGGGTGCTCCCAAGGGTGGTGCTTCCGTCAAAGCAACAAAAGTGCAAGACAGGCAGTGTACACAAACCACTGCAAATACATTCCCTTGGCGAGGCACTCCGTACATGATCATGAAAAAGAATCAAAGAAGTTGTAATACAAGTTCTGTTTTAATTCACAAGTATTCAAGTGAGTGGGTTATCGATGATATCAACAGCATATCAATCCATAGCAAAAATACTTTTCTACAAGCCCCTTTGTCAAGGAGCGTTCATAGCAACGCGTAGCAAGGACTGCTACTTGGCTGTTCCAAGACCAGCATAACAGAACACCGGTCTCAGAACAGCCGCGTAACGGTCCTTGCAATGCGTGGATATGAACGCTCCATGACAAAGGGCCTCCTGGCCAAAATGCATAGGAGGACTACATACTCATCTACTTCAATAAATAAATATATGTTATGGAATGATATGCAGTTAAAATCAGTGGTTTGCCTACACTACCTGTCAATTCCAAATATGTGTCCATTGCACAGCAGAACTATGTTGCAAAGGTGTCTTGCATGTGAGTCCCTGGGTGTGTTATCTGCAACATCCATGCCCAATGGACACTGACAAATGAAATATTACCCACAACATATAGCCTCTACTTTACCCCAACCATATCAAACTTTTCATTGTACCTTCTCATTTATTCTATTACAGCTGACCAGGGGTATGGCATTCAGCCGTGGGTGATGACACCGTATGGAAATCCGCAGACACCACAGGAAGTTGCATACAATCAAGCACATAGCCGGACCAGGAACATTGTGGAAAGAACATTTGGCCTGCTCAAGGCCAGGTTTCGGCGCCTGGACAAGTCTGGTGGACGCATGCTCTATTCACCAGAGACAGTGTGCAAAATTATTTTGGCCTGTGCAATACTGCACAATATTTGTGTACTCACACGTGTTCCCTGGGACGATGATCCAGATTTGAATGCAGAAATGCCACAGGATGACCAGGAGGATGGCCATGCTCCTGTAAATACAAGCACAGCAGCAGGCATCCGGAGACGTGCTCAGATAGTGCGCAATTTTTTCTAAGAATGTCACTAATAACATCCGCATCATGCATCTACATTTGTGTTTGCACAAATAAAAATACTTCACACAACCTTATGTACCTTGTGCATGATTATTTGACAATAATTCACACTGCAATTTGCATGACAATCTCATATGTGGAGTTCATACATTACACTAACTCTCATGTCTGGAGGCTGACATCAGACATACATCAGCCCACACATCCATTTACATTGTACTGGCTTGCAATTTCACCTGCAATGCGGACACTCACCAGTGTCTGGCTCACACAGGTACCCTGGCACCATAGTGCATGTGTCTCGGTGTGCAGGGTATGAATGCACATGTGTATGAAGGTGACCCTTCCTGTACAAAAGTATTCCTCCATGCAACACAGCAAACATACTGCAGGTATGCAGGCCACCCATTGCGCGTCAGCACACATCAAAAGCACATGAATCTCCCATATGTCATAGACACACCACCTTCACACCCTATTTGCTTGCTGTAGGGAAGTGCCGCAGGAATGCATGCAGTAATATTATACGCTAATACGTCATAAATTAGGTTGTACATTCACAATTGTCAAAAAGCAACATTTAGCATCCATATGTTGTGGTGCAGACATTTAATAAAGCACTGGTGAAGAGGAGTCCACATAATGAAATCACACAGCAGGAAAAATAACAACAAAGAACTTGTACGTTGTAAAGTCATGATGAAAGTAAATAAGTAATATGTTAAAAATTTCTATCATCAACATGTTACACAGTGGGTGTGCGTCACAATCTGACCATCCATCAAAAAGTAGCCTTCAGTGCTCACACCAGTTTGCACAAATAAACAAATGTGGTAGGCACATAAATGAAGTTAGTGTATCATACTTCAGAACCTCATTCATGATTCAACACACAAAAGTGACGTTGGGTCTGCCTACCTCAGTATCTGACCCATGCATTCCTGACTCCACGCACATAAGTGACGATAGGTCTGACAACGTCAGAATCTGAGACATGCATTCCTGACTCAAAGCAGAAAAGCAACGTTATCTGATGTAACCTTCTCATAGGTGAAATTCATAGAGTGCACAGAGACCATAGGCTTGCTGCCGCCATAAGACAGAGTGAGTGAGGAAGGAAGCGTGAGTGGCCGAGAGTTAGCACATGGAAGGGAAAATGTGTGTTGGAAGCGATTACCACAAGTCCAGAAGGGAAGGGGAGGATTTGAAGGAGAGAGAAAGGAGACCCCAAAGCCCAGGAGGCAGATGACAAAATGTGCAACCACCAAAATTCTGGGTTTTGGTATTGGGCGTGACTACCAGATGACGGTGAGCTGATATGAGTGTTTGTGTTGTGCGGTGAGGGCAGATAAGATAATTGAGAAACGTGGAGCGGGACCACTGGAGGGCTTAGAATGTGAGACACGTCACCTTAAAAGATGCCCTCTGATCTATTGTGAGCCAGTGAAGACTGTGGAGTAGAGGTTTGGCTGATTGCCATCTGGGTGTAATGTGAATTAGACGGCCTGCTTGAATCTGGACAACTTGGAGGCGGTGTGGCAGGGATCGTGGGAGACCGTACATGATGGACTCACAGAAGTCCAGGCGTGAGAGCACGAGTGAGAACACCACTTGGGTAAGTGCGGTGGGAGGGAGTAAGTGACTGACTGTAACGATCTGCCGGACCTGGTACATAGAGGAAGAAAGTAGAGCACCCACTTGTGGCCTGAGGGAGAGTTCAGCCTCAATGATGACTCCCAGACCCTTGACTGATTTTACCAGGGCTGGGGGGGAACCTAGCTCTGAGGTCAGAACTGAGGGCCACAGTGGCCATGACTGAGTCCACGGAGGAGGAGCTCTGTCTTAACGGGGTCAAGCTGCAATAGGTACTGGTACATCCATAATTGGATGTGGATCATGACAGCGTGGAACGTCTTGATGGCAGGAGGTGAATTGAGCGGGAGGATGATCTGTAAGTCGTCAGCGTAGTAATACACAATAAGGTCCCATTTCTGTACAGAATGGATCAGCGCCCAAAGGTATAGATTGAACTGGAGTGTTGAATGGGAGGAGCCCTGTGGGACTCCACAGGACGTGGGGGTATTTGTTACACTATAGGGTCCCAGGCGGACCATTTCAGTCCTTCCAGTTAGGAAGGACTCGACACACTCAAGAGTGGGTCCCTGGATGCCTGCATGTCTTCCAAGGTGGAGAAGGATGTAATGGTCCACCGTGTTGAATGCGGACGACAGGTCCAGGAGTAAGAGGGCTTGGGGGGACCCTGCGTCTGCGTTGCCCCTGAGTGTGTACAAGAGTGGCAAGATAACTGCTTCTGTTGAGTGGGCAGGTCTGAAGCCGCATTGATTGGGCTCCATGTGACAGGAGGATTCGATGTAGTGTGATAGACATCGGGTAACATGATCCTACATTAATGTTGAGAAAGGAGGGAGATGGGAGACGTTAGGTCTGCATAAGTCTGAAACTGACCCATGCTTTGCTGACTCTAGGCACAAAAGTGACATAACACAAGGCCCAAAAGTGACTATGGTCAACATATGTCTTAGTCTGACTCAGCTGAATATTGAAACACACATTTTCTGCAGGCTAACATGGTTTGTCCCTGTTGAGACACTTCCATGCTAAGCGTAAACATGCATCTTTTGCCCAACATCAAAAAAACAGCAGCTAATATATGCAACAACATTGACAGATTAAAAAATTCAATGCCCCATTACTGAATATTGTGACACATGACAATAATGTTGCATCTAGTCAAAGTGGTCACACCTTGAGGAGAAAATATATCATCACTCAGCCATGCTTCAAATTTACAATGCCACGTAATAATGATTTGGTCTCATGACAATAATGCGGCTTTGACGATAACAGGTCGCACCGTAATGGAAAATATGTCATCAGTGTACCCGGCGTCTAATCAGCGATGCAACATAAATAGGTTTCAGTCGCATGCCAATAGTGACGCTTCTACTGCAACTGGTCGCACCTTCATGGAAATATATGGCATCAGTCACCCATGCTTCAAATAACGATGCGACACAATAATGATTTGGTCGCATCACAATAATGACGCTCCCACGATAACAGGTCGCACCGTAATGGAAAATATGTCATCAGTGTACCCGGCGTCTAATCAGCGATGCGACATAAATAGGTTTCAGTCGCATGCCAATAGTGACGCTTCTACTGCAACTGGTCGCACCTTCATGGAAATATATGGCATCAGTCACCCATGCTTCAAATAACTATGCGACACAATAATGATTTGGTCCCATCACAATAATGACGCTCCCACGATAACAGGTCGCACCGTAATGGAAATATATGGCATCAGTCACCCATGCTTCAAATAACGATGCGACACAATAATGATTTGGTCGCATCACAATAATGACGCTCCCACGATAACAGGTCGCACCATAATGGAAAATATGTCATCAGTGTACCCGGCGTCTAATCAGCGATGCGACATAAATAGGTTTCAGTCGCATGCCAATAGTGACGCTTCTACTGCAACTGGTCGCACCTTCATGGAAATATATGGCATCAGTCACCCATGCTTCAAATAACGATGCGACACAATAATGATTTGGTCGCATCACAATAATGACCATCCCACGATAACAGGTCGCACCGTAATGGAAAATATGTCATCAGTGTACCCGGCGTCTAATCAGCGATGCGACATAAATAGGTTTCAGTCGCATGCCAATAGTGACGCTTCTACTGCAACTGGTCGCACCTTCATGGAAATATATGGCATCAGTCACCCATGCTTCAAATAACGATGCGACACAATAATGATTTGGTCGCATCACAATAATGACGCTCCCACGATAAAAGGTCGCACCGTAATGGAAAATATGTCATCAGTGTACCCGGCGTCTAATCAGCGATGCGACATAAATAGGTTTCAGTCGCATGCCAATAGTGACGCTTCTACTGCAACTGGTCGCACCTTCATGGAAATATATGGCATCAGTCACCCATGCTTCAAATAACTATGCGACACAATAATGATTTGGTCGCATCACAATAATGACGCTCCCACGATAACAGGTCGCACCGTAATGGAAAATATGTCATCAGTGTACCCGGCGTCTAATCAGCGATGCGACATAAATAGGTTTTAGTCGCATGCCAATAGTGACGTTTCTACTGCAACTGGTCGCACCTTCATGGAAATATATGGCATCAGTCACCCATGCTTCAAATAACTATGCGACACAATAATGATTTGGTCGCATCACAATAATGACGCTCCCACGATAACAGGTCGCACCGTAATGGAAAATATGTCATCAGTGTACCCGGCGTCTAATCAGCGATGCGACATAAATAGGTTTCAGTCGCATGCCAATAGTGACGCTTCTACTGCAACTGGTCGCACCTTCATGGAAATATATGGCATCAGTCACCCATGCTTCAAATAACTATGCGACACAATAATGATTTGGTCGCATCACAATAATGACGCTCCCACGATAACAGGTCGCACCGTAAGGGAAAATGTATTATCAGTGTACCATGCTTAAAATAACGATGCGACAGAAATCGGTAATGTTCGCATGTCAAAAAATGTCGCATTTGCGGAAACGAGTCGCATCGCAACAGGAAATGATGTACCTAGCCTCCCAGCCTGCCCTGCTCACAAACAGGAAGTTATATGATACTTTCACTTTCTATTTCACTCCTTTGTAGTCTCTGAGAGGTGTAGGAGTGTGTTTGGAAAGTGCTTGAGAGTTTTGTCCTGTCCTGCAGTTGTTTTACAGTGTGTGTCTTGGTAAGTGTGTCCAAATAGTGGCTGTAGTGTTGTGTATTGTCTAACTGTGTCTTGTGTGTCAAGGGGTGTCTGTCTGTTTAGGGGTTTTAAAACTTTTTTCATAGGGGGATTACTGTTCTGTTTAGGGGTTGTTACATAGTTAGGAATAGGGGGAGTAGTGTACTGTTAAGTGGAGAAATTGTGTATTTTTTGTATTTCTGTGCCAGCAAAATTTTATTTGTGGCATTTACACAGCGTGGCTTGTGCTTTGTCACAATGCCACCCAGGTCTAGGAACCTCAGTGAGAAGGAGTATGGCGGGCTACTGTGGCTGATACTCCACTTCCTCCCAAATATGATTGGGAGTGGAGGCAGGGTAGTGCAGGGTTACCCAACCCAAGAAAGGAAGCTCAGGTGGGAGAGGGTCCGGTACCAGATGTTGAGAATGTTTGGAGTGGACCGGACCCTCAGACAGTACAAACACCGGTGGGCAGACCTCATAAACCGTGAGCAGGATCTCCTGGACCACCTTGGCATTGAGGTTGATGGAACAATTGGTAAGTCAATATATATTTATTTCATGTATTCACAACGGTATCCTAAGGTAAAGCAAACCAAATGTCAAACCACAGGGGCCTCACTGATGATCCCCTTGTGCCCCTGTAAAGTCAGACATAGGGCCATATCTATCAACAAACCCTTTCTAAACAAATAAATGTAGGTTCTAATGTAATTGCTTTTTTTTCTTTGCAAAATGGTATGTATAAAGAAAAATCACTACTTTGTAGGAATACGATAATCTCCCATAGTTGCTACTTTGCATTGTCTAATATGTAAGTAAGGGATCAATCAAAATTCATTCCCATGGCCCAGGAGGGACATAGGAATCACTTTTCAATAAATACTGTAATAGCAAATCAGCCATTGTGATTTCTCCAAAGGGTGCAGGTGTTTCTCAAAAAAACCCTGCTGGACCCATCATAATGATGTGTGTGCATATGGTGCACATCCATGCACTATGGCCATGTGTGTGCATCACCTGGCACCTTCAAAAATGTGCAATGGAGCATATTTACCTAAAATAGCTACTTACCATCAAATACAGGTTGTTGTCAATTAGCGACATCTGAAACATGATTTGATACACAAAAATAACACATACATAGGCCATCATTAATGCGGCCCCTTGCGCCATCGAAAAATCACTTTTCATGATGTTCTGTGGCGCAGAAGCCTGCGTGGTATTTATCAGGCAGCAGTACGCAGTGTTCTGCGTTAAAGGGGCGTGCAATGGGTGTTGCTGGGGGCGTTCCCAGCAACAACCATGCCCTTTTGACACTGCCCCACATGTACCAGAAATCGTACCTCTGAAGCAGTGCCAAAAGCTTACGCCTCCCCAGGGGAGGCGTAAGGGATGCGCAACTGGGAGAAATGTCATTATTTCTCCTCGTATTTCCTTTTTCCATGTGTGCTGCATTCTGCAGCACACATAGAAAGAGGAAAAGGCTCTTGTGCTTATTTTTGTACTGAAAGGTTTACCTTCCTGTACAAAAATGATCTTCCCCGCAACGCAGCCACCCTTGCACCATTGTGCAAGGGTGCCTGTGCTGGCGCAGGCAGCACATTGTGCACCAGCGCAGGGGAAAAGGACAGGAATGCGCCGTATCTAATAGATATGGCGCATTTCTGCCCTTTTCTTTTGCCATAGGGAAGCGCAGCTGGAAGGCCTGCTACGCTTCCCTACGGCAAAAAGTCATAAATGAGGCCCATAGCACTTAACTAATAGCAAATTTGCAAGTACCAACATGCTATGGCAAATTGTTGTTCACAAAAATGTTCAAATTCCGTAAATGCAAAATGTGTCATACATCCTAAGCCATGGACGTAGTCAGTTTGAAATGCTCCAACGGCAAAATCCTGCAATTGTCAGACTTAGCAATTCACAAAAGGCATGATACACATGGCCTCTACTGACGTAGTGGTAACGCACAAGCAAGATTGATCTTCACCATGCTGGACTATGCCGCTCATTGAGGCATAATGATGCATGATAAAGGTCAGCACTTTCAATGCATTGTTATGTGTCAAAAGGGCGTGCAATGTGTGTTCTTTGCCATCTTCACACCAACATCCATGGACCTTAGTCAATGCACCAGGGCCCTCTGTAATGAAGGCCTTCTGGCGCCGCAGCAACACTCATTAACATGTGTCAAAGTAACGCTCTGGCGGCGCAAGACCTATGAAGATAAGGCCAGAGATGTACGAGTGTGAGGCAGCGCAAAAAGCACATGCCTGCCCTGGGGAGGTGTAAGTGAGGCGCCACAGGGAGTGAAGTATAAATGTATCCATGTATGTCATATTTCCCTGTGTGCAGCTGCATTGTGCAGCACACAACAACACATGTGTATGCAGTTTGACCATTGACGTACAGGAAGGTATCCCATACGGTTGAAATACATTCTTCAAAGCACAATCACATACATCTACATGACAATGACATATTTTCTCAATGGACCTAGTGTGCAGTTTTTTAGCAAATGCCATCTCAATGTGACAACACAAACAAGGGATCACATGTGTGTAATACATGCAGTGCAAGAGTGTGCTTCACATGTGAAGCAGTTAGCCATAGACTGTTGTCTGATTTACGTTGACTCATGGGACGCACGTAAACCAATCTTGAGGATACAACTGACTCTCATGTAATGTCTGTACTGTGTGGAAATATGCTGCATACGCTGACATTCTGGTATATTGTCTTTCACTTGTAGGTGGGCCACCACCATACACAAGGGAAGAGGTGGAGTCCTTCAAGGATCCTAAGGCCACTGGTGAGTGTGAAATCATTACTATCTTTGTCTGTATGCTTACAATGTCTCCTCATGCATGACATGTATGCAGACAGTCGAAATGCATCATTCTTGCATGCATCCTGTTTACACATCACATGTGCATGGAAGTGTCAATGACTCAATGGCACCATGTGGAAATGCATGAACACAAATATTAGGGTCACATGTATGAGGTGTTACAGTGTGCATGGTACACAGTAACACTAATTGTGCTGCTGTAAGTATACATCACACAAAAATAGACCACATTCAAAAAATACATCTAGCCCTCCATAGAGCACCATACTCAGGTGTGAGGGTCTCAAGTCACTGAAGGGAGGGGGTGTGCTGCTACTCATGAAATAGTTAGGTCTTCAGTTATTAAATGAAGGTAAGATGGTCCTGGTCTGTCGTAGTTGTGCCCCAAGGGTGTTTCATGTCTTTGTAGCCAGGTAGGAGGGAGATCTACCTCCAGTGGTGGAGCAGTGAATCCTTGTTATGGTGGCTAGTGGGAGGCTGGTGGAGCAGAGGTGGCCGGTAGGATCAGAGAACAAGAGCCCCTTGAGGAGTCATTCTGGGCCCATGTCATGTGTGTGTGTGTGTGTGTGTGTGTGAGGAGCCTCAACGTGATCCTTGTGTTGACGGTGATCCAGTGTTGGTCATTTTGGCCTGTAGAAATGCTGCAGTGATGAAGGATGTCGTAGAAGAGTTGTGCCGATGCTTTCACTATGGGTAGTAGTTCTAAGTGAAGTCGGGCATTGATTCCTGTGTATGGGGCATTCCCCTTGTACAGTTGGGTGTCGATGATGGCCTGGGTGACCGTCTCACACGTTCCCATGGTGATACACCTGAATATCTATTGGACCATGCGCAGGGTGAAAATTCAGAAGGATGACATGATGTCCACTTGTTTGTTAGTTGTGAGTGAGTAGACCTGGAAAAATCCCAAGTGGGGTGTATGGTCCGTGGGTGTTGTTGCAGTGACCATTGTTGTGGACCAATAGGCGGCGTCCCTGGTGCTAGTTGATTAGCCAAGGCTGAGAACCTCTGTATTGTGTGTCTACAGTATCTGCTGACTGACCTTCTTCCATTCTGCAGTGGCTATCTTTCCTTCATGTTGGTTGTGTTTGGTTGTGGCTGGGTCTTGGGTGAGGCACAGTACCAGATGGGTGTCATTGGCATTGGATATTATGTTGTGGTGGTGTGTGCATGCAATGGTGGCAAGTGTGCTTATGGAGATGTCGAAGACTGTTGTGCTGAGCAAGGACCCTTGGGGTACGTGACAGTCAGTGTATTCATACCATGGCTACATGAGACATGCTCATTGTAGTAGTACATAGATATTCCTCCTACAAGTTCAACTTGCTTGTGCCCCACGTGTGTCAGTACTTGCCATTGTAATAGGGATGGAACAGTGCTGCAAGTCCATCATTAATTAGCACAACAGTCATGCACTTACCTATGCTACTGAAAGGGTCACCGGCACAATTCCCTATTGACATCAGTAGTTGATATGGTATGATGTACATGTGCTTAAATTTGCATTGCATCAATGATCATGCATAGTCAATCCACATACCAGCCCTTGATGCTGTCTATATGTTGTCCCCTGTCAAGAAGCGTCTACCATGGAAGTGTTGTGCAGTGTGTGTTTCCTTGTGTGAAAACACACCACATATTTACTCCCAAGCAGCACCCCATGTACAAGAGTCACATGATAGGAGTCAGTCCCCAAATCTATTGCAGTGCACACCTGTGTTTCTCCTTCCAATACAATGCTAATGTGCCCATGTTTTGTTTACATGGTGCTTTTCACATGTGTGTTGCCTTGTGCAGCATACAGTGCTGATGGTCCCTATACCTTGCTTTGTATCTGCGTATGAAGTGTCAAATTACAATGCCGAGAGATAACTTGCCTGCACACAGATGCTCTTGCATCATGTTGAGAAGGAGCTTGCATATGTGAATGGGGGGCATTGGGTTCATGCCCAGGACAAATGCATTTGAATGTACCATCTCATATGTATTGATGCCTTACATGTCATCTACAGTGATTATCATCTTAGGTATTACGCAACATCACTTAGCATCCCTGTGTATGACAATCGATGATGATGACCCCATGCTTTGAAATAGATGCCCTGTTAACGATAGGCCCTTGCCAAAATGTTCTGAAGATCGCATAATGTGCATGTGTACAGGTGTCAATGTGTAAGTGCAGACTGATGTGGATGTCATTGCTCCATTACAGACAACATGTCACAAGATGAGGAGAGGCTGTATCGCATCCGTCTGGAAAGATACAGACACATACGCAATGTTGGTCGTGCATTCCGACAGATGGGACGCCGACATGATGCTTTACGTGCTGAAGGGGCCTGGAGATCACCAACTCCCACTTCCCCATGCAAAATGCGGAGCAGGAAGCTAAAGGGGAAAAGGTCACACATTGAGTCTTGACCAGCAACTGGCTCACATGTAGATGTAGACCCCCAAATGGACAGTCAATCTGCAGGATCAGCAGGTTGTTCCACATCTGGACATGTCTCTAATCTGAGCCCAGTGACAAGCACTCATCCTAAATCAGGAACCAACATTGCACAGGCCCTTGGGACAATGACAGGTGGAGCTGCAGTAGCCCCACCTAAACAGGCTTGTGCGCAGGCTGATATTGACGGTGTGCTCCTGATGGCCAAGATAGACAAAATAGAGGCCAAGATGGACACTTTTGAAAAGGGCCAAAAGGAGTTGACTTTGCAGGTTGCGGGCATGCAGCTGCAGCTGGCCACCCTGCTGTCCATGGTTGCTGACCTGAAGGCCACCATTGCTCAAATGGACGAGCAGGAATAACGACATTGCAGAACTGTGGTTGTTGATGACATGGTGTACCACCTGTCAAGTTACGGACCTTGTTCTTGTTTAAATGTTAAAGTAGTCAGATATTTTTTAGGATAGTTTTAGTACTTAGGAATAGTGTTAGGATAAGTGTTAAGTTATTAGGAGTGGGTGGGGGGTTGATGTATAGTGTATGTTAAATGTTTAAAAAAATAAAAAAAATAAAAAAAAATATATATACTTGTTTAGTTAGATAGGTTAATTAGTATGTGTTTAGATTAAGTGTATGTGTGCCTGATGTGTGATTGTTGAATAGGGGGTGGGGGGTCATCTGTGTGCTGTGTAGTATGTGTGAGGTAGGTATAGGATAAGTTAGACAAGATAAGTGTAGATGTTAGCGCCTTAGATTAGCTTAGTTTAGGATGTGATTTATAGTTTTGATAAGTGTAGTGTAGTTTAGCATAGATTTTATTTAGTGTGAACTTTTTTTGCAAATAAATCATATTTATCTTTCACAATGACTCTGACTTGTAGGCATATGAAGTTGTGAAATAAGTTCTGGGTGAGCGTTATCCTTGCTGGACAAGGAATGTCAACAATGATCTCATATCTGAGATTACCATTACGTGTTGGCTATTCTAAGCCAGTTGTTCTTACACTATCACTAATTCATACAGGCCAATACTCACCCTTGAGGGACTTTAGCTAATGCGTCTCAGGTGAGCCCATGTGAACAACAATCATGTGTAAAGATTGTGGGACGTCTTTCATTACGTTTCGCCATAGTGGAGCACAGCAGCCCTTCCAGTTGCGCTACCCTTTTGCAGGAGGGAGGGCAGGACCGTGCCATGTCTGCAAGATACAGCGCAGTCCTGTTGTTCTCACCATCACTGTTGTACAATGTCCTGTTCTTCGCTAACGCAGTCACCTTTGCACAATGGGGCAAGTGTGTCTGCCTTGCGGGGACCATCAGACTTGTACATGAACGGACACCTCTCAGTTAATCAATCATCACAACGGGCTCCTCCTCTTACAATATGTACTGCATTGTGTGATAAAGGTGAGACAAGTAGACTTCTTCATAATTCTCAACATTGAGCCTTCGTCAAGCCTGCCTTGGGTCAGTGTATTTCTGGACAAAGCTTACCATTTCATGTTCCTATTACATCTGGGCCAGTGTGAACAGCAAATGGATGTTGTTGGCAAGGCACCCAGCAACACCCATTGCACATGCCTGTAACGCAGAACAAGGCGTGTAAGGGTCAGATTTGATGCATGCTGCATTATCGCATGACCATGTGCCTTGGTGATGGATGATGACTATTAGGCAGGGTTAGGCGTCACACAACGTCACAACAAGTGAGGGTCAGATGGCACAATGGCCGTCATTAATTGGGCCACCTGGTATTGAGACTGTAGCTCAATGTTTGCAGTGTTTCACAATGCTGAGGGCCAGTATGACCCACGTCTTTCCTGCAAGTGGAAAAGAAAGCTGGTTAACAAGCTGGCTATGTAGATGCAGGGAAATGTGACCATGGCTAGGTCTGTATTGCAGACGTATGTCTTGTGGGCCTAGAAGCAGATTCATTGGTAGAGGTTTGCTTGCCCAGGGTTGTGGCTGACTGTGTAGGCGTGTGTGAACTCCTTTAGTGTCAGTATATCTGTATGGGTGTGGATGCAGTAGTGCTCCTGTATGTGCTGGCGGTAGTGGTATAATCATGGGAGCCACTGGGAACGTCTACCTACGGTTGTCTGGACGTTAATCAATTTTGTCCGGAGGGTATTTTTGATACTGATATTGAGGCCATTAACATAGAACCGGATGATGAAGATGGATGTGTGGCAGGTCTAATCAATGCATCAGTTGACAATAATTTTGATGCTCTTGCACAGTTTGCAGAGGGTGAAGTACTATGGTGAGGATACTACTAGTATCCATACAGGGTGAGGGATGTGTTCTGTACAATGTATAGTTTGTGTTAGACATATGAGTGGTGAACTGTTTATCCAGCCCAGGGTACCCCCAGGTATAGTCCCATGTGGTAGTGGTTGTTGTGAGGGTGATGTCCTCTTTTGACAACAAATGGAGATTTGTCCAGCTGAGGCACATACTTGTTGGCACATCTTGCATCCATTGTGGTTAGTTGTGTCCTGTGATGTTGTGTACCTTGGTGAGGGAGAGGCAGAGCTGGGTGTATTAGGCGTAGGGTAATATGCAGAGTCCATGTCCACTGATGTTCTCAGCAAGTGGGGCCATGTACACATAGTAGACAAAGGTACTGATGGACAGTCACTGAGGGACTCAGCATCAGTACTCTGTGTGTTGTACAGTGAAATGTGTTATGCAGAATCATCTGCTCTGGTCTGCAAGGGAGGAGACAATCCAGTGTGGTGTATTACCTTGCCGCATGCCATAGTGGAGTGTGGCAGCTAGTGTGTTGTGGAACATTGTTTCTGGAAATGAAGCAATGTATATTGTCTATGGATTGGCAGTGTGACCGACTTTGAGGATTGTGTGGATTTTGCTGTGGCGTCTAGGAGGGACCTCTTGATGCTGTTTGTCATGGAGCAGGAGAGAGGACCAAGACAAGGAAACACAAGGAACACGCACTCCCAAGGATGAACCTCCTACTCCACCTACGGGTCAGGTACAAAATTAATCCTACGTCTTTCTCCGTAGGTTCCACCCTTATGTACTCCACCCAGATCACAGGGTTTGTGGAACATGTAGTTTGTGATGACAACAATTGCTCGTGAAGGAAAATCCGACTCCTGACTGTAATGACTTGAAGTACAGTGGATTGTAGAAGAAAATGTAGTTTATTCAAAGTAACAACCACAGGGAGATCCAAGGACCAACTCTCACAGTAACTGTTTATCTGTGTACTGCCCCCTGGATTCCACACTCTGGAATCCTGTGAGCACAGAGACCATAGAACATTACATCATTACAAAGATATAACACTGACAATATGTGCTTCTAACGCATTGTTCTGCGGAGGACTGGGAAATCTTCAGATTCATCTTCATCAGATGGGTTTGTCACAGCTGATGGTGTGACCAGTGGGGCAGTCGACACAGTAGGCATAGCCACTTCATGGACTGCAGATGTTGATGGTGTTGGACCTGGAACATGTTCAATGCCCATCAGGTACCGCATAAATGCCTTCAGCATTATTTGCTGGCTCTCAAGCACAGCTGTCACATCTCGTTGATAGTTAGCCAATTTAGTGAGGTATTCATCCTGTTTGGCTGTCATTTGTTTGAGGGTGTCCTGTATTTCCTTCAGAGTGTTGGCCACCTCAGAGCTGGCACTTGTGGTGGGCATTAGTCTGTGTCTCTGCTGCATGACTTCTGAAATTTCTGTCATGGCGTCAAACAAAGTGCGTGGTGGTGCTTCAGTGGTGCTACCAGTTTCCGCACTTGCAGGATTTGAGGTTAGGCACCGGAGCACTCCCTCTAGGGTCCCTGCCATGCTCTCAATGCCCTTACGCACCTCCTGTGCCAACTGACTCTGCACATCCACTACACGCTGTTCAAATGTATTTAGTGTGTTTGGCGACTGGTGAGGCACAGATGTTGTGGGAGGTGGCATAGGAGTGCTTCCCTGTTGGCCAACCGGAGATCCCACTGGGCTGCTTTGCCTTCTTGTGGGTGGAGGGGAAGTTTGTAGTGATTGTATTATGTCCTGGATGATTTCTGGGCCCATACTTGTTACACTTTCACCACCCTCATTGTCCGTTTCAAACATGGCTTCCAGCTCCAGATTAGGTGTACCATGGCCTGAAATCAAAAATAGATGTAGGTTTATGATCATGTCTGACATGTGGTGTACAAATGCACAATTTAGAGTCATCTACCATTTTTGACTTTGCTGTGTTTCAACATGTCAAAGCTCAAGCGACACATCATCACTCATGTGTACAAAAAGTGACATGGCATTAATCATTTGATGGATACGAACTTTACAAAAAAACATGGCACATGGGCAGACAGTGCTTGCACACTTGCAACATTCTACTTGAGTGCATGTCCTGATGTCTGTTTAGTTGGTGTGTATTGGGGACACATTCCAGCACAGTAGGAAGTGCATGTGGCATTTTGCACTCCATCACCAGGGACCCACACACACCATGAACAAACCTCCACGTGGAAATGAAGTCCCTCACCAACTGGATGAGGAGCAGCAGTGTGAAACTGTACTTGGAGATGACACAGGTCATCATCCTCGGACCCACACCCTGAGCCTGGGACTACTCCTGTCGGGCAACCACACTGGGAACAGCAACAACACTCACTGACCATACACGCAACTTACAATACTTCCAGTACTCCTCCCTCTCCATGTCTGAGCAGGTCAACGCCATCTTCCCCTCATGCTACAACTGCCTCCACATGCTATGCAGGATCCACAAGTGGATCCCCACCCCAGACAAAAATAACTGTGACACAGGCCCTGAGCACCAGCAGACTGGACTACTGCAATGCACTGTAGGCAGGATTCCCTGAAATAGACCTACTACTACTGCAACACATCCAATGCACTTACGGCTCATTGATTGTCAACGTCCCCCACCGCAGCAACATCATCCCCCAAATGTGAGACCTACACTGGTTCCCCATCAGCAAGTGGATCAGCTTGAAGCTCCACAACCAGACACACAATGCACTCCATTAGGCCGGGCAACCCTACATGTGCAGCAGACTCACCTTCTACACCCCCACACGCCACGTCCACTCCACCAGCCTCCCCCTCACCGCTGTCCACCGCATCTGATGACCAACCTCCAGCAGCAGTTCCCTGTCCTACCTCACCGCCAAGACCTTGCACTCCCAGGCCATCTACGGCACACCCAGGACCTACTCCCATTCAGAGGACTCATCAAGACGTATCTCTTTGAGCGTTAGTGGCAGCCCCTTCCCATCAGAGTGGTAGATGCAACATGTGTTTTCACATGCTGAAGGAGTTGTTCCAAGGACACAGAATTCGGTATTCTCTGATTTTGATTACATGCAGCTGTGGTTGATGCAGACTGGGACGTACTGCATTCCTCACTGTTTTTCATGTGTTTAGTTGGTGTAGTCTTAGGTGTGAGAGAGTATGAGTAGTCTGTCATCAGCAATGGATACAATGTTGAGGCTGTGTTTGGTTTCAA
Organism: Lissotriton vulgaris; assembly: GCF_964263255.1. Lineage (NCBI taxonomy): Eukaryota > Metazoa > Chordata > Amphibia > Caudata > Salamandridae > Lissotriton > Lissotriton vulgaris. Next base: position 995,556,420 of record NC_141689.1, read on the forward strand.
ATGGTGCTGAGGCAGCCCTGTTGATGTTGACAGGGGTCAGACACATAGATGGTCCCTCTTGCATTCAGCATTGGAATTAAGTGCATTTGAAGGCGAAGGTTGTCCGTCTGATCCTTGAACCTCTTGGTGGGGTGAGTGACCCAGTTAAGCAATGTTCCTTAGAATCCTGCATCATGTAGTGTGGCAAATCTGTGTGCTGTTAGTCTGTGTTGGAGCACACTCACAGCTCCTGGTCCCGGAGGGTGGAGATGTCACCTGTGGCTGTGAATATGGTGATATTGGTGCTGTTGTTGATATAATGAGGACAGGGCTGTACTGATCCCATAGGTGGCTGTATCTCATGTTTGAGGGTGTGCATTGAGCTGTGACTGGTGTCCCGGTGGGTATGGTAGTATGGCTGTTGTGTTGTGAGAGGTGTGGGTGGTGCTGCCTGTGGCATCTCATGTGTACGGGAAAGTTATTGTAGTGAAATTGTTGTTGTTTATGGTGAACTTTGTTGGACACTTATCACAGGTCTGTAGTGCCAGGGTGATGTCTGTGGCTTTGCAGCATAGGTTCTTGTATAAATGCAGGACCTTGCCTAGTTGGCAGGAATTTCCATTATGTAGGATTGTTTTTTTGTGGTTCTCCCTCATTGGGGCCATGTATGTGTTTTACATTTCAGGGGCCTTATTCATGAAGGACTTGCGCCGCCGATGCGTCACTTTTTCCCATGTTAAAAGTGACGCACCAGCGGCGCAAGTCCTTCATAAATAAGGCCCCAGGTGTCTTGGTGTTTATACATTTCTTCCAAAGGTATCTGCTGGTGCCTCTTGCTTCTTAGAGATCAGTGCTCTATCATGCCGTGTCCCTGTAGTGCTGTTTGTTAGGCTTGCAGAGTGTGGAGGTGTGGTATGCACAGTTGTGTATCCAGGTGTGACTTTCACTTGCAGTAACGTTGGTGTAGGCTGTGTTTGACACCAGGGTGGTGTTAGAGGTTTGTCAGCAGTGTAGGCATGTGCAATGTCTGTGGGTCATGTTTGGAAAGGCCTGTTGTCATTCTCAAATGTTTTCCATGTATGAGTGCATGGAGGCTGGCTGAGCTGCATCAGTGAATGACTGTATATCAGTTGCTGCTGGAAATGATTGCATTTGAGACCCAGATGGGCACATTCGGACTTCCCATAGGCGTGGCTTCAGCACACCATGTACATCCGTCTGCTGTGGGCTTGCACAGCGGCTGACATGGAGTAGGCTAATTGCGACTTACAATATTCAGTGATGACGGAACACATGAACACAGGGGTGGTGGCCTTAGTGGTAGTTCATAGACCATATGTGGATTGTGGGCTCAGATGAGAGAACTGAAATGACTTATTATGGAGACCGAAGGGATGAGTGACTGATGTGATAATGCTATATGTCATCATGGCATGGGAGGGTGGGTAGGGGCCATCTTACATAATGTGGCTCATGTGCATATTGCCAAGGTGACTCAGGTACCACCCATGATGACCAGAGCAGTAATACCCACTTCCATGTTAGGTATACAGGCTGCATTTCTGGATCCATGGCAAACATGGCCAACATTCCAGCATGTATTGTCCCACTTACTATTACAAGTGACACCAACACTTCACAGCATTGTGATTGACTCAGAGTAGTGAGCCTGGCTGGCGGATTCCTTTCACGTGACACAAAGGCAGGGTTGCATAGGCTGCAGAGAACTGGGACACATCTTTGAGATGTGACTTCCCTCAATGTGTTCCAGATTTGCAAAACAAACTTGAAACTCAATAGTAAACTTGATACTTTTTTGGTGTTGATAGAATACACTTAGGGCCTTATTTATGAAGGCCTTGCGCCGCCGGTGCGTCACTTTTAAGATGGGAAAAAGTGACGCACCGGCGGCGCAAGGCCTTCATAAATAAGGCCCTTAGTACTTTGGGCATTCACATAATGAACTTAGTACTTTTGGTATTCACAGGAGTTAGGATTTTGCCTTTACTCTATCTTAAGTCTGTCTTCAGAGACACTTTAGGCAAAATCGTTACTTCTGTGAATGCCAAAAGTATTACGTTCATTGTGTGAATGTGAAAAAGTAGTAAGTGCATGCTGTGAATTACTATATAGTAGTAAGATTAGAATTGAGTCTTGAGTTCATTCTGTGAATGGGCCTCTATATGTTTTGCTGCACACACTCACACACACATCCCTGCAACCATGAGACATTGATTGTTCTGTCCTGCATTTGTTAACTCACAGCTCTCCCTCCACAATTGCCAATGTTTGACATTGTGCCCCCATGGACAACAGGTGTGACACTCTTGTACAAAAAGGCACATACATTATACCAAAACATGCCGTGTCATGACATTCCATTTCATTCATTGTTCATACTTGGCATGTTGCAACTGTAGAGTAGGTGTTTCACAGCGGAGACTTTAAATACACTGTTCAAAGTTCAGTGAGTACATGGATTGAGTTTCCTTGTCACCACACACCCAGACCTGAAGCATTCAATACCTTTATGAACAACCACAACACACACAATGGAGTCAGATTTGTGAGTGCTGCACACACCATTTATCATAGCCAAAAATTAAGTACACAGCATTGGTTCATAATCTGTGATGTTACCCCATATTTCTCATGATGTACACCTATCCAAATAATAGTTCAGACATATATCCCCCATGACACTACCAATTGTTATTGTTTGACACATAAATGCACAACATTTTTATTACTCTTTCACATTTGTAAATATTTATTTTTTTCACATAGTGACACACATTACCACATGTATGACTTCAATCACAACATAATTGTGTCACAAAGAAGTAGAATTTGTATATATTATTTTTGAACACATGCATTGCATAGTTGACATTGTGCAGCATACATTGAAATGGTCATCGCATGACACAACGGCTACCATACTGTACGCTGTTTGCATTTGACTGCCTCAGGTACACACTGTGAACAAAGGTTTATTCCTCTTGAACACTGCAAGTATACAATGTCAGGTACCTCCTCACCTTCAACCCTGTATGCCACCTCACCTGCCAGGACATAACTCTGCTACAGACATCACCATCACTGTCACTGACAACTTCTGTGTCACCTGCATGTTGCAGCACGACAATCATCAAAGAGGCATTGTTAACCCATACACTGGTACACTCAGAATGAGCAGGCACTCTAATGTGCCAAGGTTGACCATGTACTACGACAACTACATTATCGTGACCAGGCCCATGGCCATACTCAGCAGCACACCTGTCACAACAACACAGGTACACAATGCTTGGCATGCGCCAACCCAGGCAGACTTGCACCATGTTGCAGGGGGTCCAGCTGTGCAGGGGATCAGTGTTTGTGTGCATGGAAAGGACACATTCGTGCATGATGCAGTCATGAACAGATTTTTAACCTTTCTATGTGTCCACTTGAATGCAAAAGAGATATGTTGGTTTTATCATGGAGGGGAGATTACGTTTTAATTCAGGTTTGCATGCCTTACACAGACCCTGTGTATGCATATCTTTGTTGCGCAGCATGATAGTTACATTTTGATGTTCCTATTGTACATTGTCAATTGGGCATAGATGTTTCTGGGTATACCCTTAGCAACAGCCCTGGAAGTGCGCTTTCTGACACTTTAATGTGGGAATGATGCAATGACATGATATGTTGTACTATGTTAGATGGCTGTCTGTGGCCTATTATTGTGGGTGTGGCACATTGTGGCACCACTACATGAACAAAATTACATCCTGCCAGCACAGTGGTAGCAGTCCAAGTCATACAAGTGTGACACTCGGTCTGTTGCAGGATGTTGTGTGATTTTCTTTTCAGGAGGGTAGTGATATCTTTGCACCTGCGTGTGGCACTTGTCAGGTGCAGCAGTGGGCTGGGACTTCACTTTGGACATATATGTTTACTTGCACAGGGGTAGCTGTTTCCCAAATGTAACATGTGCATGTCCGTGGTACAATACATTTTGTAGACCCTGCTTTCCACAACACGTCAGTAATTGAACCACCCACCTTACTTTCTGCACAGCACAACATTACCTTATTTGCACATTTCCCCTTGTAGGGACTTACCCTGTGTGTCTTCCTGTGTCTCTTCCAGTTCCTCATGCAGTGCACTGTCCTGCCCTGGGATTCCAACGACCAACTCCTCTGGGATGACCGCTGCAACACGCTCCTCAAGGTCATCCAGCTCTTCTTGTTGTGATGGGCTGCCTCCTCCTGTAAGCCCAGAGTCTTTCCGGTTTTTGGCCATTTTTTCTTTAGTGCGGCGCTTGATATCATTCCACCGTTTTTTTAGGTCAATGACTGTCCGCCTAGATTGACCCACACTGTTCACCTTGGTCAATATGTCCAGCCAAATGGCCTCTTTTTTGGCTAGTGGCAATTTGGAACTGGCAAACAGCTGGTGCTGGTGGTCTGTTACCTCACTTATCAGTGTATCGTTCTCCTCAGCACTGAAATTTGTTTTGCGCTTCCTCTTTCCAAGAGTTTCTCCCTGTGTTGCAGGCTGGGCATCCTGGCTGCCATGTGGCAGGTTTCCTTGGCTGCTACTCTGTCCTTCAGGCTCCATGGTGGCAATTTTTTCCATTTGCGGGAGAATTAGGTGATAGATGCGCGTGTTTTTGGCGTTTTCCGGATTCTGACGCAACGTAATAGTGACGCAGCGATGCGTACACGTGCGCCGTTCCGCAAATGCGACTTACGGCATTTTTACCGCACTTGCGTGTCTTTTCGCTACGTCAGGACGGCCGCGTCTGCGTGACTTTTCCCCGCCTTGCGCCTCCGCTTGCGGCACGGTGCGTCATTCCGTAGATATGACGCATCCGCGCCGCAAGTTTCTGACGCAGCGTGTCGTACGGAAAAGTGACGCACCCTTGCGTTTCCGCAAGGATGCGTCACTTTTCATAAATGAGGCCCCAGAAGCTGGTGACGTTGCTTATATATCTTTACTCTTTGTTACGACGGGTCGTGAAGTCCACTGAGATTAGCATAACTGTTAATATTATAATATACTTATTAACAGTATATACCACTAGGGGAAAACACCCTAACAACTGGAAGGTGGTGACGTTGATTGTAAATGTTTAGGGTTTACACCGACGGGTCACCACAACTCTGAAGCGAAGTACAGTGTCAATATTATAATATAGAAAGTCACAATATATAAGCTGAAAGGAGGCAGAAAAGGAGCAATGTTTGTTGTAATTTATCTGTTTCTGAAAATAAGCTGCTGATGTTACAGAGAAAAAGGGAAAAACATGCAATCACACTTTTTTCTAGATATAAATGTTTAAATATTGACAAATAGCCACAAGTTATAACTATCTACTATGCCATAATGAAACAATTTACAACTTCGGAAAATGTTTGTTGACGCAAAGCAAAAATCCTATGCTAGAAAAGGGAACCTGCATTAAGATTGGTGATGCAGAAATAACTCATGAAAACTAAACTAATCGCACAATAGGTGTAATTTCTATAGTTTTTGGTTGTTTGGTAGTCTATAAAAGGAAGATTCGGCTTCACCTATGTAGTTGTCATGTTTTACAGTTTACACGTGCTCACGTTTTAACTGTTTTACTTGTGCTCGTGTTGGAATAAGTTACAAACTGTGAAGGTGTAAAGGTTTTGATTTCCATTGTAACACGTATAAGGTCCTTATTATCTACATACATTGGAGAGTTTAAAAAGTGTTACCCGGAAAACTGTGTCCTTTGCATTCTCATGATTAAAAACATCTAAATCGAAGATATAAAAATATATATAATTTACAATAAAAAGAACGTATTAAAATTTGTTATCACTATGCTTTTTAATTAAAAAAATGCCAGCATTTGTAAAGCGTAAAGCTACCCCCAGAAAGGTGTGCCGGCGTTTGGGGCTTTGGAAAGATTAAGCAAGGTGTTACCTACAGTGAGATAGTGGTGGGCTAAGATGCTGATAGAGTTTGGAATTGAACAGTGAACGCTGTTCTTGAAAGTGGGGTATTATAGGTGCTGCGTCATACTTTTACCACACTTACATGTTAATTACTGCTAATTAAATTGAAAATATTCTTAAAGTATAAGTAGGGCTCCTTGATTTATGTTTTTATTGATTTTTACAGAGAAATACAGACAGAAAAGTATTTTCCTCTCTGTATTTATTTTAAAGTGTGGATAAATACGGAAATTGGGTTATTTTTTGAGTGTGTGCAAATGCTGTCAATGATGAATAGTAGTTTTTTTAGAAAACAAGGGACCCCTATATAACGACTAGCTAAACATAGGGAAAATATGCAATAAGAAAGAATTTAGCTAGGCATAATTCATAGTAGGTCAGTAATATATTTCTCTGAAGTGCAAATGACTTAAAACAAACAAACCACCATATTATAAAAAATGGCTATGCACTCATATATATATCAAAACATATTTCATTTTATTGTTTCGTATTTAACTCATATTTTAACTTTTATAGTTTTTATATTTCATTTACAACAATATAATTGTACATCCATAATATACAATAGACGTAAAGATGATGGAGGCAGTGCGGCAGGTGTCAACTACGCCCGTTTCGGCATACGTGCCTTCATCAGGTAGCCGTCTATTGCACTAAAAAAAATTAAACATACAATCAAATTGATAAATCATTATTTGATTATTATTAGGTGGTTGCATGTAACATAATATAAACTTCAGAGATATTTGCAACATAACCTTTTTGGGTTGCAATTCATAGTGTCAGTTTTAGTGATCCTTTAAAAATATATAAAGTACTTTTTAGCTCATCTTTTTACATGTATTTAGGAGATATATAAAAAGAAGACACCCTGTCATTACCCCACCAGAAATCATTGTGAAATATCACTTTCAAAATCTGGAAAACGTTATAACACAAAATTACAAAAAATCCAAATCTATTTACATTGTGCCTAACAGTGAAACCATATGTTCTGTACATGTTCTGAAAAAATTTCAGTGAAAATCCGAATACAAGCATCAATTTATTTATATATGGTAAGATCGCACAAACTTTTCTCTCTCTGAGTCTGCATCCATAGCTCTCCCCCTAAAGCAATAAGTTACAGTTGCGTTTTTTAAAATATGAATCTCTCTGGGCAATGATGAATGCAAGTAAGATCTAAAAAGGCAATGTTTCTTATATATAAGTTCAAAAAGCCAGTATGTATATATAATTGTAGAGAACATATGGTTTCACTGTTAGGCACAATGTAAATAGATTTGGATTTTTTGTAATTTTGTGTTATAACGTTTTCCAGGTTTTGAAAGTGATATTTCACAATGATTTCTGGTGGGGTAATGACTGTGTGTCTTCTTTTTATATATCTCCTAAATACGTGTAAAAAGATGAGCTAAGAAGTAGCTGAGTAATTTTTAGGATAAATGTAAATATATGTTATGTAGTTTGGCAACTGGTTAAAGGATCACTAAAACTGACACTATGAATTGAAACCCATAAAGGTTATGTTGCAAATATCTCTGAAGTTTCTATTATGTTACATGCAACCACCTAACAATAATCAAATAATGATTTATAAATTTGATTGTATGTTTAATTTATTTTAGTGCAATAGACGGCTACCTGATGAAGGCACGTATGCCGAAATGCGCGTAGTTGACACCTGCCGCACTGCCTCCATCATCTTTAGGTCTATTGTATATTATAGATGTACAATTATATTGTTGTAAATGAAATATAAAAACTATAAAAGTTAAAATTTGAGCTAAATACGAAACAATAAAATGAAATATGTTTTGATATATATATAAGTGCATAGCCATATTTTATAATTTGGTGGTTTGTTTGTTTTAAGTCATTTGCACTGTGTTACTGACCTACTGTGAATTATGCCTAGCTAAATTCTTTCTTATTGCAATGATGAATAGTAGGACAATAGGTCTGTTGTTCTAAAAGTAAAAGGGTAAAAACAATAAAAGACTTTTAGTAAAGAGTCTCAAAGAGTAATATATATCCTCGCATAGGAAACCTTGCACATTTTAATATGAAGGTTGTGTATAGTTTATCATCTAAGAGTGTTTACATGGGTGAAAACGGTCAGTCTTTCAGCCATGAGTGCATATTTATCAGTAAAATAAATGTGGAAATATTCTAATTTTAGATTTTTTTTTCTTACAAATCTCGAAATATTTTTTTTAAATACACATACAATTATTAAGTTATACTAAGGAATTATCTTTTAAAAAACCTTTGAATTTCACTGAAAGAATATAAGTTTCAGGCAGGTTATAGTTAGGAATTATCATTTAAAAAACCTTAGAAATTCACTGAAAAAACCATAGGTTTCAGGGGTGGTATAGGTAGCTGGACATTTCACTCATACAAAACCATTGAAATTCCTCCGTTATAGTTAGTTGTACTAAGTATAACTTGCACGCCCGAAATCTACTGCTGATGATGTCACATATAACATCATTCATGGCATGGTCAGTGACATCACTGATGACATCAATGATGACATCTCAAATTACATCACTGATGACATCACTGATGTCATCGGTGATGACACTTTTAGATTACCTACCCTACTTCTATTGGAGTCCATATCACATTTTGATTATTATATTGTTTTGTTAAAGTTATATTTCTAGTTATTTATTATATTGTTATCTTAAAGTTACCTTTTTAGTTATTTATTGTTGTTTTAATAAAAGTTAATTTTAAAAAAGTATATATGTCTTCTTTTTCTGACAACATTTCACTGCAAATTATTGTGATAATCATATAGTTAGAAAACATTTGAAAATAGAAAAGATGTTTATAACTAGAAGTATAATACTGAGGCTAACTCTTTATCAGCTCTTTACCAGAGTCTATAGCTACGACTAATGGTTCCTATGGAAACCTTTCAAAACTCCAGCACAGTAACTGTTTCGATTAGCAACATTGTGTGGTGAACTTCTAACCTCTGTGCTCACTTAAGTGTTCCATGAACTGTTACTATGGTAACAGGCAGTAAGCAGTTTGTGGGTAGGGTTGAAAGCTACTGACTTTACAGAAACCGTTATATTTACCCAGGATCCTCTACATGAAAGAAAGGAAAGCAAAGTAAGACAGAACACTCTGTAGCACATTTACAAGCCCCTTGCTCCACTTTCGCATCACTTTTCCAATCTTAAAAGTGATGCAATAGTAACGCAATGAACATGTAAATCTCCCCCTATGCACATTATGAGTAAAAGAAGTACACAGCTCTTTCAATTCTTTATCAATCACAATTAAGCAGTGTTGCTTCACGATTTACGATGCAATTCAATAAATACTTTGTGCCTATTTAAATGGGAGACAGGATTGTCGACATTACAAAACTTAGGGGTATATTTACTAAGACGGTGTTAAAATTGTCGCCACTTTAACGGCAATAAACTACAACAAAAACTGCAAAAATGGACTTCAAAATCCTTTGTTATCTTACCAGAAGATTTTTTCAACATTTCTGTTTGCTATGCAAGTGTGAGAGCCACCCCCGGGGCTTTAAAAAATGGTTGGGGGGGCTCCAAGGCCCCCCTGCAAAATTAGAGGCGTTCTCTAAATCTCTTCTCTCTTTCAAAATCCAAACCAGATTGATTTTCCACATGGGGAGCTGCATGTTAGCAGCTCCCCATGGGAAAAAGCAATGCCGGCTCCCAAACGCATAGAAGTTGTGTACCAAATGTGGTGGGGTCGCACACCCTACAGAATATGAGTCGTGCATCCAACATGTGCACACCAGGGGGCCGCACTGGGCGCCGCTCTGGGTGTGCAACTTTTAATTGTACCGTAAAAAAATAGCCCCTATCAGTAATTTCTAATATCCTTGGGGACCCCATCCCCTGGGGCTTATAAAAAACATTGGGAACCATGGGGGGAGCCCCAGTGCTGTGCCAGTGCATTACTTTTCCACATGGGGAGCTGCTAACATGCATGTCGAAAAGCAATCAGGTTTGGAGATTGAAAAAGAGAACAGACTTCGCTGCTCTCTCTTTCAAAATCCAAACCAAGGGGCCGATTAGGATAGCGTTTTTTCCGCATCCTCCGGGCCGGCGGAAGTGTTCCCCGGCCTGGAGGATGCGGAAAAACCACTGCGGAGCTTTCAAAGACCCCCCGCCAGATTAGGATGGCTGGGGGGTCAGGAAGACTGTCCACCGCTTTTCCGCCGCGGTCGCTAGCTCTAATATGGATGCGGACACCGCCAGCCATATTAGGATGGGGCAGAACAAATGCCTTTCCGCGGCGGCTTCTCTGCCGTGGAAAGGCATACTGTGTTTTCTTTGGGGGCCCGTTGCGGGCCCCCAGGGTGACGGGGGGTAGGGGGTGCACATGGGGGCTATCTATGGTACCCCCCTGCATTTGCATGCACAAAGTGGCAGGCACCACGCGGTGCCTGCTGCTTTGTGCATGCAAATGCGAAGCATGCATATTTAACCTTACGGCGGTTGCTGCTTAAAGCAGCACCCGCCGCAATGTTAAATATTGAGGATGTGACCGCCAGGGTGAAGGTCACATCCTAATTGCACTGGAGGGAACGCCGCAGCCCCTGCGGACGTTCCCTCCAGCTCCGGGGTCGCGGACGGACGCAGGTCCATCCGTGATCCTAATTGGCCCCTAAGTTTGCAATGGGAGAGCGAGAGCCGCAAGACTCCCACCCTCTAATAGCAAACAGCAGTGTCCCAGGGTAGGCACCCCGGGACACTGCAGAAGATGGTCCTGAGGGGTGGTGGTCCCCAGGGCCCTCAAGGGCTCGAGGAGGGGGGCCACGCAGCCCCCCTCCCACAATACAGAAATCCCTGGGGGGTGGCGGTCCCCAGGGCCCTCAAGGGCTCGAGGAGGGGGGCCACGCAGCCCCCCTCCCACAATACAGAAATCCCTGGAGGGTGGTGGTCCCCAGGGTTTGGGGGGTCGTTGAGGCCCCCACCACAAATTTTGCAGGGGGGGCCTTGGAGCCCCCCAACCATTTATTTTATAGCCTTGGGGGGTGGCGGTCCCCGGGGCTAGGGGGCCCCTCTGGGCCCCCATACATTTTTTAAATTTGCCCCCAGGATTTGGCCCCCCCGGGGGATAATTGTAAAAGAAGCTCCGTTATGTTTATTATATTTTTTTACGGCAGAATCCGCGCACCATGCGCGCACCTGCCAGGTTTAAATGTTTTTTGTTTTGAGCCCTAGGTGTCCCCTAAACAGGTCTAGAGGATCAGGATATTTCTACCCCGCCTCCTTTATATGTTTTGCACACTTGTTCTTCTGACTTCTTCAGCCTCACTTCTACCGAGGCACAAAATGGGGATTCTAAACGCTGCTTACCTGCCGGTCGACTGAGGGCTGGACTCTGTCCTTTGCCCGGGTGTTACCACTGAAAACGCCACACCTCGCCGGACCCGCTTCGCGGGTCCCCCTTCGCGCCTCCCTTTGAAGCTGGAACTGAGAAGGAGGGGCAGAGACTTCATGCACTATTGAACTGGGCTGAGTGGTTGGAGGAGCAGGGCTGCGAGCGGTGTGGTCAGGGACTCCATTTCCCAGGTGCCCCTGACAGCCTGACCTGAAACACCTGGGCCGCTCTCCCTGCTTGCCCCGCCCCCCATTTTCGCCATCAAAACCTGACGCTTTTTAAGTGCTTCCTGGGATTCTAAACGCTGCTTACCTGCCGGTCGACTGAGGACTGGACTGCTGCCTTTGCCCAGGTGTTACCACTGAAAACGCCATACCTCGCCAGACCCGCTTCGCGGGTCCCGCTTCGCGGCTCCCTCTGTGAGCTGGAACTAAGAAGGAGGGGCAGAGACTTTGTGAACTATTGAACTGGGCTGAGTGGTTGGAGGAGCAGGGCTGCGAGCGGTGTGGTCAGGGACTCCATTTCCCAGGAGCCCCTGACAGCCTGACCTGAAACACCTGGGCTGCTCTCCCTGCTTGCTCCGCCCCCCTTGTGTCACTTCCACCTATATTTCACAGGCCTCAATCACCGATGCGCGGGAGCGCGGGGGAGCGTCCCGGGAGAAGCCCGGTACAAGGGCGAGACCGTCTGCGGCCGTCAGAGGCCGGAAGAGACTGGACTGGGCCAAGGCTCTTGGTTGCGCTCTAGAGATAGGGGTTGCATTTTCTGCTGCGCAAGTGTTTTATACTTGCTATTGTTGCTTTTCCAGCTTGGGAATTTCGAGCCTAACAATTGTTGCTTTATTGAAACCCCCCTGAGAGCACAGTGTTTGTGGACCTCGCTGTCTCCTTTTTCTGTACTGCAGAGGCACATGGAGTGCCGCGAAACTAGAAGCATGGCAGCGGCGGGCGGGAAAAAATTGACTGGAACATTAGAGGATTTTATTGTGCGTACCAATTCTTTAATCAATCAAGAGATCGTACTTATGGAAAGAAGGGTTTTCCAAGAATTGGCATTATCCAAAAGATCGTCTCTGGGTCTTATTGGCTCCGCCGGCACACCTGATACTTCATTACTCATACCCAACACTGTACAGGTCCTCGCTGATATTCATAATAAGAACTGTAGTCAACCAGGCTTATTAGACCCATCACCCCTCGACCTCCAGGCTGAGGTACATAACCCAATAGGGTCTAGTTTGGAGCACAGCCAGCTAGACCCTCAGGTAGATCTTCAGGTAGCGTCCACACACGAACAAAGGAGGGGGAAGAGGGAGGGGGCAATCCCTAAACGAAAGCAGCCTAATGTTAACACCACTGGAGCTAAGAAAACTCGTGCCAACCCATCTGGGAATACTAGTGATGATTTAAACGAGAAAGGTGAATCGGTAGAGTCGAGTGATCCTGGTAATGAACTTACTGGGGAGAAAACTGGGATGGAAGTAGTTCATCTAGAGACCGCTAGCTTACCCCTTACTATTATTAATGATACCATCCTGGATAACTCCCTGGCGGACATCCTCGAGGACAGCATCATTGTCGACACGCTGAGGGTTGATACATCAGGGGTGGTTGACAAAGAGGCAGAGCCCATAGGGTGCACCATAACTAAAATCATCAAAACCCTACTCGCCCCCCTAGAAGCCAGGCTTCATGGTATTGAAAAAGTGCTTCACGATATACATAAGGACATAAGGTTTCATGATAGCAGCTATGTCAATAGGACTACTAATGATACCGCTCCAGCCAGTAAATCTCGACCCGCGGCTAAGTGCTCAGCAGCGGTAAAAAATAAGACACCAAAGAACCAGGCACTTAATCCCCCTAATCATGCGATTAACAAAGTTAGTACCCAAACTCCAATAGTAAATAAGCCCAGTGATCAAGTTAACCCAAAACACCCTGTCATCCCTACCCCAAAACCTGACTCAGCACCAACCCAAAAGAATTTGATACGGCGAAACATTCATCTACCACCAGATGACTCTTCTTATGTGATTATCTTGACGGGGGTAACAGAACTGGTCCCCCCTAATATAGAACCCCCGGTAGCTTGTCTCCTTTCTGGTGAAGAATTGGCTTGGTAGTTTAGTCTGCCCTGTTCCCATGATGCATGGGCCAGGGACAGACTGATTTGCATATAGCCAGGTTCTGAGCTGGGATGGTGCAGTGAGATAAATAACGGTGATGGATCAAGCCCTGATCTTTGGACTGGGTAAGAGTGGTCTGCTTATTTCAGACACTCTGTTCATCACCACCCCCTTTTCTGAATCAAAAATAAGGTATGCCACTGGTTAACTAACAATTACCCTTTACCCCCAAATCTTTGTGGCAATATCCTAATGGTTGAGAGAACGCCATGGGTAGGACATAACAGGAAAAGAACACAGGGAGACTGTATAGTAGTGACCTTTGAGGATTCCCGCATCGCGGATTATATCTGTCGGGGAATCCTCGTAATAATAATAAAGGTACTTCAGTCACGGTTAGGCCCCTGTCTTATTTTTACATGCCCAATGAACAGCAGGATAGTAGATGGAGTTGGCTTCAAGATCAGAACCACCACAGAGGTGAAATGAGGCCAGAGGGACCTAGGGAAAGGAACCCCCACAGCTGGGATAGGGATGGTGAGTAGGGGTGGATCCTAGCCCAGAGAAGAGGAGGCAGACATAACTATGACATTAAACACCACGTTGACAGGTTTAGGGGCAATGGCATGAATGTTGGTTACACTCACAACTATGCCCAAATCCCCTATCCACTAGACAATCTCTATAACATCCCAATGTCAAACCAGTATGCCTGCCTGTCCGACCTGGGCTGGGTCGATTGACAACAGGCGGGAATAGCACCAGGAACTGGTAAAGGAAACAAGATCAACCCCGTCTCCCCCGCAAATTCGGCCTCGGAGAACGGGATTTTAAGTGTGGATAACAGGGTACCGTTCCACATTGCCCATGAGCTTGGTAATGGTAAAGATCTAGAAAATAGCCCAGATAGCCAACCAGTTGGTAGGGATGCCCCCAGAGATAATAGATACATCAAGATAGGAACATAGAACATCGCAGGGTTAAGGAACAAAGTGGATGACCCTATTTGGAGGGAATTCATAGGCACCGCAGATATCAAAGCCCTACAAGAGACGTGGGACACAAATAATATATTTACTCTGGATGGATACATTACCTATTTTCTCCCAGCGGTCACTACCACTAGAGGAAGAGCTAGGGGAGGGCTGGTAACTCTAGTGGCAGGTAATATTTTAGGAAAACACACGGTGATTGACTCTGGTTCTTCATACTGTCTGGTGGTCAAAATCGTCTGTAAAGGGGCTTATAATGTTTTGATTGTCAACTTTTACAATTCATTCGATAGAGCCACTTCAACTAGTAACCTAACAGCTTTGCATTCCTTTTTAGTAGATTATAAGGAGCAGTCTGAAAAGGAATGCCATATAATACTACTGGGGGACTTTAATATCCACAGATGTCCAGATAAATGCCTGTCCAATGATCTCTTCGCCCCCATCGAACAGGTTGACTCCCACTTCGAGCATACGGAGCAGGGGATCTTATTGGAATACATCTTAGCTGAAAATGGTTTAATGTTACCCATGGGGGACGAGGTGAACATACCAACTTTTAAGGGAAATGGTAGTGGGTCAACCATTGACTTTATTTTCACAAATCTAACATTATGGAGTAACATAGTTGACTATTTTCCTGTCTGGTCCCATTTTAGCGACCATAATGCTGTTTTTTTGCGTGTTGGAGGCGTTTTTAGTAGATCCGGGACGCAATTAAACGGGGTTGATAAACAAGATATTCGGGCCACAGATCAGGCGCGGAGAATTAAATGGTGTAAAATCATCCCTGAGGATTTCCTAGGCAACCTCTTCAACAATAGAAGGGAGGAGCTGCGTATATGCATGGACAAGGAAGCAGGGGATAGTGAGGTAGTTGAGGCATACCAAAAGGTTTGCCAGCAGATATTGTCTGATTTAACGCATCCCGGAAAAGCTAAAGAATCAGGGCCAGTTCGCTGGTTTAATAATAACTGCTCAGTAGCAAACCGCAAACTGAAGGAGGCCCTGGAACGTAAGCCTGTTGATAGAAAATGTGTGGCACTCCTAAGGAAAGCATACAAAGCAGCAGTCGAACAGAGGAGGCGGGAGATCAAGGAAGATGCCTGGGCAGAACTGACCTCTATTGACGTTATAAAAAATAGCGCCAAATTCTGGGCGGTGTTAAATCAACCCTATTTTATAGATTCGAGCAATAATGTTTTAGATTGTGGCATACAGGAGGATAAGTGGTTCTCCCATTTTAAGTCAGTCTATGACCATGTGTCCGCAAGGGCTGACGATTCAATCTTAGGGGCTACTCACCCATATACCTTAGTGGTAAATGAGGCTGAGGTAACAGAAGCCATCTGTAAAATGACAAGCAATAAGGCCCCTGGCCCTGATGGCGTACCAGCCGACCTCTTTAAGTCTAATACAGCAATATGGTCTAAAGTTTTATCTAATGTTTTTAATAGAATTTCCATAACTGGTATCCCAACGACTTGGTCACAGTCGGTAATTGTATCTATCTTTAAAAAAGGTAATAGAGGAGAGCCAAGCAATTACCGTCTAATTTCCCTTATAGATTCTGCTGTGAAGGTCCTAGGCAGAGTGGTTCTGTGTAAATTATCTGACTGGCTCGAGGACACGAACTCTCTGTCAGCTTTACAGTACGGGTTTCGAAAGGGGCGTAGCACTATAGACCAGTGCCTCAACCTCCAATTACTGATTGAGAAGTATACACTAGTGAAGCAAGGTTGTTTGTACATAGCATTTATGGACCTGTCCTCGGCCTTTGACCGAGTTAACAGGTCCAAGCTATGGGATTTGTTTTTAAAGATGGGCGTTGACGAAAACATAGTATACTTTCTAGCTGATCTTCATAGGGACCTCACAGCCAATGTGAGATATGATCGCAAGTGGAACTGTACGGGCAAGATAGGTATAACTAATGGGGTCAGACAAGGCTGCATTTTTAGCTCCTTTATTATTTACATTATATATTAACAAGCTAGCTAGTGTTTTGGGAGCAGCTTGCAAGGACATCCCTAAGGCGGGTAAGTTCTCTCTTCCCGCATTACTATATGCGGATGATGCCGCTCTTATAGCGCGCACACCAGTAGGTTTACAAAATCTTTTAAATTCTTTTTATGAGTTTATGTCCTCTTTGGATCTTAGCGTTAATTACACCAAATCTCACGTCATGGCTGTGGGTACAAAGGGCAGGCATAGGAAGCTGATGTCACTCCACTGTAATGGGAATAAGTTAACCAGGGTAACCAGATTCCCATACCTTGGGGTGGTTTTTGATGAAAGTTCCACCTGGATTCCCCAACTGTCCGAGAAAAGAAATGCGTTTGTACGGTGCATCTCTGCTGTCTTGGGTTTTTCCCGCAAATTGGGGGTGAAGCCACTACAAGCAGTATTAAAGGTTTACGACGCAAAATGTGTGTCCATAGCAATGTATGGCGCAGACTTATGGGGTTTTAAGAACGTTAAGCTGTTACAGGTGGCAGAGGACACATTTTTAAAGTCTATTTTATCCGTACCACAATCGACCCCAGGCTTTATAGTTCACCAAGAATGCGGGGTGGAATTCTTAGAAGATCGGATCGCCATCGCGCCCCTTTTAAAGTGGATTATGGTCTGGTTGAACCCACAAGTGGATGTGAATCATGAGATCCTGGCGGACTGTCTTAGCCTAGAACATTGAAAATCTATCCCGTGGTTAAACTATGTCAGAAATGTTGCAGTCTTACTGGGGCGTCCAGAAATATTTGAGGAACCATCTAAACTGGTTAAAGGAGACATAAAATGGGTCAAGACAGCTTTTAAACGGTATCGAGAGATGGATAGAGAGGGCCTTGAATTGACCAAGCCAACTGTGAGAGCTCATCAGTTAGTTGTAACATCAGATAATAACCTAGAATTATATCTGAAAATTGTTAACAATGCCAACCCCAGATATCTACTAACCAAGTTTAGATTAAACAAAATCCATTTACTTATCTCAGGGCGCCCTTGTTGGACTAATGCTATAGACTTGAAACTATGTACTTGTGATGGTTTTTCTATAATGGACACTGCCCACTTCATGTTCTTTTGTGTTTTTTTTAAGGATATACGGAAACAATTTATTGCACCCCTACTAAAGGACAAAGGGTTCACACTAGTGAAACCTGCCCTATTATATCTCCACTTTTTTAAATATAGCTATGAGACTGAGGAAAAAATTAGTTAGTCTTAGATAATATTTTTCTTTTTTGTGGTTTATTCTTAGAGTCTGTCATCTACTGAATTTTTAACTAAGATGAATTGTGTATGTTTTCAAATTTACATATGAATTTGCTACTTAACTCTTATTGTTTTAAAATTT
This sequence comes from Lissotriton vulgaris, assembly GCF_964263255.1. NCBI lineage: Eukaryota > Metazoa > Chordata > Amphibia > Caudata > Salamandridae > Lissotriton > Lissotriton vulgaris. Next base: position 995,574,246 of record NC_141689.1, read on the forward strand.
TGTCACGTATTCTTTCCTTAGTCGATGTGCTATTGTCATTAGTTAGCCATATTGCAATTTGAATGTCTTTTCCCTTTTTTTGGACCTATGTATACTTTTGTGGTTTTATTTATGAACCGAATAAAGTATTTTGACTGACTAACTGACTGTCTGCCAACAGTTCTTGGTTTCGAATGTTGACAACCACTTGAGAGACATTTAGAGTATGATCAGAAGGGTGCGCTTATGGTGCGTTCATGGTGTGCTCATGCTGCGCTCAGGGTGAGCGGATCCACACCATTTAAGCAAAAGACACGAGTCTGAACTGAGGACTAACTCTTTGCCAAATTTGGTGTAAATCCATCCTTGTTTCTTGGCCCCTCTACACGAATCATCCCGAAACTTTCAGGATAGGAGCGAACGATAGCTGACAATGAATTTGGAAAATTTTGCGAAGATTTATCAACTGCCGCAAAAGTTATTCCAAATAAAATGTTGCGGATTTCCTATGGAAATATGGTGTTTCTCTCTTTGATTTTTCAGGGGGATTGGACTTGATATATATATATTACCTACTGGTGGTCACCAGTAGGTAGTTATAGTTAGTCTTTCAAAAAGAGAGTTTCCTAGAGAACCAGAAAGGACTGAGTATCAAACAGTATCAAAAGAAATTCCTTTCCGTATTAGCTTTCCATATGTGGCCAACAGGCCTACACACTAATCTCGCTTTAATGGTGTTCAAACGTGACTTTCCATTTGTGACCAAAAGGCCTACACACTAATCTCACTTTACTAGTGGTCAAATCTGACTCGGATAGTTATTTCTGCACAAACACTGGAATTTCTTATGTCTCTCAAAAATGTTATTCTCATAAAATTAAAATCATTATAATCTCATTTATAACATCACATTTCCTTTAAACATATGTTCAAAATTGATCCTACTCTAATACATATGATAATTCCTATTCTAAGTTTACTTAAACTAAAACAATTGTTATACAGTTAAAAAATCATACATTAAGATTTTTTGCATCATAACATTTGATTGAAGAGAGTTCTTTGTCGACGCGTTTCGGTGTGTTGTGTTGTTATTACACCTTCTTCAGGACAGACTTATATTTACAAACAAATGATCTTCATTCTAAAAACAAATACATTCAATTAATAACTTGTAACTGATTGAGAGCAAATTACATTATTTCCAGTTAAGTGCATGCTTTCTATCGGGTCACTTTATTATATTATTTAATTTTAGTATTGGGATGGCAGTCTTACTTAGATTTTTTTGCCATCCGTCTTCTTACTTAAGAATTCCACACTTATGAGGATTAAATGATTCTGGGTCCTCTACACGAGTGGGATGGGTATCTAGCAATCTGTGGTTCTCTAAAAGGATAGAATACCCAAATTAATGATCCCCTCTCATGGTTGCCATATCTCAAGCCAATGGGGAAAATTCCTGGTTCGCACTTACTTAAAACCGGGAGTATAATCTTTCTTGTATCTAACGTGCATCTTGCGACTTTCAATCTCCGCGAGATCTCTCGTGGCTGTTGACTTGGGTTTAACATATTGGAGAACATTTAATACATTTATCTCTCTGTCCTTCAATGTCAAAACTCTTATAGTACTTACACTAAGACAGAATCCGAACATACCTTTTAATATCGTATATGAAGTCCCTGTTTAAGATTCAAAGGCGGAACTTCAGTTCGTATTGGGGATTTCTTCACTTTTAATCCCACGTATAATTGTTTGGAAAATATCTTTCTCACAAGGTTACCTGGATATAAGAGAAATGCTGGGTTTTAATTTTTAAATTATGGTACTCTATTGTCAGTAGTCCATGTTTTTGATTTAAAAAAGGGTGGTTTATTTCTTAGTGCTCTAGGTGGAACAATATTCACATGTAGTATTCCTGTGATCTTTATTGCTTCGGTTTATTGCTTTTACCCGTGGGATTTTAGCACACGGTGTAAACTTAAATTCAGTAAACCTCAGACTTTCTTGTGCGCTCTCGTTATGCTTAAATTTGTGTTGTTTTAATCAGATGCGCGGTAGATATGGCCTAAAGGTCTTCCCATATTTACTGCGCATGCCCCCCTCTAAATTGTTGGGAGCTGGTATCGATACAAGACTGCTTTATTATCTATTTGCCAAGCAGTGCGCAAACATTTTAAACTAACAGCATTTAAACTAAGCTGCACTCATTTAGTCTGCACTCGAATCCTACAAAGTCTGTTCTGGGCATTCGTACCGTTTACCTCGTCTTATCGCACACGGAGCTGCTGACACGTCCTCTCTCCCGGGGGTGGAATGAGAGAGCATGCCGCCTGCCGAGTTTATATATCGCTCCCACGTGACCGTAATTGATCAATTAGTCACAATTAGTCAATTACCTGCGCACCGTTTGCCGCGCCTTACGTCCATGTAAGATATTCTGGTACGCTTCAAACCTGAGAGCATATCATCTTTGTTAACTAAATAATTGTTTTACCTCATAACTTATATTGTAGTATATACTGTTAATCAATTGCCACACTACATCAAAAAGAACCGACTGATTAAGGTTTTACGTTTTTATAGCCTGCCTCGATTCACGAGAGCCTCCATTTTGGTAGTTTGTTTACATTCGGTAAACTACTGCCCTATTGGTTTCAAGAACTACGTAACTCCATTTTAGTAGTTTGTTTACTGTGGGTGAAGGGCTCCTCGAATTAAAGCCTCGATTTGAAGAAGATATTATACAATATAATATAAGGGTTTTGACATTGAAGGACAGAGAGATAAATGTATAAAATGTTCTCCTATAGGTTAAACCCAAGTCAACAGCCACAAGAGATCTCGCGCAGACTGAAAGTCCCAAGATACATGTTCCTCGGATGCTTGATTCCGTTATGGAAGGACATGGCTTTTGTAGTTCGGACTGGACTGTTCCCATGGGGCACAGGGTCAGAGCTGATTTGCATATCGCCATTGTCTAACCCAGGGTGGTGTGGAGTGCAAAAAACCAATGGATTTGGGCCCAGATCTTCGGACTGGGGTGAATGTGTGACATTGATCCACATTCTGTCCATCACCTGTTTTGTTTGCAAATTCGCCCTAAGTGCGCTGGGGATGCTCAGACGTGGGTCCCAGGCACTCCACACCACTGGAGTCAAGCTAGCCGGGCTGATGAGAGGTGTTACCTCGAAACTGGTCCGGTCCTCTGATGCTTGATTCCGTTCTGGGAAGGACATGGCTTTTGTAGTTCGGACTGGACTGTGCCCATGGGGCACAGGGTCAGAGCTGATTTGCATATCGCCATTGTCTAACCCAGGGTGGTGTGGAGTGCAAAAAAACGATGGATTTGGGCCCAGATCTTCGGACTGGGGTGAATGTGTGACATTGATCCACATTCTGTCCATCACCTGTTTTGTTTGCAAATTCCGCCCTAAGTGCACTGGGGATGCTCAGACGTGGGTCCCAGGCACTCCACACCACTGGAGTCAAGCTAGCCAGGCTGATGAGAGGTGTTACCTCGAAACCGGTCCGGTCCTCGGATGCTTGATTCCGTTCTGGGAAGGACATGGCTTTTGTAGTTCGGACTGGACTGTTCCCATGGGGCACAGGGTCAGAGCTGATTTGCATATCGCCATTGTCTAACCCAGGGTGGTGTGGAGTGCAAAAAAAACGATGGATTTGGACCCAGATCTTTGGACTGGGGTGAATGTGTGACATTGATCCACATTCTGTCCATCACCTGTTGTGTTTCCAAGATACACGTTAGACACAAGGAAGATTATTCTCCCGGTTTTAGGTAAGTGCGAACCAGGAATTTTCCCCATTGGCTTGAGATATGGCAACCATGAGAGGGGATCATTAATTTGGGTATTCTATCCTTTTAGAGAAACACAGATTGCTAGATACCCATCCTACTCGTGTAGAGGACCCAGAATCATTTAATCCTCATAAGTGTGGAATTCTTAAGTAAGAAGACAGATGGCAAAATAATCTAAGTAAGACTGCTCTCCCAATACTAAAATTAAATAATATAAAAAAGGGACCCGATAGAAAGCATGCACTTAACTGGAAATAATGTAATTTGCTCTCAATCAGTTACAAGTTATTAATTGAATGTATTTGTTTTTAGAATGAAGATCATTTGTTTTTAAATATAAGTCTGTCCTGAAGAAGGTGTAATAACAACACAACACACCAAAACGCGTCGACAAAGGACTCTCTTCAATCGATGGATATGATGCAAAAAAATGTAATGTATGATGTTTTAACTGTATAACAATTGTTTTAGTTTGAGTAAAATTAGAATAGGAATAATCATATGTATTAGAGTAGGATCAATTTTGAACATATGTTTAAGAGAAATGTGATGTTATAAATGTGATTATAATTATTTTAATTTTATGAGAATAATATTTTTGAGAGACATATGAAATTCCAGTGAGATTAGTGTGTAGGCCTTTTGGTCACAAATGGAATGGAATTACGCCAAACTTTGCAAAATTGTAGGGACTGGTACGCAGATGTGCCTTTGCTATATTTGGCGAAATTTGCTCCGGTGGTTTTTTGAAAATTAACTTCAAAAACACATATATATCTATAGGCGCGCTCCAAGCGCTCACCGGTATGCGTACCGGGGAGCGCACGCGGCGCTCTACGGGTGCGCGCAAGCGGAAAGCTGATTGGCTGTCGGATGTCTGTCAACATTCTAAACAGTCCGGAGAGTCTGCCATCTTGTGTCTCGGTAGAATCGAGACACAAGATGTGAAAATAAAAAGGGGAACATGTTTAAAAGGGGGCAGGGTACACACCCCCTGACCCCCTAGGTTTTCTGAGGGGGGCCTAGAAGGACACTGAAGGACAAAAGAACTTTCTTTTTTTTGCAATATTCGCGGGGGAAGCGCTGGGTGGGATCCCATGTACGCTCACCGGTACGCGCACCCTGAGCGCACCACAGGGTAAAACAGTGAAAGAAAATAGTTTTAAATAAGAATTTGGATTGCTTAGAGGTAGGGTAGCTCAAAAAAGAGCTGTTGTGTTATGTGGGTGATTTAAGTACCTACAAGTACGTACCGATGCAGAGTCTAAAATTCAAGAGAAAAAATCTGTTCTTCTCATCTGAGAAATGTACATCCTCTCATCTGTAGATATCTTGCATGTTGTAATACAAGTTATTGTGGTATATTGATTTCATACCATAGTCTCTCAGGAAAGCAGAAACAGATCCTTTTGGGACCCCCTGAGAAGGTCTAGGGGGTGAGGGGCACTCTATCCTGCTCACTGCCTATAACTCAGCCACACTTCCACATTCACTTTCAGATCTCCTGTTTTACTTCCCTTCCTCTCTCTTCCCTTCCTTCGCTCCTTCACTCTTTTCCCTTCCCTTACTCTCCTTACTCCACTTCACTAACTCCTTCTCTTACTCCCTCTGTCTTCTTACTTCTACACTCCCCTTCCCTCCTTCTCTCTCTGTTAGCCTCATTCTCTTCGTCCTCTTAGTCTCTCACTCCTCTTCTCTTATGCTTACTCCCTATAACTCAGCCACACTCCCTCACTTATCTTTCTTTGCTCCCTCACTCAGTCCCTTTCTGTCACTCTTTCCTTCAGTTCCTCTATCCTCTCACTTCCTCACTCCCTTTGTCTTACCCTCACTCACTTTTATCTTCCCTCTTTCATCCCTCTTTACTCATGCTCTCTGCCATTCTTTCACTCCCGTTCTCTTAGTCTGGTTCCCTCACTACCCCTCATTCCATATCTTCTCTTCTTTTCCCTTTACTTTCATCCCCCACTCAGTTTCTCTCAGTAGCTATGCTTCAGTCCTCTTCCCCTCTCTTTCCTTCCTTCACTCACTCACTCATTCCCCTTACCTTACTCCACTTCACTCACTCTTTCTTACACTCCCTCTGTCCTGTCATATCCTCATTCCCTTTCACTCACTCCCTCTGTCTAAGCTTCACTAACCCTGTCCCCTCACTCTCTCACTCCTCTTCCATCACACTTACTCCGTATAACTCACCTACACTCCCTCACTTATCTTTCTTTGCTCCCTCACTCAGTCCTCTTCTCTCAGTCTTTCCTTCATTTCCTCTGTCTCCTCACTCCCTCACTCTCCTTGTCTCACGCTCAGTTGCCTTTATCCACTCCCTTTCACCACTCTTTCCTCAACCTCACTGCTCTTCTCTTACCCTCCCTCACCCCTGTTCCCTTACTCTGCTTTAATCACTTATCCTCATTTCCCATGTTCACTCCCCTTCCACTTACTCACCTCCCACACTCACCTTCTTTGAGTCCCCCTACTTCCCTTCCCTTCCCCTCTCGTCCCTTTCTTTGCTCCCTCACTAATTTTCCTTTCATCTCTCACTGCACTCCACTTCACTCACTCCTTTTGAATTTGTAAAGAATATAGCTCTTTTTGGAGAATTGGAGGTAGTTCTAAAAAGAACTGTTTTTTTCTTCTTTTTTAGTTTCTTTTTTCTGAACTTTTTAATTTTTTTTGGTATTTTTATCAGAACAAAAACAAAAATAGGGAATGCCAAACTGCTCAACAGGAGCAAACAAAAGGGGAAAAATTAGGGCTGGGGAGGGCAGCAGTGTTCTTCCCTTTTGCGAACAATCAGGAGGATACTCTGCTCTCCAACACAAAGCAGTTCATTACACTGCTTACAACGAATGTTGATGTCACTGAAAACAGGCTGAATGTTGGGAATCAGCTCCACTGATCTTCCTCTCCCCGATGATGTTTGTCCTCCGGTGGAAGTTGAGGCACCATCTCATGGGGGAAACCATTGCCAGGTCTCTGACACTCTCCCGGGCATAGTTATGGGGGTGCCTCCTTTGAACATGCCGAATCATCGTGGAGTTCCAAAAACTATATTTTCGGGTACGGTCACCACGAGAAAGAACAGTTTGACCTCCTCAAGAAACCCATCAGACTCATCACTGCTGCTTGGTGGTCTTGCAGCCATTCTTTGGAAAGATTTGAAGATAAGAAGAGAATAGGTCTTGCTCTCTCCAAAGTGAAAGTGGTAGTGAAGGATATGGATGGGGTTTTCATTAGTTGAAAAAAAACTGTTAACATCCAATGAAAAGTGTTATTTTAAGGTCACATGACTTGACGCGCTTACGTTGCGTGCAACGAAGCGCTTCCGGGGGCGCTTACATGGCACGTACGTAGGGGCTTCCGGGGGCGCTTACGCGGCGCGCCTAAATGACGTTTTGTTAGATTTTAGGAAATGCGTTTAAAGTTAAAATATGGTTATTTAAAATCAAAAATACTACTTTTATAAGTATGCACTGAATGTCTTGCATTATTATTTACTTTAAATACATACTTTTTTTTTCGCACGCGGGAATAGCGCTCTTGCTACGCTCCTGGGTGTGCTCACCGGTGTGCGCACCTTAAGCTCCGGGGTAAAATGATTTTTAAAAAAAACATCGAAAATACTTTGGAAAATTATTTTTAGAAAAAAATATATAAAAAATATAATAATTAATAGTTATAAAAAAACTACTAAAAAAACTTAATAATTCTCCTTAAATATCGTAGGTTAAAAACTCAAAATTGCAAGGAATTCACTTTTAAAAAACCTTAGAAATTAACTGAAAAAACCATAGGTTTCACAAAAGTTATAGTTAGGATTTAGCATTTAAAAAACCTTTGAAATTCACTAAAAAAAACATAGGTTTCACACTCGTTATAGTTAGGAATTAGCATTTAAAAAACCTTTGAAATTCTCTGAAAAAAACATAGGTTTCACACCACGTATAGATATCTGAACATTTTACTCATACAAAACCATTGAAATTCCCACGTTATAGTTAGTTGGACTCACTATAACTAGTGCGCCCGCAATCCACTGCTGATGATGTCACATATTACATAATTCATGACATGGTCAGTAACATCACTGATGACATCACTGATGACATCTCAAATGACATCACTGATGACAACATCCATGCGATAATACAATGCACCTCCTCACACTCTAATCTAATCTTTGATACACCCAGTGTTAAATACAAACTACCATTCCTGAAATTATTGACACACCAATACCAGTTACTACATACACACTCACTGATTCCTAGGTGTACACACACATCCACTCATTCACCCATACAATCACTCATACATACAGTCACTCATCAATACAACACTATCATACGCACTCATACACCTATACAGACACTCACACATTGCCACTCATCCATGGAGTTACTCACACACCTACTCCGTCATGCAAAGAATCAATCACACTCCCATTTCCTCATCTATACAGTTATACACACAAAAACTTACTTATTTAAACATAGACTAACACATACTTAATCTCTTTTACAATCACTGATACAAGTACACATTCATAGAAACTGTCACTTATGCAATCACAGGCTGTCATGTTTAGTCATTTATATATCCCAACTCTCACATGCAGTGTGTTTTACATATGTACTTACTTGGACATGTAGCACTGAGATATCCATTCACTCACCAACACATCCATGCGCACAATCAACCACCCATACAGCTGTTTCCACATGCACTCTTGAACCCATACACCTAGTGAATCAACTTTTCACACATCTATGCACAGAGTCACACACCTCCCAGCCACCTCCACACACACTCACCCTCACATACAAATACTTGGGCAACCAATCAATAACAAATATAGCCACTCATATAGCTACTGATCAACACATGCAGCACCTTACACAACGACAACAGACATAATGATGCACACATTCAGACACTTTAGTCACTAACCCATGCATTCAGTAAGACACATTTAATCACTCACTCATACAGTCAGTCACCCACCTACAAAATCCTTCATCCAGACACTCACACATACACTCATTCTTCAATATGTAAAAAATACTTTAACTTTACAGAAGCAGACATTCACTGGATTTGAGATGTCATCAGTGATGTCATCAGTGATGTCATTTGAGATGTCATCAGTGATGTCATCAGTGATGTTGTTGACCATGTCATGAATGATGTAATATGTGACATCATCAGCAGTGGATTGCGGGCGCTAGTGAGTCCAACTAACTATAACGTGGGAATTTCAATGGTTTTGTATGAGTAAAATGTTCAGCTAACTATAACTGGTGTGAAACCTATGGTTTTATATATATATATATATATATATATATATATATATATATATATATATATATATATATATATATATATATATATATATATATATATATATTATTTTTTTTCACTGAAAAAAACATAGGTTTCAGTCACTTTATAGTTAGAAATTAGCATTTAAAAAAACGTTTGAAATTCACTGAAAAAAACCTAGGTTTCAGGCACGTTATAGTTACAAATTAGCATTTAAAAAACCTTAGAAATTCACTGAAATAACCATAGGTTTCAGGGGCGTTATATTTAGTTGGACATTTCACTCTTAAAAAACCATAGATATTCCCCCGTTTTAGTTAGTTCAGCTAACTATAACTTGCGCGCCCGCAATGCACTGCTGATGACATCACATATTACATCAGTCATGACATGGTCAGTGACATCACTCATGACATCCCTGATGACATCTCAAATGACATCACTGATGACATCATCCAGTGACTGTGTGTTTTTCCGAAAATTAAATATGTTTTATATATGTATATCTTAAGGTCGATGGAAGAATAAATGGGTATATAAGTGCCTAAATGGATATTTTTTTCCCCTACAATTGATTGTATAACTGACTGATTAGGTGTATCTTAGTGAATACATAGGTTAGTTAGTAATGTTTAAATATGTAAATATCTGTATCAGTCTCTCACTTTGTGTATAAATGACTGCATGGGTAGGTGAGTAGCTACATGAGTGTCTATATTGGTTATTAGTTGTTTTTTGAGTATCAGTATGGGTGTGTGATTGTGTGGTTTGCTTGGGGGTACAACTTAGTGCATAGATGCATGAATGAGTGAGTCACTGTTTGTATGTGTTGAAGACATTATGTGTGCAGGACTGTATGGGTGGATGAGTGTGTGTTTGGGTGTGTTGGCGAGTGAACGATAGTCTCAATAGTATCTCTATGAGTAACTACATATGTTTTAAACTAGTATAAGTCAGTATTTGTGTATATAAGTGAGTTTATATGACAGTGAGAGATTGGAAGATTTCCTGTATAAATAAATATGTGTTTTTATAAGTGATGGTTTAAGAGAGTAAGTATGTGTAAGTTTCTGTAGAAGTAAGTGTGGTGGTGTGCGTATAACTGTATATGCAAGTAAATGGATGCTTGATACGTTGTTTGCATGTGTTACTATGTGTGTGAGTACCTCTATGGATGAGTGGTGGTTTGTAACAGGATATAGAGGCATGTGAGTAGATATGATGAGTGAGTACATGTATGAGTGACTGTATAGGACTGTTGGTGAATGAGAGGATATGTGTATAGATCTTGGAATTTCTGAGTAGGTGTGTTGGAACTAAGCATGAGCGAATTTTGCGGATCTCGCGTTCGCGAATTTTGCGGATTTGCGGATTCGCAATCCGCAAAATCCGCAAATTCCCGCGAATTTGCGGATTTATTTTTTTTTGTGTTCGCCCGTGTTTCTGCCAGTTCGCGAGGGTTTTGTACACTTTCGCAAATTGCGAACTTACCTGTCGGGTCGCAAGTTTCGCGAACTTGTTGTTTCTACGTGTCCAGCCTGTTTGGAACACTCTTCTTCATCACTGCCACTCTCTGTCACCACTGCCACTCTCTGACTACTCATGCCACCCTCTGGCCCACCCATGCCACCCTCTGTTTCATCACCACACCCTCTGGTTGTCCAGTGTACATTATTTTCGGCAAAGCAAAGCACACCTTCCCTGCCTCAAGTGACCTGAATTAATTTGGGGCTGATTAATGTGTCACAGAATATTTTTTTAGCTGGCACCTGCTTCCTTAGTGCGCCCTGATTAGTGATCTTTTGCACTTGCTAAGTGCTTTCATTGTTGCAAAATTAGTTACAACACCTGCCCTGCCCCAACTGACAATAATGAATTAGGGGCTGATTAATGGATTTTAACTTCCAGCCTGGCTCCTGCTTGTCTCCCTTAGCTGTAATTCAGGACCTTTGTGGCATATGTGTAACTATTCTGAGGTTCAGAGCAGGGTCACATAATAGTTTCAACTGGCAACTGAACTCTGGAGGGGCCCCTCAGGAAGCACTACAGGAAATGGCTACTAATGATGAGCCTGAACTTTTGAACCTGGTAAGTAGTTACTTTCAGTTTTGCTAAGATCGTATTTCTGCAATTTTGCACTTATTCGCGGGGCGCGAACTCACGCGAACTCACGCGAACAGTGCGAGCAGTGCGAGCAAAATCCGCTGCTCGCGGATTTGCGGATTTTGCGGGAGATTCGCAAATCTCGCGGATTGCGGATTTCCCGAAAATCCGCAAAATCCGCGAGCGGAACGGATTTTCCGCCCATGCCTAGTTGGAACTGGAATTGGTAAGTCCATTGTTTTGTAAATGTTAGTTTGTAATTTTTTAGTGTGTGTATCATAACAGGAGAATTTCTATGTTTTTTTACCAGTGAAATGTCCAACTAACTATAATGCCTCTGAAACCGAATGGTTTTTTCAATCAATTTCTAAGGTTTTTTAAATGCTAGCTTCTAACTATAACGTGCCTGAAATATATGTTTTTTTCAGTGAATTTCAAAGGTTTTTTAAATGCTAATTTTTAACTAAAACGTACCTGACACCTATGGTTTTTTCAGTGAATTTCAAATGTTTCTTAAATGCTAATTTCGAACTATAACATGTCACAAACCTATGGTGTTTAAGTGAATTTCTAAGGTTTTTTAAATGCTAGTTAGGACATGTGAAGAAAGAAGAAAAAACGCTGAGAAAAAAGCAAAAAAAATGCTGAAGGAAGCAAAAGAAGTCCATAAAGACGAAGAAAAGTGCAGGAAGAAGCAAGACGTGCAGAAAGAACAAACAGAGGAGCAGAAAGAGGCCTTGTTGAAAAATCATCCTGTGCCCACAACTTTTTCAGAAGGGGACTGGTGGTAACTGACTCTGACTAACCAGGTCTTGAACCAGTGCTATGCTAAAAGACATCTACATACACTAGGGAAAACTATGCGTTGGGGTACCCATGTGATTAGCATGACCTCCTCTGTAAGACCCTAGTACATAATAGGGCAGGGGGATTAAAACTACCTCTTAAAACGCACGACGGGCGCGTTTGCACAGTGGTGAAGGGACAGGGGCCTGAGGTGAGATGTGTGCAAACACGCCCTGTTGAGCATTTTAAGTTGGGGAATGCATTCCTCTTCAATCCTGAGGGTCCCTGGGGACCAACTAGCCAACCAGGTACCTCCAGTATGCGCCAATGAGCTGCCTTGCAGAGAGGTGTTCAGAGACCACGCCCCTTTTTACACCTCTCTGTGGCACTTACTGGAGGTACCTGATGGACTAGTTGGACCCCAGGGACCCTCAGGATCGAAGATGAATTAATTCCCGAACATAATAGCGAAGCGAGGCCAGATCCGCGGATCCTCCGCAGATCCAGCAATTTTTTTATTTTTTTTAAATGCTTTTTTGGGCCCTGGGGGTTCCTATTTTGAAAGTTTCGGGGTGATAAGGCAAGCGGGGGCTGAGAAAAAAGGGGGCCCCAAAAACATGTTTTCCCCATGCAATTTTCCATAGGAAACTTTAGCCGCACTACAGCCCGAACTGTTAACGGAATTACACCAAATTTGGCAGAAATTTAACCCTTGGTTCAGAAAGAACTCGTTTTGTTCAATGGTGTAAATCCGTTCAGTATTTGCTGTTCAGTATTTGCTGAGGAAATCTAAATTAAAAAAAATACCGATCTCTAGAGGGGGGCAAGATCCGCGCACCCTGCAGATTAGGATCCATACATCCTGGTGATCATGAGCTGCATTCTAATTGGCTGTCAACACTCCAAAGCAGGAACTGTTGACAGCTATCCTGTGCCTCTGTAGAAGAGAGGCACAAGAAAACAGTAACATGAAGGTACAAAACAAAAATAGGGGGCAGGGTTGAAACACCTCCACCCTGTTAGCCTTCTTAGGGGTTCCCATAAGGACCTCCAGGGCCCAAAAAAGCATTTTTTTTAAACGCTGAGATGCGCGCTGGGTGCATGGATTCAGCCGTGAAAATGATAAAAATTATGCGCGGTCTCCCTCGCTTTGTTTAAATAAATCCCCCGGGTGGGCCAGGTCCTGGGGCAGAAAAACAAAAGTGTGGGGGGCCCCTATCCCCCCACACTGCCTTGGGGACCGCCACCCCTGGGGCTTTGCAGAATGATTTGCCAGTGGCACATGGCTCCCCCGCAACCTGGGGACCGCCACCCCCCGGCGCTTTAATTTTTATTGCGAGGGGGTGATCTAAGCGGTTTGGTTTTTGAAAACCTGCTCTCTCTTCCAAAAACCAAAGCCAATTGCTTTTCCACATGGGGGGGCTGCATGTTAACAGCTTGCTATGTGGAAAAGCAATGCCAACTCCTGGAGGACTCGGGGAGCTGGCGGGAGCTGGGGCTTGGTCCTTCCCATTTTTGTTTGTAGGCCTCGGGGGATTGGGTCCCTGGGGCGAATAGAAATTAGTGGCAGGAGGCATTTTTTCAGAAAAATTTGGAGTTGCGACTTCCGCACGGCGCTCAGCGCGGCCCCCTGGATGCACAACTCCAAAGCACACTGGGTGCAAGATTCCAGGTAAAAAATGTAATATTTTTCTAGATAAATCTAGTTTATATGTTTGGGTCTTGGGTGGCTCTAAAAAGAGCCCTTGCGTTTATTGGGAGATTTTGGTACCTACAAATAAGTACCTATGCAGAGTCTAAAGTTGTTGAGAAAGGATCTGTTACCCTCATCTTTGAAATGTACACCATCTCTCCTGTAGATGCCATCCATATTAAAACACAGATTGCTGTTATAAATAGACCCCATCCTATACTCTCTGAGTTAAGCAGAAACAGGTTTATTGACATGTTTCCTAGCTTTCTCAATCTGTGGATAAAATTGATTGGACCGGTTCCATTTCTGTCTTTGGCATATGTTAGAATAGACAAAGGCAGTTTGGGGGAAAAGTAACATCAATTCTGCAAAGGTGTCCTTCATTAGCATTTCCAGACCTACCCCAGTCAAAGTGCCTTGGTCATTGCCACCACAGTGCCCAATTATGAGGTCAGGGTGTTGGTGATGCAAAAAGGATTTAACCAATGGCATCAATTGGTGTCACTTTAATCCTCTCTGTCCAATCCATTTAATGTCTACATTTTGCAAAGCTGGGTATTTGTCAATACCTGTGCTTTCAGCATTACTTTGGCACCAGAAAATATAGCTGTGTCCCACAATCCACACTCTAAGCATCTTGAAGGGAAGTCTGGATGCACTTAGAAGATGTCTGTGGCTGAAGTAGGCAGTTTGTAAAATAAGATTTTCATAAAATGGCGGACAAGATGTAGTTTTAAAACCAGAAGAGAAATGATTGGCTGATTGAGAACATTATACACTGAAAAATAGGGTGCATGTTTTTGTGTTTGAAAAGCCTGTTTCTTATTGGTTAGGAAAAACAGTTTTAAAGGTACATTAGATAAGATAAGATTATACTTTGGAAAGTCAAGCACACTTGTTAGAATTTGCAACATTATGTGCTGAACTTGTGACTTCTGTGTTCAATTGAGTGTTCCATGAACTGTTAGTATGGTAACAGACATTAAGCAGAATGGGGGTAGGGTTGGAAGTTATGTGTGGGATTAAAATGTGTATTTCCTATTAATATTACAGTAATATGTAATTGCAGTGAAATTTCCCAAGTCACTGGTATAGTTAAAAGTAGTGTGTTATAAAAATAAAATTGTAAAATTATTTGTCATATACTTTTGAAGTCTCGTTTGGATCCTCGGTTTCATCGCTTACGGTGCACAGACAAGGCGCGACTCCAAAAAATTCCAAAAGCAATTTTGGTTCAGTTAAGGTCAGTTGGCAAGGGTTGATATGTGCAACCAATAGAAATTAGAATTTCAATTAACCTGGGCAGCAATGTGATTTGATATTTACATGTATATGTGTGCAGAATGAGAGGGAAAGTTTGTCATTTTGGGGTTTTGCTAAGAGCAGTGCACTACATTCATTGTGTGCATAAGAAAATCTGGTGTGTGATTGAGATACTTCATAATCTATAAACCAATTTGAAAAGTTAGCTTTTAATTTGTTAGGTGTTCTATGTGGTGCCTTTGTTTTTAATCATAAAATATCATTCATAAAATTTGGAGTTAGTGATATATTTTCTAATGAAGACATATTTATTACAGTTTTTTGCAATGTGTTTAAATGTTGTTTAATATACAGTTTGTATTTTATTATGTGTGTTTTGCAGTAGACATTGCTGATTATGACTGATTGTTTTAATGTGTGCATATATACATTGGTATTATAGTGCATAATTTTAGGTGTTGGTTTGAAATTAGACATGTTTAAGTTAAGTTAAGGAATTAGTGATAATAGTATTTTTTATAAGTGTCTACAGAGGTATGGTTAAAATATGTGACATAATTTTGGGTGTTTGGTTTGAAATTGAATCTTGTATTGTGAATTTATGTTGTGTAGATAGAGTTCTGTATAGACATAGTCATCAATGTTTTTCAGTCATATGGTGAGAGTTACGGTAGAGAAATGTGAAAGGTTTCTGATTTCTATTTGGCTACATGTGATGTAAAAAGGTAGTTAAGGAAAGGTAATGTAGCAGTAGAGATTTATGCAGTAGTTTTATTCTATGAAGAGTTTGTTTGTTGAGCAGTTATTGCCTTGTTAGTAGTGAAACACTCCTCCAATCACCCATTGAGCATCATATACTAATTCATACAGTGTAGTAATACTTATGTACTTAAAAATTCTCTGTGCACTGTGTTTGTGTACAGTCAAATGTGCACAATGTATGCACTCCCCTAACCCCTTGCAGACTACTGAGTCTCTCCTGCAAAGGTCCAGGGATTAGTCATGCCTGTCTAGAATCACACTGTGAGTCTGTGTCCACTCCTACAATCATCCTGACAGAAGCATGTTCTTATTTAATCTCTCTGCTGACACATAAGGGCTTATAAACGTATACTGCTGTCAACTACCAGCAGTCTGAGAACCCAGTCACTGTCTATGCACTTGCAGAATGAGTCATGCATTCAGGCAAGCAGCGGTACAGTCAAATGTGCACAATGTATGCGGTCTCCTAACCCCTTCCAGACTACTGAGTCTATTCTGCTAAAGTCCAGAGAATAGTCATGCCTACCACTATCTACTTACCTTATTACACTGCCAATACCCAAGATCTTATTAATTAACTGTTCACTCTGTTTGCAGCACTGTCATCATTCCATTTACTAGTGCTGTACTTATGGAGTGGCCTAGCCACCAACATAAGTAAACATATAATATTCTGTGCACAATCCTGACAAACGTCTAAGCACATATACCATTGGTACACTGCACTAAATACTGAAGTAGTACCCATGAAGCCTAGGATACCTCTTGTCAGTATCATGCACTTTGTCAATCACACATTCAGCACTATGTCCTTGGTGTATCACTCCACCAATGTCTAAGTACTTATGGGGCAGATTTACAAGGCCCCAGTGTCACCAGTACATCAATTTCAGTAATGTAATAATGGCGCCAGGGACTCTTACATATTTACAAGAAGAGGAAAAGCCACCATGCGTGGCTTTTCCTCTCCTTGAAAATACAGTTCACTGAAATGCACCACTTTGTGTTGAAAGGGCGTTCCATTAGTGTTGCTGTGTATGTTCCCACAACATCCATGGAAGAAGATAAATCTTAAGATTTGCAAGAAATTGTAAATCGGAGATATATGTGAATGCTGCACCACCCTGGAGGTGGTGTAGCGAGATGCAATGAGGAGAAATGTTTTAATTTCTCCTTGTTTTTTCCTTTTTCAATGCGTGCTGCATTTCACAACACACATTGAAGAAGGAAAATGCCTTAAGTGGTTAGTTTTGTGCAGGAAGGTGTTCTTTCCTGCACAAAACAATCTCCCCGAAACACAGACTTCATTGCACCATGATGCAAGGGTGTTTTCGATTTTGAATTTTTTGGGTGTTTTAAAAAAAATACTTAACAATAAAACGAAGAAAAGAACAGATAACTTTGGGAATTAAACATCATTCCCAACAAAAAAAATAAATTAACAATGGTGGTTGCGTTGAGCAGCACAAATAGCATCCACTGGCTACTCTCCATAACAAACTATTTTTTTGCACTTGATGCAGTGCTGTTCCAAAATTCCAACTTCAGGTCTTATAACCATCTGTTGTTGTGAAGTAGATGGTCCTGAGGTACTTGCTCCAGGTAGTGGTGGATGTAACACAGCTTTCCTCATCTCCTTCCAAGCAAAATTTAGAGATGGATTGTCTTGAGGTGTTTATGCATGCAAGCAGTGCTGCATGGCTACTTCTTTTCACTGCCTCTAGACAGTACTCTTTGACATATTTTACATGTCACCTTTGTGGCATTAACTTCCTTTTGTCCTTCTGGAAAAGAAAAAAAATTCCAGACTACAGATTCTTGTGTCTGTTTTCTGGGTTCCTCCTGCAAGAATTCTTCTTCCAAGGATTCTTTCATCTGCTGTTGTTCTCCAGATGCCATTGTTCTTCAGAGTAGCAAAAAATATTAAAGAAAACCAAACAGGTTGAAGTTGGAGAAGAGATGCTTCTCTGAAGATGCTCCAACAAGAATGATTGAAATGGGTGGGGACTTTCAATAGTTACAATGGGAAATGTTGTGAACCAGTCAAATCTTTTTTTCTCAGGTCACATGGGATCCACGCACCCTGCGGTTAGGAAGCACGCACCCAACGCAACTTCGCGAAAATATATTTAAAAGTTATTTAAGTTAATTTTTATTCCAAATATATTATTATTATAAGTATCTTAGATAATCTCTTGCGCTAATATGTATATTAAAGATACATATATATCATTTTAGACATTAAAAAAATGTGCCGGAGTCGCGCATCCAGCGCGCACCAGCACGTATATGACGTGACGTGGGACCCGTCACCGTGCAAGTGTCGCTTTCTGTAATGCTCATGTGTCGCAAATGCATGGGAGCAAGAGTCACTGATCCGTCGCATACCTATCGCGCACATCACCTAATGTTAAATGTATATGACGTACCTGAAAAAACACAAAGCTGTCGCTCAACGTACACGGATCCTTCACGACTTCTTTAAAATGGCGACTTGAATCCACGCACCCATTGTGCTAGGTACCTTTAGTTCCGCGACTCCAAAAAAAAGTTGAAAAAAGAATTATAAAGAAAATGATTAATATATAATATATATTTTTGCAATTTTCATAAAAATATATAATGTTATTTAATGAATACAATATTTAAAAATAAACAGTTAAAAAACTGTAGAAAATCAGTACCAAAAAATAGATATAACTATTATTACACTTAAAAATTATCATTTTAAAAACTTGTGAAATTCACTGAAAAAAACATAGCTTTCAGCGACAATTTAGTTAAAAATTTGCATTTAAAAAAACCTTTGAAATTCACTGAAAAAACAATAGATTTCAGGGGGTTTATAGTTAGAAATTACCATTTAAAAATCTTTGAAATTCACTGGAAAAAAACATAGGTTTCAGGTGTGTTATAGTTAGAAATTAGTATTTAGAAAACCTTTGAATTTCACTGAAAAAACATAGGTTTCAAGGGCCTTATAGTTAGCTGGACATTTCACTCATACTAATCCATAGAAATTCCCCCGTTATAGTTAGTTCAGCTAACTATAACTTGCAGGCCAGCAATGCACAGCTGATGAAGTCACATATTACATCACTCATGACATGGTCAGTGACATCACTCATGACATCAGTGATGACATCTCAAATTACATCAATGATGACATCATGATGACATCATCCTTGTGATAGAGTGGCAGAACTCCTCTCACTTAAATATACCTTTTGATACACATGCTCAAAAACACAAACTAACATTTTCAAAACAATGGGCATACCAATACCAGTTACAACACACCCATTCAGAAATTTCAAGATCTACATAGACATCCACTCATTCACCAACAGTCCCTCGTACATGTACTCACTCATCATATGTACTCATACACCTATTCATCCTGTTACACATTGCCACTCATCCATAGAGTTACTCACACACATAGTCACACATGCAAACAAAGTATCAAACATCCATTTACTTGCATATACAGTTATACACACACAACCACACTTACTTCTACAGAAACTTACACATACTTACTCTCTTAAACAATCAATAAAGTTGTCAATTGATGTCTGCCGTGCAGTCACATAATTCAGTGAAACATATCGTAATTTGATCTATTACATATTGCCATACGTTATTCTAGATTGAAAAAATATATTTCAACATGGTTTTCAAGTCCGTCAATAAAGCCCCAGTGGGCAAATAAAATGACTCCATTCTGAGTGAAACAGATTAACGATCAGCAAGATTTTAAGTATAACAAGACATGCAATTTCACGCAGTGTGCTTCAACCTTCAGCACAATAATATCTGCTCCATGGGATAATGCCCCAGTGGGCTACCCTGTTTTATCCGCACATAACATCTTCAGATGTGATCTGCGAATCAAAAGGACAAAAAGGCAATATTTACTGTCAAAGCATATATTGATCACTCTAAGTTAAAAACACATTAAAATTGAAAGAATGGAATTCCCTGAAAAGACAGCCTTTTCTCTTCATCATACAATTTTAGGTTTGTAAATGAACTGCCAATTCCTCGTCCAAATTATGTCCTGTGGAGTGGGTAGTGTTATACTTGATAATGTATCTTGATTCCAGTTTTCGCAGTTCCAACAATCTATTACCTCCACTCTCCCGGTATGCAATACAGTCTAGTACATAGAATTTAGGTAAATTTGAATTCTGTTTATGTTCTTTTACAAAGTGTCGTGCAATTGGATATTGCTGATTCGCATATTTGATAGCTCTCAAGCGATCTAATACTCTCAATTTAGCTTTTTTGATAGTACTCCCTCTATAAAATTTATTACAGGGACATTGTAATGCGTATATCGCATATTCTGTATTACAGCCCACATGTTTCATTATTTTATGTGGAGGTAGGTCTTCAGATAGTTTGAGATTTTTGCAATTAGTGCTATTCTTGCATGCTTTGCATTTCTTGCAAACATAGAATCCTTGTATGGGATTAGATTTGCCTTGTTCTTTGATCAGCGCAGTACTTAGTGTATCTTTTAATGATTTAGCCTTTCTGAAAGTTATAGATGGATTATCCCTTATAACCTCTATCAAGTCTTCGTCCAATTTTAGGATGTTCCAAAATGTATTCAAGGTTTTCCTGACCTCCCAGGATTGACAGTCATAATTAGTGATAAATCTTATTTGTTCTTTATTGTCCCTTTGCTTAGGGATAAGTAGATCATTTCTTACCATCTGGTCTACTTTTACCTCTGCTTGTTTTATCGCAATTTTACTGTATCCTCTCTCCATGAATCTTTATGCATAGTGCTATTTTCAATCTCATATCCTGCCTGTGAGCTGCAGTTACGTTTAGCTGTAATCAGTTCACCTAGCGGGACGCTTTGAATTAAGTTGGTCGGGGGGCAGCTTCCAATATACTTGTCATGATCACTCAATTGTCTCACTCCTTCTTGTAGGTACATATTTAAAGGCCAAACCACAACATTGCCCCCTTTATCAGAGTTTTTGATGATGACATCAGTAAATCCCTCCAATTCTTTTAGAGCCTGAAATTGCCTTTTGTTAAAATTTAAACTCAAATTGGGTTTACTTTTTTCAATCTTTCTCCCTGTTCACCAATCATTCCCATTTCAAAACAATCAATGCTATTATTGACAATTTGTGGAACAAAGACCGACCTAGTCCTGAAACCACTGGCACTGCTCAAACCAATATTTATATCTGTGTTCACAAGGTTTAAAAAGGGATCATCAATAAAGTCCTCATAATCAGCCAATTCATGTACAACATGCAATGTTCAATGTCATATACAGTGAATGGACTTTCTTTTTCTTTAACAGAATCCGTTTTCAACCGAGGTTTGGTAGCAAACCATTTTCTTAACTTCAACTTTCTCGTAAAGCGAAATAAGTCAATACGTGCACTGGTGAAATTAAATTTTGTCGTGGGACAGAATGAAAGGCCCCGTGACAAAACCTCAAGTTGATCTACAGATAAAATACTGTTTGGAAAGATTTACCACAGTCATGTCGTTCTTCATTTCTGTGCCTTTTTGCCCCTTGTTAGAACTCCCACAGGGCTTGTTTTGCTGGTTGTCACTTTCCTGCTCTTGCTTTTGGAGCAGATATTATTGTGCTGAAGGTTGAAGCACACTGCGTGAAATTGCAGGTCTTGTTATACTTAACACCATGGCTGCTAAGGGTTTTCCCTCCTGGTGCTGGGATCTCAGATTTACCATTGTTCATGACAAGCTCAGCTCGTCATGAGTGCAGCTCCACTGTGCCTCATGACGAGCTGAGCTCGTCATGAGCATGGAAGGAGTTAAAAACTTGCTGATCATTATTCGGTTTTACTCAGAATCGAGTCATTTTATTTGGCCACTGGGACTTTATTGACAGACTTGAAAACGATGTTGAAATATATTTTTTCAATCTAGAATAACGTATGGTAATATGTAATGGATCAAATTACGATATGTTTCACTGAATTATGTGACTGCACAGCAGACATCAATTGACAACTTTATTGTTTTCAGTCGGACTGAAATGGCAACAATGTAACTTTTCCATGTTTATTGATCACATGCACACTGTCAACCAAACACTGTATCTTTAAATAGAATGGCCGCAAATTCCACCTCACCCGTGAGCAAGTAGTCAGAGTATTCGAAACGCGTAGGGTGTGTTTTTTTCTTGTACACCATTAAAATTATTGCACTGAGCACTATTGGGCCTCGGTTCTGGTTCTTTTCATCTATGGAGAAGGAACGTGTGTACCAGGAGTGGAGTGAGGAGTGTGGAGCATATATATATAAATAAATAAATATATATATATATATTATATATATATATATATATATATATATATGTATATATATATATATAAATATATATATATATATATATATATATATATATATATATATATATATATATATATATATATATATATATATATATATATATATATATATATATATATATATATATATATATATATATATATTCACTGAAAAAACCATTGGTTATAGACCATATATAGTTAGGGATTAGCCTTTTCAAAACCTTATTTTACTCACACAAAACCATTGAAATTTCATATATAGTTAGTTCCACTAACTATATATCGCGCACCCGCAATCCACTGCTGATGATGTCACATATTACATCATTCATGACATGGTTAGTGACATCACTGATGACATCACTGATGACATCTCAAATGACATCACTGATGACATCTCAAATGACATCACTGATGACAACATCCAGTGACTGTATGTTTCTGTAAAGTTAAAATATGTCTTACATATTGAAGAATGAGTGGATGTATAAGTGTCTGGATGAAGGATTTAGTAGGTGCATGACTGACTGTATGAGTGAGTGATTAAATGTGTCTCACTGAGTGCATGGGTTAGTGACTAAACTGTTTTAATTTGTGCATCATTATATCTGTTGTTCTACAAACTGCTACATATGTTGATCAGTAGCTATATGAGTAACTGTATGGGTTATTCATTGGTTGTCCAAGTATTTGTATGGGAAACTGAGTGTGTGTGTATGGGTGGCTGGGAGGTGTGTGACTCTGTACATAGATGTGTGAGTAGTTGATTCACTATATGTATGGGTTCAAAAGTGCATGTGCAAACAACTGTATGGGCGGTTGACTGTGCATGAGTGTATTAGTGAGTGAATGGATATCTCAGTGCTACATGTCAAAGTAAGTACATAAGTAAAACACGGTACATGTGAGAGTTGACATATATAAATAACTGTGCATAAGAGCCAGTGAATGTGTGAGTGGCTGTATGGATCATTGTGAACATGTATCAGGGATTGTATAAGAGAGTAAAGTAAATGTGTTAGTATATGTTTGAATAAGTAAGGTGTGTATAACTGTATAGTTGAGAAAATGGAGGTGTGATTGATTTTTTGCATAACTGACTAGGTGTGTGAGTAACTCCATGGATGAGTGACAGTCTGTGACTGTCTATTTACACTGATTGTATCTAAGGTTATATTAGAGTCTGAAGAGGTTCATGGTATTATCACATGAATGATATCATCAGTGATGTGATCAGTCATGTCAAATGAGATGTTATCAGTGATTTTATCAGTGATGTCATTTGAGAAGTCATCAGTGATGTCATTTGAGATGTCATCAGTGATGTCATTTGAGATGTCATCAGTGATGTCATCAGTGATGTCACTAGCCATGTCATGAATGATGTAATATGTGACATCATCAGCAGTGGATTGCGGGGCGCGATATATAGTTAGTGGAACTAACTATATATGAAATTTCAATGGTTTTGTGTGAGTAAAATAAGGTTTTGAAAAGGCTAATCCCTAACTATATATGGTCTATAACCAATGGTTTTTTCAGTGAATTTTCAAGGTTTTGTAAATGCAAATTCCTAACTATATATGGCCTATAACCTATGGTTTTTTCAGTGAATTTCATTGGTTTTTTAATAGCAAATATCAAAAGCTGTAAAATGTCAAGTACGTGATAGGTAAAAACTTTTTCGTGTTTATGCACGCTGATGTGCTTTGAATGCTGCCCCCCTCCCCTCTTTTCTCTTAGTAGTACTCTCTCTTTGCAGATAGTGAAGAGTAGTTAACGCAGGCCTTTACCCCCGAGGTAATCCGTCGTGCCTGCTTGTCTCTCCATTTGATTGATTGTTATCCAAGCATTTACTGTTTTACAATTGATTCTCTTTGGTTCATTCTCTATTTACAAACAAGCACAAAGTCGCAATACTCTGTTTAGTCTTTGCAGATAGTGAAAAATTGTGAAAAATCGTGTAAAAAAATAAAAGTAATCGAGCAAAATCAGTAGGCCACTAATTGGATCTCTTTTTGACCTCGCTAAAATAGAAATATTATGAACAACCCTTCATGAGAAATACGAAAATAGTGAGATGAACTGAGCTCCACACCATGAGGGCTGCAAGACAGCTCGGCTCCGTCACCCACCCCGCCCAAAATAACGACAAACCCTATGCAAATATTAAAAATATAGACAACACACCAGCAAAGAAACAGGGTAAAACATTTTATTAAATAACTATTTACATAACTATTTTATACTTTTTATTGCCCGATCCGGCTAGCTCAATCGATCGAGCATGAAACTCATGCACTCTGATAGCAAGCGTTGCTACTGATGCTATGCAGACCAAAACTGGTTTTCAGTTTGTACATTTTTCTAGATTTTTCCATCCAAGGTTGGTTGACTTTGTAGAACGATGGCTTCAGATTTTCAACATACGGTGTGGTGGCGCGGACTGGGAGGGGGCGCTTCGCTCCTGCCCCCTCCCCAAGTAAGATTTTCATACGTGAAAGTACGTTAATGGTTTTGGTCCCTGAGTTGCTTCAATGTCACTGCCATTCTCAAATGGCATAAGTTCTGGATGTTGGGTGCCATAGTTCAGAGTTCTGAGCAGCGCTTGTAACACTGTCTGAAGCTTATTTCCACCTACTGCAGCTTCACTATTCTCAAAGTAAGTGAGTGTCGTTTGTGGACCTGACTGCATTTGAAAACAATGTGATATGTTACCTTCCTAAACCGCTTGACGGAGGCCCCCGAGGGGCGGTGTGATGGCCATGGACTCGGAGAAGACGCTTGGCTCCGACCCCCTCCCCAAGTCTTATAGCACCGGTGTAGCCTGAGATCGCCCCCGACATAGGCGGCCGGCTCCCGGGGTCCGGCGGAACTTTTTGCCTTTTGATGACTCTTCTATTCTGGACCTTGTCCCACAATCCGTTTGACCTGAAGACACGCTGTAGTGGGGCGCCCCTTTACCGTTTTAGTTGCCATTCCGCCCGCTTTTGCTACACTGTGCCTCTTCCGCCATTCAGCTGTTTACCGCCCGCTCTTGCGACTACAACGTCTCGCTCACCATGTAGTTGAGTTGCTCCCGCTCTTGCGATGCAACGATAAGCGACTGCCACAGGACTCTCAAAATGGCGGCCGGCTCTTCAGATTTGGGCGTGGTCCACTAAAATGGCCTTGGGACACCTTGGAACTTGGACGCTTCCCTGATAGGGCTTGGGTCCCATTCTCGAAAGCGTCCCCTCAGCCGTGAAGATTCTACAAAAGTCTTGGGGGCCCCCGACTCCCGCAGGCTTCTGGTGGGGAGCGGCTGCCATGTTTGCTCGTGGAATGGCCACGACGGACCTACGAGATGGTAGTGCTCTCATGCTGACGCCAGCTTTAGTCTGAAACATCCAGAAACACTGTAGACTACCAATTCGATCAGTTCCGGTAGCGCCCCAACATGGCCCGGTAGAGAAGAACTTGCCCTCTCCTCTTTGACTGATGGTTCTTGTTGCCTGTCCCCTCTGTTGTCATTTTACAGAACTTTTTGGACTGCTGAAAGGGGTTGTGTTCCGAACGCTGGTTGGTGGAGACATTTTGACTATATTCTTGACCTACGTTGTCGCGTAATGCGTTATATGACACGCCGCGTTAGCGCACCCGGAAGTAATCCGGGGCGCGGCGCGCAGCGCGCAACGTAAGCATAACAGGTCATGTGACTTGTTAATAAAACTTTTTATTGGTTCATTTTACTTTTGTTATTTTAATAATGAAAAGCTTGGTCATATGACCTAAAAAATACGCTTTTTATTGATTTCAAACTTTTTTTTTAAAACATATATGTTATAATATTCCAGGCTAATGTACTTTCCCGGAAAATTTACAACTGTCCTGCAAGTAAAATATATTCCTTTTTCGAGAAAAAGGGCGTTTCTTCGTTCCATGATGGAGCCGTTGAGTAAAAGAGACTCGGCCTGCTGTCTTAGTCGCCGATACGCCTGATTATCAGATTCTTATCGATCACTTTATGTTGCAGAAGTGGAAAACACAACTGCCCTTGACCATTTATCTTTACTGCGTTCCTACATATTATACCTTTTATCCGTCATGTAATTGGACTACTTTATTTCACTTGCCTTTTACTGATTCGAAAACAGTGACTAAAAGTAAAAACTTTACCAATGTAAATACTACTACCATGTTTTGTTTTAAAAACCTTTATTGTGAAAATGTCAGTATACAAATACGGGCCTATAACCACGTGGGACGGCCACGGAGCAAACTGGAATCGTATATGATGAGGAGACATTTACATTATAGAGGAACGTAACGAACGAGCCATTAGGTTGCAAGAACTAAGGTGTCTAACAGTTGCGGAATCGGTGGACGTACATTTTGTAATTAAAATACGTCAGGGCCACTTACAAAAAAGTTATCTAGATATACATTTGCGTGCAAGTACCATGGGTGACGTTAATTCGAACTTTCAATAGTACAGTAATCAATAACACATCAGAACTTAATATCAATAGGGATGTCGAAATATTCAATCAATTCTCGTCCCCGCCCGCCATGAGCATCAAAACTGCATTCATATCTCGTGATATCAAGGTTGTTCAACCAGTACACAACAATGAGTTACGAGTCCCATTTATACCGGCGCCATTTTGGGCGAGGCCGGGCAGGTCCAAGATATAGTCAAAATGTCTCCACCAACCATCGGCCAGACCAGAACCCCTTTCGGCCCTTTATGCTACAAGATGGTGTCTTCCATTCAGAAAATATTGTTCGCAGCATTTTGAAAGGAAACATAAACAGCCGTTCTCCTAGTGAGTCTCACATTGTTACATTTAGGAAGAATGTTGAAGAGTAGTATGTGGAAAATCTGAAGCCATTTTTCTACAAACTCTCAATCAGCCTTGGATGGAAATAAAAATCCTGAAGAATGTACAAACTGAAAACCAATTTTTGTCTGTATAGCATCAACAGCAACGCTTGAGTCAGCTTTGTGTCAAGCCGCCATTTTCATTCAATAAATAGCGTCCCCCTGCACACATTCAGGGACCTGGTCGTGTCTTCAGATGAAACGGATTGTAGGACAAGAAGCAGAAAGGAAAAGGAAAAAAGATCCGCCGGACCTCGGGAGCCGGCCGCCTATGTCATGTGCGACCTTTGGCCACACCAGGGCAATAGTGAAGCTGCAGCAGGTGAAAATAAGCTTCAGACAGTCTTACAAGCACTGCTCAGAACTCTCAACTATGGCACTCAACATCCAGGACTTGCCATTCGGATCTTGGCGCCTTGTGCTGGTTCCGACCTATTCACACATCGGTCCACTACTGACATCACCTCATAAGCCAACGGGGCACCCCACGCCGACTTTCGGCGCAGCATTGTAGGATGGCCACACCAGTGCGGCAACTTGCTGGACACCACCTCGGTGCCATCCGGATCTCGGCGCGTTCGAGTCACTGTACCGCAAGAGTGACCGGAACTCAGCTGGACACGCCGTCTTTCGGTGCAGCATTGTAGGATGGCCACACCAGTGCGGCAACTTGCTGGACACCACCTCGGTGCCATCCGGATCTCGGCGCGTTCGAGTCACTGTACCGCAAGAGTGACCGCAACTCAGCTGGACACGCCGTCTTTCGGCGCAGCATTGTAGGATGGCCACACCAGTGCGGCAATTTGCTGGACACCACCTCGGTGCCATCCGGATCTCGGCGCGTTGTGCTGCCTTCGGCCTACTGTAGCCGCAAGTGCGGACGCAACTCAGTTGGACGGCGAGTGAAACGCTAAGGGGCGCCGCACTGCAGCCGAGGAGCCTCCATCTTGGGGGAGACGCACAGCCCCCACTGACTGACGCAACCTCACAGGCCAACGGGGCGCCCCACGCCGACTTTCGGCGCAGCATTGTAGGATAGCCACACCAGTGCAGCAACTTGCTGGACACTAACTCGGTGCCATCCGGATCTCGGCGCGTTGTGCTGCCTTCGGCCTATTCGCACATCGGTCCGCTACTGACGCCGCCTCACGTGCCAACGGATTTTCTACGCTTTTTGTAGCCCTATGCCGCATAACAGGTCATGTGACTTGTTTATAAAACTTTTCATTGGTTCATTTTACTTTTGGTTTCCTAAAAATGGAAGGCTTGGTCATATGACCTAAAAATAACACTTTTCATTGGTTTAGAACATTTTTTTTTCCCAAACGATGAAAGCCCCACCTTGTTTCTGGATGATTCAGACTGAAGCTGGCGTCAGCATGAGAGCACCACCATCTCGTGGCTCCGTCGTGGTCATTCCGCGAGCAATCATGGCAGCCGCTCCCCACCGGAAGCCTGCAGGAGTCGAGGGCCCCCAAGACTTTTGTAGAATCTTCACGGCTGAGGGGACGCTTTCGAGAATGGAGCCCAAGCCCTAGCAGGCAAGCGTCTGAGTTCCAAGGTGTCCCAGGGCCATTTTAGTGGACCAGGCCCAAAACGGAAGAGCCGTCCGCCATTTTAAGAGTCATGTGGCAGCCGCCTATCGCTGCACTGCAAGAGTGGGAGCAACTCAACAACATGGTGAGCGAGACGCTGTAGCCGCAAGAGCGGGCGCAACTCAGCTGGATGGCCGCCACCTGGGGAGGCCCGTTCACGCCGCCTCCCCCACGCCCCCCCCCCCCGGGCCGCCCCACGCCAATTTTCGGAGAAGCATTGTAGGATACCAAAACCAGTGCGGCAGTTTACTGGACATCACCTGGGTGCCATCAACATCTCAGTGCGTTCTGCTGCCTTGGGACTATTCGCACAACAGACCGCTACTGACGAGGCCTCCCTCCGCACCACCCTGGACGCCCCACGCTGTTTTTCTTTGCTGCATTGTAGGATCCCAAAAACCAGTGCGGCACCCAGGTGACATCACCTGGGTGCCGTCCAGAACTCAGCACGTTGTGCTGCTTCGGGACTATTCGCACAAAAGACAGCTTCTGACCATTGTTGCTTTTTTTTGTGAAAAATGTTTCAATGTTTTTACAGTTTTTGTTCCGTTCGTTATATTTAAAAGTTAATAAAGTTTTATAATCCTACTTTGTTGGAGTGTTATATATTTTTAAAAAAACGGGTGAATGGGGCCTTGAATCGGGTTATTGTCATGTGTGGGCTTTGCAAGTGTACTGCTACAGGATCGGACATTTCAAACTCAAATGCACGTTCTTTTTCTTACCTTTCCGAAGCATGGAGCGCAATAGCAGGCAGAGAAAGGGTGATGCAAGTGTTGAACACTGCCTGGCCTGGAAGTTGCTGGCAGTGCCCCCCCCCCCCCGCCCGCTCCTGAAAGAGGACACACACACACCGCCGCCCCGAGTACTTCACAGATCTTTAAAAGACCATGGGCTTGTTCATGAGGCTTAAATGGTTTATCACCCCTTCTAGAACCCCTGCATCGACCCTCTGACGTTTCCTAGAAAAATTACCACGTAACACAATACCAAGCCCTGTCAGCTGAAACCCCCGAGGAATCGTGGGGCATATTATCAAGGGGGTTTATCTCCGCTTTTTTGGCTTTAAAAGCCAAGAAAGCGGAGATAAAATTATCTCCCTATTACCAAGCTGTCGCTAACACCAGTTAGTGACAGCTAAAAGGAGATAGCGACCATCTTGGGCCCCGCTTTGCATGTCAGTGATATTTATCACTAATGACATGCAAAGTGGGCGTGCCAAGATGTTAGCGACTGGAAACAGTCCCTAACATCGCTATCTCCTATTACCAACTTTTGGAGATATTCGCGCTAAGCGCGAATATCTCCAAAAGCTAACACCTGACCTGAGCAGTTCTTAGCCATGTTATCCAATGGGAGGTGGATAACATGGCTAAGAGCATTTGCTCGATAATGCATGAATATCGCTGACTTTTCAGCGATATTCATGCATTGCGGCCGTTTTTTATCGCATTTGCGATCAACCTTGCTAATAGCAAGGTTTATCTGAGATAAAAATTGCCGATGTGCGGCGATAATTTTTGTCTCTAAACAAGTTAGAGACAAAAATTATCGCTAGTTGTTGGTAATATGCCCCCGGGTTTTTGCTTGCAGAAATCGGGAGGCGGGAGACTAGCACTGAAATCAGTAGTCTCACGCCTGAATCGGGAGGGTTGGCATGTCTGGATTCTCTACAGCTGGGGCCATAAACTACATCCGCAGGGCTAGGTGATAGCCTGGGACCGGCCTAGCATCTAAAATGGCTGCCGTGCACGACAAAATTGTGGCATTGGAAAAAAGGCAAGATGGCGCAGACAATGTTTATCAATAAGGATTCATTTATAACAAAATATTTTATCGCACTGACAAATTGGTGGTCAACACTTCCTGATTTCCATCGAATCGAACGTTAACAGACGTCACGCAGCAAAAAAAAAAAAAAAGCTCACGCACAGCCGCTGGAAGACATGTATCAACATATATGAGCCTCCTCAGCCACCCTCAGAAAACATAAGGGATTAGGATACGTCTCCCGCACCCCCTTATACCTAGTAATTTAATTAAAACGAAGCACAAAATGGTCTCCCGCACCCCCTTATACCTAGTAATTTAATTAAAACGAAGCACAAAATGGCGAATTCCCGTTTCGCTACCAGTTTGCGGCCCAGTTCGGGGCCCGGGAAGCGCTTCTACCGTGAAAAATAATATTTTTTTTATTTTCCCCACGGGACCCTTTAATAACCCCAACAACATTCCTAGGGGGTCAAGAAGGGTATACCTTGCCCCCTTTCATTAAATTCCCCCTTCGTTTTTCACCTCTTCTTCTCTCTCGATCCTACCGAGAGATAAGATGGCGGCCGCTCCGGACTGTTTAGAATGTTGACAGACACCGGGGAGCCAATCAGCTTCGCATCGCAAAGTTCCGTTTCGCGAAAAGTAAGCGGACCGGAGCGCAGCCCGGAGCGCTGTTACAGATATATATCTTGTTTTGAACGTTCATTTCTCAAAATCCACTGGAGCACATATGTTGAGACTGTGGAATGTTCTTGAAAATAATAACGAACTTGTGAGACACACTAAAGTGCAAACCGGCTGTCTGGTGTTCGAACACTCAGCCTTATTAGCTAAATTGCCCGCTACTTTGAAACCGCTATTGTTTTCCGACTGAGGGATTAAGCGCAAACATTGAACTTTGGGTAACGGCAATAAGTGCGAAAAGCTCGAACAGAAACAGACTAGATTTTTCTAAATAAAATCGGAAGATTGCGTATCCACTACAGGGGGATCACAACAAAGGAGAGAGGAATCATGGACAGACAGGATGCAAAAAGAAAGGAGCTCATCACCACTATGTTTGACAAAAGTGATATGAATAAACCTATTGAAATCAATAAGGACCAAGGGAAAAACGACACGAAGGAAAAACTCCGCCTTTGGGAAAAATTAAACAAAAAAGAGATAAATAAATCCTGGGAACTGATTTCCCTACAAAAATACTTGGAAGTGGAAAGGGTACCTCGCGGCCTGCGCATATTGATAATGCCCAGCCAACAAGATGTAACCAATGACCTTCTCCAGGAGTGGGGGGAACATACAATAAACTCTTCATTGGGTCTGATAAAAATATTGGTGAAGCACATTGATATAGCGCTGGAAAAAATAAAGGAAGAGCTAAGAGCATTGGAAAAGGAGCTTGAAAGCCTAAAACTCAATGCTGAAATGACCAAATTCAAAGAGGACCTAGGTAAACAAATCGAAAAACATGAAGAGGAAGTAAGAATGAGAAAACAAACCAAATTCGAAAGGGATGCCAACGATTATGCGCAAGGTCGCATATTTACTTTTGCTAAGAAATACGACCCCTTCAGGCCACCTAGAACTAATCTAGCGAGTTCATCATCCAGTATGGCATCACTAACATCAGCTGACCTCAGTGAGGAGGAGGCCAACCTGGATCCCCAGCAAAAAGTTTTTTTAGGGGATATGCGCCTTGTCCTGTCGCAACGACAATGGGAATACAACCACGGGGCGCAAAGAAATACACGTGGTCGAGCAAGAGGAAGAGGGAGAACATGGCAACCAAGATTCTCAAAACCCACACCAGGAGGGGCCACCGGCGAAACAGCTACAAGCGAAAAAGTTGGCACAGAAACCAGGCTGATGAAACAGAAGAGGGGGAAATGAACGAGGAATTGCAAATAATTAATCTCTCTGGAACAGAAATTTCGGAAGCCGAAACTTCCCTGTTGAAGAAAGGAATTAATTTTTGCCTTCAGCACATATGGACATGGCGCAAACACGGATTGATCTGTACCTCTACATCCGAAAGATCAAGCTAGCTAAATTCTTCACTGGAAGGGAAAATAAACCCACAATACCAAAAAGTCAGCCAAAGCCAATATCCACTCTATTAGCTAAGGAATCTGAAGCATATCTAACAGTATTAAATTTGAACGCGGAAGAAGGCATGGATATCAATCTCGAGTCAGCCATAACACAAATGGGAGCAGGAACCAGTGGTTTTAAAGCAAAATCCAAATTCTACCCCCAACTCACACCGGGCAATAAAATAGACTTGTTTCAGGAGGCAGTCATCCACGACCTATATACAAATAACATCAAAACCAACATGAATGACAATCTTTCCAAAAGTGAAAGGCGGGCTTTAACATCATTAAAAACCAATTCAAATTTAGAAATCAAGATGGCCGACAAGGGCGGAAACATAGTCTTGTGGGACCGCAAATTATACATTGAGGAAGCCATGAATCAATTGAATAATCCACACTATTATGAAAAATTGGAAAGAAATCCAACCGATGATGTAAAAAGAGAATTGGATGGGAAACTAAGACAGTGGGAAAATGCATCCTTACTAGACTCTGATGAGAAAAAATATTTAACTGTGGATTTTTCTAAAACAGCAACTGTGTATTTCCTACCCAAGATCCACAAAAATGCCACTAAGCCACCAGGGAGACCAATCGTGTCGGTAAACGGTTCTTTGTTGGAACCACTATCAAATTTCATTGATTTTTACCTAAGTCCACAAGTCAAACATCTGAAATCCTACATCAAGGACACTACCGACTTCCTATGTAACCTGAAGCTAATAACTTGGCAACCAGAATTTATAATGATCACAATGGATGTGATTTCATTATATACAAACATTGAAAACGAGATGGGCCTAAATGCTTGCAAACATGTCTTTAAGGAACGAAACATACATTATTCGAATCATAACAACATGCTAACAGAAATGATCCATTATTTACTATGCAATAACATCTTCCTGTTTGGTGATTCTGTATTCAAGCAAAAAAATGGAGCAGCCATGGGCTTTTCTTTTAGTCCAAACTACGCCTGCACTGCCATGGGATGGTGGGAAGAGACTGTGGCATGGAACGAAAAATTACAAACTTTCACACAGCACATCATAGTCTGGAAGAGATTTATCGATGATTTGTTTGTAGTGTGGAACGGTGGGGAGGCTAAATTTCTTGAGTACTTTCAAATACTGAATACCAGCACACCTGGCATAACATTCACCTACAACATCAGTCGGGACAGAGCAGTCTTTCTAGACACCGAGGTGTACATTAAAAACAACCAAGTAGAAACCACCCTTCGCCGAAAAAGCACAGCAACAAACGCCGCACTTGAAGCCACCAGTTTCCATCAGCAATCCCTAATATCAAGCATCCCCTATGGGGAATTTCTCCGACTGAGAAGAATTTGCAGTGAGAAAGGGGAATGGCAAAAACAAAGTAAAAACTCTGCAACTCGTTTCCGAAACAGGCAATATAAACAGCACACAATAAGACACTGTTGGGAAAGAGCAAACAAGACCACAAGATCGGACAGCCTAAAATCGAAAGAAATCTCCATTCCAATGAAGGAGGAACCAATCAGGTTAATTACAGCTTACAGCAGAGAAACAAAACAACTGAACCAAATACTGAAAAGAAATTGGAAGATTCTGCAGCTGGACCCAGTCATAGGAAAAAGGATGGGCACACACCCAATAATATCTTATAAAAGGGCTAAAAACCTCCAGGACCACTTGGTTCACAGCCATTTTCAGTCAACAACCAAAAATAAAAACTGGTTACAAACCAAAGGATTTGTGAAGTGCTACCATTGTAAGGCCTGCGAAATTGCCAAACCTACTCAAACAATAACTATGCCGGACAAAAAAATCTGGAAAATCAACGAATGCATAACCTGTAACAGCAGATACACGGTATACATGATTGAGTGTCCGTGTAAACTAAGGTATATCGGAAGCACAATCTGCGAATTAAAAAAACGCATCTTGGAGCATGTCCGTGCAACTATACATAAAGACAGGGGCAACGCCGTTGCCAAACACATGGAATCGGATCATAACGGAGACTGGAAACAATTGCGTTTCTGGGGCATTGAGACCTTGAATCTCTCGACCAGAGGTGGACACAATGAAAAGTTGTTAAGACGCAAGGAATCAAAACACATCCTTGGTTTCAGAACTATGGTGCCATCAGGGCTAAATCAATCGGAAGAGCTTTATATACATTTGTGAATGAACTAAATAGACCTTTGAGAAATCCCGCCTGCCATACATGATATTTTAATGATTTTGTCCCTTTTATTTTACATTCCCCCACTTTTTTCACCTTTGTTTCCAGCTCACCGAGGGGAGTACACAATTGGCTCTGATATATAATGACATGTGTAAATGCCCACTGGAGGGCTATATTTCTGTTAATAATTGCACAAAATTGAACAATATGTCAAATTGCTAATGTTATGCCCACTGGAGGGCGGTACTCCCATAGATAAACATTGCATTAGAACCGACAAAGGCTAATTGGAAAAACAGACCATCCCAAAATCGCTGATCTAATAACGCTTAACATAGAGACATACACATAACCAGTATGCCCCTAAAAGTAATGTAATTACAATCACTAAGCATACTACACTATCCTAATGTCACCTACAAGTCCCAGAATTCCAAGCATACTGGTAACACACCATGTGACAGGGGGGCGTGTCTGACCAAAATGTTTGTTTGTTGGTTCCTTAAAAATGTTGAGCTGTACTGAGTAGGCTAACCGTGATCAAGACAGCGGACGCTGTCGAAACGCGTTGGTTGCTATATTGTTTTGAAACCCCCGATGGATTTATGAATTAAATCAGAAAAACTTGCACGAATAAGCTGTTTGCGGTCTGTTTTCTTCTGCAACTCCACTCTCTCCCTCGGCGGGGAAAACTTGTTGAATTTGCAGCGGTCTGACTCGACCGCAGGAGTAACGCGACCAGGACACAGCAGCGCCTTACGGAGGGAAAGGGAGTCATTTGCTGGATATATATATATATATATATATATATATATATATATATATATATATATATATATATATATATATATATATATATATATATATATATATATATATATATATATATATATATATATATATATATATATATGTAACAGGGGGATACCAAAGGGAAAAAGGTGAGTAAATGCAGATGAAACCACAAATGAAATATCAGGCGGCGACAACACAAGATCCACTGGCATGGGCACAAGAGGCCAGAGAGCGAAGAATCAATGATGGGGAAGCCGTACAGAAATTAACGGTAATACATTTCAGTAATAAGACTCTCTGATGTTGAAATAAGTGTTTTAGAATTGGGTTTGTCATTCTGTCTAGACAAAGGCCTTGACTATGCACAAGCCAGATTTGATCTATACAAGTTTTGAACGTAAACTCAAAATATGTGAAAGGCATTCCTATAAAAAAGATAGCAACAAAATTCATACCTACCACACCAACGACAGCAACATAGGCATAACAATTGGGGACGTTCCAGCATTACAAACCATGCTGAACTTAGCACAACAATCACCACTCGAACTCACCCACATGGCCCTTGACCCATTTTATCATTCAAACCCATCTGAGATTACAACTGTTCTAGGCACAGACACAGACGCAACACCACTTACTGGGTTTAGAGCTAAATCCAAGTTTGTTCCTATAGTTCCAAAAGACAAAATTGATGTATTTAGCGACCTAGTGGCCCAAGACGTACTATCCCTGCTAAAGAGAAACACAGGCAGGACTAATCTAACTAAAGAGCAGTGGGAGGCGTTGAACAAACTACAAAAAGACCAAAACCTTATCATAAAACCTTCAGACAAAGGGGGCAATGTTGTCATTATGATACGTGAAATGTACCTCAAAGAGGCACATCGCCAATTGCAAGACAGAACATGCTATAACAAAGTAGACAAAAGGTACCTAATCACCCTCAAAAATCTATACCATGACAAACTGACTACATGGCACGAGCAGGGGCTCCTATCTTGGGATGAGAGACAATTCTTGAAAAATGATACACATACAATACCTACCCCCTATCTTCTACTGAAGATACATAAGAGTGACACTGACCCACCTGGGAGGCCCATACTTTCATCCAAAAACAGTTTATTGGAGAAAACCTGTACATACGTAGACTACTTTTTGTTTCCCTTTGTCAAGGACCTTAAATCCTACATGGATATATGATGTTACAACACGGACTTTTACTCCGCATACCGTTACAACGCGGTTTTTACAACGCGGATACTGTAACAACGCATGTATTTACAATGCATTTTTTTACAACGCAGGTACCTTTACAACGCAGACCATTACAACGTAAGTATTGGTAAGTATATGTTAATATTAATAATATAATAGTAACTTAATTTTAAAAATTTAATTTAATGTAATTTTAAATAATTTAATTTCCGTTAATTATTTTAAATTTAAATTAATATTACTTTATTTTTACCATGTACCCCTGTACCCCAGAAACTGAAAACTAACCCTAAACCCCAAAAATAAATTAAAGTAATTTTATGAAATATAATTTAAATTAATTATTGAAAATAAAAAGAAATATAACTTTATTTTTACCCTGTACCCCTGTACCCCAAAAACTCAAAACTGACCCTCAACCCCAAAAATAATGATATGTAATTTAATTTAATTTATTTACTATTAAATAATTTAATTTAAAATTAAATTTAATTTATTTTTACCCTGTACCCCAAAAACTGAAAACTGACCCTGAACCCTAAAAATACCCCTTTACCCAAAAACTAAAAACTGACCCTGAACCCTAAAAATACCCCTTTACCCAAAAACTGAAAACTGACCCTGAACCCTAAAAATACCCCTTTACCCAAAAACTAAAAACTGACCCTGAACCCTAAAAATACCCCTTTACCCAAAAACTGAAAACTGACCCTGAACCCTAAAAATACCCCTTTACCCAAAAACTAAAAACTGACCCTGAACCCTAAAAATACCCCTTTACCCAAAAACTGAAAACTGACCCTGAACCCTAAAAATACCCCTTTACCCAAAAACTGAAAACTGACCCTGAACCCTAAAAATACCCCTTTACCCAAAAACTGAAAACTGACCCTGAACCCTAAAAATACCCCTTTACCCAAAAACTGAAAACTGACCCTGAACCCTAAAAATACCCCTTTACCCAAAAACTGAAAACTGACCCTGAACCCTAAAAATACCCCTTTACCCAAAAACTGAAAACTTACCCTGAACCCTAAAAATACCCCTTTACCCAAAAACTGAAAACTGACCCTGAACCCTAAAAATACCCCTTTACCCAAAAACTGAAAACTGACGCTGAACACTAAAAATACCCCTTTACCCTAAAACCCAAAACTGACCCTAACCCCTAAAAATACCCCTTTACCCCAAACATATAACATTTAAAAAATAACTATATACTTACCAATACTTACGTTGTAATGGTATGCGTTGTAAAGGTACCTGCGTTGTAAAAAATGCGTTGTAAAAACATGAGTTGTAACAGTATCCGCGTTGTAATGGATGCGTTGTAACAGTAGTGCGTTGTAAAAAATGCGTTGTAACAGGTGCACACCTCCTACATACATGATACCACTGACTTTTTGAACAAAATACAAAACATCAGAATGAGCGACTGAGAATGGTTTTTATGTTTGGGGGTAGAGGCATTCTACACAAGTATACGACATGAAGACGGCTCAAAGCTTGTTGCTTCTTCCTAAAAAACCGCAAAGATGAATACCTACAGCATACCAATATCTTACTTGATATGATCTCTATGTGCCTCAAAGAAAATGTATTTATGTTTGAGAATGTGCATTTTAAACAACTGCAAGGAACTTCCATGAACACTTGCTTCGCCCCCAGTTACGCCAATCTTATGGTGGTTTGGTGGAAGAAGCAAGTGCTCTGGAATGACCAAACTGAAAAATGGGCCTACAATGTGTCCAAGTGGCAAAAATACATAGATGATATTTTCTTTGTATGGAGGGCTACTGAGTAAGACCTCAATGATTTCATTGACTGTTTGAATTGCAATACTGTCAACCTTAGGTTCATAAGACACTATAGTCAAACCTCTGTTGAATTTCTTGGCCTAACACTTACAGTAGAGAGAGGGAGAATTAGTAAACACCTATTTCAGGAAAAGCACAGCTGGGAATTCCATCCTCCATGTCACAAGTTCCCACCTCCCTAGCTTCAGGTGGGGTATCCCCTATAGTGAATTCCTAAGATCTAAACACAACTGTAGCTCAGAGGAAAACGTTGCACTAGCCAAACAAGAAATGAAAATGAGGTTAATAGACAGAGGATACTCCATGAATGCTCTCCATCAGGCTGAAATCAGAGTTGAGTCCCAACGCAGAGAGGAAACCCTAGAAGCAAACAGTACCAAGGTTTCCAAAGGGAAGAATGAGAAGCAACCCCCTATATTCATTACAAAAAGACCATCCATATCATATGAAAGAAATACATCACTGAGGGACATATTGGTACAAAGTCATCTCCATCCCAAAGAAAATAATTGGCTCAAACAAACCAAAGGGTTCTGCAAATGCAGTAAATGTAAGGCCTGGAGACATAATATCAATGTTACTGAGACCACCCTAGAAAGGACCAAAACTAAATGGAAGATACCGCAAGTTATACCATGCACACTGAGTATGTGCCATTGTTTGCCCCTGTGGCCTGTGGCCTTTGGTATATTGGATCTATCACATTTGCAGTAAAGAAACGGATCCTGGAACACTGGCGCGCAATCACCAACGGTGATCTGAGCTATAGTACCGTGAGGCACTTTGCTAAGGAACATGGGGGAGACTGGACCAAAACCAGATTTTTTGGATTGGACACAGTCAACCCCAATCCAATAGGAAGTAATCGTATTGCCTCCCTCCGCAAACTTGAATCACTCTTTATCCTCCTAGCAGACACCAAATTTCCATACGGCCTTAACTATGACGAGGAACTGTTCGGTCACTGGTAAAAACCTCAGGAACAAATTGAAAGGTTTTAGAAAATAGTAACAAAAAGTGTTCCATTCTGTGTTTTTCAGTGTTAATATGACAAATCACATCCAATATACAGTGACCCAAAGGAAATCTTATTTATAAAATATAGCAATATGTAAATTGGTACAATTCATTTATTATTCTAAAATAGATATTAAAATGATTCTTAACACATTTCTTGATGCAATTAAAAACAGAGACAGAAACAATCAATACAGAATAAAAATACAACAAATACGTTTTTCACTTCAATAGGGTAATTTTTACAATGATTCTTTAAATCTTGTGAAAATATTGAATCTGACATATGGAAACTTATTACATTGCTCTATATAAAAACCAATTCATTAAAAACAGGTAACTGTGTCCTTATGTCGATGCATTTCGGTGTGTCATGTTGATTTGAAAAACATCTTCCTCAGGACTCAAAGTTTAAAAACACCTCATCTTCACTGTGCCACCCAACATATCTAAAAATAAATACATACAATTAGGTGCACATATATAACATGTGCTTATTTAACATTTATGAAATACTTTCTTTGGTTCAGGGCATTAGTCTACAGCATAGTGCAACTAAGAGGTCGGGGATAAAATTCAAACCTCAAGAACTATAAAGATCACCAGACCACCATTGTCCTACTGCTTATTACTAGATGTCATTAAAAGAGGGGGTATTGGCTGGAGTCAGAACAGATTTATTGATCTAAAGACAAGATCTGCAATGTACATATATAGTTTAACCTTGTCTTTTATTAATCAAGGGTCTATATAGTCGCACAATACTATACATAATCCCTGATATGTATAGGGATTTATTCACTGTAGAGTGCTGAATAAACTATTGTAATTGGGAAGGGTGCAATTGGCAAGCAGGTAAACACTTGCGCTGTACTTACAACATCGCGCTGGGTGAAATATGAAGTAGAGTTATGATTATATCATCATTTCAGTAGGAAAAATTGGGTTTTGGAAACAAACTACAAAAATGGCGGTAGAAATCTGCGGGAGTACTCAATTACGCTAATCACGATAATAGGCTCTCGCGGGAGAGTATAAATATCGGGGTTAGAGCTGCACCGCATATTCATGAATTCTCAGACCCCCGAGGTGGTAGACTCTGCCAGTCTTCAAAGGTAAGGAGGGAGTACATGCTTCAGTACTTAGGGCGGTCATGGGAGTAAGAAGAAATCATGCTCACAACGGTGGCTTTAATTGCTGTCTGTTTGTAAACCAGCCTACTTAGTTGACTTGAACGGTTGGCTTAAAGTGCTGCCTCATTATATGAAGGACGAAGGCGGAGTCTAAGCATTGAGGCATCACTCCACTTTTATTGGTTCATTTGGAGTGCCTACTGGCATTATTTTAAATAGACAATTGATTTAAAGGCGATGTGTACAAAGTGGTGGAAGTGTGACCTTGTAGGGTGATCAAACAAGCCCCCAGTTCTACTTAAGACTACCCCTGAGAGGGATATTGCGTGAAGAACATCATTTTTGCAAAGGGTAAGTGTTGTAAGCCAAACAGGGTTGTGTTGTACTTAGACAGACTAGTGTCAGGATTTGAGTCACTAAAAGAATATGTTTATGAATTTATACTGCAGGGTAAAATACCAGCGACAGCTTTTAAAATCAAAAGGGTGAAGTTGTAAACACCAGCATTGCTGAAAACTAGAGTGGGCATAAAGAAAAGACCCCTGATGTGAGTATGTCTAGTAGCAATAAAACAATTCAAGTCTGACATTTGAATGAGGGATTGGAATAAAAGATTTCCTATTGATATTCCCAACAGATTTGAATAGACGTTGTGACCTAAAATTGATGGAGGCATAAAAGATCACAACAGAATTCCGTCTTTCTTGAATCAGAGCGATATGTGATGAACACCGATTTAGGCTAAGCAATTATATCACTCTAGTTTCCACATGGGGATATTAGGAAATATGTATAGGATTGTGCGACTATATACACCCTTGATTAATAAAAGTTAAGGTAAAACTATATAGGGGGCAAGTACGATTACATATATGTACATTGGGGATCTTGTCTTTAGATCAATACATTTATTTTTTATTTTATTTTTTGGGAGTTTTATATAGCGCTGGCTGGACCCGAGGGTATCAGAGCGCTTCACAACATATAAATCTGTTCTGACTCCAGCCAATAGCCTCGCTTCAAATGAAATCTAGTAATAAGCAGTAGGACTATGGTGGTATGATAATCTTTATAGTTCTTGAGGTTTGAATTTTAGCCCCAACCTCTTAGTCGCACTATGCTGTAGACTAATACACTGAACCAAACAAAGTACTTTATACATGTTAAATAAGCACACGTTATATATATACGCCTAATTGTATGTATTTATTTTTAGATATGTTGGGTGGCACAGTGAAGATGAAGGGTCCTGCGGAAGGTGTTTTTCAAATCAACAAGACACACCGAAACGCGTCGCCATAAGGACACAGATACCATGAGTCCTGGTATCTTTTTGTATATATATATATTCATATGTATGTGTATGTATATATATATATATAAACAACGATCCTTCTTATTCGGAGGCACGTCACTTTAATGAAAAACATGAAGGCAGTCCGAAGGAGTTACAATATTACTTATTGGACTCAGTCCCAATTTCAAAGAGAGGAGGGGACCGAGCAAAAGCACTCCGTAGGTTAGAGATGACCTACATTTTAAATCTCGACACCAAGCACCAGAGAGGTTTAAATGCCACAGAGGAACTGTACATTAGTCTAGATTCATATCAAATTTAGGAATAACTGCCAATCTTAACTACGAACATGAATGTTATAGTCACAAGGAAACTTTAAGGCATCTTTTATGGATATTTATTTATGTGTTTGATTTTACAATTTGGTCCAAGTTGTGAACTTAAATATATACATGTGCGTAAAGTAAAGAGATTAGAACCCAGTTGGATAGAATACAAAATGGATGTGAGAAAGTATAATGTATGCAATAACACTATTTATAGACATACAGGGTTTCTTTGAAACGTAGACATATGTTATGCAAATTCAAAATTTGGAATGTGTCATATTTATTTGTATATATTATATTACATAATATAATAATTTTAATACTGTTATAATAAATATTTATATATTTATTGATACATATGTTTGCACATTTTTGGAATCCTGTAAACAGTACTTAATTCAGATTGAATTTGTTTCTATCTTAAACCCTCATTTCTTTCTATGTATTCATACCAGTATCAATGTAAGTATGTTTACTGTTTATATTTTTGTCTTTCCTTTTAGATCACTATGTCATCATTGAAATCAGTAGGCAACATAGCAGCTACAAATTGCTTTGATTTTAAAGGTTTTTTTCTTCTAAGTAATTTATTTGGTTATGCACAGCTGTAACACTATCCCACTTTAAATGTATTTCACTTTGTTTTTAACAAACATCATGAACAATAGGAAACAATATATAGGGTTTTAAAGGTCATGCTGTCATTCAACTGAGATTGATGACAGCATGAACTACAGAGACAAAGTGTTGTAGTAGTAACATCAATGTATATGTAAGGTTTTTTGCATTTCCATGTTTTTATCGTATTTTTGATACAGATGTTTATATATCTTTATATATTTATGTATCTATTTATTTATACATATGTAATTTTGATATGGACGTACATTGATGTATTTAATTATTCCTAGCTGCTTTCATGCTTTTATGCAGTAATCAATGCCCTTGCACAATACTACACTGTGGAAACGGAAAATGCACTGTCACTTTAAAGATTTTGTCACATGGTGTTAAGTAACAAAACTAAAAAATATTTGAACCAACTGAATATTTAAACCAACTGTCAAGCCAAAAGCGAGTCATGTGATCAAGTCCCCTGTGAGGGACGAAACGCGTCATGGATGCTGCACTGATCATTGAGTTTGAATAAGCTGAAGCTGACTAGCCACAGTGGTCCGTGCTCTCATATATATATATATATATATATGTATGTATATGTATCTATATGTATATATATGTGTATATATATTACCTACTGGCGGTCGCCAGTAGGTATATATAGTTAGGATTTTTTCTCTATGGGACTTTTGAAAATTCTATGCCTAATAACTTTGGCGTTTGTGGACGGAATTGGCTGAAATTTTCAGGAAAATGGCACATTTTGTTTCTATGCAAACAAAAAGAAGGAGTATCCCCAGCGTCAGGTTTTTGAAGGAAAAAACTTTCGGAGGGTGAATTGTTTGGCAAAAGAAAAAAGGAAAAAAGTCAACCTTTTTGATAGGAAACCCCTCACTCACCACCTAGTGGTGACTTGCTTCATCATCGGGGTCCACCCTGGTGACCTAGCGTCACCAGGATGTGCTTCGACACCTGGGTTACAGTGGAGCAGGTGTGACTGTTTGTGCAAAAAAAGGTGTTAAAAATTGTCCTGGTAGTCTTAAAAACAATCTTTATTACAAAGTAATCAGAACAATGTTTAAAAAATTATTGGCGAGATATACC
This sequence comes from Lissotriton vulgaris, assembly GCF_964263255.1. Lineage (NCBI taxonomy): Eukaryota > Metazoa > Chordata > Amphibia > Caudata > Salamandridae > Lissotriton > Lissotriton vulgaris. The sequence continues at coordinate 995,618,146 of NC_141689.1, forward strand.
TTGGTGAGTTACGGCCAAGGTATCTCTATATGTGTGTGGGTGGCTTGGTCAACATGTTTCTACCTTTAGGGCAGTAGCCCGGTATTCTTCAGGACCAAAACAGGTGGATGGGGGGTGTGTGCCCCCTAAAAGGCACACCCTCACCTGATCCCCTGTGAACCAACTGGAAAAATTACCAGCGGTAGATGTGCTCTTTAAAATAAAGAGCAATGTCTGGTTGCAAAAAAAGACCTGTGGGGGGAAGTAAAAGAGTACCGGATTCAGTAGAATTTCTATACTTTCCTGTTACGTCGTGCAGTGTCTCTGTGAAATGGATAATCATGCCATGGGACGTGCCCTCCGAGTGATCAAGTATAGTGTTCAATACGGGTGGTTGGCAGGGGAGTGTTATCCGAGTGTGCACTCTAGTCATAAGGTGCTTAAGTTTGTCATGCAGTACGTTATTATTGCCTTCATGGAGATATATATACAAACATGCATTTCATTTCAAATGCATACATACTTAATTTAACATTCGTCTCATTCAACCATCTATTGTGCCCGGTGAATTTCTGTGGGCGTCTCTAGGTGGGCGTGGCAGGTAGTGGCATGTCCTCGTATGTCCAATGGTACTAGGTTGTGCCCAGAATTATACTAGATTGTGCCACGATTTGTATATTATTTACAGACAAGACACACAAACAAAAAACATGTAGGAGTGCACATAGGTTTCATGGTTCGAACATGGGGCTTACTTGTTTTAAGCCTTTTGATTACTTCAACGGGCAGGGGGTAGGGTCTTTTAACCACCAAACCTAGTTCTGAAAAGGCGCGAAAGGTATGAGTAAAAAGAGCGCAGGGTCCGTTAGGGATCGCACTATTTGTCGGTTTTGGGTTCCATCTCATTAAGGAGCAACGCGATGCATTTTACTTACAGTTGGCGGGAAATAAAGCGGCCATTCACCTACTCCTCTCCTCCTCTGCTCGGCTAGTAGTGCCGTGTGGGAGCCTTTCCGTTAAATGAGAAACTCTCTTCCGGGAAGGGCGTGGTGCCGTGCGCCGGAGGGGGAGGGGTTACAGGGCGGTGCCTGATGACGCGGCGAACGCGTATGTTTGTAAACAAAGCGCGTCCCGTTTACTAACCATCCAAGGGGTGGTGCGGGGATGTTGGATATTCATTAAAAATGAATATTAGTATCTAGATTTTAACATCAGAATCTGGTGACGCGGAAACACGCAGATGTTAGTAAACATAAAGCGTGTTCCGGAGTGAAGTGCTTGGAATAGTTTTAAGCGCATGAAGAAGCGGCCCTTAGTAATAGGTGCAACTAGACGATACTCATTGATGATGAGTGTCAGTACCTGGGTTTAGTATCAGAATCTGGTGACGTGGAAACACGCAGATGTTGGTAAACATAAAGCGTGCACCGGAGTGAAGTGTTTAGAAAAGTTTTAAGCGCATGAAGAAGGGGCCATTAGTAGTGGGTGCAGCTAGATGAGGAAGGTCACCCTACATTATGCAAGTTTATTAGTGCGTAGAGACATAGTGCCTTTTGTACAGAGTAGTCGAATTGCCCCATTGTTAGCCGGTGGGGCTAGGTGGAGGAACAAACAACTACAGTAGTGCAGCTCCTTATCGTGGGATATATGAGCTCAGTTAGTGGGTAATTTGAGCACACTGGCCCATGGGATATTGTCATTGAGTCCAACTTTGTGCGTGGAAAGTCTATAAATCCACCTCTGTTCTTTCTCATATAGGCGTGACTGTATGTTAGGACCCTGCTGCATTTTGTTTCTAAACAGCCCTTGAAAATTTGGGGGGGTTTTGTGGAGGGGGGGCCGAGAAAAAAGGGGGGTCCCAAAACGCGTTTTTCCGATGTTAATTTCCATAGGGCGGTTGGACTCACTTTTAGCCCGAACGGCTGAATGGATTTTCACGAAACTTGGCAAAATTGTAGGGACTGTTAGCCCGATGTGCCTTTGCTAGGTCTCAATATATGTGCTTCAGTGGATTTTGAGAAATTAACGTTTAAATCAAGATATATATCTGTAACAGCGCTCCGGGCAGCTATCCGGTTAGCGAACCTTTCGCGTAACGGAACTTTGCGATGAGAAGCTGATTGGCCCTCCGGTGTCTGTCAACATTCTAAACAGTCCGGAGCGGCCGCCATCTTGTCTCTCGGTAGGATCGAGAGACAAGAGGAGGGCAAAACAAAGGGGGAAATTACCATAAGGGGGCATAGTAGATCCTCGTTGACCCCCTAGGTTTTATGTGGAGGTTTTAAAAGGGCCTAGGAGGGTCCAAAAAAAAAAAAAAAAATTTTTTTGCGTGGTAAGCGCCAAGTTCGCGGACCGGAAAGCGTTCTGGGCAGCGAACTTTATGGATAAAAGAATGAAAGACTTTTCTAATACTGTATGTTAATTGTTTGTTGTTTTTCTTGTTTTTAAGCAATTATTTATTATTGTGATTGTGTTTCAAAATTTAATAACATTTCTAACATTTAACTAGTTTATGAATTACATATAAAAATGATTAAAGACTCAAACAATTTTTTAATATTACATACAATTTTATTTTTCGGATTGTTTTTCAAAATTTAATACAACGTCTAGCATTTCACTGTCTGATATGTGTTCTTGTTCAGTGAACATAAGTTCCAACATTTGACCGTCATCATAATGAAGTAAATGATCCACAGATTCTATACATTGAACTAATTCATGGTCCCGTGATTCATCCATGAAATCTGAGTCATCATTGTCCTCAATAACTTTTTCTGTGTTGTTCTCCAGAACAATTTCGAAGGAAACATTCTACTCACCTTCCATTTTATTGCTGTAATTTGCATAAAAAATAAATATATCAGTAGAGATAGGGCACTGTTGGGTTTAAGTTCAGACAGGCACTTGTGAGTTTATAACAGAGAAGTAATCTATGGGCACTGTATGGTTTCAGGCGTGAAGTAGTACTATTAAAAAGTGCCTGTGAAGAAGCCTAAGTAAATTCATAATTATACCACAGAAACCTAAATCAGTCCATAATTATAATAAAGAAGCCTTTCTGAATGTCTAACTCTTACAGAGGGATAGTATATAACTATCTGAAAAAGTTTACCATATTTACTTATAGTGCACAATATACTTCAGTTTTAAAAATAACAACTTACCTTTAGAAACAAGTTGATGTTATTAGTGTTATTCTAAATGATATATACAACAACAAGTAGTAGTCAAAATGGCTGTGTTTCCTTCTCTCCCTTTATATATATACAGGTATATAACCAATCAAATGTCAGGTAATAAAAGTAGAAAATGTATTACGCGACAACGCAAAACGTCATGATAACGTAACAGTTACGCTTAAGGAACGATTACCGGCTCGCGCACCAAGTCGCGGCTTTGAATTCAGCTAACGGGAAGCTGACCAGTTCGCGGACTAGGAGCGGAACAATTTTTTTTTTTTTTAAAATGTATAAAAAACATGTACAATATATTTTATGATTTAAAGAAGAATACATTTTACAGATACAAATATTAGCTTTCAAAAAACCATTGAAATTCAATGTCATGAATGATGTAATATGTGACATCATCAGCAGTGGATTGCGGGTGCGCGATATATAGTTAGCGCATCTAACTATATATGGAATTTCAATGGTTTTATGCGAGTAAAATAAGGTTTTGTAAATGCTAATTCCTAACTATATATGGACTATAACCTATGGTTTTTTCATTGAATATATATATATATATATATATATATATATATATATATATATATATATATATATATTACCTACTGGCGGTCGCCAGTAGGTAGTTATAGTTAGGATTTTTTTCAATGTTAAATCTCAAAATTCTATTTGGAATAACTTTGGCACCGGTTGACGAATCTGCCTGAAAATTTCCTGAAAATGGCCTCGTCGAGCTCCGGTCCTTCCTTGAAAGTTTGGGGGGGATACGTCAAGCGGGGGCCGAGATAAAAGGGGGGTCCCAAAACGCATTTTCCCCATGTTAATTTCCATAGGGCGGTCGATTTCACTTTTAACCCGAACGGCTGAATGGATTTCCACCAAATTTGGCAAAATTGTAGGGATTGGTAGCCTGATGTGCCTTTGCTATGTCTCAAGATATGTGCTGCAGTGGATTTTGAGTAATTTAGGTTACAAAAAATATATATATCTATAGCAGCGCACCGGTGCGCGCACCAGGGAGCGCTCCGGGCGCGTGACGCGAGGTGCGCATGGAAAGCTGATTGGCTCTCGGGTGTCTGTAAACATTCGAAACAGTCCAGAGCGGCCGCCATCTTGTGTCTCAGTAAAATCGAGACATAAGAGGTGGCTAAAACAAAGGGGGAACTGACCATAAGGCGTCAGGGATAGACCCCTTTGACCCCCTAGGTTTGATGTGGGGGCTATAAAAGGGCCCCGCGGGGCATTTAAAATATTTGTTTTTTTTTCGTTTTGCGCGGGGGAAGCGCCCGGTGCGCGCACCAGGTAGCCCACCGGGGAGCGTAAAATGAGGGAAAAAGATGACAGAGTTTTTAAAAAAATGAAGTTTTTATTTAGAAATTGGAGGTAGTTCTAAAAAGAACTTTTTGTTTCTTCTTTTTGTTGTTTTATATTTTTTTTGTGTTTTTTGAACTTTTTGAACTTTTTTTGGCTTTTCAAAACAGTTTTATATTTTTTTTGTATTTTTTTAGGGGGAGAAACAAAAAAAGGGAATTGAAACTGGCTCAACTGGAGCAAAAAAACAAAAAACCCAAAAAATTACTTCTTTTTGGGGCACTTGTGATTATCACCTGCAAGGACGATGAGCTTAACGCTTTTTTCGCCATAGGCGATAAGCTTGCCACATGCAGAACAAGTGATTTTAAAATCAGCAAATCTCGGCTGAATGCAAGGCATCACCTCGGATGTTTCTGGTTCTGATGAGGTGGGTTGGTTTCTTTGGGAGGGGGCCCTTGATGACTGGGGGAGGTTACTGGCCAGTTCCCTGAACTCTGCACGAGAGTAGTTGTTTGGGTGCTTTCTGGTCATGTGCCGAATCATGGTATAGTTACCAAAAGAATATTTTTTGTTTGGGTTGCCCCGTGAAAGTTTATCATTGCAGATGAGGCAAGTCACCTTGGGCGCATTCACCTTTTTTTTCCCCTCTGGGATTGAAAAAAACTGCCATACAATGTGTGGTTTGGGTTTGTAAGGTGTATTTTCTTCTGGCAGCCATCTTCTTCTCCCCTCCTCCTCTTCCTCTTCCTCCTCCTCCTGTTCTTGACCACCAATATAATTTGGAGCTGGTCCTTTTGGTGGTTGTGGTGGTGGTGGTGGGGCAGATGCACCAGCTGATGCTACTACTGAAGCCATTATTTGGAGCAAAAAAGTAGAGAGAGCAACAAACAGGTCTTCCTCAGTCAAAGGACAAAGTCAGAATAAGCAAAAAAGGTGGGGTCTTTCATCATTTAGAAAAAAAAACTCTCCTGAACCAATGAGAAGTGTTATTTTCAGGTCACAAGACCAGGGGCTTCATCATTATGAAACTAAAACTGTTATGAACCAATGAAAAGTGTTATTTTCTGCTCACATGACCCGACGCGCTTACGCTACGCGCCCGGGGGCGCGCAGCGTAAGCGCGTCGGAAGTTTACGTTTTGGGATCGTATTCGCTCGAGTACTTCCGGGTGCGCTTACGCCGTGCGTATCACGCGGTCGCGGTTACGCGATACGTCACGATCATGTTTTCGTTTGCGATATTGGCGCTCACGGGACGCTCCCCGGAGCGCGCCCGGGGGCGCTTTTCGGAAATACGCTTTTCGGGGCGCACTCCGGGGCGCGCTCTGGGAGCGCTCCCCCCAAAAATTAAAAAAAAAAAATGGGATAATTGTAGGGACAGGTAGCCCTATTCTGAAGTGGTTTGTAAAAAAATTAACTTTATAAAAATATGTATTGTGCTACATTGGGCTTAATATATGTTAGAGCCAAAATGTAGCCCAAATGTAGCCCAAAGTAGCCCAATGTAGCCCAAAGATGGCCACCAGAGACCAAAAATTGTAAATGTAGCCCAAATTTCAACTAGATGTAGCCCAACTGTAGCCCAATGACAGAATGTACCAGAGTGTTAAAAAGAACAACTAGAGTGCTAACAGTCTTATTTATAAAGTGAAACTTATAGTTAGGAATTAGCATTAATAAAACCTATGAAATTCACTGAAAAAACCATAGGTTTCACACCAGTTATAGTTAGGAATTAGCATTTAAAAAACCTATGAAATTCACTGAAAAAACCATAGGTTTCACACCGGTTATAGTTAGGAATTAGCATTTAAAAAACCTATTAAATTCACTGAAAAAACCATAGGTTTCACACCAGTTATAGTTAGCTGGAAATTTTACTGATATAAAACCATTGAAATTCCCACGTTATAGTTAGTCGGACTCACTATAACTTGCGCGTGCAATGCACTGCTGATGACATCACATATTACATCACTCATGACATGGTGAGTGACATCACTCATGACATCACTGATGACACCATCCTTGTGACACAGTGACAGACCTCCTCTCAGTGTAAAGTAACCATTGAGACACATATTCAAAAATAGAAACTGAAATTTTTAAAAAATGGACATACCTATATCAGTTACAACAAGCAATTCTGTACTTCCACTATCTATATACACATCCACTCATTCACCAACAGTTCTATATAGTCACTCATACATATACTCACTCATCATATGAAGAGATACACCTATACATCCTGTTACACACCGACATTCATCCAAAAGTTACTCACACACATATTCACACGTGCAAATGAACTATTGAACAACCATTTATTTGAATATAGAGTTATACACACACTTCCACCTTACTTCTATTGAAAATTACCCATATTTATTCTCTTAAACAATCACTTATAGAAACACATACTTATTTAAACAGGAACTCTTACAATCTCTTACTCTCACATATACTCACTTATATACATCAATATTCATATATACTAGATTAAAACATATGTAGTTACTGATAAAGACACTAGTGAGACAGTCATTCACTCACTAACAAACACATATAGACACTCATCCACCCATACAGTCCAGTACATATGCTGTCTTCAAAACACATACAAACAAAGAGTCAGTCACTCATGCATCTATGTGCTAAGTAATACCCCCACCAAACCATATAGACACTCAAACTGATACTAATAAAAATATCAAATAACCCATATACATACGCATGTAGCTACTTATCAACACATGTAGCCACTTATACACAAAGTGAAACACTAATATATGTATTTAAATATTTAAACATAACTCACTAATATTTATTTTTCAGAAAGACACATATTCACTGGATGGTGTCATCAGTGATGTCATGAGTGATGTCACTCACCATGTCATGAGTGATGTAATATGTGATGTCATCAGCAGTGCATTGCACGCGCAAGTTATAGTGAGTCCGACTAACTATAACGTGGGAATTTCAATGGTTTTATATCAGTAAAATTTCCAGCTAACTATAACTGGTGTGAAACCTATGGTTTTTTCAGTGAATTTAATAGGTTTTTTAAATGCTAATTCCTAACTATAACCGGTGTGAAACCTATGGTTTTTTCAGTGAATATATATATATATATATATATATATATATATATATATATATATATATATATATATATATATATATATATATATATATATATATATATATATATATATATTCACTGAAAAAACTATAGGTTATAGACCATATATAGTTAGGAATTAGCATTTACAAATCCTTATTTTACTCACACAAAACCATTGAAATTCGCATACATAGTTAGTTGCACTAACTATATATCGCGCACCCGCAATCCACTGCTGATCATGTCACATATTACATCATTCATGACATGGTCAGTGACACCACTGATGACATCACTGATGACATCTCAAATTACATCACTGATGACATCTCAAATGACATCACTGATGACATCACTGATGACATCTCAAATGACATCACTGATGACATCTCAAATGACATCACTGATGACATCTCATTTGACATTACTGATCACATCACTTGATACTTTTTTGCATACACATCACTGATGACATCATTCATGTGATAATACGATGAACCTCTTCAGACTCTAATATAACCTTAGATACACTCAGTGTAAACAGATACTCACAGACTGTCACTCATCCATGGAGTTACTCACACACCTAGTCAGTCATGCAAAGAATCAATCACACCTCCAGTGTGATTGATTCTTTGCATCAGTACCTGACGCGTAACGGAACTTCGCGAAGCGAAGCTGATTGGCTCTCCGGTGTCTGTCAACATTCTAAACAGTCCGGACCGGCCGCCATCTTGTCTCTCTGTAGGATCGAGAGACAAGAGGAGGAGAAAAACGAAGGGGGAATTTAATGAAAGGGGGCAAGGTAGACCCCTTTTGAACCCCTTAGAAATTATGTTGGGGTTATTAAAGGGTCCCATGGGGCAAATAAAAAAAGTTCGATTTTTCGCTGTAGAAGCGCTTCCCGGTACGCGAACCGGGTCACTCACCGGCAGCGGAACGGGAGTTCGCCATTGTGTGTTTCGGTGGAATTTAATCACAAGATGGAGGAAAAACAATGTGGGAAATGGGTATAAGGGGGCACGGGAGGCGTATCCTGACCCCCTAGGTTTTCTGAGGGTGGCTGAGGAGGCTCATATATGTTGGAATAAAAAAAAATTTGAATTTTTCGCGCGGTTAGCTGCTGGTACGCGAACCGGGTAGCGAACCGGGAAGCGAACATAAGTGAAAATTAGTGAAAAAAGGTACATTCGAAATTCGTAAAGACTAATTATAGTTAAGGTAGCTCTGAAAAGAGCTTTTGGGTTCTGTGTAAGTTCTAGGTACTTATAAGTAGGTACCAATACACAGTCTTAAATTTTGTATGAAAATTCTGTTTCCTCCATCTGAGAAGTGCACACCATCTCCTCTGTAGATATCTTGCATGTAGTAATGCAAGTTATTGTTGTAGATGGCGTCCATTCCATGGTCTCTCATATAAGCTGAAACAGACTTATTTACATGCTGCCTCGCTTTCTCAATTTGTGGACAAAATTGATTGGACCACCTCCATTTCTCTCTTTGGCATATATTGGAATATACCAAGGCAGTTTGAGGGAAAAGTGCCATTAATTGCTCAAAGGTGTCCTTTAAGAGCATTTCCAGACCTACCCCAGTCAAAGTGCCCAAATCATTACCTCCACAGTGCACTATTATGAGGTCAGGGTTTGGCAAATGCAAAAAGGTTTTCACCAATGGTATCAATTGGTGACATCTCAATCCTCTTTGCCCAATCCATTTGATATCCACATTTTGTAAATTGAGGTTGTGTAAATTTCTGTTATCAGGATACCCGTGAGCCCAGTGGATGTAGCTATGTCCAAGAATCCAGACAGAAAACATGGCGAGAGGAGGTTCTGCTGCAGTCAGATGAAGTGTGGGAATGAAATGGCAGTTGAAACAGTAGGAGTTTGTAAAGAAAAAAAACTGTGGAGTTTCAGTGCTAATGGTTCATTAGCATTGATTGGTGGATTTCCATTGCTGAAAACAGAAAGTTAGGGTGCATGGATGTGTTCTTTGAAAGATGTAATTTGAATGGTTAAGAAAAAATGATTTTATGAAAGATTGCAGTGGATTAGCAGGTGTACTGAGAGTTCAGAGTTCATTTGAAACATTGTTGTGTGAACTTGTAAACATGAGAGGTCTGTCGGGAGGTAGTTGCTATGGAAAAAGGGCAGAAAGGGCAGAGGGGGGAAGGGTGTTGATTTGAAAAAAGTGAGGGAAGAGTTTTGATTGGCTGACATGAGAGATATGTGTGATGAATATCAGCATTTCTGTGCCTTTCTTGGTTGCAGCCTCTGGAGTGCATATCTTTTGCTCTGCTAAAGAAAAAGTGGTGTGTTTTGAAATTCAAAAAGCATTTGCTAAGGTGAGACCATCCTTTATTTTAGAAAGAGACTAGTATGCTTTTTGGAGAAAATAAGAAAGCCAGCTGTGTATTTAAAATGATGTTTTGAATCAAGTGTGTGCTGTGTTTTCAAATTATGATCAGAAAATCGTTTTTAAGGAAAAGGAATGCTTTTTAAATTTATAAGAATTTATTTACTTGCCATGTGACTCTTGCAATGCGTCGCTTTTGTGGAATAGATGTATGATGCATCTGTGCTGTTTATGCCCCATGGTGCTCCACAATGTCAAAAGCGATGCATAAGTGGTGCAAGGGCCTTGTAAATACGCCCCCATGTGTGCTTGGCCATTTTAAGTGACTTCCCCCTGGTGCAAGGGCCTTGTAAATATGCCCCCATGTGTGCTTGGCCATTTCAAATCACTTCCTCCTTGTGCAAGGGCCTTGTAAATACGCCCCCGTGTGTGCTTGGCCATTTTAAGTCACTTCCCCCTGGTGCAAGGGCCTCTGAGACTGTTTTGAAATTCAAAAAGCATTTGGTAAGGTGAGATATGGTTCCTTTATTTTAGAAAGAGACTAGTATGCTTTTTGGAGAAAATAAGGAAGCCAGCTGTGTATTTAAAATGTTGTTTTGTGTCAAGTGTTTGGATTATGTTTTTCAAGAAGATTTTGCATTCTTTTACAAATTGTAGTTGTAGATAATGTGAAGTATTAGTACTGACAAGGTGTGCTTCTACATAGGAGCTGTGCTGTGTTTTCAAATTATGATCAGAAAATCGTTTTTAAGGAAAAGGAATGCTTTTTAAATTTATAAGACTTTATTTACTTGCGATGTGACTCCTGCAATGCGTCGCTTTTGTGGAATAGATGCATGATGCATCTGTGCTGTTTATGCCCCATGGTGCTCCACAGTGTCAATGTCAAAAGCGATGCATAAGTGGTGCAAGGGCCTTCTAAATACGCCTCCATGTGTGCTTGGCAATTTTAAGTCATTTCCCCCTGGTGCAAGTTCCTTGTAAATACGCCGTCATGTGTGCTTGACCATTTCAAGTCACTTTCCCCTGGTGCAAGGGCCTTGTAAATACGCCCCCATGTGTGCTTGGCCATTTCAAGTCACTTCCCCCTGGTGCAAGGGCCTTGTAAATACGTCCTCATGTGTGCTTGGCAATTTTAAGTCACTTCCTCCTGGTGCAAGGGCCTTGTAAATACGTCCCCATGTGTGCTTGGCCATTTTAAGTGACTTCCCCCTGGTGCAAGGGCCTTGTAAATACGCCCCCATGTGTGCTTGGCCATTTCAAGTCACTTCCCCCTGGTGCAAGGGCCTTGTAAATACGCCCTCATGTGTGCTTGGCAATTTTAAGTCACTTCCCCCTGGTGCAAGGGCCTTGTAAAAACGCCCCCATGTGTGCTTGGCAATTTTATGTGACTTCCCCCTGGTGCAAGGGCGTTGTAAATACGCCCTCATGTGTGCTTGGCTATTTCAAGTCACTTCCCCCTGGTGCAAGGGCCTTGTAAATACGCCCTCATGTGTGCTTGGTAATTTTAAGTCACTTCCCCCTGGTGCAAGGGTCTAGTAAATATGCCTTCATATGTGCTTGGCAATTTTAAGTCAATAACAATAACATCAACAATGTCTGTTCTGGAACAATCTCTAAATAGAAATAGAGTCTCGAAATTAGTTGAGATTAACATATAACAGAGCACAGGTCATATGTAGAAGCATTCCATTCCATTGCTATTTTCTACCATCAAGTATGTTGCAAATCCTTCCATTCAATTGTTTGCTTACTGTTATTGATTTACTGTTTGGTAATAGTATTTAATAAAAAAAATTTAATAAATTTTCCACAGATTCAACTCAAGATATTCTTAAAAATTCAAACATGCCCTCAAGGCAAAGAAAAAAAAAGAAGCAAAGCGACTTACACGGCACCTTGGTAAAAATGGAGATAATGGACCTTTGCAGCAGTCCTTTAGAAATAAAAGTTGTGAAGTCACCAAAAAAATTCCGGGTAAGACAACAACATTTTTTTTAAGAAACATTTGCCGACGAAAAAGTATCACTAGAGAACATGTTTTAGTTCAGAAGAAGAGAGCCAATTTAAACAGGAAGGAAAGGTCCCTCAAAAATGTAACTGCTAAAGCATGGTAGTAGAAGGAAAAATCTGTTTAGAGGCATTCGTAGACGAATGTTACGCAACAGGATAATTGGCAATTTGTTAAAATTTTTTAAGAAAGGTCAACAGAAAGTGGCTTTTTATAAGAGAAAGAAAAATGTAGAGAAAATTATTGATCAGGCTTTCGAAATTAAGCGAAAGTTATTTATTTTGGTAATCAATAGAATTAGGAAACTAAACAAGGTAATTTATGATTTCAAATCAAATAGTAGATGGAAGAGAGTAGTTAATCGTAGTAATTTTTGTGAAGTTTTCTCAGGAGAATGGATGCATAGTTCAAGTTGTGAGGCATTTTTCAATGAGGAGAGTTACTTCCAGGACAATGATTTGGTGCATGCAGTTGACACCAGTGGTCGAGCATATGAGGTAAAAGATGGTTGTCCGGTTGAAAAAGAAAAACTTGTGTCTGCAGATGCAGAAGAGGTGTTAGGTGATGAGGTTTTAGGGAGACGTCCTAAGGGACCAGTGTACACCTGGAAGTGTAGTTCTATTTGCAGAGTGCGACAGGATTCCATCAATTTGCTTTGTGATTTCTTACGGACATTTAATAAGAAAAGTTTAAAACAAAAATAAAGTTGTTGCAAGAATTAGATCCTTGCAGAGTGAGACAAGTGACAGGTTTGCGTGGTCATTCACCTGCTTGTCTTTCCAGGAGAGTATGCCAGAGTGTTTTTCATCATTTCAGGATGCTAGCAGTGCATCATAATAAAGTGAGGAAATTAGTTAGAATGTTGTATTATGCTAAGAGTCCGGCAATTATGCTTAAACAATTAAGCACTGCTCTTTTGCATGGTTCTGAAGTAGATGTGAAGAATATTTGTGAAGAAATTGAGTTCTGTTACTTTGCTGGTGAAGAGAACAATGTTGAAATTGACCCAGTAGAAGAAGGTAATGTGGAAGAGAGTGTACTGATTTCTAATATAGATAAGTTTCACAAGGAAATTTTCAACTTCCAGGTGAAATCAAGTGAGAGGCCTAATTTCACTTGTGTGTGTTGTCGACGGACTTATTATAAGAATCAGACTAAGTTAGTGGATTTATATGCAAAAAGTGAAATGGAAAACAATAGTGAATGGAAAGGGGCGACCACTCGGTCCCCCCGAACGTATGGTGGAGTACCCCGATCCCCCCGGGAAGCCATTTTTGGGCGGGAGGCGAGTCTCGGCTGGTATGCCCGAAGCGGCGTAGCCCGGGGCGCGCTTTTTCCCGCCCAAGAGGGGGTTGTCCTAGACACCAACACCGCTAGCCACGCCCTGGAGGCGGATTGGAGGTGGGTCCACGCCCGCCCGAAGAAGGATAAAAGGAGCGACAAGCCAAGGAAGCATCCTCTTGTTCCTGTGCTCTGAAGCTGCACCTCCCCATTGCACGTGAGCTCGAGACGGAACGAAGAGCCAATTTTGAGAATTAATTGTGTGTTTCTTCTTTCAGTGAGTTCGGAGCTTTCTGCTTAGGACCTTTGAGGAGTATACGTGGACGATGCCTAGCAAGAAGGTCGGAAAGAGGATCGGGACCGATCAGATGCTTCGTATGCTGATGAAAGACATGGCGGATATGAAAAAGCAGATGGCGGTAATGAATGGTGTGGGGGGGCCTAAGAGAGTCATCGGACCAGCATTGCCGGGAGTGGTCCCTAGCGGGAGAGGCAGAAGGGCCAAGAAGGGAGCGTGGGGGGGGAGGCCCCGTGCCCGAAGTACCCCCTGCGCACCCGGTCACCCCGATCGAGGCCCTGACTCCGGTCCCAGACGTGGGCCAACCGATCCCTGTGGTAGTCACTCCTGTGAGCGGGGAGGATATGCCTCCTGAGCTGGCAGCCCAGTTGGTGGCATGGTTAGGCAAAGAAAACGAGGGGGCCACGGCTGAGGAAGCCAGGGCAATAATGAAGCAGTTGCGGCAATCGAAAGATGCTGCGAAGGCACCGTCTCCTTTTGTTTCCCCGCAGGCTCCCGTGGAACAACCAGTATCGGGCGTTGGTTCGGCAGGAACTACGGTCACAGTGGCCGGTTCAGGTAAGCAGCCGTTGCCGATTGCGGGGGAGGGATCGGTACCTTCAAGGAGGGAAAAAATTGTTCAGCATATCCCGATTGAGGTAAAAGAAAGGATATGGGCTGATAAATACGTAAACATGTTTTCCTTGTTGACCGATCACTATGAGATTGAACATGTTAAAAATCAAAGGGAATTTCTGCATCCTAGTGTATGGCGCGCCAAGATGGCCGGTTTCAGAGTTGATGAATCGATCGATAATTGGGGCAGAGCGTTTGGAATGTTCATTGCAATTATGGGGGAACGTAGGCCCGAATTATTGGTGGGATTAGCCGTGTATCAGACACGTATCATGGAATTTTTTGGAACATATGGTGGCAATCAATTGTTGTATTACGATAGCATATTTCGTAAGTCCAAGGAGCACGACTCATCCCTGACGTGGGATTGTTTCGACTCCATTTCCTGGCAGAAAATGGAGAAGTCAGGCACGGTGAAGTCACCATCTTTAGGGGGGAATATGGTCGAGTTTTCCCGCCATTCGTCTGGGGCGCCCTTTCGGGCAGGATCAAGCAATGATCAGCACACAAGGAATAATGGCAACTCAGGTAAAAAAGGGGTCTGCTGGAGCTTTAACAGAGGTAAATGTACTAGGCCGCAGGGATCTTGCAGGTTTAGGCATGAATGTATGGGGTGCGGGCAGTCCTCGCAACCCGAGACCATGTGCAGAGCCAAAAATGGTGATCCGGGAAGTAGAGGGGGCGCCAAACAGGTCTGAAATAGTCCGAGGGGCGCCTCTCCCTACCCCGATTGATATCATGGCAATGATTCCTTGGTTGAACGAATATCCGGATCATATCTCCGCTGGGGTGTTGCGAGATGGTTTTTCATATGGTTTCCGCATCCCGGCGGGGGATTTTCGGGGTAAAGCGCAATGCAGGAACCAACTGTCGGTTCTGCAGAATACGGCGGTGGTACAAGCAAAGATTGGGAAGGCGGTGAGCCGAGGTCGGGTTGCCGGCCCATATGACATGCCACCTGTTGCTAATTTTGTTTGTTCGCCTCTGGGAGTGGTCCCCAAAAAGGACCCAGGGGAATTCAGGTTGATACATAATTTGTCAGCTCCATGGGGTCTTTCGGTGAACGGTGCGATTGACCCGGGAGTTTGTTCGGTGCGGTACGCATCGTTTGATGAGGCTGTCGCCATGTTGAATCGCCTGGGGCCCGGAGCGCTGCTGGCCAAATCGGACATTGAGTCGGCGTTCCGGTTGTTCCCGGTACACCCAGATCATCAGCGTCTCCTTGGTTTCATGTTTCAGGGACGCTATTACATGGATAAATGTATGCCAATGGGTTGCTCCATCTCTTGTGCGTATTTTGAAAAATTCAGTAGTTTTTTACAATGGGCGTTCACAAGAACAACAGGGTTTACACATGTTATGCATTATCTTGATGATTTTCTATTTCTGGGGGCAGCCGGGGACATGGAATGTGCACAGGCTTTGAATGAATTTTGTGATCTCATGACCCGCTTTGGCGTGCCATTGGCACCAGGTAAGACAGTGGGCCCGGCTACTTCGCTCGAGTTTCTTGGAATAGAGCTCGACTCCGAAGAGGGGTGCTTCCGTTTGCCTAAGGAAAAGGTAACGAAGTTTAAGACATCACTTGAAACATGTATTAGTGAGACGAAGGTAAATTTGCATCAGTTACAGCAGGCTGTGGGTCAGCTGAATTTTGCCCTTAGAGTAATACCGATGGCTCGCCCCTTTTCCCGCTCTATTGCTCAAGCCATGGTCGGCCTTAGGGAAGGGCACCACCGCACAAGGCTCTCGGCAGAGGTCCGCCAGGACATGCGCATATGGTTGGCATTCCTGGCGGATTTCAACGGTCGTGTCGTGTGGACCAAACCAGCGGTCTCCTCCGTGGAGCTGGGGTTGTGGACGGACTCGGCAGGGAGCGTGGGTTTTGGCGCCATCTTGGGTAATCATTGGTCAGCACGAACCTGGCCGCCATGGTGGCACGAGAGTGGGCTGACGGGTAACATTGGGTTTCTCGAACTGTTCCCTTTTCTGGTGGCCTTGAAAACATGGCCTGAGGATTTTCGTGATCGCTCTGTGGTGTTCTGGTCTGACAATATGACCGTGGTTGAGTGTATCAATAGTCAGGCAGCACGCTGCAAATGGATCTTGAGACTGTTGAAGGAAATTGTCCTGCTGTGTATGAGACTAAACGTCCACTTTAGGGCGAGACATGTGCCAGGGGTGTTAAATCAGGCAGCTGATGCGCTTTCTCGTTCCTGTATGCAGGCCTTCTCGGGTTTTCTGCCCTCAGCGGACCCGGTGGCGGCACCATTTCCCGAAGCTCTCTGGTCTCTCGGTGCCCCGGACTACAAGACCTCGTGGGAGAGAGTCTAGCACCCAGGACAAGGAAGGCTTATGAAGGGGCGTTCCGTTCTTATTTGTCCTTTTTGGGTTCAGCTAGGGGGAGCTTTGGGGCCAAGAAGAGTATGTCCTGAACTTTTTGTTATCATTACATCAGGCAGGCAAATCAGTGGCTACGGCCAATAGGCACCGGGCCGCCATTTCTTTCATGGCAAGGGCCCATGGCATACAGGATCCCACGGCGTCTTTCTTGGTGCAGAAGGCGCTGCGTGGGTGGCAACGCCGTGAGGGTTGCAGAGTGGATGAAAGACATCCGATAGGTCTTGAAAGGTTGGCCCTGTTACTGTCCGTACTCCCTGCGACATGTTCGTCTCAATCAGAGACAGTGCTATTCCGGGCCGCTTTTGCATTAGCATTCCATGGGGCTATGCGGGTAAGTGAGCTGGTAGCAAGGAACAAGCAGGATATGGGGGGAGGTCTGGGCCGTGAGCACATTCAAATTAAGGGGGAGACAATGGTAGTCTCATTTGCCAGGTCCAAGACCGATCAGAAAGCGATCGGGGACAGTGTAGTGGTTCAGCGGATTCCGGGATCTCCCATGTGCCCGGTAGCATGCGTTGAGGAGTATTTGGCGCTGAGGGCGGCATCATGGGGGGGAAGCTTGCTGAGGCACGCCGACGCCACCCCACTGACTAGGTTTCAGTTTCAGCGGGTGCTAACGATGGCGATCGCAGCGGCGGGCTTGAACCCGTGCGAGTTTGGGACCCATTCCTTCCGGATAGGGGCTGCTACAGAGGCTACAGCCAGGGGTCTGAGTGTGGAAAAAGTGAAACAGTTGGGGCGTTGGTCCTCAAATTGTTATAAAAGGTATGTGCGGTTGCACATGTTGTGAAGCCTATGTCTTGCACTCACGCTTCTTGTTTTTGTTTGGTTTACAGTGTCGCGAGCTTACGAAGCGGGGCGGACTGTGCAGTCGACCCGACACCTGGGAACCAGTGGTCAGAGATCACCGGCTGAGGAAAGAGTGGTGTGGGTCGTGGGCCACTCATACATGAGGCGTGCCGCAGATGTATTCAAAGCAGGTGACATGATTCACATGGCTGGGGAATACGGGTACAGGGTGACCTTCTACGGAAGGGGCGGGCTCTGTATTGACCAGTTTCAAAGTTTTATGGAGGGTTTGTTAGGGCGGACAAGGTCACCGCCATCTGTAATCATAGTGCATCTTGGGGGCAATGATTTGGTGACCACTGGTAGATGAGTACTTCTCGAGTTGATACTATCCACAGTGAGTTGGTTGGCGAGAAGGGTTCCAGGGTGCACGATTGCATGGTCCCATATGATTCCACGAAAAGTGTGGCGGGGGGCTATTTCTGTGGCTGCTGTAAATCATTCAGTGAAGAAGGTGAATAACAAGCTTGGTAGATTGTTCCGTACAAGTACATTGCATTCTATTACGCATGCGTGTATCAGGGGGGACCATATGTATCTAGAGGATGGAGTTCATTTGTCCCGGGTGGGGAATTCTTTACTCATAGGAGACTTCGTAGCTTGGTTAAAGGGTTTGCAGCCATGACCTTTAAGTAGGAGTTTTTGTGGGGGGTCCTGTTAGCCGGTCAACTATCCGGCCTGTGGCGGTAAGGTCATGATCGGTGAGCAGGAATTAGAAGATCCCTAGAGGTGGGGGCGTCACCCATTATGGATGGGAGCGCCCGGGGGGAGGCGGCCATTGGCCCCTCAAACGGGGAGGCGGTCCCCTCTAAGGATGGGGACGCCGAAAGGGAAGGCGGCCATTGGCCCCTCCCTGGGGAGGAGGGGCTAGGGCCCCTCCTGGGAATTTCCCGGGGCCAGGATATCTGCGACGGCAGATGTGGTAAGTTGTGTGGGGTGGGAGGGGGGTCTACGCTACCTTCTAGACACCTCACACGAGTCCTCGGACGACCACTAAAGATGGCGTCGAGTTAACAAGGGGCCCCCGCTAAGACAAGGGAAATTGGAAGTTGGCACAGAGGTACAGTCCACAAGTGAGGGGGGAGTTCTGGTATTGGGGATCTGACACCGGTTACGACCTTGCCGTTGGCCCGTAATGTTAGGATGTACAATTTCAAAGTTTGAGTAATGCATTTGCAGGATGTTTTGTATCGGCTAGGAGAACCTTTGTATTAGAGATGTGTTAAGGTCAGCCAAGAACATCGTAATGTGAAAATGAAATTGTACATGATATGAAACTGTTATTTTGACGTTTTAATTTTGTTTCATATTGAAATAAATACGGCCGGGAGGGTAACTCCCTCCCGCCTTCCACAAGTTCAGAACCGTTTCCGTCTTCTCATCCTTGGGGATTGTGTTGAGAGGGGGTGGCGGGTATCTCAGCCATATGGAAAGGGGCGACCACTCGGTCCCCCCGAACGTATGGTGGAGTACCCCGATCCCCCGGGAAGCCATTTTTGGGCGGGAAGCGAGTCTCGGCTGGTATGCCCGAAGCGGCGTAGCCGGGGCGCGCTTTTTCCCGCCCAAGAGGGGGTTGTCCTAGACACCAACACCGCTAGCCACGCCCTGGAGGCGGATTGGAGGTGGGTCCACGCCCGCCCGAAGAAGGATAAAAGGAGCGACAAGCCAAGGAAGCATCCTCTTGTTCCTGTGCTCTGAAGCTGTACCTCCCCGTTGCACGTGAGCTCGAGACGGAACGAAGAGCCAATTTTGACCCACCCACCAGCCCCTGATGACAGCGATTTGTTGGAATAAAGTCGAGTGTCGTGACATTGTTTTCTTACAGGTTGTTTTCGAAACACAGGGACTTCGCCCCAATGACCCTCCCGCTGATAAACATCCGAGGTGCAGATGGTCAGCTTTCTCCCAGGCCAAATTCAACCTGGCACTCACCGAGAAAGGTCATCCTGGGGGCGACGGGGCTGATGAAATCAATTCCAACCTGGACCAGCGTATCCTGGAAGCCCTGAATCAGGTGGCACCTCTGGGTATGGCGAAATCAGGCAGCCGAATACAACGGTCGGCGCCTTGGTACAATGAGGATTTGCGAACGGCCAAAGCTGCATGTAAACGTGCCGAAAGGCAATGGAGGACTGCTTACTCCATGCAGGCCAAAACTGTTTACACTGATTGCAGACGTGCCTATCACATGTTGATTAGGAAGGCCAAATCATCGTACTATTGCAATAAAATTGAGGAAGCTAAGCAGTCCACCAAGGAGCTTTTCTCTATTTACAAATCCATTGCAATAGGAAAATCCGCCGTAGCACCGAAGAAACTTTGCACCACGGAGGGCTGTAATCGTATTGCGGAGTACTTTGCAACCAAGGTCTCCAACATATACAATTTCTTCCCCCAGAGGACCGACAGCAGCCTTGCCCCCTTGGAACTCCCTAGAAGGGAAGGGGAACATCGGCTAACCATGTTCGTTACTCCTTCCACTGCGGAGCTTCTCCGCATTTGTGGATCCATCAAATCCGGTTCCCCTAGAGATCCGACCACCCCCAGCCGGCTCAAGGACAGCTTGCCAGTGCTAGAGCCCTATGTGCGTCAGCTGCTGGACATCTCCTTTGAGTCTCAGGTGGTCCCGAAGGCCTGGAAACAGGCGGTGGTACTTCCCCTGCAAAAAAAGGCCAGCGTTAGCTTTGAAAAGCTGGATAACCTCCGTCCTATTTCCCTCCTTCCCTACATGGCGAAGGTGGCGGAAAAAATAGCCAACATACAGCTCATGCAGTTCGTGGATACGGCTTCGATACTCCACGACTCGCAATTTGGCTTCCGTCCCCGCCACTCGACGGAGTCTGCTCTCCTCGTGGCGGTAGAAGCACTCAGACAGGGAGTAGACGAGGGCCAGACGATGGCACTGATCCTTCTAGACTTAAGCGCAGCATTCGACACTGTAGCACATTCCACCTTGCTACAGTGTCTGAATGGAGGTGGGGTGACAGGAGCTGCGCTTGGTTGGATCAAGTCCTTCCTCTCTGAGAGGTGCTTTCAGGTCAGACTGGGTGAGTGCTATTCCAGGGAGATTGAGCTGGGCCAGGGCGTACCTCAGGGTTCGTCCCTGAGCCCAACTCTATTCAACATCTACGTCTCCCCCCTGGCGGCCATTGTGGAGGGTCATGGCCTCCGCCTGGTGTCCTACGCCGATGACACGCAGTTGGTCATCTCCCTATCGCGCGCGCCCGGTCTTGCGGCTGACATCTTCAGGAACTGTATGAAAGACCTTGCTGCCTGGATGTCTGCCAACTGTTTAAAGTTGAACGGGAGCAAGACCGAGGTGCTCGTGGTGGGGGGTGCACCGTCGGCGTGGTCGTCGGCGTGGTGGCCACCTTGTTTGGGGGAAGTCCCCGCTCCCTGCCGTGAGGCCAGGAACCTGGGCGTGTGGCTCGATAATGACCTCACCTTTGACCCACATGTCGGTCGGGTGGCGGGGGTATGCTTCAGTGTTCTGAGAGCCCTCAGGAAAGTCTTAGACCTGCTTCCCATCTCTGCTCGTCAGACGCTGGTGCATGCCTTGGTCACCTCCCGACTCGATTATGGGAACCTGCTCTATCTGGGGGCCACAGGCAAGGTCATCGGACGCATGCAGGTTCTTCAAAACGCGGCAGCGCGGTTGGTCCTCAGACTCCCCAGGAGGTCATCCGCCAAGCCAGCCTTGCAAGCGCTCCATTGGCTCCCTATCGAGAGGAGAGTGAAGTTTAAGGCCCTTGCCACCTGCCATCGTATTCTGAACGGCAAGGCACCTCTTCCGCTCCAGAGCCTAGTAGCCTATTACGAGCCTACACGCAGCCTCCGGTCCTCGCAGACCGGGCTGTTAAAAGTTCCAAGAATATCTAAAGCTCGTATGGGAGGCAGATCCTTTAGATACCTTGCTCCCAAGTGCTGGAATAATCTTCCACTGGAACTTCGGCTTGAACCCTCCGAAATCCAGTTTAGGAAAAAACTTAAAACGCATCTTTTTCAGTAGATAGCTTGGTTGGGAGGAGGGGGGACAGTCACTCCACTTGTCATAGCGCGGGGACACGCCAGTGGCGTAACCAGGCGCTTAATAAATGTCCAATAATAATAATAATAATTTGGTGTGTAATAAAGTTGATAATTTTTCATTTTTCAGCATGTTTTATTCAGCAGAGTAGTTGCGCTGGATACTCGGTAGAGGTTATACTTTGATTTGCTTAAGTATATATTGTTTTTCTCCACTTTAGTCTTAGATTGTCGTATTTATTTTTGGTCGGGCGGTAAGGTCATGATCGGTGAGCAGGAATTAGAAGATCCCTAGAGGTGGGGGCGTCACCCATTATGGATGGGAGCGCCCGGGGGGAGGCGGCCATTGGCCCCTCAAACGGGGAGGCGGTCCCCTCGAAGGATGGGGACACCGAAAGGGAAGGCGGCCATAGGCCCCTCCCTGGGGAGGAGGGGCTAGAGCCCCTCCTGGGAATTTCCCGGGGCCAGGATATCTGCGACGGCAGATGTGGTAAGTTGTGTGGGGTGGGAGGGGGGTCTACGCTACCTTCTAGACACCTCACACGAGTCCTCGGACGACCACTAAAGATGGCGTCGAGTTAACAAGGGGCCCCCGCTAAGACAAGGGAAATTGGAAGTTGGCACAGAGGTACAGTCCTCTGTGCGACCGCCCCTCACAAGTGAGGGGGGAGTTCTGGTATTGGGGATCTGACACCGGTTACGACCTTGCCGTTGGCCCGTAATGTTAGGATGTACAATTTCAAAGTTTGAGTAATGCATTTGCAGGATGTTTTGCATCGGCTAGGAGAACCTTTGTATTAGAGATGTGTTAAGGTCAGCCAAGAACATCGTAATGTGTAAATGAAATTGTACATGATATGAAACTGTTATTTTGACGTTTTAATTTTGTTTCATATTTTAATAAATACGGCCGGGAGGGTAACTCCCTCCCGCCTTCCACAAGTTCAGAACCGTTTCCGTCTTCCCATCCTTGGGGATTGTGTTGAGAGGGGGTGGCGGGTATCTCAGCCATATGGAAGGATTTTGCCACATACTTGATGGTAGAAAATCGTTTTGATTTGGGATCGGACCAACGTATGTGTACTTATTGTTTTAAGAAATTAAACCAAAACCGGATGCCTGCTAGAGCGGTTCATAATAATCTGGAATTGGTTGACATTCCTTCTGAATTGAAGGATTTAAATATTTATGAATCTATTTTGATTCAAATTGTCCATCCCTTTCAGGCTATTGTACGAATGGAGCCAAAGACAGGGAAATTGCCTCCATCAGATTTACAGAGAGGATTAAAGGGAAGAGTTGTTTATTTGCCTTTAGATTTGAAGAAAAAAATTAATACAATTGGAGTAGAGAAAGTGGAAGAGGAACCGCCAGTTATCCTAGTTAATGGGGTTCCGACAAAGAGTAAGAAAATCTGGCAAGATTTAGTGGATGTTAGGAAAGTCAAAAAGGCAACATTGTATTTGATAAAAAATAATGAGTACTACAAAAATGTATGTGCTGCAGAACAGGAAGTAAGTGAAGAAGAGGACAGACTTTGTGTGTTGGGCAAATTAAGAAAGTAGAAGCCTCTAAAAATGAAGAAATATATGAACATTATAGTGTTCATCCTTTGCATTCCAAGGAAGTCATGGGGAATGCTATTGAGTTGTTTCAAATGAAACAAGCCAAAGGGAGTCCCATTAGTGTTTGGGAGGAAAGTTTGGAAGATCGGTGTTTCCGACAGTTATTTCCCACAGGTCGAGGAGGCGATATGATGAGCGACCTGATCAAATTCCTGCTTCAGAATACCGGACTTTACGATTGTATGCAGAAGATCCTAGGTTTCGTCAATGCATTCCCTATTTATTTCATCTACTGTTTGAAAGTGATCTGTCTGGACTGTCTTATGCAGTGAACCACA
Organism: Lissotriton vulgaris; assembly: GCF_964263255.1. NCBI lineage: Eukaryota > Metazoa > Chordata > Amphibia > Caudata > Salamandridae > Lissotriton > Lissotriton vulgaris. The sequence continues at coordinate 995,641,506 of NC_141689.1, forward strand.
TCTTGAAAAGTGGTGTACAACTGCGAAATATCTCGCATGGGACTTTATGGATAAAGCCAATGTGCAAGACAGTATTTTGGATTCTCACCTGATTAATCTCATGACATGGCAGTATTGGTATCGTCGTCATGGTGACTTAAAATGTATGCTGAGGAACTTAGGAACTCCTACTTGGTTCCTTACTCTCAGCTGTGCTGAGTATGGTTAGGAAGACTTACTTGAATTTCTACGAGAGGCAAATGGAAACATTGAAATCATTGAATTCAAGACACCCGGAGAACTGTGCTCTTTGGATCCAGTGAATGTATGCAGGTACTTCAATCATATATTTGAAGCTATGATGTCTTTCATCACGAACAAGAAAAATCCACCTCTTGGAGCGGTGTTGGATTTCTTCTGGAGAAAGGAGTATCAAGCAAGAGGTGCTCCTCATATACATATGCTGCTATGGATCAAAGATGCACCCAAATTTGGAACAGATCCGGGTGACTTAGTGATGAGTTTCATAGAACAGTATTCTACATGTGCTGTTCCAAAGACAAAGGAAGATAAAAGTCTAAGAGAACAAGTTTTACGGTTTCAAAGCCATCGTTGTGGAAAGAATTGTCGTCGTAAATTCAGAAACAAGGACAAGTACTACACCAAAGGTCGTTTTGCATTTCACCGATTGGTGATATCTAAAGGAAGAGTGAACAATTTGATGTCTTCGCTGCGACATAATGTGACAAGGAAATCACCCAAAAACACATACAATTTGAAAAGAAACGAAGAGTCTAAGTACATTAACGACTACAACCCAGTGATTTTGTCCATGTGGAATGCTAACATGGATATACAGTTTGTGGCTGACAACTGTATGGCTGTGGCTCGGTATGTGACGTCTTACATCACAAAAAAGAAAAGACAGAACTGAAGGATATGTGGGAGGATATTTCCCATGAAAAGAGCCTCAGCAAGAAGTTGTACAGTTTCAGTCTGAAGATGAATCGAGAAATCGGAGCTTACGAATGTTCTGACCGGTTATCTTCAGCAAGTCTCTATGCCAAATCTAGGAGTATCATTTGGGCGAGTCTTGGTCTTGCTGCAACGCGTAATCGAGTTCTGAAACCTGTACGGGAAATTGAGTATTTGGCGGAGAAGGAGCCAAGCAGTACAGATATTTTGAAGACCAACATGTTGGATACATATTATCCAAATAGAAGCAGTCACCTGGAGAATGTTTGTCTGTATGAGGTTCTACAAAATTACATTTTCAAGAGGAACATAAAAGAAGATATTGATAAAGGAGTGTATGCTGTAATTGGAAGTGAGGGATGTCTTGTCAAGCAAAGAAAATGTCAATTGGTAAATCATCGAAAATTGAATTGCGAATCTCCAGAAAGAAAAGAGTTTTTCTATTTAGCTCTTTTGCAACTTTTCAAGCCTTGGCGTGCAGAAGAGGAACTGCTTGGAGATTTCCTCTGTTACGAAGACTCTTTCAATGCAGCCAAGGAGTCCATAGAATGTCCTGTTTTTCCAAAATATCTAGAAATGTTGAATGCAGAAATCGAGCAGGAAGCAACAATTGCAGCTGAGATTGCTAGAGACAGTTCTCAGGGCAGTCAGAGTTCTGTTTCATTGAGTCAGGATCCACTAGGAGAACCAGTTATCAAAAATGAAGCTGCCACTGCCATGATTGAAGAGGAAAGAGCCATGGCACATGCTCAGGAGGATGCGGTTAACTTAGAAGATTTGGAAAGACAACTCAACGTTGAGCAGAGGAAAATATATGACGAAGTTACCAAACAAATTGAGCATGGATTAAGTCATGCGAAGAAAGAGTGCTCATGTACATCGTTGAAGCCTGTCAGACTGTACGTGAGTGGAGAAACAGGACTGGAAAAAGTTTCCTCATTAAAACAATTTCATGTTATCTGCAGAAAAGGACTGAGTCATCGCTGTCTTGTGTTGTGACCGCTCCAACTGGACTGGCAGCACATAATATTAAAGGCATTACTTTGCATCGGCTACTGATGCTGCCAGTGGAGCATGATAACAAATTACAATACCACAAGTTATCTGGAGATGCTTGTTGTGAAGTATCTAGAGTCCTGAAGAAGATGAAACTTCTTATCATTGACGAAGTAAGCATGGTTTCCAATGTCATGCTTGCCTTTGTGCATTTGAGAATGCAGGAAGTTCTTAAAACAGAGTATGATGTGTTATTTGGTGGCAAACACATCATTGTTTTTGGTGATCTTCTGCAGCTGACACCAGTGAAAAGACAACCAGTGTTTAAACTGCTTACGCATGAAGATACCAGGAAGTGCCTAGGGAGCATTGGCAACGTTAACATATGGTTAAACTTCAATTATGCTGAGCTGCGTGAAAATATGCGTCAGGCGAAGGATGAAGATTACAAGAATATTCTACAAGATGTTAGAATTGGGAAAGTGACCGAGCATGGGAAAGAAGCTTTACATGCACGATTACTGACAAATTTGTATCCAGAAGAAGACGTCTGCCAGAGGATATTTTTCAGAAAATTACTGAGAAGAAATCTGGAATATGTTTGATGCCAACTCTTGCAGAATGTTCCATCTTCAACAACAAAATGTTGAATTTAGAAAACCAAGAGATTGTGAAACTGGAAGCTATTGACAGAATAGAGCATATGGGAGCAACAATTATTTTGTCTGAGAATTTGAAATCTAAATTGGATTCATTAGAGAAGACTATATCTAAAACTGCTGGTTTTGAAAAGACTCTGAATGTGTGCTTAAATTGCCGTATCATTTTGAGAAGGAATTTACATGTTGAAAGAGGTCTGGTAAATGGATCAATGGGTAATGTTGTTGATTTTGAGAAATACAGAAATAGAGATGGAATTGAATTTTTAAAAATTAAATTTGATGGCATTGAGGAAGTACAGCTAATTGGTCGTTGCACAGCTAGGTTTTTGCTTGTAAAAGACTTATATGTTCGCCGTAAGCAGTTTCCTGTTTGCTTAGCATATGCGGTGACAATCCATAAATCGCAAGGTTTAAGTGTAGACACTGCTTTAGTAAATATATGCAGTACTGTGTTCAAAGAGGGTATGGCTTATGTAGCATTGTCACGAGTCAGAACTTTATCGGGATTGTACTTGATTGACTGTGATGTCACAAACAGTTGTGCGGATCTAGATTGTGTTAAGGAATACAATAGGTTAAGAAGAGAGTATGCGCCACATTTGCATCAATATCCTTTGTTTGAGAAACGTGTGGTAGGCCGGAAACGAAGAAATATCAGTAATAGTAGGGAGGTTGTAGCAAAAAGACCAAAAGTCGATGAACCGAAAATTGTAAGGAGAAAGAAAATGAATTCTGTTGAAGATGTTGTTGCTTTTCAATTTGAAAAAAGTTCTGGTGTCAACTGCTATGCTAATGTAGTGGTTAATGTTGTCTTTTCACTAGACACTTTAAAAGAACAGATTGTGATCAATTTGGAACAAAGTTTATGCTGTTTGTTGAATTCTGTGTTAGAGAAATGTAGCGCTGATAGAACAAGAGTAGAAAGTGTGTCTGAAATTCGTAATCTGTTAGACAAATGTTCAGATCAAACGCAATTCTCTCAAAATATTCAGCAGGATTGTCAGGAGTTTTTAATGTATATGCTTGATGTATTGCAAGATGAAGGTGTAGATGTAGATTATCTGTTTGGCCTTTCTTATCAATGGCAGAATGATTGCGAGAACTGTAGGCTATCAAGTACTACTAGTGTAGACTCAGAAAGATTTATATATTTAACTTTGCCTGACAGTAAATCAGTATCCTTTAATAAGCTAGTAAAAGCAGCCGATCAAAACATGGAGTGTAGCCAATGTAAGTCTGCAATGCAGTCCACGTTAATTATACGAAGTTATGGCCAGTATGTCATTTTAATGTTCCAACGATGTAGGTCTGATGGAACTAAATTGACAACTTTAATTAAAAATTTTGTGGCTTCGCAGTTGTCATTATCAGGAAGGACTTTTGTAACTACAGCAATTATATATCATGACGGTCCTTCAACAACTTCAGGACATTACACAGCTTATTTAAAATCTGGAAATGGCTGGTCATTCTGCAATGATTCTGTTTTAACTTTCAAAAAAAGATTGCCTTTTCACCTTCAAAATTCTTACCTGGTGTTCTTACAACCAAAATTTTAGGGAAGGAATCTCAGGATTTGTTCAGAGGAATTTCAAGAGGTTCTAATAGCTCCTACTCTATATGGCCTTGTGGATAAGTGTAGTACAGAGCGAAAACTCTTTGTGTTTATAAGCTAATTCAAGCAGCAGATCAAAAGAAGGAGTAGAGGTGATGTAAGTCTGTAATGCTGTCTACATTATTTATAGAAACTTATCGGTGACATGTCATTTGACAATTCCAACTATATAAACCGGATGTAAATAAAAATGTTTTGGCTGCACAGTCGTCGATTTCAGGAAGAACATTTGTAACTGCAGCTATTATATGACATGATGGTCCTTTAACAACTTCCAATATTACACAGCTTATTCAAAATTTAAAAAAGGCTGGTCTTTCGGCAATGATTAGAATTTGACTATGAAGCAATGTTGCCTTTTGACTTGTTTTCAGAAGTGAGAATTTAGGGTAGGTAACTGGATTATAATGATTCTAGGTGTTGTTGTAATTTAGTGTGCTGTTTTAAATTGCTTTGTATGTCTCATTTTTCTTAAAACGATAGAGCTTATCTTTCAGAAAGTGGCGGGCAGAAAATAATAACAGCACAACAGAGTATAAGCTGTTCATAGGACATCCTTTGACGTCATGGAAAGTAAGTTACTTTTGAGGAGTTCTGATTTCTCTAACCATGTCATGAATGATGTAATATGTGACATCATCAGCAGTGGATTGCGGGTACGCGATATATAGTTAGTGCAACTAACTATATATGCGAATTTCAATGGTTTTGTGCGAGTAAAATAAGGTTTTGTAAATGCTAATCCCTAACTATATATGGTCTATAACCTATGGTTTTTTCAGTGAATTTTCAAGGCTTTGTAAATGCTAATTCCTAACTATATATGGTCTATAACCTATGGTTTTTTCAGTGAATATATATATATATATATATATAACATTTCTATGGCAAAATGAAACCCCTCATTTTGTTCCTTTGCAAATTAAATGTTTTAAGTGTTAACACTTTATTCCAGTCAAGATGACTTCAGGTGTGCCATACTTTTGTCATAAGTAAGACTGTTAGCGCTCTAGTTGTTCTTTAGAACACTCTGGGACATTCTGTCACTGGGCTATAGTTGGACTACATCTGGCTGATATTTGGGCTACATTTGTTTTTTTTTGTCTCTGGTGGCCATCTTTGGGCTACATTGGGCTACAATGGGCTACATTGGGCTACATTTGGGCTCTAACATATATATAGCCCAATGTAGCCCAATATATATTTTTCAAAGCTAATTTTCGTAAAAACCACTGGAGCATATATCTTGAGACATAGCAAAGGCACATTGGGCTACCAGTCCCTACAATTTGGCCAAGTTTTCTGGAAATCCATTCAGCCGTTCGAGCTAAAAGTGAGTCCAACCGCCCTATGGAAAACTCAATGTTTAAAATACGTTTTGGGACCCCCCTTTTTTCTCGGCCCCCGCTTGACGAAACTCCCCCCAAACTTTAAGGGGACGCTTAGAAACAAAATGTGCCATTTTCCTTAAAATTTCAGCCAATTCCGTCCATCAACCCCAAAGTTATTCAAGATAGAATTTTCAGAAATCCCTATTCAAAAAAATCCTAACTATATATACCTACTGGCGACCGCCAGTAGGTAATGTATATATATATATATAATGGGGGCTACTAATGGATACTCTATCAAATGGGACAAAATCAACCCAATTAGCCTCCTGAGAAACTTAGTGAACAAGAGGAGGGAGGAGGTATATATCTGTCTGTCTATCACTGAAAACCCCCATGACATCCGTGAAGCTTTCCTCAAAATACAGGCCACCTTAAAAGAACTACTGACGCGACAGTTCAAGACAGGACCCATCGCTCCAAAAGGGTGGTTTGACAAAAACTGTTCCAGGGCTTTAAAGTAATTAAAGAATCTGTTGCATGTGACACCAAAACCACTCATAGAAATACGCCAGGCGAGACTCCAATACCGTCTAGCCATTAAAAATAGGAAAAAGGCACTTAAGGCGGAAGCATGGCAGAACTTGGTGACAACGTCCGAAAACCGGGACATCTCAGCCTTTTGGAAATTCATCAACACCCCTCTTCCATGGGTAAAAATGCCCGAGAGGAGTCTGGACCTAGCAATCAATGGTCAGACGTGGGCGGCTTACTTTCAAAAGCTATATAGCAATCCCATATCCTCAAAAAACTCTACATCAGAGCGAATTTCTCCATCAACCATAAGACCTCTCTGGGAGGGTCATCCCAACATTGTTTTCTCGTATGAGGAGGTTGAGCTGGCTATTAGGGAGAGCCCAACTGGGAAGGCACCAGGCCCGGATGCCATCCCAGCTAATGTTTATAAGGCAGAAATAGAATTTTGGGCCCCCTTATTGACTTCTGCCTTGAACTCTGCAAATGCCTCTGACCATTTTCCATCATGGGCCGAGGCAATAGTAATACCCATTTACAAAAAAGGAGATAGGCACTCTCCATCGTGCTACAGGCCCATTTCCCTGCTTGACACCCTAATGAAGATTGCTGGGCGCATCATCTTGAAACGTTTAACCAAATGGACGGAAGTCGAGAACATACTTTCAATCCTACAATATGGCTTCCGGTCTGGCAGAGGAACAGTAGAACAGACCCACAATGTACATCTTATCATGTCCAAATATGTCGACATCAAGAAGAGAAGCCTGTACATAACGTACATAGATTTAACCTCAGCTTTTGATTGTGTCCTTCATGAACAACTATGGGATACTCTAGAACAACTGGGGATAGATCCATCAATCCTCCTTTTCATTAAGGCCCTGTACAGAGATGCTGGAGCCAGAGTCAGATTTGGCCCAAAGGGAGAGTGCTCGCCAAGATTTAACATCAATAGAGGGGTTAGGCAGGGGTGCATTTTAGCTCCTCTGCTCTTCTCGCTCTACATAAATGCCATTGGCGATCATTTGAAAAACATCGAATGTGACTTCCCAAAAGTAGGAGGTCAATCCATCCCAATCCTCCTATATGCAGACGATGCAGCAATTCTCTCCCAAACAAGAGTGGGGCTACAAAAAGCGGTTACGGCATTCACTGCTTTTATGAATGATAGGGGCCTGAAAGTGAACATAGGGAAAACTTATACAATGCTATGTAGTAAGAAGTACAAAAAAATCCCATGCCCCGTATTCATTGAGGATGAAAGATTGGAGACAGTGGAGGTTTTTACATACTTGGGTATATGTCTGCATAGAAAAGTATCTTGGCAGTCGGCAGTTGAGAAGAGGAAACTCGCGTTTGTTAGAGCAATCGGCGGGGTTCGAGACTTTGCTGGAAAAATAGGGGGGAGGCCGGTAAAACAGCTTATCACTATATATAAAGCAAAATGTGCCTCAACAGCAACCTATGGGGCCGGTCTTTGGGGAATTGATAAAAATATTTCATCGATACAAAAAGTGGAAAACTACTTTTTAAGGTATCTACTGGCTACATCACAAGCAACTTCTGTGTATATGTTGCACATTGAGCTAGATATACCGTACATATCAGAAATAATCAAAGTCGAGCCCCTTCTTCTGTGGCACAAAATCTGGACCACCCCCGAGACTGCTTTGAACAGAGAAGTGATATTAGACATCCTAAACCTGGAGGGGGCCAAACATCTGAATCAATCTAAATGGTTGGCTTATGTCAAAAACTTCTTTGATGAAATTGGGCGTCCGGAGTTGTTCACAGATCCTTTGTCACTGGAAAATATCCCAAGGAAAATCCTGAGAAAGACCCTAATGGATTACCTGGAAACAAAAAGATGGAACAAGCAAAAACTATATAAAAATATCCAGGCATACCAAAGAGTGACACCACACAAGGGGCTACAACTATATCTTTCCACCGATTTTTCGTGCTACTCTAGAATGTTGCTTACTAGATTTAGATTAGGCTCCTTCTTTCATCTTGTTACATTCCCTATATGTTATGATTGGTCTCGTATTCTGTGTCCTTGCCCATGTGACGATACTTCATCACAATCTAATATCCATACCATCTTATTCTGTAGATATTACGTGATTCCCAGGAAAGCTCTATTGAGACCCCTACTTAAGAGATGGGGTGTGAGGTCCTGTAAAAACGCTTTTGAGCGCCTACAAGAGCTTGAAGATAGGGATGTGATATCTATAATGGAACAATTTTTAAAATTATTGCTTAAATTTAGGAAATCTTTAGAATGGTCTATGTGATATTGATGCCTTTTTTAAACACTTTTTTTTATCTGTTTATCGTATTTTTTAGCTGAGAAATTGATGTTTTTAAATTCAAATGGTACGTTTTTTAAACTAGGGACATCTTTTTAAAAAACTTATTGCTATGTATGCTTACATGATATTTCTTTTTGAATATCGAATAAAGCTTATTTTGAACATATATATATATATATATATATATATATATACATATACATATACATATATATATATATATATATATATATATATATATATTGCCAACACCACGTAACAAATTTGTACCACGCTCTCAGGCACTCAATAAACGTCAGACATCAGCAGGTTCCAAGGGTGTTTAATGACCCCTTACAACATGTTTCGGCTTACGGGAAGCCTTGTTCACGTAAGTTTGTGCAACGCGTTGTGCAGTGTAAATACTGAAACAGTAACAACATAGACAAAGGACACAGGTCGCAAGTCATGAGCCAAAGATTTGGTTCGGCCATGTTGGAATGGTTAAACTACGTTGTTAATACATCTTAACAACCACAGTAAGTGCGCATTTTGTAAACATAATTCCAAGGGTCAAGATTGTGACAAATAACAAGCATATTGTGACAAGACACGAGCGGTTTAAGTGAGCGCTCACGTATTATGGCCAGGCAAATTCATGGAGATGATCAACATGCATGATATTTAGATTAAAATTCATGGTCCAATGATAATGGCGAGGACAGTCACTAGGTGAAATACCAGGAGTCGTAAAGTGCCTACAGTGTGGAACAGTAGGCAACGCTTGCCAGAGAACAGTCAGGCGACGGGATGGCCTGGACTCATTCAGTGACGTCATGGTGCAACAAGTCAAAAAGATGGCACTAAAGACTGACAAAAAGCGTCAATTTACGAACAAAGAGAGACAAATTAATCAATTGTCCATCAAATTGAAAAATGCTGATGTAGTTGTTCGAAACTCGGACAAAGGTGGGAATATTGTTCTATGGCCAGCCATAGAATATCTAGAGGAGGGCCATAGGCAACTAGATGACCCACAATGTTATTCCAAGAGCACCCCCCAGAAATACAGGGCGATGTTGGAGGCTCTATTCAAGAACCAGGTGGCATGGAAGGGCTTTGGTATGCTTAGTGGAGATGAGTTTAAGTTCATCAAAAAAGATCATCCACTGACACCCTATATCTATTTCATACCAAAAGTCCACAAGAATATTTCCAAACCCCCAGGAAGGCCAATAATCGCAGCTTGTGGGGGCCCTTTGGAAAATCTTTCAAGATACATTGATTACTTCTTGCAGCCACACATGAAGTCCCTAAAGTCATATATACAAGATTCATGTGACTTTCTGCGTAAATTGAATGATGTTCCATGGAGCCCCGACTTGTTGTTGGTAACGTTGGACGTCAGTTCACTATACACTTGTATAAAGCATAAGGATGGCCTGCGGGCATGTGAGTACTATCTTAGCCGCAGGCCTATTGAACTGACCCAACACACCAAAATGCTCATGGATATGCTAAAATTCTGTCTCGACAATAACTTCTTCAGTTTTAATGGACAAATGTACCAACAGGTTCAGGGTGTAGCAATGGGGGCCAGTTTCTCCCCCAGTTATGCCTGCCTCTTTATGGGGTGGTGGGAGGAACTGGTCCTCCAGCGAAAATTTGAAGATTATTGGACTACTAATGTTACCTGTTGGTTCAGGTTTATTGACGATTTGTTTATTGTGTGGCGTGGTTCTGAAGAAAGTGTTTTAACCTTTATACATGACATCAATAACAACGATCTTAATCTGCATTTTACTTCCGACATTAGCAGGGAATCGGTAACATTTTTAGATGTACAGGTTTTTATATGTAACAATGTGATTTCCAGTACTCTTTTTAGAAAGCCGACGGCAGGTAACACTCTTTTACACGCTACGAGTGCTCATCCCCAACATCTAATCAAGTCTATACCCTATGGCGAGATGCTTCGCATCCGCAGGATTTGTAGCAACCAAGAAGATATGTTTGCAAAACAACAGGAAAGCTTTGCTAGATTTGTAGATAGGGGATATACTGCCGATCTAGTTAACACTGCTATGAAGAAATCAAGGGTTAAAGATAGGGGCGATCTGCTGACCAGGAGAGTAAAAGAAAGTAACAATACCAATGAGGTCAGACTCATCCTGACATACTCCAAACAGGAGAAAGAACTTAGGAGTATGGTCAGAAGAAATTGGCACTTTGTTAAGGATGATCCCATAATTGGTGATGTGATGGCCCCTAATCCATCTATTACCTTTCGAAAAGGTTTGTGTATGGGCTCTATCCTCTCCAAAAATAGCCAAGATTACATAGGCAAGGAGCCCTGGAGACCAATTAGCAGGGGCTTTTACAAGTGCTTGGCATGCAAAGCATGCCAACATGGTGTCAATACTAAAAGATACACAACAGTGATTCCCAAAACCACCAGGGAAATAAAACAGCATCTAACCTGTAGGACAGAATACTGTGTATACATTTTAGAGTGCGACTGTAAGCTCAAATACATTGGCAGCAGCAAACTACAAATACATAAGCGTATTTTGCAACATCTACGCGCCATTGTAAATAAAGATCAAAGTTATCCAGTGGCCAGACACTTCGAGGCGTGTCACAACAGTAAGCCTCAGTGTCTGAAATATTTTGCTATTGAGTCTGTAGCACTTACCAGAAGAGGAGGTGACAGGGAGGCATGCATGCGCAGGTTGGAAACCAGATATATCTTGGAATTCAACTCTAAGTGGCCGGGGGGTCTTAACACCACGGAGGACCTCCACACATACCTTTGACCACTTTGGGATCAGGCCACCCTCACAGTTTAATTAACACCATGATAAGATCGCAGTCTGAAAAACTAGAGGAGTTGGTCCGCACCATGCACTTTGTTTACATATTGTGTTTATACTGTACTATACTATGTATAATTTATATGTTGAGTGTATATATTAGGTGTGTGTATATATATTAATTGATTGATTTTAGCCGTCGTTTTAGATATTGGGATAGTTCGTTTTTTATCCTGGTTTTTGATATGGCGACTGATTTTAGTCATGTTACCGATTCCCTCCTTTTTAGATTGTTTTTATGGTGTGAAGATTATTCTTACATATGCAATATTGATGATGTATATAAATTAACTTGTTTTGATAATAGGAAGCCAGGCACTGTTCTTACAGGGCCTAGACTCCCCTTCCTCTTGTATCCCAGTACTGTATTACCTCCAGCACCAGCCACTTTATTTGTAATTGCACTTTATTGATCGCACATTGTCACTTTAGAGGAAGGAATTGTAATTAACAGTAATTTTCCCCTTTAAGACACGAGTGCACTTTAAATATACAAGTGCAATAGTCCAGCCAAATGGTATGAATGGTATAATGGAGCCGTATGTATGTTTAGGCACCAGAACCTTTCTTTCCCCTCTTGAGCTTCTGTGGCTGGTATATTTTTGACGTTTGGAATTCATTTCTTAGTGTTTTTGTTGGATTCACTTTATCACTACTATTACAACAAGAGTAGTGAACAGTTGTATAATGGTGTATTATACCCCAATTCACTAGGGTGAGCACATATTTATTTTAAAAAAGCACAATAATTAGAGTTAGATTGTGATGGACAACCTGGTATATTTCTTTTTCAATGCCATCGGCAAGAGTAAAACAGGCATTCATGCATTTAACACCAATTTATAATTAAAATTGGAAATACTCTTTGCACATTAAATTTGAAAGCACAGTATATGCATAATTTTAATCAACTAACAAACTATGCATTACTATGATTTATGTATGTATTTATACAGGTATTTTCGAAGTTTGAATAATGGCAGTGTGAGAAAATGCATACAATATTGTATTTATACATGTAGTATTCTTTCTATGTCCACCATTGTCTAACATGTGACCACATGCTATCACTTTAAATGGGCAAAAAGCAATCTGTATCGCCATGTGACCAAGGCCGCTTTGACGGCTGAAACGCGTCATGACAGACCACCTGATGGCTAAATAAAGAATGCTGGAAAAAAGTTGGTCCTTGCCTCGAGTTTTCCTTTGGAAGGAGCGCTGCTGCGAGGTATTTGCAGATATATATATATATATATATATATATATATATATATATATATATATATATATATATTACCTACTGGCGGTCGCCAGTAGGTATATATAGTTAGGATTTTTTCCCTATGGGATTTCTGAAAATTCTATGTCTAATAACTTTGGCGTATGTGGATGGAATTGGCTGAAATTTTCTGGAAAATGGCACATTTTGTTTCTGAGCAGCTCCTGGAAATTTGGGGGGTGTTCGGCAAGGGGGGGCTGAGATAAAAGGGGGGTCCCAAAACGCGTTTTTCCCATGTTAATTTCCATAGGGCGGTTGGCCTCACTTTTAGCCCGAACGGCTGAATGGATTTCCACCAAACTTGGCAAAATTGTAGGGACTGTTAGCCTGATGTGCCTTTGCTAGGTCTCAATATATGTGCTTCAGTGGATTTTGAGAAATTAACGTTTAAAACAAGATATATATCTGTAACAGCGATCCGGGCAGCGATCCGGTTAGCGAACTTTTCGCGTATCGGAACTTTGCGAAGCGAAGCTGATTGGCTCTCCGGTGTCTGTCAACATTCTAAACAGTCTGGAGCGGCCGCCATCTTGTCTCTCGGTAGGATCGAGAGACAAGAGGAGGCCAAAACAAAGGGGGAAATTACCATTTTTTTTTTTTTTGCATGGTAAGCGCCAAGTTCGCGAACTGGAAAGCGTTCTGGGCAGCGTACTATAAGGATAAAAGAATGATAGACTTTTCTAATACTGTATGTTAATTATTTGTTGTTTTTGTTGTTTTTTTTTGTTTTCTTTATTTTAATTTTATTTTTTTTATTTTGATTGTGTGTCCTAATTCATTAAACTTTTAACATTCAATAAACATATAAAAATAAATAATGTGTCAAACAATTTTTGAATTAAGAAATTAAAATGTATTTTTCATTTTGTTTTTCAAAATTTAAAAGAAAATCTAAAAAATCGTGATCATTTTTTTCTTCATTTTTTAGTAGAAAATCAACTGCATCTACGCATTGGACAAGTTCATTATTTATTGTGTCGTCGTAGAAATCCATGTCATCTTGTGTCTCAATTTTTTCTTCTGTTTCAGTTTTCATGTTGTTTTGTTGTTGTTCCATTTTCAATTCTGAAAAATGCATTTTTAAAAAATATATCAGTACAGAAAGGGCATTGTTGGGTTTCAGTACAGGCAGGCAGTTTGGTTATTTAAACAGTGTTTTTTTCACAAAGAAAGGTGTCGCCTGCAATTAAGGTCTATTGCAGGGGGCCCCTTCCTTGGGCCTCCCATGGATGGTGTCAGGAGGTATAGGGGAGGGAGAAGGAGACGCTCCCTCAATTGCAAGGAGACCATTCACAGGCACTGAGGGGGCCCATTGTCCAGCATTTTTGCGCACCCACAGTTTTAACTTTTAGACCACAATCAATTCTCACACCTATGAAGGTGTGAGATATGCGTGTGGATTTAAAGTTAAAACTGTGGGGGCGTCAAAATGCTGGACAATGGGGCCCCCTCAGTGCCTGTGAATGGTTTCCTTGCAAGGGGCCACTTATGTAAATTGGAGGGGGCTTTGCGCACGTTCCTTTTTAGCCTATGGTCTTGCAAATTCTTGGAATGGCTCTGCCATAACTAAAACAGAGTAGTCTATTTTTTTCTATAAGTATTACAGAGTGATAGAATATAATTCTCAGAAAATGTTTTTCTAATTAGGTTTCAGTACAGAACATACTTAAGTTTTATAAATAATATCTTACCTTTCAAATATAGGTTGAAGTTATCAGTTGATTTTTTGTTGTGCACTTCACGAAGTAGCAGTCAAAATGGCTGTGTTTCCTTCTCTTCCTTTATATGTATTCAGGTATCTAACCAATCAAATGTCAGGTAATAAAAGTAGAAAATGAAAGTAACATTTTCATTGGTTGTCAATTCCAACACTTCAGATGTGTTTTGTGAAGTAATTTACCTCATGGTACTTAGAGAGGTCTACAGGCTAAATGGCTAAATGAAATTTCAATCAAATTTGTGAAAATGAAAGGGATTGTTATGTAGTATGAGCTAATCTATATTTGGTGAGAGTGTCTCTAGTCGTTTTTCTGTAAATTACTTTCCCACCTTTTTTTAGGACCGCTTCCCGGAAAGCGGCTCGGTTAGCGAACCTTAAGCGTCACGGGAGTCCACCATTTTGTGTTTCGGTCGCATTAAGATACAAGATGGAGGGCAAATAATGTTTAGAATGGGTAGAAGGGGTCATGGTAGACTTATCTTGACCCCCTAGGTTTTCTGAGGGTGGCTGAGGAGGCTTATATGTGCGGAAAAAAAACATTTTTAAAAAAAATTCCGGGAGGTTAGCTTTCGGTTAGCGAACCGGATAGCGCCCCGGGGAGCGTATTTTGTGGAAAATTAGTGAAAAAGTTAGAAAAAAATAATAATTGTGAGTGATCAGATGAAGGGTAGCTCTGAGAAGAGCTTTTGGGTTTATGGTACATTTTGGTACTTATAAGTAGGTACCAATGCACATTCTTAAATTCAGAATGAAAATTCTGTTGCCCTCATCTGAGAAGTGAACTCCATCTCCTCTGTAGATATCTTGCATGTAGTAACGCAAGTTATTGTTGTACAAGGAGCCCATTCCATAGTCTCTCATGAAAGCTGAAACAGATTTGTTTACATGCTTCCTCGCTTTCTCAATTTGTGGACAAAATTGGTTGGACCACCTCCATTTCTGTCTTTGGCATATATTGGAATATACCAAGGCAGTTTGAGGGAAAAGTGCCATTAATTGCTCAAAGGTGTAATTTGAATGGTAAAGGAAGAAGCATTTAATGAAAGATTGCACTGGATACGCAGGTGCACTGAGAGTTCAGAGTTCAATTGAAACATTGTTGTGTGAATTTGCAAACATGAGAGGTCTTCCAGGAGGTGGTTGCTATGGAAAAAAGGCAGAGAGGGCAGAGGGGGGAAGGGTTTTGATTTGATAAAAGTGAGGGAAGAGTTATGATTGGCTAATATGAGAGATATGTGAAATGAATATCTGTATTTCTGTGCTTTCAATAGCTGCAGCCTCTGGAGTGCATCCTTTTTCTTCTGCTGAAGACAATTTGGTGTATTTTTTAGACTGTTTTCAAAACTCAAAAAGTATTTGCTACGGTGAGAAAAGATTTATTTAATTTAGATAGAGAATAGTATGATTTAAGGAGAAAAGGATGAAGAAAGCTGTGTTTTTAAAATGTGGCTTTGTCTCTAGTGATATACAAATAGATTTTGTTTCTCTGAGAAATTGTAATTGCATATTCGGTGTAGCATTCTGGCATGCAGTAACACAAGTTATTGTTGTACATGGAGCCCATTCCATGGTCTCTTATGTAAGCTGAAACAGATATGTTGTTTTTAAAAACGATTTTTGAAATCAATTACATTTCTGGATATGTGCTGCTAGAGCTTCATAGGTTGTTTTGGGTCATATTTATAAGGCATTTGAGTGTCTTTGATGTTATTTTTTCCTTTTTAAATGGAAAGCGTTCCTCATGGGGCAAGTGTCTTGTAAATACGCTCCCACCTGTGCTTGGCAAATTTAGATTTTGATTATGGGAGTTACATAGCCATGTTAATAATGTCCAAAAAATGGTGCTAGGGCATTCCAGAAAACGCTTTCATATGTCTCAAGGACATTTTCAGTCATTTCCTCTTGAATGCAGGTATACAATTGATTTATATGCTGTGTTTAAAAACGATTTTTTGAAATCAATTACATTTCTGGATATGTACTGCTAGAGCTTCATAGGTTGTTTTGCGTCATATTTATAAGGCATTTGAGTGTCTATTATGTTATTTTACCCTTTTTAAATGGAAAGCGTACCTCATGGGGCAAGTTTCTTGTAAATACGCTCCCACTTGCGGTTGGCAAATTTAGATTTTGATTATGGGAGTTACATAGGCATGTTAATAATGTCCCAAAAATGGTGTAAGGGCATAATCAAAATCTAAATTAGCAAATTTGAGAGATCACACCTTATCGTCCTCCTGAATTAATAAATAGATCTATTAAACATTATATCTGGTTTACTCCCTATAGCTGTCTTTCTTTTAACATTACTCTCTGTTTACTTCCCTTATACTAACTCTTTTTAAAAAAAAAAAAAATTTTTTTTGGTTCGCTTCAAGTTCGCGAACCGGGCAGCGAACCGGAAAGCGAACCAAAAGAAATAGAGCTTGCCAGAGTGCTAAACATTCTAGCAATTTTATTTGAATGGGGAGGTAGTTCTGAAAAGAACTTTTTTTTTATGTTTTTGTTGTTTTTTTTCTTTTTTTTTTCAGAACCACAGGAGTTGTCGGGGGATTATCTTGAAGGTCCCTTAACTCTGCCCGGCTGTAGTTTAATGGATGCCACCTGGCCATATGGCGATGCATAGTATAGTTGCCCATACTATACTTTTTGTCAGTGCCTCTAGATAATCTGTGTTTGCAGATTAGGCAGGTGGCATACTTGGCATTGACCTTCTTTTCCCCTTGAGGGATTGAGAAAAACTGCCATATGAAACTTGTTTTCCTTTTTGGAACACGGGGCAACTCCTGTATAAATTGAGGTTCATCTGTGTCCTCTTCCTCTAGGTCCTCCTCTTCCTCCTCTCTGTTGGAGATGAATTGTGATGGTGGTCCTCTCTTGTCATGAGGAGGTTGAGGTGGTGGTGGGGGTCCACCAGCTGAAGCAACAATAGAAGCCATTGCTGAAATACTGGAAAATGGTCTTTCTCTCACCAAGATGAAAGTCAGAGTGAGGAAAGAAGGAGGGGTTTACATGATTTGGGAAAAGCAAAAGTTCTGAACCAATGAAAAGTGTTATTTTTAGGTCACATGACCTAGTCATACATCATTTGAAAACCAAAAGTGAAATGAACCAATGAAAAGTTTGATAAACAAGTCACATGACCTGTTCCGCTTACGTTACGCGGTGCGCGCCGCGTCCCAGATCGTTTCCGGTTCGCGGTCCGGAACACTTCCGTGAGCGCTAACGCGGCGCGTCATAAGACGCATTACGCGACAACGTGATACGTCGCGCTTCCGCGACGCGTCACAGTTGCGCTAACGAAACGTTTACCGGTTCGCGGACTAGGTCGCGGCATCAAGATGAGCTAACGGAAAGCTTCCCGGTTCGCTTACCGGAAGCGAAGAAAAAAAATATTAAAAAAAAAATTATCAATACACATCTAAAATATATTTTGGGATTTAAAGAAGAATACATTTTACAGCTACAGATGTTAGCTTTTAAAAAACCAATGAAATTCACAGAAAAAACCATAGGTTATAGACCATATATAGTTAGGAATTTGCATTTACAAAACCTTGAAAATTCACTGAAAAAACCATAGGTTATAGACCATATATAGTTAGGGATTAGCCTTTTCAAAACCTTATTTTACTCACACAAAACCATTGAAATTTCATATATAGTTAGTTGCACTAACTATATATCACGCACCCGCAATCCACTGCTGATGATGTCACATATTACATCATTCATGACATGGTCAGTGACATCACTGATGACATCACTGTTGACATCTCAAATGACATCACTGATGACATCACTGATGACATCTCAAATGACATCACTGATGACATCACTGATGACAACTCCAATGACATCACTGACAACATCACTGATGATATCATTCATGTGATAATACGATGAACCTCTTCAGACTATAATATAACCTTAGCTACAATCAGTGTAAACAGACACTCACAGACGGTCACTCATCCATGAAGTTACTCATACATCTACTCAGTCATGCAAAGAATCAATCACACCTCCATTTCCTCAACTATACAGTTATACACACCTTACTAATTCAAACATATTCTAACACATATTTAATTTCCTATACGATCCCTAATACAATTTCACAATGATCCATACAGCCACTCACACATTCACTGGCTCCTATGCACGGTTATATATGTCAACTCTCACATGCACTGTGTTTTACATATGTACTTACTTTGACATGTTGCACTGAGATATCCATTCACTCACCAATACACTCATGCACACAGTCAACCGCCCGTGCAGCTGTTTCCACATGCACTTTTGAACCCATACATCTAGTGAATCAACTGCTCACACATCTATGCACAGAGTCATACACCTCCCAGCCACTCATACACATACTCAGTCTCCCATACAAATACTTGGACAACCAATGAATATCCCATATAGTTACTCATATAGCTACTGATTAACACATTCAGCAGTTTACAGAACAACAGACATAATGATGCACAAATTAAGACAGTTTAGTCACTAACCCATGCACTCAGTGAGACACATCTAATCACTCACTCATACAGTCAGTCATGCACCTACTAAATCCTTCATCCAGACACTTATACATCCACTCATTCTTCAATATGTAAGACATATTTTAACTTTACAGAAACATACAGTCACTGGATGTTGTCATCAGTGATGTCATCAGTGATGTCACTGACCATGTCATGAATGATGTAATATGTGACATCATCAGCAGTGGATTGCGGGTGCGCGATATATAGTTAGTGCAACTAACTATATATGAAATTTCAATGGTTTTGTGTGAGTAAAATAAGGTTTTGAAAAGGCTAATCCCTAACTATATATGGTCTATAACCTATGGTTTTTTCAGTGAATTTTCAAGGTTTTGTAAATGCAAATTCCTAACTATATATGGTCTATAACCTACGGTTTTTTCTGTGAATATATATACAATCTCCTCGATAAATTTATTCTGGCAGATGAAAAAGTCTTTTTCATCTGCCAGAATAAATTCCTGAACAGAAGGTCTGGGTGTCCTGTGTTCTTCTTTATCGAGGAGATTGTGGGAGCGAATTTATTAGCCGGCTGGTGGCTACGCAGGACCGCCTGTTGACAGTTCAACTCTTTCACCAGCACTAGTGGAGCATATATGCATATATATGTATATATATATATATATATATTCACTGAAAAAACCATAGGTTTTAGGCCATATATAGTTAGGGATTAGCATTTACAAAACCTTAATTTACTCGCACAAAACCATAGAAATTCGCATATATAGTTAGATGCAATAACTATATATCGCGCGCCGGCAATCCACTGCTGATGATGTCACATATTACATCATTCATGACATGGTCAGTGACATCACTGATGGCATCACTGATGACATCCCAAATGACATCATTGATGACATCACTGATGACATCTCAAATGATATCACTTATGACATCACTGATGACATCTCATTTGACATTACTGATCACATCACTGATGATATCATTTATGTGATAATACAATGAACATCTTCAGACTCAAATATAACCTTAGATACAATCAGTGTAAACAGACACTCACAGACTGTCACTTATCCATGGATTTACTCACATACCTAGTCAGTCATGCAAAGAATCAATCACACCTCCATTATCTTAACTATACAGTTATACACACCTTACTTATTCAAACATATACTAACACATATTTGCTCTCTTATACAATCCCTGATACATGTTCACAATGATCCATACAGCCACTCACACATTCACTGGCTCTTATGCACAGTTATTTATATATGTCAACTCTCACATGTACTGTGTTTTACATATGTACTTACTTTGACATGTAGCACTGAGAAATCCATTCAATCACCAATACACTTATGCAGACAGTCAACCGCCCATACAGCTGTTTCCACATGCACTTTTGAACCCATACATCTAGTGAATCAACTACTCACACATCTATGCACAGAGTCATACACCTCCCAGCCACCCACACACACTCAGTCTCCCATACAAATACTTGGGCAACCAATCAATAACCCATATAGTTACTCATATAGCTACTGATCAACATATGCAGCAGTTTACAGAACTACAGTAATAATGATGCACAAATTAAGACAGTTTAGTCACTAACCCATGCACTCAGTGAGACACATTAAATCACTCAATCATACAGTCAGTCATGCACCTACTAAATCCTTCATCCAAACACTTATACATCCACTCATTCTTCAATATGTAAGACATATTTTAACACACAGTCACTGGATGATGTCATCAGTGATGTCATCAGTGATGTCACTGACCATGTCATGAATGATGTAATATGTGACATCATCAGCAGTGGATTGCTGGTGCGCGATATATAGTTATTGCATCTAACTATATATGCGAATTTCTATGGTTTTGTGCGAGTAAATTAAAGTTTTGTAAATGCTAATCCCTAACTATATGTGGCCTAAAACCTATGGTTTTTTCAGTGAATTTCAATGGTTTTTTAATAGCAAATATCAAAAGCTGTCAAATGTGAAGTACGTGATAGGTAAAAACATTTTCGTATTTATGCACGCTGATGTACTTTGAACGCTGCCCCCCCTCCCCCCCCCCTCACTTTTCTCTTAGCAGTACTCTCTCTTTGCAGATAGTGAAGGGTAGTTAACGCAGGCCTTTGCCCCCGTTCTAATCCGTCGTCTCTGCTTCTCTCTCCATTTGATTGATTGTTATCCAAGCATTTACTGTTTTAGAATTGGTTCTCTTTGGTTCATTCTCTATTTACAAACAAGCACAGAGTCGCAATACTCTGTTTAGTCTTTGCAGATAGTGAAAAATCGTTTTAAAAAACAAAAGGAATCGAGCAAAATCAGTAGGCCACTAATGGGATCTCTTTTTGACCTAGCTAAAATAGAAACATTAAGAACAACCCCTCATGAGAAATACGAAACTAGTGAGATGAACTGAGCTCCACACGATGATGGCTGCAAGACAGCTCGGCTCCGCCACCCACCCCACCCAACATAACGACAAACCCTATGCAAATATTATAAATATATACAACACACCAGCAAAGTAACAAGGTAAAACATTTTATTAAATAACTATTTACAAAACTATTTTATACTTTTAGTTGCCCGATCCGGCTAGCTCAATCGATCGAGCATGAGACTCATGCACTCTGATCTCCTTGGCCTCAGTCAAGCATCAATAGTAAAATTTTAATACATGAGTGTTCGTTCATGGTTTTGGTCCCTGAGTTGCTTCGATTTCACTGCCTTGCACAAATGGCATAAGTCCTGGATGTTGGGTGCCATACTTCAGAGTTCTGAGCAGCGCTTGTAACACTGTCTAAACCTTATTTGCACCTGCTGCAGCTTCACTATTCTCAAAGTAAGTGGGGGCCGTTTGTGGACCTGACTGCATTTGAAAATAATGTGATACGGTACCTCCCTAAACCGCTTGACGGAGGCCCCCGAGGGGCGGTGTGATGGCACGGACTCGGAGAAGACGCTTGGCTCCGACACCCTCCACAAGTCTTATAGCCCTGGTGTAGCCTGAGATCGCACCCGACATAGGCGGCCGGCTCCCGGGGTCAAGCTGTATTTGACGTTTTGTAGCCTTTCGAATTCTATCCTTAGACGGCATTGTCTAATTCCCAAATAATCTGCAGTTGAATCTGTGGTGAAATATAATAAAAAAATTTATTAACCACTATTACCAAACAGTAAATCAATAACAGTAAGAACTAGATTCAACAATGCTATAAAAAAAAGTATGCACAAGGGTGCAGGGGGTATCACTTTGACACCCTCTGACACCCTCAAAACAGGCACAGGTGCCATGTGGCAAGCAAACCAGCCCTAAGGGCAGGTCTGCCTTTCACATGACATAGGTGTGCGAGCACACATGTGCATGCACACCGGAATCGGTATTTTACCATGAAGTTTGATTTCATGCTAAAATACCGATTCGTTAAGGTCTTTGGGACGCAGAAGACTCCCCCCTACATAACAAATTAACAGAATCGGTAAAATTACCGATTCGGTATTTTACCGAACAAATAATTTTTCCGATTCTATAAATGTAGATTTACCTACACGTGGCCTTGGATTTAAGCCCCTACATACCGATTTGCCATTTAACGATCGGAAACGGCCGAAAACGGCCGTAACCGGTCGGTAAATGGCCTGAAACGACCACCTACATCTGGCCCTAAGTGTGCATGCATTTGATTTAAAAAAAAGTTTTAAAACATTTTATGTAAAACAATAATACACCTAGTGCCAGATGTAGGTAAATCACATTTACCGATTTTGAAATACCGAATATTACCGAATTTTACTGATTCGGTATTTCAAAATCGGTAAATGGGATGTAAGTACCAACATCTGATTTATTACCGATTCCTTAAAAATTCGGTATTTACCGATTCGGTAAATACCGAATCGGTATTTGCTATTGAATCCTATGGGCCTTGAAGCCCATAGGATTCAATTCAAATACTGATTCAATATTTACCGAATCGGTAAATACCGAATTTGTCAAGGGTGCAGGGGGTATCACTTTGACACCATCTAGAACCCTCAAAACGGGCATGTGTGCAATGTGGCACACAGACATGCCCTAAGGACATGTCTGTCTGTCACATGGCATATGTGTACATGCACAGATGTGCATGCACACAGGAATCGGTATTTTACCATGGATTTGTATTCCATGGTAAAATACCGATTCTGAAAGCCATGTGCCAATGGAAAATTGGCTACCCACATTTCAATCTTGCATTTTCGGTAAAATTACCGAATCGGTAAAATTACCGATTCGATAAAATTACCGAAAAGGCAACATTTACGGGCAAATTTACTAATTTTACACATGGGGGCGTATTTACAAGGGCCTTACACTACAAGGAAAATGACTTCAAATGACCAGACACACATGGGGACCTATTTACAAGGCCCTTGATCCCGGGGGAAGTGACTTGAAATTGCTAAGCACACATAGGAGAGTATCTACAATGCCCGTGCAACACTTATGCATAATTTTTTACATGTACACCGTAACATTAACAACACAATTACATCATATATCTGTTCCGCAAAAGCGACACATTGCAGGAGCCACATCATTTTACCATCAAAAAAATTTCACCGAATCTGTAAATGTAGATTTACCTACATGTGACCCTGGATTTAGGCGCCTACATACCTTTTCGCCATTTACTTTTTGCCTTTTGGTGACTCTTCCATTCTGAACATTGTCCCACAATCCGTTTGACCTGAAACGATTACACAAATAAAACATTTGTGACTTTTAAATTTCCGGAGAAGTATAATTCACCAATACCTTAAGAAACATGGAAGTGGTGAAAAAAGCCAAGCTTGACGTTACGGCAGCCACGAGGTAGCTAGGCTCCGCCACCCCCCACTGCTCCAAGCATGTCTGTCCCACCACCCGCCACGCCCATTAACGGTAACATGAAATAGATACAAATCAGAAGATACCTACCCCCATTCCGGAAACTCCCGAAGTGCAACAGGGCCACGGTTACGCCCATCCGGAAGATGAGGCCTCGACACGTGCAGGGCAGCCGTGGGGTGGATGGCCCGAAATGTACTGGTCTCCCGATTCCCTTCTTCTGCCGCCTGGCAGGCCACGGGGGGGGATGTCTTGCCTCTGCCTCCGACCCCCCCCTCTTATCGCCTGTCCGGACATCACGAATATCAACGCCAGGTGTCGGCGTGGGGTGCGCTGGGAGGGAGAGGCGGCGCGAACGAGCCTCTCCCACCCCCCCAGGTGGGGGCCCCGCTCCACTCACCCAACAAAAGGGTCGTCGCATAAGGTGGACCAGGAGAGGAGCCAAGGCTGACGGTATCTTCTTCTTTTTTCAATAATGGCTGGGACCACACTGGGGGGGATGTCTTGCACATGCCACCGACCCCCCCCTCCCCTCGTATCTCCTGGTCTGGCCCGGCTTGATATGAGCTCCCCGTTCGGTCCTGAAGTGGCGCCCTGCAGGCCACGGGGGGGTGTCTTGCCTCTGCCTCCGACCCCCCCCCTTATCGCCTGGTCCGGACATCACGGATATCAACGCCAGGTGTCGGCGTGAGGTGCGCTGGGAGGGAGAGGCGGCGCGAATGAGCCTCTCCCACCCCCCCAGGTGGGGGCCCCTCAGCTGCACCCCCAACGCTCCACTCACCCAACAAAAGGGTTCCTCCACTCTTGCGATGCAGCGGCGCTGCACTCACCCGACAAAAGGTCTCATCCACTATTGCGAGGCAATGATGCTCCGCTCACCCAGCGGGGGTCTCGTCCACTGTTGCGGTGCAACGACGCTTCTAGTTTCCTGCGTCCAGAAACGTTCTCCTCAACTTTGAAGATTCTATAAGAGCCACGGGGGCCCCCAACCCCTGATGGGGAATGACTGCCATGATCACCCACGGAACGACCACGACGTAGCCGCGGAACGTCGGCGCGCTCATGCCGGCGCCGGCCTCAGTCTTGAAATCACCAAAATCCTGCAAGACTACCAACTTGATCAGTTCCGGTGGGACACCAGTATGACCCGGTAGGAGAGATTGTTTCCTCCCACCCCACTTTCACTGATGGTTCATTTCACCAGTCCCCTCTGCTACCCTTCAACGAAAACTTTTGGACTGCTGAAAGAGGTCCCGGACCAACCACGAGTTGGTGGAGACATTTTGACTATACTTAGACCTTCCTGACCTCACCCAAAATGGCGCCGGTACAAATGAAACTCTCAACTCCTTGTTGTGCCCTGATTGCTCAGCCTTGATATCATGAGATATGTATGCAGTTTTTAGCACATAAATTGATATGGGATAAGACTGATTATATGTTCGGACAATGAATTGATCCAGGATGGGTATTGATTATACGTTCGAACAATGAATTGACATGGGACGGGTACTGATTACACGTTCGAACAATGAATTGATATTAACTTCTAATGCATCATTGATTACTGTATTTATTATTGAAGGTTCGAATTGTCGACACTTTTGGTACTTGCTCACAATGAATTATCTCTTCCTGTCAAAGATATAGTTGATGTTGATCTGGCCACAGGAGTTGTCGGGGGATTATCTTGAAGGTCCCTTAACTCTGCCCGGCTGTAGTTTAATGGATGCCACCTGGCCATATGGCGATGCATAGTATAGTTGCCCATACTATACTTTTTGTCAGTGCCTCTAGATAATCTGTGTTTGCAGATTAGGCAGGTGGCATACTTGGCATTGACCTTCTTTTCCCCTTGAGGGATTGAGAAAAACTGCCATATGAAACTTGTTTTCCTTTTTGGAACACGGGGCAACTCCTGTATAAATTGAGGTTCATCTGTGTCCTCTTCTTCTAGGTCCTCCTCTTCCTCCTCTCTGTTGGAGATGAATTGTGATGGTGGTCCTCTCTTGTCATGAGGAGGTTGAGGTGGTGGTGGGGGTCCACCAGCTGAAGCAACAATAGAAGCCATTGCTGAAATACTGGAAAATGGTCTTTCTCTCACCAAGATGAAAGTCAGAGTGAGGAAAGAAGGAGGGGTTTACATGATTTGGGAAAAGCAAAAGTTCTGAACCAATGAAAAGTGTTATTTTTAGGTCACATGACCTAGTCATACATCATTTGGAAACCAAAAGTGAAATGAACCAATGAAAAGTTTGATAAACAAGTCACATGACCTGTTCCGCTTACGTTACGCGGTGCGCGCCGCGTCCCGGATCGTTTCCGGTTCGCGGTCCGGAACACTTCCGTGAGCGCTAACGCGGCGCGTCATAAGACGCATTACGCGACAACGTGATACGTCGCGCTTCCGCGACGCGTACAGTTGCGCTAACGAAACGTTTACCGGTTCGCGGACTAAGTCGCGGCATCAAGATGAGCTAACGGAAAGCTTCCCGGTTCGCTTACCGGAAGCGAAGAAAAAAAATATTTAAAAAAAAATTATCAATACACATCTAAAATATATTTTGGGATTTAAAGAAGAATACATTTTACAGCTACAGATGTTAGCTTTTAAAAAACCAATGAAATTCACAGAAAAAACCATAGGTTATAGACCATATATAGTTAGGAATTTGCATTTACAAAACCTTGAAAATTCACTGAAAAAAACATAGGTTATAGACCATATATAGTTAGGGATTAGCCTTTTCAAAACCTTATTTTACTCACACAAAACCATTGAAATTTCATATATAGTTAGTTGCACTAACTATATATCACGCACCCGCAATCCAATGCTGATGATGTCACATATTACATCATTCATGACATGGTCAGTGACATCACTGATGACATCACTGTTGACATCTCAAATGACATCACTGATGACATCACTGATGACATCTCAAATGACATCACTGATGACATCACTGATGACAACTCCAATGACATCACTGACAACATCACTGATGATATCATTCATGTGATAATACGATGAACCTCTTCAGACTATAATATAACCTTAGCTACAATCAGTGTAAACAGACACTCACAGACTGTCACTCATCCATGAAGTTACTCATACATCTACTCAGTCATGCAAAGAATCAATCACACCTCCATTTCCTCAACTATACAGTTATACACACCTTACTAATTCAAACATATTCTAACACATATTTAATTTCCTATACGATCCCTAATACAATTTCACAATGATCCATACAGCCACTCACACATTCACTGGCTCCTATGCACGGTTATATATGTCAACTCTCACATGCACTGTGTTTTACATATGTACTTACTTTGACATGTTGCACTGAGATATCCATTCACTCACCAATACACTCATGCACACAGTCAACCGCCCGTGCAGCTGTTTCCACATGCACTTTTGAACCCATACATCTAGTGAATCAACTGCTCACACATCTATGCACAGAGTCATTCACCTCCCAGCCACTCATACACATACTCAGTCTCCCATACAAATACTTGGACAACCAATGAATATCCCATATAGTTACTCATATAGCTACTGATTAACACATTCAGCAGTTTACAGAACAACAGACATAATGATGCACAAATTAAGACAGTTTAGTCACTAACCCATGCACTCAGTGAGACACATCTAATCACTCACTCATACAGTCAGTCATGCACCTACTAAATCCTTCATCCAGACACTTATACATATACTCATTCTTCAATATGTAAGACATATTTTAACTTTACAGAAACATACAGTCACTGGATGTTGTCATCAGTGATGTCATCAGTGATGTCACTGACCATGTCATGAATGATGTAATATGTGACATCATCAGCAGTGGATTGCGGGTGCGCGATATATAGTTAGTGCAACTAACTATATATGAAATTTCAATGGTTTTGTGTGAGTAAAATAAGGTTTTGAAAAGGCTAATCCCTAACTATATATGGTCTATAACCTATGGTTTTTTCAGTGAATTTTCAAGGTTTTGTAAATGCAAATTCCTAACTATATATGGTCTATAACCTACGGTTTTTTCTGTGAATATATATACAATCTCCTCGATAAATTTATTCTGGCAGATGAAAAAGTCTTTTTCATCTGCCAGAATAAATTCCTGAACAGAAGGTCTGGGTGTCCTGTGTTCTTCTTTATCAAGGAGATTGTGGGAGCGAATTTATTAGCCGGCTGGTGGCTACGCAGGACCGCCTGTTGACAGTTCAACTCTTTCACCAGCACTAGTGGAGCATATATGCATATATATGTATATATATATATATTCACTGAAAAAACCATAGGTTTTAGGCCATATATAGTTAGGGATTAGCATTTACAAAACCTTAATTTACTCGCACAAAACCATAGAAATTCGCATATATAGTTAGATGCAATAACTATATATCGCGCGCCCGCAATCCACTGCTGATGATGTCACATATTACATCATTCATGACATGGTCAGTGACATCACTGATGGCATCACTGATGACATCCCAAATGACATCATTGATGACATCACTGATGACATCTCAAATGATATCACTTATGACATCACTGATGACATCTCATTTGACATTACTGATCACATCACTGATGATATCATTTATGTGATAATACAATGAACATCTTCAGACTCAAATATAACCTTAGATACAATCAGTGTAAACAGACACTCACAGACTGTCACTTATCTATGGAGTTACTCACATACCTAGTCAGTCATGCAAAGAATCAATCACACCTCCATTATCTTAACTATACAGTTATACACACCTTACTTATTCAAACATATACTAACACATATTTGCTCTCTTATACAATCCCTGATACATGTTCACAATGATCCATACAGCCACTCACACATTCACTGGCTCTTATGCACAGTTATTTATATATGTCAACTCTCACATGTAATGTGTTTTACATATGTACTTACTTTGACATGTAGCACTGAGAAATCCATTCAATCACCAATACACTTATGCAGACAGTCAACCGCCCATACAGCTGTTTCCACATGCACTTTTGAACCCATACATCTAGTGAATCAACTACTCACACATCTATGCACAGAGTCATACACCTCCCAGCCACCCACACACACTCAGTCTCCCATACAAATACTTGGGCAACCAATCAATAACCCATATAGTTACTCATATAGCTACTGATCAACATATGCAGCAGTTTACAGAACTACAGTAATAATGATGCACAAATTAAGACAGTTTAGTCACTAACCCATGCACTCAGTGAGACACATTAAATCACTCAATCATACAGTCAGTCATGCACCTACTAAATCCTTCATCCAAACACTTATACATCCACTCATTCTTCAATATGTAAGACATATTTTAACACACAGTCACTGGATGATGTCATCAGTGATGTCATCAGTGATGTCACTGACCATGTCATGAATGATGTAATATGTGACATCATCAGCAGTGGATTGCTGGTGCGCGATATATAGTTATTGCATCTAACTATATATGCAAATTTCTATGGTTTTGTGCGAGTAAATTAAAGTTTTGTAAATGCTAATCCCTAACTATATGTGGCCTAAAACCTATGGTTTTTTCAGTGAATTTCAATGGTTTTTTAATAGCAAATATCAAAAGCTGTCAAATGTGAAGTACGTGATAGGTAAAAAAAATTTCGTATTTATGCACGCTGATGTACTTTGAACGCTGCCCCCCCTCCCCCCCCCCTCGCTTTTCTCTTAGCAGTACTCTCTCTTTGCAGATAGTGAAGGGTAGTTAACGCAGGCCTTTGCCCCCGTTCTAATCCGTCGTGTCTGCTTCTCTCTCCATTTGATTGATTGTTATCCAAGCATTTACTGTTTTAGAATTGGTTCTCTTTGGTTCATTCTCTATTTACAAACAAGCACAGAGTCGCAATACTCTGTTTAGTCTTTGCAGATAGTGAAAAATCGTTTTAAAAAACAAAAGAAATCCAGCAAAATTAGTAGGCCACTAATGGGATCTCTTTTTGACCTAGCTAAAATAGAAACATTAAGAACAACCCCTCATGAGAAATACGAAACTAGTGAGATGAACTGAGCTCCACACGATGATGGCTGCAAGACAGCTCGGCTCCGCCACCCACCCCACCCAAAATAACGACAAACCCTATGCAAATATTATAAATATATACAACACACCAGCAAAGTAACAAGGTAAAACATTTTATTAAATAACTATTTACAAAACTATTTTATACTTTTAGTTGCCCGATCCGGCTAGCTCAATCGATCGAGCATGAGACTCATGCACTCTGATCTCCTTGGCCTCAGTCAAGCATCAATAGTAAAATTTTAATACATGAGTGTTCGTTCATGGTTTTGGTCCCTGAGTTGCTTCGATTTCACTGCCTTGCACAAATGGCATAAGTCCTGGATGTTGGGTGCCATACTTCAGAGTTCTGAGCAGCGCTTGTAACACTGTCTAAACCTTATTTGCACCTGCTGCAGCTTCACTATTCTCAAAGTAAGTGGGGGCCGTTTGTGGACCTGACTGCATTTGAAAATAATGTGATACGGTACCTCCCTAAACCGCTTGATGGAGGCCCCCGAGGGGCGGTGTGATGGCACGGACTCGGAGAAGACGCTTGGCTCCGACACCCTCCACAAGTCTTATAGCCCTGGTGTAGCCTGAGATCGCACCCGACATAGGCGGCCGGCTCCCGGGGTCAAGCTGTATTTGACGTTTTGTAGCCTTTCGAATTCTATCCTTAGACGGCATTGTCTAATTCCCAAATAATCTGCAGTTGAATCTGTGGTGAAATATAATAAAAAAATGTATTAACCACTATTACCAAACAGTAAATCAATAACAGTAAGAACTAGATTCAACAATGCTATAAAAAAAAAAGTATGCACAAGGGTGCAGGGGGTATCACTTTGACACCCTCTGACACCCTCAAAACAGGCACAGGTGCCATGTGGCAAGCAAACCAGCCCTAAGGGCAGGTCTGCCTTTCACATGACATAGGTGTGCGAGCACACATGTGCATGCACACCGGAATCGGTATTTTACCATGAAGTTTGATTTCATGCTAAAATACCGATTCGTTAAGGTCTTTGGGACTCAGAAGACTCCCCCCTACATAACAAATTAACAGAATCGGTAAAATTACCGATTCGGTATTTTACCGAACAAATAATTTTTCCGATTCTATAAATGTAGATTTACCTACACGTGGCCTTGGATTTAAGCCCCTACATACCGATTTGCCATTTAACGATCGGAAACGGCCGAAAACGGCCGTAACCGGTCGGTAAATGGCCTGAAACGACCACCTACATCTGGCCCTAAGTGTGCATGCATTTGATTTAAAAAAAAGTTTTAAAACATTTTATGTAAAACAATAATACACCTAGTGCCAGATGTAGGTAAATCACATTTACCGATTTTGAAATACCGAATATTACCGAATTTTACTGATTCGGTATTTCAAAATCGGTAAATGGGATGTAAGTACCAACATCTGATTTATTACCGATTCCTTAAAAATTCGGTATTTACCGATTCGGTAAATACCGAATCGGTATTTGCTATTGAATCCTATGGGCCTTGAAGCCCATAGGATTCAATTCAAATACTGATTCAATATTTACCGAATCGGTAAATACCGAATTTGTCAAGGGTGCAGGGGGTATCACTTTGACACCATCTAGCACCCCCAAAAGGGGCATGTGTGCAATGTGGCACACAGACATGCCCTAAGGACACGTCTGTCTGTCACATGGCATATGTGTACATGCACAGATGTGCATGCACACAGGAATCGGTATTTTACCATGGATTTGTATTCCATGGTAAAATACCGATTCTGAAAGCCATGTGCCAATGGAAAATTGGCTACCCACATTTCAATCTTGCATTTTCGGTAAAATTACCGAATCGGTAAAATTACCGATTCGATAAAATTACCGAAAAGGCAACATTTACGGGCAAATTTACTAATTTTACACATGGGGGCGTATTTACAAGGGCCTTACACTACAAGGAAAATGACTTCAAATGACCAGACACACATGGGGACCTATTTACAAGGCCCTTGAACCCGGGGGAAGTGACTTGAAATTGCTAAGCACACATAGGAGAGTATCTACAATGCCCGTGCAACACTTATGCATCATTTTTTACATGTACACCGTAACATTAACAACACAATTACATCATATATCTGTTCCGCAAAAGCGACACATTGCAGGAGTCACATCATTTTACCATCAAAAAAATTTCACTGAATCTGTAAATGTAGATTTACCTACATGTGACCCTGGATTTAGGCGCCTACATACCTTTTCGCCATTTACTTTTTGCCTTTTGGTGACTCTTCCATTCTGAACATTGTCCCACAATCCGTTTGACCTGAAACGATTACACAAATAAAACATTTGTGACTTTTAAATTTCCGGAGAAGTATAATTCACCAATACCTTAAGAAACATGGAAGTGGTGAAAAAAGCCAAGCTTGACGTTACGGCAGCCACGAGGTAGCTAGGCTCCGCCACCCCCCACTGCTCCAAGCATGTCTGTCCCACCACCTGCCACGCCCATTAACGGTAACATGAAATAGATACAAATCAGAAGATACCTACCCCCATTCCGGAAACTCCCGAAGTGCAACAGGGCCACGGTTACGCCCATCCGGAAGATGAGGCCTCGACACGTGCAGGGCAGCCGTGGGGTGGATGGCCCGAAATGTACTGGTCTCCCGATTCCCTTCTTCTGCCGCCTGGCAGGCCACGGGGGGGGGATGTCTTGCCTCTGCCTCCGACCCCCCCCTCTTATCGCCTGTCCGGACATCACGAATATCAACGCCAGGTGTCGGCGTGGGGTGCGCTGGGAGGGAGAGGCGGCGCAAACGAGCCTCTCCCACCCCCCCAGGTGGGGGCCCCGCTCCACTCACCCAACAAAAGGGTCGTCGCATAAGGTGGACCAGGAGAGGAGCCGAGGCTGACGGTATCTTCTTCTTTTTTCAATAATGGCTGGGACCACACTGGGGGGGATGTCTTGCACATGCCACCGACCCCCCCCTCCCCTCGTATCTCCTGGTCTGGCCCGGCTTGATATGAGCTCCCCGTTCGGTCCTGAAGTGGCGCCCTGCAGGCCACGGGGGGGGTGTCTTGCCTCTGCCTCCGACCCCCCCCCCTTAACGCCTGGTCCGGACATCACGGATATCAACGCCAGGTGTCGGCGTGAGGTGCGCTGGGAGGGAGAGGCGGCGCGAACGAGCCTCTCCCACCCCCCTCAGCTGCACCCCCAACGCTCCACTCACCCAACAAAAGGGTTCCTCCACTCTTGCGATGCAGCGGCGCTGCACTCACCCGACAAAAGGTCTCATCCACTATTGCGAGGCAATGATGCTCCGCTCACCCAGCGGGGGTCTCGTCCACTGTTGCGGTGCAACGACGCTTCTAGTTTCCTGCGTCCAGAAACGTTCTCCTCAACTTTGAAGATTCTATAAGAGCCACGGGGGCCCCCGACCCCTGATGGGGAATGACTGCCATGATCACCCACGGAACGACCACGACGTAGCTGTGGAACGTCGGCGCGCTCATGCCGGCGCCGGCCTCAGTCTTGAAATCACCAAAATCCTGCAAGACTACCAACTTGATCAGTTCCGGTGGGACACCAGTATGACCCGGTAGGAGAGATTGTTTCCTCCCACCCCACTTTCACTGATGGTTCATTTCACCAGTCCCCTCTGCTACCCTTCAACGAAAACTTTTGGACTGCTGAAAGAGGTCCCGGACCAACCACGAGTTGGTGGAGACATTTTGACTATACTTAGACCTTCCTGACCTCACCCAAAATGGCGCCGGTACAAATGAAACTCTCAACTCCTTGTTGTGCCCCGATTGCTCAGCCTTGATATCATGAGATATGTATGCAGTTTTTAGCACATGAATTGATATGGGATAAGACTGATTATATGTTCGGACAATGAATTGATCCAGGATGGGTATTGATTATACGTTCGAACAATGAATTGACATGGGACGGGTACTGATTACACGTTCGAACAATGAATTGATATTAACTTCTAATGCATCATTGATTACTGTATTTATTATTGAAGGTTCGAATTGTCGACACTTTTGGTACTTGCTCAAAATGAATTATCGATATGATTTTGTTGCACTTGTCGCACTTTTTACTATGAAATCAACGACCACTTACTCTGTTATGTTTTCCACAAATAAATACCCCCCCCCCCCCCTTTTCAGTTTCAGCCTGCTCCGTGGCCGGCCCACGGGGTTGTAAGCCCGTATTTGGGCACCAACATTTTTATGAAAGGTTTTTGAAAAAGCAAACGTAGTTGTAACGCGTAGATTGGTAAGTTTCGAAGAAATGGCCACTGTTTCCGATTTTTTTTTTTTTTTTAAAAAGCAGGTGAAATGAAGCAGCTCAATTAGTTAAGGGTTAAAAAGTATAGTACGCAGAAACATTGAAAATATGAATGGTCCAGGTTTGTTGTGTGTTTTTCATTTTTCTACAGCATAAAGCAATCGATAAAGATCCTGGTATTTAGCCTCTACTTTATATGCTACCTGTATCAGGGAAGTAGTTTTAAATGCCCCTAAGCCACCCCGAACGAATGTCACCTGGCCCCCCTAGTACGAACGAAAACGACCCCGTACCACTGTAGGTTATCTCTCTTCCTCAAAAATGACAAAAATTACTTTCTAGAACGTTTTGGACATTGATGATTTTCATATGATCTATTTATTAAAGTAATACTCATCTCTCCGCATGAAATTAATTTTCCACATGCTACACAAGTCAATCTCATCTGCCTAAAGTTCTTTTACAGATTTGGGACCGTTTCCCTTGCCTCTGACTCACTTATTGCTAAGTCATTGGTGGATGTTTTTGCCGGTCGGGGATTATCCACCAAATCTCAAAGTTGTGCTTTAGAATAATTAAGAGAGTGCCACCTCTCCATGTGCCGATGCATGGTATGATTACCATAGCTATATTTTTTTTCGGTCCCTCTCGAGAGTTTTTTTTTTGCAGATGAGGCAGGTAACGAACCTGGCATTAACTTTCTTTTCATGAGAAGGAAAAGAAAAAAATTGCCAGATAAAATTCACTTTCACATAGGACGTTCTTGGCATTTCTTTCAGAAACTTTTACATCACTGTGTCATTTCTTTGTCTATCCTGTTAAAGCAATGTCATGTAAATAGTTGTTTAAAAAGTTTTTTTTAACGTGTTAACTTTGTTGGAGCGTTGTATATATTTATAAGTTATTAAAGTGTTATAATCCTACAACTTTGTTGGAGTGCTATATATTTTTTATGTGACACATAATTGTGAAGACTTTGATGTACAAAAAGGCATCCCTGGAATCTTCTGCTTCAGGCTCGGACCCACACACCCTCACAGTGACAATCCCCTCCCCAAGCACAATACAGGATGGTTATCAGATAGTAGGAACGCGTGTGGTGTGACGGATCTCATCGGGTGGGGGCCTTGATCTACTGTAACTCCTTTGAAGAGGAGTGATTCTCTACAGCTGGGGCCATAAACTACATCTGCAGGGCTAGGTGATGGCCTGGGACCGGCCTGGATAATCGGACACAGAGGAAGAGGAGTGTCAGAGGGTGCGGTAGTGAATAGGGTGAAAGGGAGGTGTCGGGCGGGCACAGGGTGTGATTCTCAGGGAAGAGCAGCGCAAATGGGGGGAGGTTTATGGCCCATGCATGAGAGAGAGAGCGGGGGTGACCAGTGCGTGGGGGAGATGCTTGCGAGGGTGGGGAGCCATGCTGAGGATCGGCGGCGTTCAGAGAGTGGGTCTGGTCAAGGCATCTAAAATGGCTGCCGTGCTCAACAAAAGTGTGGCATTGCAAAAAAGGCAAGATGGCGCAGACAATGTTTATCAATAAGGATTAATTTATAACAATTATTTTTAACAAAATATTTACTTGCAGTGACAAAATGGCGGTCAACAGCTCCTGATTTCCATCGAATCGAACGTTAACAGAAGTAAAGCGGCAAAAAAAAAAAAAAATGCTCACGCACAGCCGCTGGAAGACATGTATCAACATATATGAGCCTCCTCAGCCACCCTCAGAAAACATAAGGGGTCAGGATACGTCTCCCGTACCCCCTTATACCTAGTAATTTAATTAAATCAAAACACAAAATGGCGAATTCACGTTTCGCTACCAGTTTGCGACCCGGTTCGCAAACCGAGAAGCGCTTCTACCGCGAAAAATCAAATTTGTATTATTTGCCCATGGGACCCTTTAATAACCCCAACATCATTCCTAGGGGGTCAAGAAGGATCTACCTTGCCCCCTTTCATTAAATTCCCCCTCGTTTTTCTCCTCCTCTTGTCTCTCGATCCTACAGAGAGACAATATGGTGGCTGCAACGGACTGTTTAGAATGTTGACAGACACTGGAGAGCCAATCAGCTTCGCTACACAAAGCTCCGTTACGCGAAAAGTACGCGATCTGGTGCGCTATCTAGGACGCTGTCACAGATATATCTGTTTTTTTAAACGTTAATTTCTCAAAATCCACTGGAGCACATATATTGAGACCCAGCAAAGGCACATCGGGCTAACAGTCCCTATAATTTTGCCAAGTTTCGTGTAAATCCATTCAGCCGTTCGAGCTAAAAGTGAGGCCAAAGGCCCTATGGAAAAATTAATGGGAAAAACGCATTTTGGGACCCCCCTTTTTTCTCGGCCCCCCCTTGACGGAACCCCCCCAAATATTCAGGGGCTGCTCAGAAACAAAATGTGCCATTTTCCTGAAATGTTCAGCCGATTCCGTCCACAAACGCCAAAGTTATTAAACATAGAATTTTCAAAAGTTCCATAGAGAAAAAATCCTAACTATATGTACCTACTGGCGACCGCCAGTAGGTAATATATATATGTATGCATATATATATATATATATATATATATATATATATATATATATATATATATATATATATATATATATATATATATATATATATATATATATATATATATATATATATATATATATATATATATATATATATATCCAAACGTATACTTCGGAAAGATCCAAGCCACTTTTAACAGCGGGCAGCACTGCCGGGACACCACTCCCAAACATTCCAAAAAATCCAGCTGTCTGAGAAATTAAAACTCACTGGTGCCGTGGCCTCGATGCAAAATAGACGTTTATTTACAGTAAATGGATGCCCCTACGCGTTTCGGAGTTATCCTCACTCCTTGATCATGGGTAAGGTTTACAAGTTAAATGAACACATTTAAAGAAACAGTGCTCATTTCCTGTTTGTCATGATGCGCATAGTAAATATACTATATAGTGGGATCTGATGCAGGCGTGAATTCATTATTCATATGATCGCAAAGCCATACGAGAAATATAAATTGCATTGCATGATAAACAATTTAAAAATAATGATAAGGCAAGCTAAATTAATTCTACCCCAGTGGGTTAACATTGCGTTCAAGTTTTATCATAAACATAATAAAAATACTATAATGCGCATTATAAATCGAGCTTTTAATCCTTTCATAATCCTTTCATAATTTTATGCATAAAGTGTAATTTACACATACATTTCCAATGAGGAGAAGTGTGGCTCAATGATTAGAGCGGCAGACCCTCATACAGAGGTCTAGCCCGGGACCAGGGTTCAATTCCCCGCCTCGGCGGGCCTTGGGCTCAAAATTCCACGGACCTGATAATTCTTGCCCGGGGCCTATTCCAATCATGGAGTCCCACTCTGCAACTCTGGGCAATAGCTTGCTTAATCTCCACAATGACCCCCACAATGCTAAGGATGCCTGGCCTCCACCTTGATGGTGCCCAGGAGTGGACGCCTCACAGGGAAAGCCGGGATGGGTTCCACAGCGGTATTCGTACAAGCGCCTTGAGACCCTTGCGGGTGAGTAGTGCTCTATACAAGTATAAATTTACATTTACATTTACAATGTAAACAATAATTATTAAATCCTGTTCAATTCTACCCAAGTGGGTTGGTTCTGCATTCTGGCTCATCAGTCCACAATAAACAAGGTTACAAAATAATGGAAAGTGTGCTTTTGGTCTAATTCCTTATCCTCAAAACGGAATCAACTGCGACCTTAGTTAACCTTCTTCTCTGCTGCACCAGAATCAGATAGTTTCATGTTAACAAACTTGGAACTACTGTGTGTCAAAACTAAAGAAAACTTGTTAAAAACCTTATTTAAAAACCAACAACAGATGGGTTCAGATCAGGACTATAATTTTATCTTAAATGTATCGACATTTCCTCATCAAGATTCAAACCTGAGGGACTCTTGTGTTGTACTTGATTATCATTTTCGATTCCAACTTTCTCAATTGAAGTGTGCGTTCCCACCTCTTTCGCTTTGCGGAATGGAATCCAACACACAGAATTTTTTGATTTAGATTATATTTGATGGTGAAGTGGTGGGCCACCGGGTACTGCTTATCATTTTTGGCAATAGCTTGTAGATGTTCTAGAATTCTCAATTTAACTCGGTTGACGGTACTACCGATACAACATTGATTGCAGGCACATTTTAATGCATACACTGCAAAATCGGTGTCACAGGTCTGATGTTTTAAGATCTTAAAGACTGGTTTCTCACTACATAATTTCACTGATTTACAATTGTGACCGTTCTTGCAAGCTTTACACTTAGTACAAGTGAAGAATACTTGTATGGGATGAGACCTTCTGGTCTCTTTGATGGTACTGGTCATTAGGGTGTCTTTTAATTATTTGTTTTTTCTAAATGTCATTGATGGAGAGTTCCCAATATTCTCTTTCAAATCATCATCTGTTTTCAGGATCTCCCAAAATTTGCTCAGACTTTTTCGTACCTCTCATGCCTGATTGTGGTAAATCGTTATAAACCATATTTGATTATTTGTTTGCTTCAGTTCTTTTTTGTTACTGTCAAACAACTCATCTCTTTGCACTTTTGCTACCCATGATCAAGCAGTAAGGATAATTCCAAAACGCGTAGGGGCATCCGTTTGCTGTAAATAAACGTCTATTTTGCATCGAGGCCACAGCACCAGTGAGTTGTTGGAATATATATATATATATATATATATATATATATATATATATATATATATATATATATATATATATATATATATATATATATATATATATATATATATATATATATATATATATATATATATATTCCAACAACTCACTGGTGCTGGCGGTCGTCAGTAGGTAGTTATAGTTAGGATTGTTTTCCATAGGAAATCCGCAACATTCCATTGGGAATAACTTTGGCGCCGGTTGAGGAATCTGCCTGTAATTTTCTTTAAATTTGCCTCGCTGCGCTCCGCTCCTTCCCTGAAAGTTTGGGGGGGATTCGTCAAGCGGGGGCGGAGATAAAAGGGGGTCCCAAAACGTGTTTTCCCCATGTTCATTTCCATAGGGCGGTTGGACTCACTTTTAACCCGAACAGCTGAATGGATTTCCACAAAACTTGGCAAAATTGTAGGGACTGGTAGCCCGATGTGCCTTTGCTATGTCTCAAGATATGTGCTCCAGTGGATTTTGAGTAATTTAGGTTCCAAAAATATATATATATATAAGCGCGCCACGGTACGCGCACCGGGGTGCGCTCCAGCGCGCTACGAGAGTTCACAAGCGGAAAGCAGATTGGCACTCGGGTGTCTGTCAATATTCCAAACAGTCCAGAGCGGCTGTCATCTTGTGTCTCGGTAGGATCAAGACACAAGAGGTGGTAAAAACAAAGAGGGAAATGACCAAAAGGGGGCAGGGTAGACCCCCCTGACCCCCTAGGTTTGATGTGGGGGTCCATAAAAGAGCCCTGCGGGGCAAAAACATTTTTTTTTTCGATTTGCGTTGGGGGAGCACCCGGTACGGGCACCGCGGAGCGTACCGGGGGGTGTACCTTGGGGAAAAAAGAATGATAGAGTTTTTAAAAAATGTAGCATTTTTTTATAAATTGGAGGTAGTTCTAAAAAGAACTGTTTTTTTGTTCTTTTTGTTGTTTTATATTTTTTTATTGTTTTTTGTAACATTTTTAACTTTTTTTGGCTTTTATGAACAATTTTATATTTTTTTTGTAATTTTTATGAGGACAAACAAAAAACAGGGAATTGTAAACGGCTCATCTGGAGCAAACAAAAACAGGAAAAACTTAAGGTTTCTTTTTGCACTTGTGTTTGTCTCCAGCACGGTAAATCAATTTAATACTTTGCTCTGCATAGCAAATTGTAGTCGCGCAAAATTTAAAAAATATTTTAAAATCTTCAAACTGGGGTTGGATATTTGGGACCATCTCCCTTGTCTCTGGACCCGATGGAGTGGGTTGTTTACTTTGAGAGGTGTTGGGAGAAGATTGGGGAGGGTTTCTGGTCAGTTCTCTGACCTCTGCCGCAGCATAGTGTTTGGGTGCCGGTGTTGCATGTGGCGAATCAGAGTATTGTTGCCAAAAGAATACTTTTTGACAGGGTTCCCCCTGGAAAGTACAGTGCCACAGATCAGACATGTAAATTTTGGAGCATTAACTTTTTTTAGGCCCCTTGGGATTTTAAAAAACTCCGAGACAATGTGCTCCTTTGACTTATAGGGGGTATTATCTTCAGGCAGGAACCGCCTCTCCTCCTCCTCCTCCTCCTCCTCCTCCTCCTCTTCTCTTCTTCTTCTCCACCACTGTTGTGTTGTGGTGGTCCTTGTGGTGGTGGTGGTTGAGATGCTCCTGCTGCTGCTGCTACTGTAGCCATTTCTCAGTACAAATAGGTCTGCAAACAGGTCTTCCTCAGTCAAAGTACAAAGTGAGAATGAGGAAAAAAGGTAGGGGCTTTCATCATTTGGAAAAAAAAAACTGTTCTTAACCAATGAATAGTGTTATTTTCAGGTCACATGACCCGATCGTATGTGCTCGGGTGCTTTCTGGGTGTGCTTACGCCGTGCGTATCACGTGGACGCGGCTACGCGATACGTCACGATGATGTTTTCGTACGCGGCAATAGCGCAAACGGGATGCTCACCGGAACGCGCACCGGGGCACACCGCAAGACTGCGCTTTCCGGTGCGCATACCGGTACGCGCACCGGAGCGCTCCAGGGCAAAAAAAAAAATGAAGAATATACATAAAAAAAATAGTATTACATATATATATATATATATATATACACAATATAGGGTTCATTATAAAAAATATTATATTTGATTGCAGTAAATTTCAAAGGTTTTTTAATAGCAAATATTAAAAAACCTTTGAAATTCACTGCAAAAACATAGGTTTGAGGCCCTATATAAAGTTAGGAATTAGCATTTACAAAACCTATGAAATTCACAGTAAAAAAACATAGATTTCACACAAGTTATAGTTAGGAATTAGCATTTAAAAAACCTATTAAATTCACTGAAAAAACCATAGGTTTGACACCAGTTATAGTTAGCTGGAAATTTAACTGACATAAAACCGTTGAAATTCCCACGTTATAGTTAGTTGGACTCACTATAACTTGCGCGCCTGCAATGCACTGCTGATGACGTCACATATTACATCACTCATGACATGGTCAGTGACATCACTCATGACATCACTGATGACACCATCCAGTGAATGTGTGTCTTTCTGAAAAATAAATATGTTTTATATATGTATATGTAAAGGTTGATGGAAGAATAAATGTTTAAATAAGTGCCTTAATGGATGTTTTAAAAAAAAAAATTGATTGGTTAACAGATTATGCGGTTTACTGTTTGATGTGTCCCTGCCAGCTAAAATATATTGGCAGCACCATCAACCCAGTAAAACTGAGGGTGCTTGAACACATGCGGGCTATTGCAAACAAAGACTTCTCTTATCCTGTCGCCCAACATTTTGCAATAAAGCATAACAGCAATCGGGATCTCCTGAGATTTTTCTGTTTTAACTGTGTCCTTGAAAGGCCGCGTGGTGGCAATAAATTACAGATACTCAGGAGACTAGTCTCGATATATAATTGATTTAGAGACCAAAGCACCAGGAGGTCTGAATATGGGTGAAGAAATGTCATCTCACTTGGGAAAATTTTGAACATCAGTTATTGAAACGTGAATTCTGGAATATGATGATATATGTGTGATAATCCTTTTGCAACAGTGATTTATTTTTGAACAATGAACTGCTGAAGGGATTATTTGAAGATTGATGTATTCGGTATGAAGGTTGAAATTGTTTTTAAGGGTACTATTTGAAATGTTATATACAGTGTCAATACAGTGTTAAGAATATGCAATATTATGGGTCCATCTGGACATATTTCATTAACCTGTTTTTTTGGCGGCCTAATTAGGCTGCCCATGCCAATACACGGCAAGATAGTAACTACAATATGGATATTGTTGTATTTGTACGCATGATATGTGGGCGTGAAGTGATGTTTTGAGGACTCTTTGACATCGTTTTCCCAGGAATGATGTGTCCCGTCGACCCACACACACGAGACACTGTGTATGTCACAATTCGATTATTAATTGTATTTTTGCCGATACATGGCGCGATTATGGTTGGGTGAGATATATGACTGAAGAATTTATACAGTCGTTTGAAATAACAACATGTACACTCAAAGATGGCGCGCAAACACGAATGTTTGAAGCAGTCCTATGTTAGCTTCTACGACCTACAATGAACGTACATATTGGCGCCGCGTAGCGCGTTCGTGTGTAAACACTGATGAAGGGAGTTTCTCCCGAAACGCGTTTGTTTTGATAATAAACCTTTGCTGACAACTGGAACCCGGAGAGTGCTGTATTTCTTCTAACCTGGCTGGGTATTATTTGGAGAATTTGGAGCGAACATTGTTATCGCGGGACACCACCGCAGAAACAGCACCCGCTGTTGGAGTGACTCGTGTTACTGGTGTTTTTTGGAGCATGAATATATATATACATGGTTGGGGAGAGGGAAGAGGGACTTCACTCTCCATATAACACCGATGTGCCAGCGCCCGCTCAGCGAGACTCTGGTGAGACTGGCGGTGTGTTCATATATTTAAAACCACACTGCTTATCTGTGCTGCCGATCTCATTTCTTTGTATTTTAATCCGTTTTTTAACCCGTTTTAGCCCATTGTGTCTGAACTATATGTGTGAAGATCTTACATGGAAGGCTGAACGGGCACTTTTTAAAACTGCAAAATCTGTTTTGAATCACTTTTAAATAACTTGCCATTTTGCACTCACCCTTTCTAACTGCCTGCCCCTGTCCATCACGGCCCGAGTGTTGTTTGTGTGGAGGGTGTGGTGGATTGGGTTAAGGCTTGCCAAGTAGCACTT
Organism: Lissotriton vulgaris; assembly: GCF_964263255.1. NCBI lineage: Eukaryota > Metazoa > Chordata > Amphibia > Caudata > Salamandridae > Lissotriton > Lissotriton vulgaris. The sequence continues at coordinate 995,684,550 of NC_141689.1, forward strand.
CCAGTTAGGGAGAGCGAAGAGGGATCACACTCTCCTTATGACACCGATGTGCCAGCGCCCGCACAACAGACGCGCGCTGTGGGCGCGCCTAAGGCAAACCTGTCAGCACCCGTCCGCGCCTGGCCGGGCCCAGGGGCCAGCACCCCTGCTCCTCTGGACACAGCCCCCATTCAGGTCTACCCAAGAAAAAGACTCTTAGCACTCTCAGGATAGGTTGTCGGCGATGAAACTCACTGTATTAAAGCTCATCCAGGGCATACAGAAGGCCCCTTTTCATGACTCAGTTGTAAATGGTGTAGTTTCACACAGTCAGAGCAACCTTCCAGGGAACTACATGACAGGGACAAATTGAGTTGCATCTGCTTTAATGCCCGCTCTGTACCCAAACATTCCCTCAATATGTTGGACACCATAAACAAAATGCGGCCCGTCTGGTTTTCATAACAGAAATATAGCTGGACGAAAGTAACTCTCCTGACATTGCCATTGACCTACCTATAAAGTACAAAATCCTAAAACAAAATAGGCAGGGACGGAAAGGAGGGGGTCTGACCATACTTTTTAAAGGCCACCTCACCTATCTCCACCTCGCAGTAGCACAAGCTGGGAAGTATGAGGTTCTATCATTTCAAGTGGCATGACAGGACCACATATTGCTCGGAGGATCTGTAATCTACAATCCCCCGGGATATCAATCCGAACTTAGCGCCCATCTACTAACTCAACTGTTCCCTCCTTGTCTGAAATATATCCATTACTTGGTCATAGGGGATTTCCACATTCATTTTGAGAAAACTAATACCTCTGCTGCCCTGCATCTAATTATGCAGATTCTCCAAATAAAGAGTGGGTCGAAAAGCCCACGCACATTGCAGGGCACACTTTGGATCTGCTTTTCACAAACTTTGACTCAGTCTGTATCCAGGACATTAAACTGCTGTCCTGGACAGACCACTCACTTATATTCTTTGCACTCACGCTCCCAGAGAATACCACTAAGCCTATGAGGTGCTCACAGGGGACAAGGCGAACATGGAGGTTAGTCACCGAAGATTCCTTTCGGACCCACTTTAGCCCCAAGAAGCCAGAGGCCTTAAGTATGCTTCAAGCCAACTGGGAAACAATGAATCTCGAAAAAGAAATCATTAACACCCTAGATTTACTTGCACCAAAGCTGCCATTAAAGATGTCGAACAAATCCCAACAAGGAAAGTGGTATATGCACGAACTCAAGTACCTGAAAAGAAAGTGCCAAACCTCAGAGCATCACTGGAGGCTATCTAAACTACAATCAGATAGACAGGCATAAAAGACCGAGCTGAAGAACTACAGTAATAACATTAAGAAAGCCAAAAAGTCCTATTTTACCAGTAGAATTAATGAGAACTGTAACTCAAGTAAGGAGCTGTATAAAATAGTAAGGGTTCTATGCTTAAAATAGTAAGGGTGCTGTATAAAATAGTAAGGGTAACCTATCCCAGACCTTGCCACCCTCAGAGGAAGGCTGCGAAGAATTCAGCAAATTCTTTTCAGATAAAATTAATAAAATATATTCCATATTTAATATCAGCACCTCGCTGCAAGCAACCAACCATGAGAACCTCAACCCCCACCCTCTGATGCATCTGCTCGCATGAGCAACTTCTCCCCATTTTCAGAGGCTAAAGTTGCAAAAACAATGGGGGAACTTAAGTCAGGGTCTCCACTTGACCCCTGCCCTCACTTTGTCTTCGCCCAGATCATACCTATAATCTGTCCATATGTCACCCAGCTACTCAATAACTCGCTGGATACCGGTGTATTCCCAGATTCATGGAAACAGGCCATAGTAATCCCCCTTCTGAAGAAAGCATAATTATCTTGAGTCAAACGATCTATTAGACCCTTCCCAAGCCGGCTTTAGATCCCCCAATAGCATTGAAGCAACTCTCCTAGCCGTGTCCGACAATATAAGATCCCTGGTTGATCAAGGGAAAGCTGTTGCTCTAATTTTATTAGACCTATCGGGGGCGCTCAACACTGTTTCCCACAGTCTCATACTGGAGATTCTTCATGAAAAAGGAGTCTATGCTAAAGCCCTTAAATGGCTGAGCTCCTTCCTTACTAACAGAACACAGAGAGTTCAAATGGGGAATTTCTCATCTAAACCAAAACTTATCAGTTGTGGTGTTCCTCAGGGGGCATCCCGGAGCCCCACTCTCTTCAATGTCCATGTGTCATCTCTGGCAAAAATCAGCGAGGAGTGGGTCTTGGGTATCTGCTCCTATGCTGATGACCCTCAGCTGCTGATATCCATCGAAGAAGAGCATGATAACACCAGACTAAAACGAAATATTTGTCTCTCGGAGATGGCAACCTGGATAGCCGAACATTGTCTCAAATTAACTGCTGGGAAATCCGAAATCTTACTTTTTGGAGGAGCCAAACTTGTCTGGAACACCACGTGGTGGCCCCAGTCACTGGGCGATGCCACAGACCCAAAGCAATGTGCAAAAAATCTGGGGCTTCTCATGGATAACACTCTATCCATGCAGGACCACGTGTGGGCCCTGTGTGGAAGATACTTCACGAAGCTGAAACTTCTAAGAAAGCTAGTTCCCTGGATCATGCAAGCTTGTAGGAGAACTGTCACACAGGCATTACTTACCAGCAGGCTGGATTATGGCAATGCATTATTTATGGGCATGGCAGACTACCTCTTCACTCGATTGCAGGTAGTGCAGAATGCCGCAGCCAAACTGGTATGCAACAAAGACAGACTCAGTTCATCGCCTGAGTGCCTCAAATCACTCCATTGGCTGCCAATGCACCAAAGAGCTAAATTTAACCTGCTCAGTTACACACACAAGACCCTGCACCAACAGGGGCCTATTATTCTACAGAGGAAAGTTGAATTCTATGTACCTTCGAGGTTTCTCAGTTCACTGTCACTAGCTCTAGCAAGGACAAAACGCATTAAGAAAACAAGAACAGGGGGTCTCAGCTTCTCATACCTGGGAGCTAAACACTGGAATTACCTACCCCAGAAATCCGCCTCACAGTGAATAATCTAATTTTCAGAAAAAAACCTAAAACATATCTATTCTCTGGAAAATAATACCGGCCACCATCATGAACCACCCATAAACCACTCAGCCATTCGCTAGAAGTCCTAGCATAGCGCCGTGATATCCTGTGGATGAATGTCGCACTTTATAAATACAAATACCAAATGGCACCACCACTGCAGCCTATGAAATCACAACCATGCACACTGTAGTTGAGGCATCCCATATCCCACACCAATCCGCCCAAGCTGCAAAGTTGGTTGCCCTTCTCAGGGCTTTTGAGTTCAATGAGGGACTGGCGGTTAATCTACAGCAACAGCCAGTACACCTTTGGGGTGGCCCATAATTTCGGGTATCTTTGGGCGGAGAGAGGGTTCTTGACATCACACAGACTGCGAAACCAGAGCGGCCCATTGATACATAGATTGCTGTTTGCACTGACACTCCCGATAAGTTAGCAATAGTAAAATGTAGCGCTCATGAAGCCATCACAGAATATGTTGGGAGAGGAAATGTGTTTGCAGACCAGACAGCTAAGGAGGAAGCTCGAAGAAAGATGAAAAAGATGTTTGTGGCAGGTCCCGCTAGGTGGGTTCCAGACAATGGGATGTTTGAGGACACATTGGAAAATGTCAGGGAAATTCAGGGTTCTAGATGAATTGGCAATGTGAGAAGAGAGAACAGGCCGTTTGGACGAGGATGGGTGTGGACTGACTTGTCTGGGAAGCAGCTATGGTTGCTGCCAAATTCCTACGTGCTCCCTGTTGTGACCTTGGCCCATGGCCCAGCGCATATTAGTGCCAAAGGAATATGCAAGCTACTAGACTCAGTATGGCAGAATGATAATAACGCTAACGTAGCCACACACCTAGTGAAGCACAGTATCATTTGTTTGCATCATTTGTTTGAAGAATAACCCTGGGAAAGGTACTCTTACGCCGCTAGCAACTTTACACTGCCTTCATCCCATTTGAGGTTCTCCAGATAGATTTAATGAAAATGGAACGAGTGAATAACTTGAAGTATGTGCTGGTCGTGATTTGTGCATTCAGTTTACGGATTGAGGCTTACCCCACTAAAGAGAATACAGCTACGGTAACAGCGCAGGCGCTTTAAAAGAGTTCTTCCCGCGCATGATTTGGAATGACAACGGAATTCACTTCAATTCAAAAGTCATTGAATTGATGTGCAACAGCTTGCATATTAAGCAGTAGTTTCATGCAGCAAATCAACCCCAGTCAGCAGGTTTGGTTGAGAAGTACAATGGTACTCTCAAGCTGAAGCTAGAAAAATGCAGGAAATCACAGACTGTGATGGCCAGATGTGTTACCCTTGGCCTTACTATCTACCAGAGCCACAGCACATTCTAGAACAGGGTTGTGACCATACAAAGTGGTCTTTGGGCACCCTGCTAAAGTCTGGGGCATCCTAAGACCCAAGCGCTTTTCCGATATAGAGTATCCCCTGCTTGTAGACTATCTGTACGAATTTTCTACAGATTTTCGTTTGCTTGACCAACATATACATGCCACATTGCAGTCAGTACCAGAGGGGCAGGGTATTGCATACAGCCCGGTGATTATGTGCTGAATAAGAACTTCCAGCGGAGAAACTATTTGGAGCCGAAGTCGAAGTGACCTCTCATCTATTCACTAGTACGGCAGTAAGGGTAGATGGCAGAAAGCATTGTATTCATGCATCTCATGTGAATTGGGTGCCTCTCCCGCTCCTGTATGATAAGTGGGTCAACAACAGCATTGTTAATGAGGAATATGAGAGGGTGCCACACTTTGTTCCCTTCGCTGACACCAGATTGAGGTGGGCGCAGACGGACAAGGAGAGTGACGCAGTCCTGTTTGAGGCAATTCCCCTGGAGATAAGGGCTGCTTCGGATCACTCTGTTCCCAATACGATGCAAGTCTGACCATGAGTTTCTGCCCCTTTTTGTTGATGAAACAGTGCCTGGAGTGAAGAAATATAACTTGTGGCTCCGAAACAGAGACGGTGCACCAGCCAAACAGTCCAGGAGTTATGGAAGGACTTGAGCTTAGGGCGCAGGTGCTGTGCCTAAGGTGCCTGTAATAGACTAGAGTGAACCACACTGGTGCACTGCTCTAGACACTGGACATGATAGTTGAGGGCACTTGCAAAGGAGGGAGGGTGCCCTATCCTGAAAGAAGAGAATTTGTTTGTCAGCAAGGCCTGCAACCGCGCAGCTCCCCTGTGGGAGTGCTTCATAGCACCATCGTTGATGAACAATAGGAGTCTGCCAGTGAGGCTGTGAAGGACACAGGGTGACATTTGCCCCCTGGTACTATTGTTGCAGTAGTATCTCTGGCCCGTGAATATTTCCTTTTCATTGTGACAAACATAATTTGCCCTTGAAGTTTTCCCAATGTGTCCCTTTGATCGTCCTATCCCTGATGTGGAGCAGCCCTTTGCAGCTCCCCTTCCCAATTCAGATGGGCCTATTTGGTTCTCTTAGTCCACAAAGAGTAAAATGATGTTTGTCATAATAATTTTGGTCTCCCTGCTAGTTGTATACAGGGTGCTGTTCTTCCTAGAAGAGAAATATCCTGTGCATGCTTGGATAAGTACTACATCAGCATCTCTTGAACATATTTTTGGTACTTTATTGCCTCACAAAACAGAACACCGGAAGTCCTATAAGGACAATGTTTTTATTCAAACGTTGCACCTCAGCGCATGCTGTTTATATTACAATAAAATGTTGGGTGTGTAGTTTGTTACCTTCTGTCACACATCGAAGTGAGAAACCTGCTGCCTATGCCATTATCCTATGTTACTAACTGTGAGGGATGGTTCACCTTACTTAGTTTGATCCACTCATTCTCTTAAGTTGACTCCTTAGAACACAAAGGGACCAGATCCTGATTCTTGAATACTTGCCCCAGGATGGCAGATTGAGGTAGAAAGAAAAATAGAACAGAAATGGACAGACATATGTTCTCGCAGTTCAATGTATCGGAATATTACCAATCCTTCAAAGCATGCACTGTCACTGAAGATAAGCCCATACCCCTGGCCGTGGTAGATGTACCGGCTCCTTTTTGTGTTCAAGGGGTGGAAGACATAGAGGTGGGGGTCACTAAATGCAACACCACTTCCATATTGTGGATGCCCAAAAGTCTGCCCTTGATCCCACCACCTAATGTTTATTTTGTTTGTGGTGCTTGTGGTTATGTCTGGTTCCCTGAGGGTTGGTCTGGGCGTTGTTACCTTTCTCACCTCCTTCCCCCAGTCTGTATAGCCCCTCCCAATTACCACAAAACTCATCACCTACAGCGTAGGGGTGTCCTAGCCCCCCGAGTTTAGAGAGTAGTCAACACAGACGATATTGATCAGGTGTGAAATTTCCATTCCTGCAATGCACTTGTTTCATGCTATATTAGGTTAGCAGTGCATGGCTAATTAGATGCCATTTTTATTCACGTTATGCAACCCACTGAGTTATCCCCGTAATGTGCAGGCTTCAGTTAGCAAGAGTGACTCCATTTTGCATACCTTAATGCCTATTAGGCTGCTTAGACTGTGCTGAGTTAGGCCTCATTGCTCATATTGATTGCCTCAGCAGGACACTGTGTTCTGGTATTAGTTTCACTTGTATCCAAGGCTGTTTTATCGACTTGCTAATTAATAGACCATTCTGACCTTGCATGCCTATCTGAATGTGTAGTTTCTGCTCCCACATTAGTAAATGCTGAGACCCAGCACCGTAGACTTGAATCCCTGATAAAATGTTCCTATCTGGCAAGTGATTTAGAAAAGGGGGGTGGTGATGAACAGAGTGTCTGAGTTAAACAGACCACTCTTACCCAGTCCAAAGATCAGGGCTTGATCCTTCACCATTATTTATCTCACTGCCCTATCCCAGCTCAGAACCTGGCTATATGCAAATCAGAAACCGGTCCCCGGGAGCTTGTTTCCTTCCCAGTGTAAGAATTGGCTTTTGTAGTTTGGTTTGCCCTGTTCCCATCATGCACTGGGACAGGAACAGACTAATTTGCATACAGCCAGGTTCTGAAACTGGGATGGTGCAGTGAGCTAAAAAACGGTGTTGGATCTAGCCCTGATCTCTTGACTGGGTGAGAGCTTTCTGCTTAATTCAGAGACTTTGTCCCTCACCACACCTTGTTGTACCTATCTGGCAAGTGTCAGCTCATCCTATTGTGCCTCTTTGTTCATGTTCGGCTTCAACTGGTAGTTTTCCATGGTGGGCGTGGTTGGAGGCTTCTCAGGAGGAATGATTATCCACTGTAGGTGGTTGGGGGGTCAGTCCCTCAGCAGACATCTTAGGGTGCAGGTCATGATAGACTCCATTGCAGAGCAATGCCTATAAATATGTAAGTTTGTATTCTCAACTGGTTGACTGACTCTTCATTCTTGGGAACGCACAGTAGGTGGATGTAAGTAACCCAGGTGGCCCCTAAGGGCCACTTCCTTCAAGGGGAAACGCAGGGGTGTGGCACATTATTGTGAATACAGCGCATCCCTGCCTTTTCAGGAACGAGAAGCGTGGCGTTAGCAATGTTTGTTTAATGCCACACTTCTCTATTCTGCTGTAAATATGCCCCTCGGTCTCATCTTGCGCATAGGGACTAACTGACAGTTTTTAGTGTGCTTGTCATTTTTCAAAGGATGGATAACCATGGTTATGATGTGGACGCTGCACAGTCACGTTGCTTTCAAAAGTAGACTGGTAAAGCTTGCTTTGAGCAAATTAAACATTTTAAAATCTCAGTCTAACCCTTGACAACCAATTTGAAGAGTAGTTTGCAAAACTTCAGAGACCGATTGTAAAGCTTTCGTTTGCTGGTTTCCCCAAATCACTGAGCATACCCAACAATATCCTTGGTAGAAATCACAAGACTTTCCAGAAAAGCTTTGAATGTATGGTGGATTCCCAATGACCTATGAGGTATGTTATTGATTTTCAGAACCTAGGAAGATATGGATTGAGAGTTAGATACCATCAATTATTTACACAAAGATTCGGCAAACTCAAGTTCATATTTTACCTAAATATAATATGAATATATATACTACTGAGTAGTTGAAAATAGGTAGTAGGTCTTCTAATAGGGTTGGTGAGCAAACTTCTCAAGGCAGCACAAAATGCACGTGTGTCATCTTTGAGGCAAAGAAATCAAACTGTTCCTCGGTACAACCTTCCATTCCAGCTTTACATATGAAAATAATTTAAAGCACTGCGGGGAACATGGTGGGCATGAACATGCGACTTAGCACATTAATAACAGATATAAATTGACACCACATGAATCATTTAAGTAACATATGCATTGCCAAACTATGCATAGTGAATGGGAAGTCAGCATGGCTCTAATTGAAAACATTTAACTGCCCACCATATTCATCATTGATGCATGTGTAACTTGGCACTGTAATCCTCATTGAATGCCAACACAGCTTGGCAACAAATTACTAAGGGATTTCACATTCAATTAGCCAGCAGTTCAGTCACTGACAGTGCCTGTAATTTGGCACTAGCCGCTCTTCCATGCATACATACCACCACATGTCTAATGGAATTAATATGCGGCTGGACACTTAAACTCTGACTTGCTAATTTTTCTTTCCACAGTTATCTGTTCCTGTTTACCTAGGCTAACTTTGATTTGGATCATATTGACATGACATATGACATGAATGCATGTTTTTTAAAGCAGACATCAAGGGACTATACTGGTTATGGTATACACTTTGGCCCAATTAAAAACGTCATAAATCTACAAATGTAGAAGCACTCCTACAAGGGGGTGAACATTTACTACTTTTTGGAATTCACAGACATTCCCAATAGTATTGCTGGCAAAGCAGTATTAGACACAGGTTTCCAAACACAGTACTGGCAAGGCCATGTAATATTTGTGGAGGTTGCTTTTTCCCCCAAGTGGAATGGTGCACATTTTACAGTTTTAGAATGATTAAAGGCAATTGTGCTGGTTAGTGTTATCTGTGTAGAAAGCATGTGGTGCTGGTGAGTTGCAATGAAAGACTATTTAGTAATATTACTGCTTATTTAATAAGGCACAGTGCACACAGGTAGGTAAATGTTATGCTAATAATATTGAGACTGGCAATAGTCCATGGGGAGGGGAGTATAGTCAAACATTCATTCAGAGGATGGTAGAGTATCTATGTGTAGAGAGCAGAGGAGGAATTGTATGCTTGATTGTTATGTCAGAGAACATAAAATACTGTCATTGTGGCATGATGGGCAGTGAGCAAAGTTATGTCACTTTTATCATACCAGAATTGGTTAGATTGGTACTGGGCTACACAGCAGGACTCAGTACTTAGGCGGTCATTAGGATGACGGGCGGACTTAGTCCGCCCGCCATCCTATCGGAATTCGGGACCGCCCGCCATAAGGGTGGGGGTCCCATGGGGGGTATTAGGATGCGCCCGCCACAGTGGCGGGCGCATCCTGCATTTTTAACATTGTCGCGGGCGGTGCTATCAGCACCGCCCGCCCCAATCGGTGGTCACGGCGGGTCTTTATCAAGACAGGGAGGGGGGGGGGGACCTAGAACACAATGAGAGGGGGTTTTAGAGAGGTATAGTCCAAGTGTTGAAACAAAATGGACATGGTGAGTCCAAAATACTCACCTTGTCCAAAATACTCACCTTGTCCATTTTGTTTTGGTGCCCCACCGATTGGGGCACCAAAGGGTCGAAACGTCGACGCACTACATTGGTCAAGAAATCTCCAGGAACAGGCGTAGTGACCATCTGTGTCCTTGGAGTAGTCATTTAGAACTCTGACTACCAAAACCAAAGACTTTGCCTTAACCCTCCACCTACTTTTGTACAATATTGTATAGATTTGTAAATAAGTGTCACTCAATTTGTTTCACTATTCACTATGTTCACCAACAGTCACTTGTTCACATGTTTTTAAATGTTATTGTATTTATTTTGGGATGAAGTAATTCCAGTACAATACAATGTTGATTTTTTCATACATTAAAACCTTGAACTAAAGGCATCTGTGTTGGGCCATGGTAATATGGCTGGCAGTGTCTAATAGACACCGCCACCATATTGAACCTTTTCCGACCCGGCCGCAAGGCAACCTGGGGGGAAAAGCGTCCGACAGTCTTTCCGTCCGCGGCGGTCCCCCCGCCATCCTAATATGGTGGGGGGAATTTAGGTGCGGATGGCGGGCGGATTGCCCCCACCAGGCCGGCGGTGGCTATCGCCAACCTGGCGGGGGCAATCCGCCCGCTATCCAAATGGGCCCCTTAGTCTTGTGTGCTTTTAACCTCCTTCTAGTTAGTGGTTGAAATGGGTGCTTCCTGCCCCCTGGGGTGGACATAAGGGGCTGTTGCCCCATTTGCCTACTGGGGGGCATGAAAGGTTGTGGCAATATTTTTTGGGGTGGGGGCATTGGCATGTCCATTCTGGGCAGCCCCTACCCATGAAAGAATCCCAGGTGACTGGTGGACTTTCTTCCCCCCTGGGGTGCAGAGCAGGTGCTACTTCCCCATCTGCTTCCTGGGACGGGCAGAAAGACTACAGCATTTATTCAGGGGGTAGGGCATTGGCTTGCCCATCCTGGGCAGTCCCTATCTCTGAACTTTGAAAAAAACAATCCCTGGTGCCTAGTGGGCTTTCTTCCCTCCAGGGTGGGGGGACAGATTCGGGGCTATAGCCCCATCTACCTCAGGGGCAGAAAGACATTTGCATTGGGGGGGAGGGTTAGGGCATTGCCCTATAAAAAAATAATCCCTGTTGCCTAATGGGCTTTCTTCCCCCCCGGGGTGAGATCTGAGTCTATTGTCCTCATCTACCACGGGGGGGGGGAGGGGGGGCGGGCAAATATTTTTGCATTTTTGGGGGGGAAGGGTAGTGGCATTGGCATGCTCATTCTTAAACATAATCCCTGGTGTCTAGGGTGCTACTGGCCCCATCTGCCAAAAGACTGATTATGCCAGAAATTATGGGGCGAGCAGAGGCCCTTGGCCAAGGCGATTGCTCCCCTTCCCTGGTGCCTTGTAGTTGGATCCCTACTGGGGATTAGCCTTTGGGGCATTCCCCAAGCAGCGATCCACTAAGGAAGGGTACCCTTGGAGGGAGGAGGTTCTCCCCTTTCTAACAATACTTCCATATGTTTCAGTGCTCGTGGAGCTGAGATAGCGCCACAAGCGCCAAACACTGAAACTGAAACTACATTTCAGTGCCATTTTCAATGAAATTATGCCAGCACGCCATGCGCTCAATCGTCATCACATTAATAAAAAAGTCTTGGTACGTTGGGGAAGCTCTTTCCCACCTCCAGATGCCACCCCCCCAAAAAAAAAGGAATATCTCTGCTGTTTGCAGCACAGGGATTTTGTGTGCCTGTGCATATGACAGAATGGTTCTGTCATGAGCACAGGAGTACTGGTGCTCATGACAGAACCATTCGGTCATGAGCACCAAAGGGGTTGAAGCGATTTGACTGGATAGAATGGGCCAGTGCACAGCATGCAGTGCTGAAGATATGTGGGTATGTGACTACAGGCAGTGGCATAACGAACCCTGAGGGGACCTCCCTGCAAAGTACATGGAGAGGCCTTCCTCCAGACTCACTCAGGAGTGCTCAGGCCAGGGTACCTGGCTGAGGGGGCCTTCTTGTAGCTCAGGTCCCCCCGCACAGCTGGGACTGTGCGGGCCTTTGTTACGCCATTGACTACAGGTAAAGAAGCAATCAAGCCACAATGCTTTCTGTTGACTGACTCTGCCAGGCTGCTGGAATGCCAGAATGGCTTGGTTGGCTTAAATTGCCAGATTGGCTTGATTTTAGGAATACTGATTGTGCTGTGGGTGTTGGTGAGACTTGAATTGTTACTCTGCATTACTTTGGATCCTAGACATTTGAAGAATAAAATGGAAGTTGCCACTGATCCCAACTGATCCGCGCCACCAAGAAAACTGTATTCAAGGACCGGCTGGACAACAACGCACACAACTGCAAGGAACTCTTCAACATCGTGAAAGAGCTATCCAACCCCAACGCCGGAAACAACGACATCACCCCATCGCAAGACCTCTGCAACTCCCTCGCCTCCTACTTCCACAACAAGATCGCGGACATACACAACAGCTTCAGCATTCAACCGACGCACGCCACGACCGCAGCAACGCCCCCCACCACCACCCTCCGCGCCTGGACTCCGATCAGCACCGAAGACACCGTCCGCATGATGAACTCCATCCACTCAGGATCTCCGACCGACCTCTGCCCTCACCACGTCTTCAACAAGGCCGACGCTGTCATCGCACCCCACCTGCGGGACATCATCAACACCTCCTTCGACACCGCCACCTTCCCGGAGAGCTGGAAGCACGCCGAACTCAGCGCTCTACTAAAGAAACCAACAGCGGACCCCACCGAACTCAAGAATTACCGCCCCATCTCGCTCCTCCCGTTTCCAGCCAAAGTCATCGAGAAGACCGTCAACAAACAGCTGGCCGCCTTCCTCGAGACGAATGGATCCCTCGACCCCTCACAGTCTGGCTTCCGAGCCAACCACAGCACCGAGACCGCCCTCATCGCTGCCACCGATGACATCCGAGCCCTGATGGACAACAGAGAAACAGCGGCCCTCATCCTCCTAGACCTCTCCGCGGCATTCGACACTGTCTGCCACCGCACCCTAGTGCAGCGCCTCAGCAACGTCGGAATCCAAGAGAAGGCACTGGAATGGATCATCTCCTTCCTCGACGGAAGAACACAGAGAGTCCGTCTACCACCGTACAAGTCAGAGGCCACCAAAGTCATCTGCGGCGTCCCTCAAGGATCCTCGCTGAGCCCCACCCTCTTCAACGTCTACATGAGCCCCCTCGCGGCCATCGCACGCCAACACAACCTCAACATCATCTCCTACACCGACGACACCCAGCTGATCCTCTCCCTGACCAACGACCCCGCCGCCGCCAGAGCCAACCTTCACAAAGGGATGAAAGATGTAGCCGAGTGGATGACGACCAGCCGCCTGAAACTGAACTCAGACAAGACGGAAGTCCTCATCCTGGGCTCCTCGCCCTCCGCCCGGGACGACTCCTGGTGGCCCCCCGCCCTGGGCACCGCACCCAAACCGACAGACCACGCACACAACCTGGGCTTCATCCTGTCTCGGCTCCTTAGATTGGACTTTAACGCCCACGGACAACGCGTCCCAGTCACCGTATTACAGACCGGCGACCAAGACACAATAACGATTCTTGAGGTGAGAATACACCCTCCCTTAAATAACACGCCGTTTTCTCCAATTTAAAGCAACTTATCGCTCATACAACCCCGCTTTCTCACACAGCCGGAGCCCCATCACTGCCTATCACCACGGAGCCCGGACCCACCATATTCATGTAAGCATGAAACAAGGATATGTGGGATGAATGTTGACAGACAATGGTCAGGTTTTGATAGATATTAATGGGATTCATTTCTCCATGACAGATGGTTTGGTGTCCTGGTAGCTGCATTTGTTTTTTCTGGTTTCTCACTGGTTGAGAGGTAAGAGACATAAGCTAGTAGTAGGGGCAGGCAGTCTGGTTTCTATATAAAAACACCATACCAATAAGTTTCCCCTTCTCTCTTCACAGACATGGTCCTGATGAGAACTCATCCACTTATATGAGTTCGAAACGCATAGACTTGTCAAGCCTAAAAAACCAAAAAATTGTTTGATATTTATTTCTGAATGGTTAAAAAAGATATGAATATTCTTTAGGCTTCTTTGTAAATCAAAGTGATTACATTGTAGATACAATTTATTTATTTTCTGTATTGTTTGTATATATGTAAATAGTGTGGTTTGAGAGTGGTATGATTGGATGTATGTATTATATGTTGTCAAAAAAAGTCTAAAAACGTTTTCCTATCTGAAAAAAAGTTCTTGTTCCTTCTGAATAATGATTATTTGTTTGTTGTACATAAGGTCTTAAAAAAATTTTTCATTTGAAAATCCTCAAATCGTTCATTGAGATTCAAAAATAAGAAAGAATCATGTTTCAAAATAAAATATAAAGAATACGACATATTGTGGTCACCAGTAACATTTGTTCCATGGTCAGATGTTCAAACCCAAAATAAGAGGGTAAAAGGGTAAAAGAATTGGCAGCACATGCAATCTCTTTTTGTTGGTCAGTAGCTTGTGGCAAGCAGTGCTGTTGGGAGCCCAAACCCAGTAGTTTTTTTTTTTGTTTGTTTTTTTGTTTAAGGTGAAACTGAACTCAGACAAGACGGAAGTCCTCATCCTGGGCTCCTCGCCCTCCGCCTGGGACGACTCCTGGTGGCCCCCCGCCCTGGGCACCGCACCCAAACCGGCAGACCACGCACGCAACCTGGGCTTCATCCTGGACTCCTCCCTCTCCATGACCAGACAAGTCAACGTCGTCTCCTCGTCGTGCTTCAACATCCTGCGCATGCTACGGAAGATCTTCTGGTGGATCCCCACCGAGACCAGGAAGACGGTCACCCAGGCCCTCGTCACCAGCCGACTGGACTACGGCAACGCCCTCTATGCCGGAACCACCGCCAAGCTCCAGGAGAGACTCCAGCGGATCCAGAACACCTCAGCCAGACTCATCCTCGACATCCCACGAAACAGCCACATCTCCGGACATCTGAGAGACCTGCATTGGCTCCCCGTCAACAAAAGAATCACCTTCCGTCTCCTCACCCACGCACACAAAGCCCTACACGATCAAGGCCCGAGCTACCTCAACAACCGCATCAACTTCTACGCTCCCGAACGCCACCTCCGATCAGCCAGTCACGCCCTCGCCGCCGTCCCCCCCATCAGAGGAACGACAACAGGAGGAAGGTCCTTCTCCTACCTGGCCGCTAAGACCTGGAACTCCCTCCCTCCCGACCTGCGCCTGACCCAAGACCACCTCTCCTTCAGGAAGAAGCTCAAGACCTGGCTGTTCGAGCAGTAGCAGCACCCCCCCCCCCCCGCCCCCCAAGCGCCTTGAGACCCTCCGGGTAAGTAGTGCGCTCTATAAATGTCTTTGATTGATTGATTGATTGATTGATTGGCACTCGCTACCTCCCATTTGGATCACACTGTGCCTGTTGCACTTCTTCTTTGCTGCATTCTCTTACTTGGAAGTCATCTGTACTCTTGATGCTTCTCACTGACCCTGCTGAATTTCTGCAGATGGCAGCTATGTGCCAGTCTGCAATGTGCACCTAAAGACATTTGTTATTATCCACAAATGGTCACATTTTTATCTCTTTGAAAACTTGTTTGAGTATTTCTGCCTAGGAATGCTCATTCATTGCCCAATGATGGAATGCTTACCCATGCTGAATAGTATGCTATAGTGAGCTAATATTGTGCGTGGGCACACCAAATTAATAATTAGACTCACCTATTGCAAATTCCTAGCATTCATAAATCAAGCCATTTGCCAATGAAAGCTGAACTTACAGGAGCAAATGGATTTCTGAATTGGGCAAAAAATACAGAAGTAGCAATAATTACCAGTTACTGTGCAAAGAAATTAAATGATGTTATTGCTATTGGGTGAGGTACTTTCAACAAGGATCTCTTTACTCCTTTAAGGCTATCATTATGAGTTGACAGAAGTGGTGTTCTGTGGTGGAGGTGGGGGTATGAAAAGTTTTGCTGTTTCTCCAAACTCAGAATTATTGGTCCTGCACATTCCAGACCTGAATGTTCTGGGCCCATAGACACCAGACCTGACTTTTGTGCTAGGAGGGTAGGGGCTGTGCGCTGCAGCACAGCATTACACCCGCATGGTACCTGCAGCTGCATGGGAGAAAAGAACACACCTCTCCTTGGCAGATACAAGTCTGTCCAGACTCTCCAGCCAACCACCCAACCTGAATCTGCATGCAGCCCCTCCTGCTGACAGTTTCTGCCTCCTTGGATCAGTTTCAAAATTACAGCGTTTTTCAATGGATTCAGACCTAAGTGTGGATCCAGAAGTATGTGTTAGCCATGAATTACTGTAATGGTATACAAGACATAATAGGCTACTATTATCTTCCACACAACTTTAGGGGAGTACAGCACCCCCAATACAGTCATGACATCTCAATCGCGACTTTTGGAGACCATACATGTGATTTATGAAGGCACATCTACATATGTGTGTCCTATTTTGCCTACACTGAGGTATAGTGATTGTCCCTCTGTATGGTGTGAGGAGATGGGGAGAGTGCATATGCAGCATCCCCTGAGGAAGATAATAAAGAAATATTTGTCCATGTCCCTCTTGCACCTGTAAAGTTCATAATGTATGAAATGGTACATGCAGTGTCTGTTGGGGTCATGTACGTGTCATACGGAATATTGATTTATAATGGTTAAGTATATTTAAACAGAAGTTATACATATCAGACTTGTCTGGTGCTTGAGTACTTTCCCAGAAGCCATATGTTGCAAAATTCTCCTGCTGCCAGCTGTCAGGCTAGAGGTGATGTGCGGAACATGTAGCCATCATATGCACTGCCTGGAAATACTACATGCACACCTGTAAAGGAGCCACTGGCATCACCCACATCTTGCACATTGATAGCATGCCTGCAGTATCTTTTCCGGAAGATGTGCAGGCAGGTGAATGAAGAGCCCCATGGGTGCAATCAATTGCGCCTACAACATGTGGGAAGCGGGAATAGTGGTAGAAATCTCTTGCAACCTTTTACCTTCGTGTCAGTGTGTGGGTCATACTTATGTGGAGATGCACTCTCCTATTGATGCAGCTCAGTACCTGGGTAAAGCATCTAGACTGGGTCGCCTGACATATTGAGAGATGGCCACAATGTCACTGGATACTCTCTGAAAAGTAGCAAAGAAATAGAGAGTTACTGGGATCTTGACGGAGGCTGGCATGGCGTAGGAGCGGCATGTCTCATAGTCAACATCCTGCTCCCACTCAGAAACTATCTCCAAGATGATATTAGAGGAAAATAGTATCTGGACCTGACATCCCAGCTGGACTTCCCAAAGAGGTTGATCCTTTGTCTAAAGATCCTCTCGGCTCTCCTAAATCTCCTCAAATCATTCTGTTGCACGACAAGGGGAAAACTGACAAACACAATCAGCAACATGTTGAAAGGTCTGAAAGGGTTTATGATCTTAGTTTATATATGCAGCCATGCTGAGACTGGCTATAGGGTTACTGACCTTCAGCTGGAGTTAGGTGGGGGAATGGTGGGCACTGACACGTGTGTTAGGATGGAAGTGAGCTTACTCTGCCCAGATGGTGGAGTTTCCATCCAGAGTGCGGAAACTCCAGAGTCGTAAATATTACTCGTAAGTCCCTTTGTAAATATATTGAGAGTCATAAAGTTAGACTTTTGTTTCTAAGTTTACCTTTGTGAATTGGGCCCTAGTATTTACAGTCAAATAAATTTAAATTTTAAATTATTTTTATTGATAAAGACAGATTTTGGGTCACAATTCTTAAAGTGTCACTTTTAGAAAGGTGGTATTTTCTTGTCCTAAACATTTGTGCCTTCTGCCAGTGTGCTGGGTCATATGTTTCTAAATGGCTCTGCTGTTGATATATGTGTATTCCTTACAGACATCGATATAAAGGGGATTAGATGTGAGCAGGATGAGCCATCGGGCCAGGATGGCTGGGGCAGGGCTGTTCCCTGCCCCACTTTCACTTTAAACGGCTTGCCTTTAACTCATACTTTTAGACCTGGCATCTTTTGGGTGTGGTTTCCCCTGTCTTTTTGCTTCTGATCTCCTGTTTTTGACTGTGTACTGCACTTCGTCTTTGCTGGTGTTAAGACTCAGGACACTTTACCACTACTGACCAGTGCTAAAGGGCAAGGGTTCCCTGTCTAAAATGTAATGGTATTTGGTTTCTCCATAATGGGCATATTTGATTTACTAGTAAGTCCATAGTGTAGTGCACCATGGGTGTCAAAGGCCTGTAAATCAAATGCTATTAGTTGGCCTGCAGCACTGATTTTGCCACCTCCATGGGTAGCCATGAAAACGTGTCTCAGGTATGTCACTTTGGTGTCTGTGACTGCAGTTTCAAACTGGTATTTCAACCTGGCAAGTGCACCCTCTTGCCAGGCCCAAACTTCCCTTTTACTGCATGTAAGGCACCCGTAAGGTAGGCCCTTTGTAGCTGCATGGAAAGGGTGCAGCGCATTTAAAAGGTAGGACATAAACTCTTGTCTATTACATGTCCTGGTAGTTAAATACTGCTAATTTCATTTTTCACTACATCCTGGCCTATCTCTCTCATAGGTTAGCATTGGAGTGGCTTCTAACATCTTGCAAGTGTATCTGCCAATTAGGAACTGATAGATATTGGAGTTTGGTGTCTCTCAAGTCACATCTTCAGTGAAATTGTTTTTTAAATTGCAGGTCTGAAAATTTCACTTTTAGAAAGTTGGCATTTTCTTTCTTCAACCATTCTGTGCCTCTGTCTGCGGTTGAATACACGGGTTCAGATAACAGTTGTGCATTCACTCTAGACAATCATACAAAGGGTGCTGAGGGGCCCTGCATATCCTGATTCCAAGGTTCTACAAGGGCTTGATTTGAACTTGCATACAGTTAAGAAGTCTAATGGCCATCAAAGACTTCAACTATCAGTACCTGGGCTCTTCTGGCCAGAGTCTTTAGGAACTCCTTCATTTCCTTGGAAACCAACTGTACTCCATTATTGGTGATGAGTGTTTGTGGGATGCCCTCACTCATGAAAACCTCCATCAAGAAACATATTATAGTCTTTGTGTCAACTTTATTTTCGAATTTGACATTGATCCACTTGGAAAAGTAGTCTATCAACACAATAATGAACTTTTCTTGTAAACCACAAACTTGTAGTGGACCGATATTATCCATGCCTATTTTTTCCCAGGCCTTTATGGGTACTTGAGCCGGTTCTAATGGCGCCTTCCTGGTATGTTTGGTTTTGTCGCTGAGACTACATGTATGGCAGTTCTAGACCAGTTCTTCTATAGCATTGTCCATACCAGGGAACCAATATCCTGATCTGAGTTTGCTTTTGGTCAGGATTCTGCCTAAATGTCCTTCTTGAGCCATTTTACATATGCGATTCCTCAGATCTTCGGGAGGGATTTTTTTTCCTGCTTTGGTTACATTGCTACCTTCCAGGGATATTTCCTCCCATACATTCCAGAACGGTTGAATTGCTACAGGAAGCTCATTATATTTCTTGGGCCATCCTTTACTTACATAGTCTTTCACCTTCTCTAGGGTGTGATCACTACACATCAGAGAGTACAATTCTTCTTCCAAGATAGCTGGGATTCTTAGATGTAGAACTTCCAAATCTTCTAATTTTTCCTCCACGTGTTTGTTCAATAGTAGCCATGATAGGCAATCCGCAATACAATTTTTGCTGCCTGGCACATGCTCTAGTTTGAAATGGAAATTTTGCAGGGACATGATCCATTTCCGGATGCGAGGCGTGGCTTTCTGTATGTCTTTGGAGGTGAATAGGGATACCAAAGGCTTGTGATCCGTCCTTAGTACGAATGGTATACCCCATTAAAAAAAATTAGAATGGTTTGTAGCCCAAAACCATGATAACGCTTCCTTCTCTATGGTGGAATAATTTATATCAGAATTTTTTAATGTTATTGAAGCAAAAGCTATGATTTTTTCTTTCCCTTCATGTATCTGCGATAGGGTGGCACCTATTCCCCTGTTGCTAGCATCCGTTGTCAAAATGCTGTCTTTAGAGCTGTCAAAATTCCCAATACAGGGCGCTTCGGCCATCGCCTCTTTGAGTTTCTTGAATGCTCTGTCTTGGTTGAGACCCCATTCAAATTTCACTTCCTTTTTTAGTACGTCTCTTATAGGCTGGACACATTGGGCAAAGTGTTTTATGAACTTTGACATATACTCGGCCAGACCTAAGAATGATTTTATTTCTTCTTTGTTGTTAGGGACAGGAGCATCTAGAACCGCCTCCAGAAGGGAACTTCGGGTTTCATGCCTTCACAGGATAGGGTGTGTCCCAGAAACTCCACCGATGCTACACCAATTTTGCATTTTTCTCTTTTAATGGTAAACCCTGCTTCCTTGAGTTTGGAACAGACTTCTTTTAGGTTGTGATTGTGTTCTTCTTCATTTAATCCATACACCAGTATATCATCTTGGAAGCATATAGATTTGTTAGTGCCTTTAAGTATATGCTGCATTATCCTCGGAAGTGCCGCTGCAGCGGACGCTAACCCAAAAGGCATCCTTAGGAATTCATAGGTTCCGAATGGTGTGGTAAACAAACCATTGCCCTGGTTTACCGCAGATCTCAAAACTCAGAAAGTAGCCAACAGGAGGGCGGAGCGCCTTTGTAGACAAACTAAAACTGCCAAAGACCAAGCCAGGTACATAGAAAGACACCGTATATATTTAAATAACATCAAAGAGGCAAAAAATAGGTATTTAGCTGGGAGGATTAATAACGCTGCTAATTCAAGCAAAGAACTCTACAAAATTATGAAAGAGTTCACCACCCCTGAAACCATACAATCCTCTATGCCTCCTTCTCAGGAGTGAGTTGACAAATTATCCTCCTTTTTTGACGATAAGATAAGGGCAATATATCGATCCTTCCCACCGGAGGATGGGATCGATTTGCAGATAACCACCAGAAGTGATTTACAAACCACCCTGTTGACCGAAGTCCAACCAGTAACTAGGGAGCAGGTCGCGGAGGCTATTGTCAAAATCAAATCTGGATTTCCTACACATCCTTTCCCCCCACGAATGATCAAGATCTTGGCTCCCTCTCTGACACCAAGGCTTACTGAGATTATAACTCTTTCACTGAACCAAGCTATTGTTCCTGTCAGGTGAAAAAAAGCCCTTGTCAGGCCCATTTTAAAGAAACCTACATCAGATGCAAGTGAATTAGCTAATTATCGTCCTATCTCGTTGTTGCCCTATTTTGGGAAAGTTCTTGAAGCCCTAGTAAATAGACAACTGACCTGCTATCTAGAAGGGCAGAGTTTGTTAGATCCCGCTCAATCAGGGTTTCGTGCTGCGCACAGCACCGAAACAGCGGTAGTCGAAATGATCGATAACATCAGGCTTGCCCTAGACAAGAAGGAGTCAGTCGTTTTGGTGCTGTTGGATCTATCGGCCGCTTTTGACACCATCTCCCATGACATCTTGTTACAATGGCTATAGGAGATCGGGGTCCAGGGGAAGGCCTTGGACTGGTTTAAGAACTATCTAAAAGACCGATCTACCTCGGTGCACCTTGGTCCAATGGCAGCATGTAGTAGATCAGTATGCTTTGGAGTACCGCAGGGCTCTATTTTGAGTCCCATGCTCTTCAATCTATATGTGACTCCTTTGGCTAAAATAATCAGATTGTATGGCTTTGAAATGGTATCATATGCCGATGATACCCAACCGCTGATAATTTTTGGCCCTGACCCCTTGGACACTATTATCTGGTTCAAAAAATGTATGACCCACATTGACAACTGGATGGGTCAAAACAAATTGCAACTGAACAAGAGCAAAACTGAGATAATTCTGTTTGGCAGAGCTGAAGATCACTGGTCCAGTGACTGGTGGCCCCAATTACTGGGCCCCTGCCCACCTCCTAAATCTATTTGCAATTTGGGGATCACGATCCACAATAAATTGTCGATGAAAGCTCATGTAAACCGGGTAGTGGTCACTTGCTATGGATTATTACGCAATCTGCGTAGGATCTTTAAGTGGCTACCAATCGAATCTCGCAAACCATTGATCCAGAGCCTAATTATGAGTCGAGTAGATTATGGTAATACCCTACTGGCTTCCATAAATAACGATCTCTATGCCAAGTTAAAAACCCTCCAAAACACTGCTGGCAGACTTATTCTGGATCTACCCAGGAGATCATCTTCCTGCGCCACTTTGAAATCTCTACATTGGGCACCACTCAGGCTGAGAGGCAAATTTAAGACTCTTTGCCTCATACATAAGAGCCTCTACCACTCTGACCCAGGGTACCTAGGCAATAACCAGCGTAAATGCCACCCGACTAGAAACTTGAGATCTAGCTCTAAATTTCTCTTAACACCATTGAGAGTGCGCACCACGAGACAGGGTGGATGGTCTTTTTCTCATCTCGCTCACCATCTTTGGAACAAGCTTCCCTCACATATCTCGTCCATCTCAGATCATATGTCCTTTTGTAAGGAATTAAAAGCCTGGCTATTTCCCAACTAATAGCGACCTGATGAGCCTCACTGTGTCTGCAAGCACCCGAGACCTATCGGTGATATGTTGCGCTATAGAAGAAGACTACATGACTTTAAACGCCGTGAGAATTTGTGATTCTGGATGTAGCTCTACTTGATGGTACGCCGAAGTGAGATCAAGTAAAGAGAAATACTTTGTGTTGTTTATTACCGCCAGAATCTCATTAATTTTTGGTAGGGGGTACCTATCTATCCAGATGTTGGCGTTGAGGCTCCTGAGGTCCACACACAATCTTATATCATTGATTCCCTTTTTTGACCTGATAACAATTGGGGCCAACCATTCAGACTTCTCTACAGCTTGTATTATGCCTAACTTTTCTAACTTCTCTAGTTCTCTTTTCAAAGGTTCTCGTATTACCAGAGGTATGAACCTTGTCTTATGAGAAACTGGCATAGCATCCTTTTTCA
Source organism: Lissotriton vulgaris (assembly GCF_964263255.1). Lineage (NCBI taxonomy): Eukaryota > Metazoa > Chordata > Amphibia > Caudata > Salamandridae > Lissotriton > Lissotriton vulgaris. Next base: position 995,707,269 of record NC_141689.1, read on the forward strand.
ATTTGATCTTATGCACATAGCCTTTCAACACTCCTAATTCTTCTGAGAAGACTTCCGGAAACTCATTGCATATCTCTTTTCCCTTTAGGGACCTGTCAACCAGCAATACTTGTTCTGCATTGTTAGGATCAAGCCTAATACCTAATTCTTTCTGGTGTTTCCATCCTAAATCATTGCTCCCCTTTTTAGTATTGTACACTTTGCCGTAGGTATCTCTGTCCTTGAATGTGATCCTCATTTTCACCATTCCTACTAGAGGGATGGGATCTTTGTTGTACCCCCCCGGGTGTACGTCCAGGTTTTCTATAACATACTCCCCTTCCCTGAATAGTTTGGTGAAATATTCCTCTTCTATGAGAGTGTATGGGGAGCAAGAATTTGCAAAGGCTTTGAGATTTTTCCCATTCAATTGAATTTCACATACTGGTTAATTGATTACATCCTCTTTCTTATGTACTTGAAAAACAAATCTGTTATCTTCAACCTCTGTGGTTTGTTCATGTACAACCTGTACTTTTTTACCCTCCATTTTAGTATTACACATCTTCGAAAAATGACCAATTCTATTATACTTCCTGCATTGGGCACCTCTGGCTGGACATCTGGGAGAATTTGCAATATGATTAGCATTGCCACATCTATAACATCTAATACTTTCTTTTTTTTCTTTAGGTTTAGCCCCCACAGTCTTCTGTTCTACTTTTAACACTTTATCATCCTCTTTGATTTGTGGATGTGTTTGTCATCAGATGTCGTTTCTTTGCTATTCTTCATTTCTTTTACTCAAAAAGCTGGGTGCTCAATACTTTTAGCTGTAACCATTGCCTCATCTAGTTCGAGGCTGAAAGTTAATAATGTTTCTTGGACTTTGTGGTCATTAGTACAACGGACCAGCTGATTCCTAATACGGGAATCTGCAAGAACACCAAACTCACAAGTGGCAGAGAGTCCCCTCAAAGTGGCTATGTAGGATGTTACTTTTTCATTTTTCTCTTGCACCCTTTGAAAGAATTTGTGACGTTCTAACACTACATTCACCTTATCTTTGAAATGGGTTCCCAGTTTCCTTAATGTAGTAGTGAACACGTCAACATCCCCCTCAGCACCTTCCTCACCTCCATCCGCTAAATCTTCGTATATTTTTCTCCCTTGTGTGCCTAAATTGTGCAGTGAGATATGCTGTTTTCTTACAGAAGAAAACGTTTCACCTTCTATGACAATTAAATAAGAATGAAACATATTGACCCACCTGTCCCAAGGGATTTCCGGTGCTCCTTCATCATTCAGGAAAGGAGGTGTCTGGGTCATATTAGTAATAGACATTTTGGAAAATAATTGAGCACAAAATTACTTTTGCATGTAAGGGAACCAAAGAAAATATGAGTATGCTAAATAAGACTATGTCTAGCACAACAACCAGGTGAAGTAGAACTATACAAAATCACTTTACGGAACTTACTTTTGACAGAATGTGAGACCCTGCTATACCATTGTTAAGTATTCAAGAAATACACACTATTAAAGAAACTTACAACCAGATTCATCAATCTCCCGTTTTGCGAGGCCCTAATAGCGAATTATAGCGAATCGCTATTAAGGACTCGCAAAACGGGATTCATGTAGGATTAGAAAACTTTATTGCGATTCCTTATTTGCGATTAGCAAATTGCTAATCGCAAATAAGGAACAACTCCCCATTCATTCCTACGGGCCAAAAGGCCCATAGGAATGAATGGGGAGTATTCCTTATTTGCGATTAGCAATTTGCTAATCGCAAATAAGATTGCGATTTGAAGGGTGCCAGGGGTGTCCAAAGGACACCCTGTAGCACCCCTCAAATGCACATTTGAACAGGTGTTGCGCACACACATGTCCAGAGGACATGTGTGTGTGTAACATGCAAAAGTAAAAAATGCACAAAAGTGCTTTTTATTCGTTTTTCGCAATTTACCACAAAGTCAGATTTCGTGGTAAATTGCGACCAAATATTGCGAATTCGCAATTTCAATTAGGGTGATGAATTGCATATAAGGAATCTCTATTAGAGATTCCTTAAATCCAATTCCTCGCAAATATGCGATTTCGCAAATAGCGATTTTTGCATTTGGGATGATGAATCCCAAATGCAAAAATCGCACTCGCAAACGGCCAGATTCTCAGAATCTGGCCATTTGCGAGCGCAATTCAGGTTGATGAATATGGCTGAAAGTGCTTGTCCAATCAAAAGAAAAACATTTACGCTGGCTACTACAGGGATAAATGTACAAGCTGCACTTAAATTAAAATGATTTACTGAAGAAACCCCAAAACTCTACCTGTCAGCGTGAACTCCTCACAAAAATTAAGAATAGAGACTCCTCATCTAGGTCTTACTTTGCTACTACTGACAAATTGTGGAAGAAAGTTTTCAAAATAAATCATTAGTGGCAGTCTGCCTCTCACCAACACTGCATTTGGTAGGAAACCCTGTGAGTGGTCCTGTTCGTGAGCGAGAATATTTTTCAATTGGTAGACCTTAAGATGGAAACCGAAAAAGGACAGTGGCGAAGGCTTTTCCTAGAACAAACGCTATTCCCACTGTGCCTCATGTGATAAGCAGAGTCCTGTCACTGAGTTCGCCTCAGAGGAAATAGACGCAATCACACAGCGCCTCACGTGATCCTCCCGAAACAGCCTGGAAGGCTGTCTCTCCACAGCTCCCCTCAGTAGACGCTGCCGCTTGGATCCAACGTTGTCTTCTATCCGCCTATATCACGGTCGGTGATCTGCGCAGATTATGCGGAGTGGAATGGCGATAGTGGCAGGCAGCAGCACGAAAACTGCACCAAATATCTTCCTTACTGAAGAAGAATAGAAGGCTTCATGAGGTAGGACGCTACATGAAGAGTCTGGTAGCAGGATCAGGGGAGAGGAATGTAGCTGTCCCCCGCACAGCAGTTTGTCCTCATCGCAAATTGTTAAGAAGGACACTGCATAAAGTAAAGTTCAAATGAGCTTTATTCATACATTCCTCTGGCGTACCAGCCAAGCGCTCCTCAGCTGATCCTTCAGCTTCACATCACGAACATTCTAAGGTGCACTCCAGAGTGGCCAACAGGCCATACCAATAGGAGGGGATGGGGTGGAAGATACCAAAGTGAGAAGTGACCAGGAAGAATATAACAAATATTTTTAAGAATTATAAACTTGAAGTGAATGAATGAATGAATGAAGCCAGCTTTATATAGCGCTACTTAGCCCAACGGGCGTCAAGGCGCCTAACCAAAAGGGGTGTGAGGACCAAGAGCATGCTTACTGGTAGGCCTTAGTGAAACACCACGTTTTTAGGGCTTTCTTGAAGAGGGCCATGGAGGGTTGGGATTTAATCTCAAGGGAAGGGCGTTCCACAGTTTAGGGGCCACAGATGAAAAGGCCGTTCCGCCCCATCTGACCTTGTTTGTCCGAGGAACGGAAAGAAGGTTCTTACTAGCAGAACGTAGGCATCCACTGGGAGAATAGAGATTCAAGAGAGAGCTTATGGCTTCAGAGCAGCCGGCGGATACGGCACTGAAGACCAGGCATAGGATTTTGAAGGAAATACTTGACTGGATCGGAAGCCAATGGAGACTCTTCCTAGCAAGAGTGGCAGATGCGGTGTTAGGGACATCCAGTACAAATCTGGCAGCCGCGTTCTGGACGGTCTGCAGGCATTGGATAAGGCCTTTATTGATGTCTGCATATAGTGCGTTGCAATAATCTAGCTGTGATACCACTAGGGCGACCACAGTCTGTTTACGAACTTGAGGGGAGAGATAGTGAGAGATTTTCCTAAGCACTCTGATAACTCCCCAGCAAGTAGACACAGTCCTATTGACCTGTTGTGTCGTGGCCAACGATGTGTCAATGATCACGCCAAGATTCCAGGCAGAGTTTGATGGAACAGGGCAGGCTCCAAGAGATGGAGGCCACCAGTCATTGGACCATATGCTTTGATCTTTATCGAAGATCAAGACCTCGGTTTTCTCTCCGTTCAGCTTCAGAGCGTTTGAGATCATCCATTCGGAGACTGCTTGCATGCAGTTCCTGAAGCTGAGCACGGAGGTTCTCACCGAGTGGGAGAGGGACACCATAATCTGGGTGTCATCGGCGTATGACATCATCTCCATCCCCTGTGATCTTACTAGCCTTGCAAGTGGGGCCAGGTAAATGTTAAAGAGGGTCGGACTCAAGGTCGACCCCTGTGGAACCCCACATTGCACAGGTTTAGCAGGGGAGAGGAACTCTCCCAACTTCACCCTCTGCTCTCTCTGGTCGAGGAAAGAGGACAGAAGACTCAATGCTGGGCCCTCCTCCCCTATCTCCCTCAGACAAGCTGTTAAAGTCGAGGGAGACAGGGTGTCAAAGGCTGCGTTTAGATCTAGTAGGACCAAGAGGGGGGTCTGGCCTTGGTCGATCTTTGAACGAATATTGTCTATCACTACAGTGAGCGCCGACTTGGTGCTGTGGTATTTTCAGAAGCCATGCTGGGACTGGTCCAGGAACCCAGAGGCATCAAGGAAAGCGGTCAGATGCTGATTGAGATGTGATTCTAGCATTTTAGCAGGGGCAGGCAATAAGGAAATCGGTCAGAAGTTTTTAAGGGTCTCCGGATCTAGAGTGGGCTTTTTAAGTAAAGGTTTGACTATGGCCTTTTTCCAGGGTGCTCGGAATAGGCCCTGAGTTAAGGCCCGATTCATCACCTCCAAAAGAGGGGGCAACAGAGTTTCCCTACAATCCATCAGGACTTTCAGAGGGCAGGGGTCGAGTGGCGCGCCTGATTTTGTTCTTTTTAAAAGAGAGTCTAATTGGTCGAGGGTGAGAAGCGGGAAGTTGGTCAAGGTCTTGGAGGGGTCTTTAGTCCAGTATTCTAAAACAGGTTGAATCGGGGAAGGATGGGAAAAGATTAGATCTCTCTGTGCTTCAAGGGTAAGAGAGATGTCAACGATTTTGGTATGAAAGAACTGGGCGATCTTGTCGCACAGCTCTTGGGAGCCGATAATGGGGTCAGGAATTTGAAGAGAACACAGAGTGTCAACGATCTTGAAAAGTTCCCTAGAAGAAGTAAGGGACGACGTGAGTCTGGAGAAGTAGTCCTGCTTCTCTTTAACGACCCTAGCCTTGTATTCTCCAAGCAGAAGCTTATGAGTTTCTCTGTCGGTGGGGTTCCAGGTTTTCCGCCATTGCCTCTCCTGCCTCCTACATCCCTGCCTCAGAAGTCTAAGAGGCTCCGTAAGCCAGGGAGCAGAGGGTTTCCGCCTAGCTGAGTAGTGCAGGGAGGCAGGGGCTAAGAGATCTACTGCTTTGGAGATGGAATTGGCAAGCTCCCGTGCAGAATCACTGGCATCCTTCAAAGGGGAGATAGGAAACTGCGCTATAAGGGGAGCAAGAGATTCATTTGTGATACCCTTATAGTTCGGTTTGGTAATCATGTTACTGGAACCATGTTGTGATGGGGAGGGGGGAAGGGAATTAAGTTCCAAAGGAACTGCCAGATGGTCTGACCAGACTAGAGGGATAGGGGGGCCCACGGAAAGTCTGGGATCGTTAGAGATCACCCCATCTAGAATATGGCCAGCCAGGTGGGTAGGACTTTTAACCAACTGAAGAAGGCCACATGCAGTCAGGGGGTCCACCAAGGAGAGAGTATCCTTGGAACAGAGATCGTCTAAGTGGAAATTCAGATCTCCTAGAACCGTAAGATGGGGTTTGCCAAAATAGGGCTCTAAGATTTTAAATAGATTGAGGCCAAAGCAGGATCTGGGGCCAGTGGGGTCTGTAGATGAGAAGACCAGTGAAGGACACTGAGGGAGAGGAGGATATAGAGAAATACATAGCCTGAAAAAGATCCGATGGCGCAGAGAGAGTTTTAGTGCGACAGATAGATGACACTTTATAAAGGATCGCCAGCCCTCCACCCCTGCGTCCCGCTCTATCCAGTCTCTCTAACGCATAGCCCTCTAGGATGGCGAAATGGAGATCGGGACCGGAAGAATCAGAGGCCCAAGTTTCGGCAATAAAAACCCAGGAAGGGTTCCTGGCTGTGACGAAGTCATGGAACGCAATGTTATTTTTAATCAGAGACCTGGCATTGATGAGCAAGCCCCTTTCAGTATGGAAGGTGGGCATGGCGGGGGTATTGTTCATTAACTGCCCTTTAGGAGAATAGGGGGGAGGGGACTCCATGTTACAGATAGAGCAGCAGCATAGCGGGGAGCCAAGGAAAGCTTCAGGGGGGAAGGTATGGTGACAGGGTAGGGAAGGAGGCTTAAGAGCAAGTATATCCGAATGGACGTAAAACTGAGTTACCTGACTGCCCAGCGATGTCTCCTTTCTGTACAGCCCGTCCTGCAGCCCGTCCTCAGCGTGGACGGGCGCAGACGGGCTTGACTTTGGCGAAACTTCGGCGCAAATTCGCTGTGCGCGAAAAGGGGCATCCTATTATATACGTCAGGTCCGTATCTCGCATCCCACCTGACTGAGAGCAGCCAATGGGAGCGGAGACCCAATCTCTGCCGGCGTGCCCTCCACACAAGCGGGCAAACCCGTGGTGGAACGGGGCACAGGCAGGAGTGCAAAACGAGCAAGAAGCAGTGTGAGCCCAGCGCTAAAGTGCAACAGTGATTTAAAACAAGCCACAAGTTTAAAAGCACAATTCATACGTTCGTAGTTAAAATATAGCTGTTTATGGTTCAGGGGAACAAATGAAAGTGAATTCAAGCAGGTCAACAACATTTATAAGTTCGTAGTTAAAATATGGCAATTTTTAGCTCAGGGGGACAATTGAAAGAAATTTAGGCAGGTCACCAAAGCATCGTAGTCATGCCCTGGGACGCGAACTAAGTACGAGTATACAACCTGCAGGTAATGGGTCACTCATAAGCTAAACATGAATACTGTTATGACCAGCACTACGTTGAAGATATACAGCATTGGCTAATATCTTATAAGTCTGAGAAGAGAACAACTGCAAGGAATAAACATATTTGTAGGCTTCATTATTTTCTTGTGGTCCGACCAGGCGGTAGTTATCTTGGATTATGCCTACTCGCATCTTTCGCCAATCAGGGAAATCCTGCAGTGCTGGTTAACTGTCTTGCTTAGGTACAGAGGATATCGCCTGCTCTTGGGGCTAGACTGTTCTCACGGTAGTTGGCCCAAGGCCAAACTGCATATGATTGGTCCACTTCTTGATGATTTTTAACGTCTCCCAGAGTAAATTTCAGTGGCTGATATTGATGGAAAGTTCCACCCATCACTTGTTTGTTTTTTCTGTTTCTGTCAGTACCTAGTCTATGGAGACATTTAATTTCCAGAACTTCTCCCCTTAAAAAACATTGCAATAATCCACTCATAAAAAAAATGTGTATAAAAACACGTTGTAAAAGGTATTATAGTGCTTTCTCTCTTTCTAAGAGGTCTGCACAAACGTTTTACAACTCGACAGGACTGTCCGACGTTACATTTCCAAAACGTGTCAGTACCACTCTTCAAAAAATTTGGAAAACTGTTTTTCTAGTATTAAATGGGAAAGTTGATCAGGAGATAGATAGAAACAATGCAGACTGCTAACATTCACAAAGCAGATCCAGGTTCCACCGAGGAGGCATGCTGCACGGAGTGATGTCGTTAACAGACGCCCACTGTTCTGCTATTTTGTTTTTCATTATTTCCTAATAATGGTGGAATTATTCTGCTGATGTGAGGCAGATCCTTGAAATGTGTTCCCACACCAAGGGATTTTGCAGAAAATCAAGGTAATCTGCATTACCATTCATTGTTCCCCACAGTGTGGGATCCCACAGCGTTTCCTTATGCGCAGATGGCATAGCTTGGTTCCAAGCCAGCTGAATTCATGCGGCACCGCAACTGCTAGCTGGCTGGAAGTCTCACATATCAGGACCTGGCTGAGAGGAGGCAGAAATAATTTAAAAAGAAATACAAAACTGCACCCTCATACAAACTCAAAACAATTTTTCAAGATATTGTGACGCCGTGTGAACCACTTTGTGAACATTTCTTTTCTTGGATGGTTAATCCAGCCTTAACAGTGTCTGAAAAAACAAAATAACAAAAATAAAACAAACAAAAAAATGTTTAAGTCAGTAGGTTAGAAACATCAGAGGCAAAGTCACTTCAATACACTTTGGACAAATTCACTCCACGATAAAACAGGATTGATATTTTCTTTACAACTCTCCTCTAGCAAATTTTCCATCTCTGTTTTTGATTTTGTTGGGATTTGTATTTGATTTTTCTTGTGATAAGGCAAATAAAAAAGCTTTTATCCCTGCAACAGACCAATCATCCTATTTTTGTGTATTGCACCATGCCATTATGAATGTAGTGGCAACAGAAATAAACCATATTTTAAGGAAAGCATTGCCAGAAATGCAAAATGGGGCATTCTTATCATGCCGCTAGCTCCTGTCCTGAAATTCACTGGTTCTGTGTGACGGGTTCTGTGTGACGGGAGGGGACAGCTACCCGAACGTTAAGAGAGTCTTGCACTGCAATTGTCGCTACTAAAAGAAAGTGGAAAGGTTAGTGAGCTGAGTTCCTCTTCAGCACATTGTAAACCCTGAATGCAAGATTTCTGCCAGGGCTTGGCTTTACACCACATCAGCCGAGATGTTTATTTTCATCTGAGACGGAATAACTAAAGAACGGAATTACAATTCCTAGTAGCATTGAAACTAGCCCATCGGTACGTAGAAGTTCCTAGAAAATGGCCACCTCCACTTGGTTGATTCTTTTTGTTAAAAAGTTTGTGTTCATCTAGTTGGTCTTGATTGTTTTATCCATTTCAGGGAGAAATCCACAGGTACCTATGCTTCCAACAGAGCTGACCAGTCTCTTTTAGAGCTAGGTACGCATCAGTCCAGTGCCATTCACACCTAGAATAATATCTGATGGGTGTGTGATGGGTCACTAAGCTCCCTTCTTATGCAGTTATCTGAATTTTCAAAGGTGGACTTTCAGGGAGATGATTGCAGTATTGTCTAGAAAACAATGTATTGATCATGCTATGAACCAAAAAGGGGGAAAATGAGAGAACGATTTCAGTTCATTTTCAGCACCTGCTAGCAAGCCAGTGGAAGTTAGCATCAACAATGAATTTTCACTTTATCCCTCATTGTTTTTAATGTAAATAATATAAAATGCAGCCTACATTTACAGGTCCTTAGGGCACCATTACGATGGCGGGCGGACAAAGTCTGCCCGCCACCGTAACGGTATGCGAGATCGCCCGCCAGGGGTGTGGCGGTCACACGGTGCCTATTAGGATGCGTCCGGCCACCCTTGCGGTCGCATCCCGCATATTTAACATTGTGGCACCCGCCACAATGTTCAATATGCATGTTGTGCTTTGGCATGCACAACGTGACAGGCACCGTGCGGTGCCTGCCACCTTGTGTATGACAATGTGGGGGAGTACCATTGCATTAGATACCCCCCAAGTGCAATCCCCCACCCCCCATGCCCCCGGAGGCTCGTAAAAGGGACCCTAAAGCAATCTCCACCAGCCTTTTTTGGTGCCATCACCGTCATAGAAAGGCATTTCTGCTTGCCCATGCTAATATGGATTAGGTCCCTTTTCCGCCTGGTCGGCAATCCGACTGGCGGGAGAGCTGCGGGCGATCTTTCCATCCACCGCTGGGCCCCTCACCATGCTAATATGGCGGGATCCAACAGGGGCATTTGGCGATTCGCCCAATATACTAATGACCCCCAAAGTGTATGTTTTATAATTGTATCTATCTATCTATCTATCTATCTATCTATCTATCTATCTATCTATCTATCTATCTATCTATCTATCTATCTATCTATCTATCTATCTATCTATATATATATTCACTGAAAAAACCATAGGTTTCACACCAGTTATAGTTAGGAATTAGCATTTAAAAAACCTATTAAATTCACTGAAAAAACCATAGGTTTCACACCAGTTATAGTTAGCTGGAAATTTTACTGATATAAAACCATTGAAATTCCCACGTTATAGTTAGTCGGACTCACTATAACTTGCGCGTGCAATGCACTGCTGATGACATCACATATTACATCACTCATGACATGGTCAGTGACATCACTCATGACACCATCCTTGTGACATAGTGACAGACCTCCTTTCACTATAATGTAACCCTTGAGACACATATTCAAAAATAGAAACTGAAATTTTTTAAAAAATGGAGATACCTATATCAGTTACAACAAGCAATTCAGTAATTCCACTATCTATATACACATCCACTCATTCACCAACAGTTCTATATAGTCACTCATACATATACTCACTCATCATATGAAGTGATACACCTATACATCCTGTTACACACCGACATTCATCCAAAAGTTACTCACACACATATTCACACGTGCAAATAAACTATTGGACATCCATTTATTTGAATATAGAGTTATACACACACTTCCACCTTACTTCTATTTAAAATTACACATATTTATTCTCTTAAACAATCACTTATAGAAACACATACTTATTTAAACAGGAACTCTTACAATCTCTTACTCTCACATATACTCACTTATATACATCAATATTCATATATACTAGATTAAAACATATGTAGTTACTGATAAAGACACTAGTGAGACAGTCATTCACTCACTAACAAACACATATAGACACTCATCCACCCATACAGTCCTGTACATATGTTGTCTTCAAAACACATACAAACAAAGAGTCAGTCACTCATGCATCTATGTGCTAAGTAATACCCCCACCAAACCATATAGACACTCATACTGATACTAATAAAAATATCTAATAACCCATATACATACACATGAGTGGATGTGTATTAGATGGTGGTATTACTGAATTGGTTGTTGTAACTGGTATGGGTATATCCACTTTTTTGAAAATATTAGTTTCTATTTTTGAATATGTGTTTCATGGGTTACATTACACTGAAAGGAGGTCTGTCACTGTGTCACAAGGATGGTGTCATCAGTGATGTCATGAGTGATGTCACTGACCATGTCATGAGTGATGTAATATGTGATGTCATCAGCAGTGCATTGCACGCGCAAGTTATAGTGAGTCCGACTAACTATAACGTGGGAATTTCAATGGTTTTATATCAGTAAAATTTCCAGCTAACTATAACTGGTGTGAAACCTATGGTTTTTTCAGTGAATTTAATAGGTTTTTTAAATGCTAATTCCTAACTATAACTGGTGTGAAACCTATGGTTTTTTCAGTGAATTTCATAGGTTTTTTAAATGCTAATTCCTAACTATAACTGGTGTGAAACCTATGGTTTTTTCAGTGAATTTCATAGGTTTTTTTAATGCTAATTCCTAACTTTTTATACAGACTCATACCTATGTGTTTTTTAGTGAATTGCTAAAGTATGTTTTTGTAAAAATGAACACTATAATGTATATTGAGATAATATTTTTAATTTAAAATATTTTTTTTTATATTTCGCTTTCGGTGCGCGCACCGGTGCGCGTACCGTCAGCGCACTAACAAAAAAAAAGAAAAAAAAATGAAGGAGGGACTGTGTAATAGATAGTAAGACAGATAAAAAGTGTAAAAGGAAGTAACTGAGAAAAGAAAAATGAATAAGGGAGCAAAAGAAAGAAGAAATAGGAAGAAGACTAAAGCAGAGGTTAAGGGAGATTGTAAATGGATGTTGAAAGTAAAAAGAAGGACAGTTAAGTATGGGAATGTCAGGTAGTGACGGAATCAGAGGAAAAGAATAGCAGTGATTGAGGGAAAGTAAATATCAGTGAATATAAGTAAAAAGGGGTGAAAGAGGGTACATGTAAGTGAATAAGGGTAACACATGGGGAGTAATAGAGACAAACAAGAGAGAGAGTAAAAGAAGGACTGTCACAAAGGGACTAAGTGAACCAGTAAAAAAGGTAAGTGAAGGAGTGTGCATAGGCAGAAGTACTGAAAGAAATTGAATGTGGTCGGAAGTAAACATGGAACAAAAGAATAAGTGAGGGAAGCAAAGTAAGGAAATAGGGGTGCGGTAGGGTGACAGAAAAATAGTGAAAATAAAACAAAAGGTGATAACAAAAAAGATTTTGTAAACACACTTACCATATAATCAATGCAAACTTGTATCTATGAAAGATAAAAGAAAAAACACGTTATAATTTCTTAAAAATATATAATAAAATAGAAACAACAGTTCATGAGGTTTAAAAATCTACAAAAGTTTACTAAGAAATGATGCAATAGTGAAGGATACAAAAACAGAAAGAAAGTAATGTAGAAAGAGAAAAAAAAAGGAAAAAGAAATAGAAAGAGAACAAATTCCTAAAGGTAAATAAGATACTAAAAGAATGTAAGATATCAAATCAAAATCAGTAAAGATAAGAAAATAAAAGAAAAATGAGTGAAAAGGAGAGAAGTCTGATTGAGAAACTATAAATAAAAAAGAGGAATAGAAGATGATTGAGAGTGAGTGAAGTAAAGTAACAGAGTGAAGGGATGAAAGGAATGAAGTTAGTATAGAACGATGGATAAAACAGGAGTGAGAGAGTAAGTACACAGAAAGACAAAAGGAAGAACTAAGTGAACTACAGTACAATGGATGCGAAAGAAAAAAAAAGGAGAAAAAGAAAGAGAGGGTTAGGAAACTAAAGCAGTGGTACTGTGAGAATATGAAAAAGATAAAAAGTGGTGGAAGGAACAGAGGAAATGCAGACAGTTCCTATTAGATTAAGAAGTTGTGAATGAAGTGCACTAAAGAAACAGCGATGAAAAAAGAGTGTAAATTAGTAAAGAGAGGTAAATAAGGGTGAAAAAGAAAATGAGTATAAGACAATGTGAACACAATATAAATTACACAATGCAAACTACACAATAACTTCTACAATATGTTACATTATTTATTTTTGCTGTTCTCAGAATATATTGAATTTCACTTAAATTAGTGAGATCAAAGTCTTCATCATATAACAGCGGGAAAAAAAAAACACAATCTAAAAGATTGTGTTTAAAAAAACCCATTCAAACATACATCTCATATAAGTACACTAATCTTTGATTCACTTACTTTTCCGTGAGACCAAATTGCAGATAGTGAAGGTCCTTTTGGTGGAAAAAAGTCTGCTGTGCTCTATAACTTCCATTTCATCGACTTCCTATGAAAAAAGATCTAACAACATCATATGTTACACTTTCCTCACGGCCAATTTGTGTCAGATATATCAGTATTTTTTACTTTGAGATCCACTTAAAGTATCTACATGAGATTGCAGATAGTGAAGGTCCTTTTGGTGAAAAAAAGTCTGCTGTGCTCTATAACTTCGATTTCATCAACTTCTAACAACATCATATCTTACATTTTCCTCACGGCCAATTTGTGTCAGATATATCAGTATTTTTTACTTTGAGATCCACTTAAAGTATCTACATGAGATAAATAATTTCAAATATTAGATTAACTAACTAACTAACTAACTTTTATTAACTATTCCCGTCTTCAAAGGCCAATTCCCTTTACTAAAACTTTGGTTTTAAAAACACTAGATAAGAATTTGTAGAGTCATAAGGCAAACGTTGTTTATAAGTTAAATGAGAATCATTGCAGTAACTCCATCCATTTTCAGATTTTAAGTAGCATGTATAATGTCCTGAGGTGGTCGAAGATCCATCATGATAAATAATAGCTTCAGTTGTAAAGGTCCTTCCAGAAATTGATAACTGAGAAGCCACAAAATTTTTGATAGAAGTTGTCAATTTAGTTCCATCAGGTCTACATCGTTGGAAAACTAAAATAATATACTGCCCATACCTTTGTATAAATAATGTGGACAGCATTGTACAGTTACATTGGGTACACACCATATTATGATCTGCTGCTTTAACTAGATTTTTAAAAGACACTGATTTACAGTCTGGTAAAGTCAAATATATAAATCTTTCAGTGTCTATTGTAGTAGTACTTGATAAACTACAATTGTGGCAGTCATGCTGCCATTGATAAGAAAGACTGAAAAGATTATCTACATCTACACCTTCATCTTCCAAAACACCAAACATATACATTAAAAATTCCTGACAATCCTGCTGAATGTTCTGTGAAAATTTATCTTGACCAGAACACAAATCTAAAATATTTCGAATTTCTGTTACACTTTCTATTTGTGCTGTAACACTGCTACATTTCTGAAACACAGAATTCAATAAACCACACAATCTTTGATCCCGATTTTCAACAATCTGTTCTTGTAAACTTTTAAGAAAAAAAACAACATTAACCACTACATTAGCATAGCAGTTGACACCAGAACTGTTTTCAAACTGAAATCCAACAACATTTTCTCCACAATTCTTTTTCTTCCTGTTTTCAATTACAGTTTTCTCTACTTTTTGTCTTTTTGCAACTACCTCACTACAATTATCCTCATTTCTTCTTTTTCGGCCTACCACACGTTTTTCAAACAGAGGATATTGAGGCAAATGTGGAGCATACTCTCTTCTTAACCTATTGTATTCTTTAACACAATCTAGATCGGCAGAAATCTTTGTCTCATCACACGCAATCAAGTACAATCCTGATAAAGTTCTGACTCGAGATAATGCCACATATGCCATACCCTCTTTAAACACAGATCTTCCAATGTTCACCAATGCACTATCTACACTTAAACCTTGAGATTTATGAATTGTCACTGCATACGCCAAACAAACAGGAAACTGTTTTCGGCGAACATATAAGTCTTTTACAAGTAAAAATCTAGCAGAACAACGACTTATTTGTTGTACTTGTTCAATGCCATCAAATTTTATTTTTAAAAATTCAATTCCATCTCTATTTCTGTAATTCACAAAATCAACAACATAACCCATTGCTCCATTTACCAGACCGCTTTCAACATTTAAATTCCTTCTCAAAATGATACGACAATTTAAACACACATTCAGAGTCTTTTCAAAACCAGCTGTTTTTGAAATACTTTTCTCCAATGAATGCAATTTAGTTTTCAAATTTTCTGACAAAACAATTGTTGCACCCATATGCTCTATTTTATCTATTGCTTCCAGTTTCACAATCTCTTCATTTTCTAAGTCTAACATTTTTTGATTGAAGATGGAACATTCTTGCAGAGTTGGCATCAAACATATCCCAGATTTCTTCTCAGTCATTTTTTTAAAAATATTCTCTGGAAGAATGTTTTCATTTGCATACAAATTTGAAATTAATCGACTATGCAAAGCTTTTTTCCCTTTCTCAGTCATTTTTCCAATTCTTACATCTTGTAGAATATTTTTATAATCTTCATCCTTGGCCTGTCGCATATTTTGAAGCAGTTCAGCATATTTAAAATTTAGCCATATATTAACATTTCCAATGCTTCCAAGGGACTTCCTGGTATCTTCATGCGTGAGCATTTTAAACACTGGTTGTCCTTTTACTGGAGTCAACTGCAATAGATCTCCAAAAACAATAATGTGTTTTCCTCCAAATAACACATCATAGTCTGTTTTAAGAATTTCTTGCATTCTCAAATGCACAAAAGCAAGCATTAGATTTGAGACCATGCTTACTTCATCTATGATAAGAAGTTTCATTTTCTTCAAGACTCTTGAAACTTCAGAACACGCATCTCCAGATAGCTTGTTGTAATGCAATTTATTATCATGTTCAACTGGCAGCATCAATAAACGATGTAGAGTAATCCCTTTAATGTTATGTGCTGCCAGACCAGTTGGAGCAGTTACAACACAAGACAGTGGTGAATCAGTCCTTTTCTGCAGATAACTTGCAACGGCTTTAATTAGAAAACTTTTTCCTGTCCCCGCTTCTCCACTTACATACAGTCGGACAGGGTCAAATAATATACATGAGCACTCTTTTTTCTCATGTCTGAATCCATGTTCAATCTGCTCTGTGACTTCATCATATATCTTTTTCTGCTCAATGTTTAGTTGCGTTACCAAATCTTCTAAGTTAACTCCATCCTCTTGAGCTTGTTCCATAGCTCTTTCCACCTCATCCATGGCAGTGGCAGCTTCATTTTGGATAATTGGTCCTCCTAGTGGATCCTGGCTCAATGAAGTAGAACTCTGACTATCTTGAGAACTGTTTCTAGCTATCTCTTCAGCAATTGTGGTTTCTTGCTCCATTTCTTCATTCAACATTTGCAGATAATTTAGAAAAATAGGACATTCTATGGTATCCTTAGTTGCATTAAAAGAGTCTTCATAACAGAGAAAATCTCCAAGTAGTTCCTCTTCTGTACGCCATGGCTTAAAGAGTTGCAAAAGAGCTAAATAGTAAAATTCTCTTTTGTCTGGAACTTCACAACTCAATTTTCGATGATTAATCAAATGGCCTTTTTTCTGCTTCACTAGACATCCTTCATAGCCAATGAGTGCATATTTTCCATTATTGATATCTTCTGTGATGTTCCTCTTATAACTGTAGTTTTGAAGAACTTCATACAAACATGTGTTCTCAAGGTGAGTACTTCTATTTGGATAGTATGTATCCAACATATTTGTCTTCAAAATATCTGTACTGTTTGGTTCTTTTTCCGCCAAATATTCAATTTCTTGTACAGATTTCAAAACTCGGTTTCGTGTTGCAGCAAGACCAAGACTCACCCAAATGATTGTTCTTGATTTGGCATAGAGACTTGCTGATGATAACCGATCAGAACATTCATATGCTCCAATTTCTCGATGCGACAACATCTTCAGACTGAAACTGTATAATTTCTTGCTTAGACTCTTTTCATGTGAAATGTCCTCCCACATTTCCTTCAGTTCTGTCTTTTCTTTTTTGGTGATGTAAGATGTCACATATCGAGCCACAGCAATAGAGTTGTCAGCAACGAACTGAATATCCATGTTAGCATTCCACATGGACAAAATCACTGGGTTGTAATCGTTGATGTACTTAGATTCTTCATTTCTTTTCAAATTATATGTGTTTTTGGGAGATTTTCTCGTCACAGTATGTCGTAGAGATGACATCAAATTATTTACTCTTCCTTTAGAAATCACTGGTCGAGGAAATGCAAAACGACATTTCGTGTAGTACTTTTCCTTGTTTTTAAATTTTCGACGACAGTACTTTCCACAACGATGAGATTGAAAACGTAAAACTTGTTGCCTTAAATTGTTTTCTTCAGTAGATTTTGGAACAGCACATGTTGAATACTCTTCAATGAAACTCATCACTGTTTCATCTGAATCTGATCCAAATTTGGGTGCATCTTTAATCCACAACAACATATGTATATGAGGAGCACCTCTCGCTTGATATTCCTTCCTCCAAAAGAAATCCAAAACCTCTCCAAGGGGAGGATTTTTTTTGTTGGTAATAAAAGACATCATAGCTTCAAATCTATGATTAAAATATCTGCAAACATTCACTGGATCTAAAGAACACAGTTCTCCTGGTGTTTTCAATTCTATATTTGGTATGTTTTCATTTGCCTCTCGTAGAAATTGAAGTAAATCGTCCCAGGCATACTCAGCACAGCTAAGAGTGAGGAACCATGTAGGAGTTCCTAAGTTTCTTAGCATACATTTCAATTCTCCATGACGACGAAACCAATACTCGTTGGTTCCACGTTGACATGCCATGAGATTGATTAGCTGAGATTCCAAAATACTGTCTTGCAGATTAACTTTCTCCATAAAGTCCCTTGCACATACATTTTGCAAATGAGGTCCACTTTTTAATATATGATTAACTGCATAAGAAAGCCCAGACAAATCACTTTCAAACAGTAGATGAAATAAATATGGAATGCATTGACGAAACCTTGGATCTTCTGCATATAATCTTAGAGTCCGGTATTCAGCTGCAGGAATTTGAACTGGTCGATCATCATATCGTCCACCACAACCTGTTGGAAATAATTGTGGAAAACAACGAGCTTCCAAACTTTCTTCCCATACACTAATGGGACTTCCTTTTGCTGCCTTCATTTGAAACAAGTCAATTGCATTTCCCATTACTTCTTTGGAATGCAAAGGATGAACAGTATAATGTTCATATATTTCTTCAGTTCTAGACACATCAACTTTTTCAATTTGACCAACTGAAGAATCACTATCTTCTTCTGTAGCTGTTTCCTCTACTCCAACACTTACATGTTTGTAGTACTCATTGTTTTTAACTAAATACAACGTTGCCTTCTTGACTTTTTTAACATCCACTAAATCTTGCCAAATTTTCTTACTCTTTGTTGGAACCCCATTAACTAGAATAACTAAAGGATCTTCTTCTACTCTTTCTACACCAATTGTATTAATATTTTTCTTTACATCTAGAGGCAAATAAACAACTCTTCCCTTTAATCCTCTCAGTAAATCTGATGGAGGCAATTTCCCTGTCTTAGGCTCCATGCGAACAATAGCCTGAAAAGGATGGACACATTGAATCAAAATAGATTCATAAGTATTTAGATCCATCAATTCAGAAGGAATATCTATCAACTGAAGATTATTATAAACTGCTCTTGCAGGCATTCTATTTTCATTTAATTTTTTCAAACAATAAGTGCAAATACGCTGATCCAAACTCAAATCAAAAGAATTCTCCACCAACAAATAACTTACAAAATCCTCCCATTCACTATTATTTTCCAATTCACTTTTTGCATATAAATCAACTAACCTAGTCTGAATTTTATAATGAGTCCGTCGACAACACACACAAGTTACATTAGGCCTCTCACTTGATTTCACCTTAAACTTGATAATTTCCTCATCAAACTTTTCAATACTTGAAATTTGTCCATTATCTTCTGCATTACCATCCATTACTATATCTATTTCTACACTGTCCTCTTTGTTCCCAAAATAACAAAACTCAATTTCTTCACAAATAGTCTTCACATCCACTTCAGATCCATGCAAAAGAGCACTATTTAACTGTTTAAGCTTAAGTGCAGGACTTTTTGCATAATACAACTTCCTCACTAATTTCCTTACGTTATTATGATGCACTGCTAACATCCTAAAATGATGAAAAACACTCCGACAAACTTTTCTAGAAAGACATGCTAGTGAATGCCCTTGCAAACCTGTGCTTTCTCTCACTCTGCAAGGATCTAACTCTTGCAGGATCTTCATTTTTTGTTTGAGACTTTTTTTACTATATGTACGTAAGAAATTTCGAAGCAAATCAATTGATTCCTGTCGCACACTACAAATACTACTGCATTTCCATGTGTACACTGGACCCTTAGTACGTCTCCCTAAAACTTCATCAGCTAAGACCTCTTCTGCATCTCTAGATACAAGTTTCTCTTTTTCCATCACACAACTATCTTTCACCTCATATGCACGACCACTGGTGTCAACTGCATGCACCAAATCATTTTCCTGAAAGTAACTCTCCTCATTAAAAAAAGGCTCAGAACTTGAACTATGCATCCATTCACCAGAAAATACTTCACAAAAATTACTCCGATTAATAATTCTTTTCCATCTACTGTTCGATTTGAAAACATCCATTGCCTTATTAAGTATCCTAATTCTATTGATTATTAAAATAAATAATTTTTTCTTAACTTCAAAAGCCTGATCAACAATCTTTTCTACACTTTTCTTTTTCTTGTAAAAAGCAGCTTTTAGTTTACTTTTCTTTTCATTTTTTAGCAAATTTAAAACTACCCTATTGCGAAACATTCGCCTACGAATGTCCCTAAAAACATTTACCCTTCTATTGCTAACCATTCTCTTCTCTCCTGGTCCAATGGAAACATTTTTTGTGGGCTTCTCTTTCCTTTTTAGATTTGTTGACTTTTTCTGTATATTCACATTAGCAATTTCATTTTTTTTCCTACGACATATGTTGCGAAGAAAAGACTTAATTGGCTTACCAGAAGCTTTTCTGGTGTTTTTTGAAGTAGTTGTTGAAGAGGATTCCATAAACTCTGTTGTTGATGTTCTCCTTTTCCGTATGGTATTTTTGATATTTCTTTGCCTTGAAGGCATTTTTGCTTCCTTTTCAGAAGTTGATTTGAATCTGTTGTTCTGTTAAAAAAACACATGAAAGACCACTATTAGCAAACAACAAAGTAATGTTAAAAAGCAAACAATATAAACAATAAATTGCAACATATTTAAGTTTATACAATAGCAACTCATGGCTTTATTTTTAAAGGCCTTGCGCCACCAGTGCGTCACTTATTACCCATGTTTAAAGTCAAGCATCAGCTGCACATGGCATTCATAAATAAGGGCCAAATGCAAATACCAATCAATTGCACCCAAAAATCGATTTTTCAATAACATGTAAGAAACACTGCGCAAAACCTAAGTACAACCACTCAATATCATCAAACAAAGTCAGGGTCTGATTTATAAAGGCCTTGCGCCACCAGTGCGTCACTTATTACCCATGTTTAAAGTTTTGCATCGGCTGCACATGGCAATCATAAATAAGGGCCAAATACATATACCAATCAATTGCACCCAAAAATCGATTTTTGAATAACATGTAAGAAACACTGTGCAGAACCTATGTACAACCAATCAATATCATCAAACAAAGTCAGGGCCTTATTTATGAAAGCCTTGCGCCACCAGTGTGTCACTTATTACCCATGTTTAAAGTCATGCATCAGTTGCACATGGCAATCATAAATAAGGGCCAAATACATATACCAATCAATTGCACCCAAAAATCGATTTTTCAATAACATGTAAGGAACACTGCACAGAACCTAAGTACAACCAATCAATATCATCAAACAAAGTCAGGGCCTTATTTATGAAAGCCTTGCGCCACCAGTGCGTCACTTATTACCCATGTTTAAAGTCATGCATCAGCTGCACATGGCAATCATAAATAAGGGCCAAATACATATACCAATCAATTGCACCCAAAAATCGATTTTTCAATAACATGCAAGAAACACGGCGCAGAACCTATGTACAACCACTCAATATCATCAAACAAAGTCAGGCCTTATTTATGAAAGCCTTGCGCCACCAGTGCGTCACTTATTACCCATGTTTAAAGTCATGCATCAGTTGCACATGGCAATCATAAATAAGGGCCAAATACATATACCAATCAATTGCACCCAAAAATCGATTTTTGAATAACATGTAAGGAACACTGCACAGAACCTAAGTACAACCACTCAATATCATCAAACAAAGTCAGGCCTTATTTATGAAAGCCTTGCGCCACCAGTGCGTCACGTATTACCCATGTTTAAAGTCATGCATCAGCTGCACATGGCAATCATAAATTAGGGCAAAATACATATACCAATCAATTGCACCCAAAAATCGATTTTTGAATAACATGTAAGGAACACTGCACAGAACCTAAGTACAACCACTCAATATCATCAAACAAAGTCAGGCCTTATTTATGAAAGCCTTGCGCCACCAGTGCGTCACTTATTACCCATGTTTAAAGTCATGCATCAGTTGCACATGGCAATCATAAATAAGGGCCAAATACATATACCAATCAATTGCACCCAAAAATCGATTTTTGAATAACATGTAAGAAACACTGCGCAAAACCTAAGTACAACCACTCAATATCATCAAACAAAGTCAGGGCCTTATTTATGAAAGCCTTGCGCCACCAGTGCGTCACTTATTACCCATGTTTAAAATCATGCATCAGTTTCACATGGCAATCATAAATAAGGGCCAAATACATATACCAATCAATTGCACCCAAAAATCGATTTTTGAATAACATGTAAGGAACACTGCACAGAACCTAAGTACAACCACTCAATATCATCAAACAAAGTCAGGCCTTATTTATGAAAGCCTTGCGCCACCAGTGCGTCACTTATTACCCATGTTTAAAGTCATGCATCAGTTGCACATGGCAATCATAAATAAGGGCCAAATACATATACCAATCAATTGCACCCAAAAATCGATTTTTGAATAACATGTAAGGAACACTGCACAGAACCTATGTACAACCAATCAATATCATCAAACAAAGTCAGAGCCTTATTTATGAAAGCCTTGCGCCACCAGTGCGTCACTTATTACCCATGTTTAAAGTCATGCATCAGCTGCACATGGCAATCATAAATAAGGGCCAAATACATATACCAATCAATTGCACCCAAAAATCGATTTTTGAATAACATGTAAGGAACACTGCACAGAACCTAAGTACAACCACTCAATATCATCAAACAAAGTCAGGCCTTATTTATGAAAGCCTTGCGCCACCAGTGCGTCACTTATTACCCATGTTTAAAGTCATGCATCAGTTGCACATGGCAATCATAAATTAGGGCAAAATACATATACTAATCAATTGCACCCAAAAATCGATTTTTCAATAACATGTAAGAAACACGGCGCAGAACCTAAGTACAACCAATCAATATCATCAAACAAAGTCAGGGCCTTATTTATGAAAGCCTTGCGCCACCAGTGCGTCACTTATTACCCATGTTTAAAGTCATGCATCAGCTGCACATGGCATTCATAAATAAGGGCCAAATACATATACCAATCAATTGCACCCAAAAATCGATTTTTGAATAACATGTAAGGAACACTGCACAGAACCTAAGTACAACCACTCAATATCATCAAACAAAGTCAGGGCCTTATTTATGAAAGCCTTGCGCCACCAGTGCGTCACTTATTACCCATGTTTAAAGTCATGCATCAGCTGCACATGGCATTCATAAATAAGGGCCAAATACATATACCAATCAATTGCACCCAAAAATCGATTTTTCAATAACATGTAAGAAACACTGCACAGAACCTAACTACAACCACTCAATATCATCAAACAAAGTCAGGGCCTCATTTATAAAAGCCTGGCGCCACCAGTGCATCACTTATTACCCATGTTTAAAGTCATGCATCAACTGCACATGGCAATCATAAAAAAGGCCAAATAAAAATACCATTCATTTGCACCCAAAATCGATTTTTAAATAACATGTAAAAAACACTGCGCAGGACTTATATACTAACATACAATTTCACTTCTAAAACATAACTATCTGCTTCCAAATATTCTCCATAGAGAAAATAAATCTCTATCTAAATTAAATGAATCATTACTTACCTTTAGAAATGCTTTTGGAGATTGAAAACAGTGTCAGACACACACACCAATTTTTCTTTAGCAGAGGAGAAGGTGTGCTCTCAATACACTGAAACCAAGACTGGCATAGAAAATCTCTATCTTTGTACACATATGCCTTAATTCAACCAATGAAAACTCTTCCCTCACTATTTTCAAACCAACACCCATCCCCCTCTCAAACCTTTCTATCTGTTACCATAGCAACTCCCTCCTAACTGAACTGTAAGGTTCAAAAGTTTATCTTACAATGTTGCAAATTAACTCAGCAAGGATGTTTGACCTGTCAATACAGCAGCCTATACAGGGTATTTTTGCTTTTGGTGACTTTTTTTAAACCATTCAAATTGCTTCTTTCACACAACATAACCATACACCCTAACTTTCAGTTTTCAACTATCTGAATCCACCAATCATTGCTAGTGATTCAAGAGCACAGAAACTCCACAATTATTTTTTTGTGAACTCCTACTGTTCCAACTGCCATTTCATTCCCACACTTCATCTGACTGGACCAGAACCTTCTCACATCATGTACTCTGTCTGGGTTATTGGACATAGCTACATCCACTGGGCTCAAAGGTATGCAGCTAGCAGAAATTTTCATAACCTTGATTTATCAAATGTGGAAATCAAGTGGATTGGCCACAGAGGATTAAAATGTCACCAATTGATACCATTGGTGAAAACCTTTTTGCATCTGCCAGAACCTGACCTTATAATTGTGCACTGTGGTGGAAACGATCTAGGCACATTAACTGGGGTAGGTCTGGAAATGCTATTAAAGGACACCTTTCATCAATTGATGATACTTTTTCCCCACACTGCCTTGGTATATTCCAATATATGCCAAAGACAGAAATGGAACTGGTCCAACCAATTTGGTCCACAATTTGAGAAAGCACGGAAACATGTAAATAAATCTGTTTCTGCTTACATGAGAGACTATGGAATGGGTTCATTATACAATAATAACTTGCGTTACAACATGCAAGACATCTACAGAGGAGATGGAGTGCACTTCTCAGATGAGGGGAATAGAATATTCCTCCTGAATTTAAGAATGTGTATTGGAACCTACTTGTAGGTACCTAAATCAACCACAGAACCCAAAAGCTCTTTTCAGAGCTACCCTAACTCTGATCATTCAAAGCGTTTATTTTTTTCTAACTTTTTTCACTATTTTTCACCAAAGTACGCTTTCCGGTACGCTTACAGGTGCGCGCACCAGGCGCTACCCCCGCGAAAAATTAAAGAATTTTTTTTTTTTTCACGTTTATGAGCCTCCTAAGCCCCCCTCAGAAAACCTAGAGGGTCAAGAAGTCTCTACAGTTCCCCCTTCTATCCATTCCGAACATTGTTTACCCTCCATCTTGTGTCTCGATTGTTCCGAAACACAAAATGGAGGACTCCCGTAACGCTGCCAGTGCGCGTACAGGAGCGCGCACCAGTAAGCGCTCGTTAAAAAAAGGTGGGAAAGTAATTTACGGAAAACCCAATGGAGACACTTTCATCAAATATAGAATACGCCCTACTACATAGCAGTCCCTACCATTTGCCCAAATTTGGTGAAATTCCATTGAGACATTTAGGCTACAGGCCTGTCTAAATATCCTGAGGTAAATTACATGACAAAAACACACTTGTAATGTTAGAATTTACAACCAATTAAAAAGTATCTCTCATTTTCTACGATTATTTCCTGACGTTTGATTGGTTAAGTACAACAATATATATAAAAGAAGAGAGGGAAACACAGCCATTTTGACTACTGCTTCCTGAAGTACACTTGAAAACAAATTTCACTGACAACTTCAACTAATTTCTCTAAGGTAACTTCTAATTATGGAAGTATATTGTACACGTTAAGTTTATTTCTTAAAAAATATTCTGTTAGTGATATGCTATCCCTCTTTAATAGTTAGAGATAGAGATAGACTTCTCTGTAATAGTTATGGATTGAGTTAGGCTTCTCTGGTATACTAGCTCTACTAATATAGTTAATTTGTATGCAATTTTCAGAAAGAAAATGGAAGGAGAAAATAAGGCAAATGATACTTCTATCAAAGTAAAGGTGGAAAAACCAGAAGATGAAAAAAAAGAAGTTGATTTCATGGATGACTCTTTGGATGAACAGTTTATAGAATGTTTGGAAGAAATTGAATCATGTACATATAATTATGAGGAAATTCCGGACAATATTATGTTAGAAATTTTATTAAATTATGAAAAAGAATCAGAGGAATAAATTTATCTTTAATAATTTCAATTGTTTCAGACAATATTCTTTTTTATATGTAATTCATGAAGTATTACCAAAAATGTTTAAAATATAAAGTGAGACTTATAGTATACTGTTCAACTATTTTTCTGTTACATAGTAAGTTTACTCATAGTTACTACCTTTCTCCCACTATATTATCTCATATGAATATTTTACACCTCATTTTCATAAGTGAACAGGACAGACTACTCATGATCCCCTAGAAATTCTCAGGGAGTGCTTAAAAGATCTGTTTCTCCTTTCCAGACAGACTATATTATGAATTCCATATACCACAAAAAATACAATAACAACATGCAAGATGTCTACAAAGAAGATGGTGAACATTAAATTTAAGTCTCTTCATTAGTACCTACATGTAGGTACTTACATAAAATAAAAAAATAAAAAAAAAAACAATTCATAAACATACAATTTTTGAAGTGATTATTTTTCCATAGTACCCTCCTCGATACGCTCCCCGGTGCGCGCACCAGGCGCTTCCCCCGCGAAAATCGAAAAAAAAAAAAAAAATTTTGAGGCCCCGCGGGGCCCTTTAATGGCCCCCATATCAAACCTAGGGGGTCAGGGGGGGTCTACCCTGCCCCCTTATGGTCAATTCCACCCTTTGTTTTTGCCACCTCTTATGACTAGATTTTACCGATAGACAAGATGGCGGCCGCTCCGGACTGTTTAGAATGTTTACAGACAACTGAGAGCCAACCAGCTTTCTGCGCGCAAGTCGCGTGTCGCGCCGGGAGCGCTCACCGGTGCGCGCACCGGAGAGCGCCTATAGATATATATATTTTTTTGAACGTTAATTTCACAAAATCCACTGAAGCACATATCTTGAGACATAGCAAAGGCACATCGGGCTACCAGTCCCTACAATTTTGCCAAGTTTGGTGGAAATCCATTCAGCCGTTCGAGCTAAAAGTGAAATCGACCGCCCTATGGAAATTAACATGGGGAAAACGCGTTTTGGGACCCCCCTTTTATCTCGGCCCCCGCTTGACGAATCCCCCCCAAACTTTCAGGGAAGGACCGGACCGCCATGAGACCATTTTCCTGAAAATTTCAGGCAGATTCGTCAACCGGCGCCAAAGTTATTCAAAATAGAATGTTGAGATTTAACATTGAAAATTATCCTAACTATAACTACCTACTGGCGACCGCCAGTAGGTAATATATATATATATATATATATATATATATATATATATATATATATATTTATCTATCTATCTAGTTATAGTTAGGACCTAGTTTCCATAGGATATTTGTTTTTTGTCTTGTCAATATTTCTGGGGCAGTTTCACGAACCCTAACAACATTTTCGAAACTAATTTGGCACTCACTTCAGCTCCTGTCTTGAAAGTTTTTGGGTGATCTGTCAAAGAATAAAGGTGGGTCTCAAACACGTTTTTCCCATGCAGTTTCCTTTGGGGATTTTAGACCCAGTAACAGCCCAAATTGCTGAACAGAATTACACCAAATTTGCCATAAAGGTAGGTATTGGTCCAGGGAAGTGTCTTTTTCTGATTCAGTGTAAATCCATTCAGTAGTTTTGGAAATATTAAGGAAAATCGAAATTTGTATGTATATATATATATATATACAATACAATACAATATACAATCGCGCTTTGGGACCTCCACACCACAAGTAGTCCGGCTGTACTGGTCACCGCTTCATGTGGACTGTTGTTTTCCAGGGTACTGGGTTTGCCGTGAACTCACCTGCAGACACTGGGAAGGACGGAGGCGATATGGCAGATTAATCTGCCTGATGGGTAAAGCATTGCGCTTGGGCCCCCGCGGACAGAATTCCCATATGTTCTGAAGGTTGGTGTGCTGAGGATTTGGGAGGCTGAATGATGGCTTAAAGCAGGAAGATGCACTTTGAGCACGCGACTCCGACCTCGCACCCGGGATGCAGTAAGAACAATGCATCCTGGGACTTGGAGGCGCCATTGGTAAAAGGAGCGCCAGGAGGAATACAGGTGGCAACATCACCACCTGGGGCGGAGCAGCTCGAGATGCAGAGGAGGAGGCGGGATATTTAAATCCGTCATAGACAGCCCTCCCCTATGAACACATACGGCGCTGATGAGGCGGGAGCCGAAATGCATACGCCGGAAAGACATTTGTGTTGTACTCTCCTGCAATGCCAGCAGTAAAGCCTTCCAAACGAATCCTCTTGTGGGTCTCTGCCTTTTTGAAAGAAGAGGAGTATGGATATACACTTGCGCGAGTGACCAGAATCGCGCTTTGGGACCTCCACACCACAAGTAGTCCGGCTGTACTGGTCTCCGCTTCATGTGGACTGTTGTTTTCCAGGGTACTGGGTTTGCCGTGAACTCACCTGCAGACACTGGGAAGGACGGAGGCGATATGGCAGATTAATCTGCCTGATGGGTAAAGCATTGCGCTTGGGCCCCCGCGGATAGAATTCCCATATGTTCTGAAGGTTGATGTGCTGAGGATTTGGGAGGCTGAATGATGGCTTAAAGCAGGAAGATGCACTTTGAGCACGCGACTCCGACCTCGCACCCGGGATGCAGTAAGAACAATGCATCCTGGGACTTGGAGGCGCCATTCGTAAAAGGCGCGCCAGGAGGAATACAGGTGGCCATCATCACCACCTGGGGCGGAGCAGCTCGAGATGCAGAGGAGGAGGCGGGATATTTAAATCCGTCATAGACAGCCCTCCCCTATGAACACATACGGCGCTGATGAGGCGGGAGCCGACATGCATACGCCCAAAAGACATTTGTGTTGTACTCTCCTGCAATGCCAGCAGTAAAGCCTTCCAAATGAATCCTCTTGTGGGTCTCTGCCTTTTTGAAAGAAGAGGAGTATGGAGATATATACATATATATATATAGCACAATGTGGATCCTTTGAGGAGCCAATAGTCCCCGTCCTGAAATGTGATTGGCTGCCAGCACTTCAACTAGGAAGTGTTGGCAGTTATCTTGGGACTCGGCTTGAGCCAAACCACACAAAAAAAAGAAAAGTTAAGAAAAGGGGGCTAGGTTGGACTATTCTGACCCTCTAGGCCTCTCTCTATATATATACATATCAATGTTGGGATCTGCTGCAAATGAAGAGATAAAGAGAATACGTGCTACATGGTGTGCTCACTTCTTTTAGCTCGCTAAGTGTTGCTGTAAATGTCTCTCTCTCTCTCTCTCTCTCTCTCTCTCTCTCTCTCTCTCTCTCTCTATATATATATATATATATATATTCACAACGAAGTAACTCCTTCTGGCTCCTTGGGCCCGTGGAAGGTGGCGCAACCTAAATCGACATTTATTTTCCCCAACTTCCCCACGATGTCATTGATACTTTTCATGACAGTGTTAGCAAAGGGCTATGCGCACATAGACATAAGAAATACAACTACAGAGACAGAGAAAATAATATCACCAGTGTCCAAAGAAATGCTCTGAAAGCTCTGATGGAAGACGACAACATTGTCATTCGTCCTGCTAACAGGGTTGGCACTGTTGCCATTATGGATCGTGAGAAATATATGGCAGAGGCCAATAGGCAACTTCACGATCAAAAATATTATATTCCCATCAACATAGACACATACAACAACAGCATTATAGAAATTTGGAACAGGCTAGAGACTTGGAAGGATACAGGAATTTTAGAATGGGAGGAATTCAGGTACTTAAAAAATGATCATCCTACACTCCCAGTCTTATACCTACTGCCCAACTGCACAAGGACCGGGATAATCCACCCAGTTGCCCCATAGTATCTTCTAGGGCAGTGTGTCGGAACATATCTTCAAATACGTGAATCACTTTCTACACGACTGGGTGACCAGCCTACCCAGCTACAGTAAGGACACAAAAGACTTCCTGACTAAAATGCAGAAGGTAGAATGGCATGCGGACAACCTACTCATTACACTGGATGTCCAGTCATTGTATACCATCATAGATCACCATCAGGGGATGGAGGTTTGCTATCACTTCCTGAAACACCGACCACTCAGTTCAGGGAACACAGTAAGATGCTCATAAGCATGATGGATTTTTGTCTGTCCAACAATATGTTTCTGTTTGATGGTGTCCTGTATAGGCAAGTTTTTGGTACCGCGATGGGTTCATGTTTTGCCCCAAGTTTCGCGAAGTTGTTCATGGGCCATTGGGAGCGTGAGATCTTTGCCAACCCTACCTATGCAGGACACCTCAAACATATTATCACCTGGTGGAGATATATTGATGATTTATTCGTTATTTGGAATGGCAGTGAACGTGAGGCTACTGAGTTTATCATTCAGCTCAATGCAAATGATAAAAACATATCTCTAACCAGTCACATAAGTAAGACCACAGATGAGTACTTAGATGTGAAAAATGACATTAGAGACATTCCATTGTTTACCATACTTTTTAGAAAGAACACAGCGGGTAACAGCGTCCTACATGCCCTCAGCACCCACCCAGAAACTCTGAAATGGAGTAATCCATATGGTGAGCTGCTGAGGGCGAAAAGAAACTGCAATACTAAAATAGCGTATAAACTAGAAAGCAAAGAAATGTTAGCTCGTTTTAAGATCAGAGGTTTCCCCGATTGGGCATTGCGGAGGGCCAAAAAAAGAGCAGACACTGTTCCCAGAACACAAACATTATCAGACACAAGCACTGAAGACGATGAGAACAAAGAAAATGACGCACGACTCATTTTGACCTACAATGCTGAATCCCAAAAAATCATGGGCATACTCGCTAAGAACTGGCACATTTTACAATGTGACAATTTCATTGGTAAAAGCATCCCCAATAGACCGAGTGTGACCTATAGAAAAGGCAGGAATCTTAGGGATATGCTTGTGCACAGTGACATTACCATCAGCAGGTCAGGGGCATGGTCTAATGGGTTTTTTCCCATGCGGCCACTGCAAAGCATGCAAGATCCGTACATTTACAAACAAAGTAACCTACAATGGGATCACCAAGGAAATCAAACAGTTTGTAACATGGAGCACCACATATGTCATTTATGAACTTATATGCCCATGCAAGCAATGGTACATCAGGAGCACTACCCTGCAAGCCAAAAAACGTGTGCTTGAGCATTATTGGGCGATCGCACATGGGGATGAAAAATATCCTGTTGCGCGATATTTTAGGGATGCACACTTTTCCAATGCTTCTTTACTGAAATACATAATTCTTGAGCAAACAATAAGAAACCCCAGAGGAGGCAATAGGATATTGAAATTAAGAC